>NC_073236.2:26947500-27572500 GCF_029281585.2 Gorilla gorilla gorilla | reverse complement strand
ACAAAAAGAGTGTTTCAAACCTGGTCTATGAAAGGGAATGTTCAGCTCTGTGACTTGAATGCAGATATCACAAAGCAGTTTCTGACAGTGCTTCTGTCTAGATTTTAGATGAAGATATTCCCGTTTCCAACGAAATCGTTAGAGCTATCCAAATATCCACTTACAGATTCTACAAAAAGAGAGTTTCCAAACTGCTCTATTTAAAGAAAGGTTGAACTCTGTTAGTTGAGGACGCACACCACAAAGAAGTTTCTGAGAATGCTTTTGTCTAGATCTTATATGAAGATATTACCGTTTCCAATGAAATCTTTAGAGGTATCCAAATATCCAGTTACAGATTCTACAAAAAGAGAGTATCCAAACTGCTGTATCAAAAGAATGGTTGAGCTCCGTTACTTGAGGACACTCATCGCAAACAAGCTTTTGAGAATGCTTCTGTCTAGATTTTATATGAAGATATTCCCGTTTCCAACGAACTCTTCACAGTTATACAAATATCCACCTGCCGATTCTACAAAAAGAGTGTTTCCAAACTGCTGTATCGAAAGAAAGTTTGAACTCTGTAAGTAGAGAAAACACATCACAAAGAAGTTTCTGGGAATGCTTCTGTCTAGATTTTATATGAAGATATTCCCGTTTCCAACGAAAACTTTAGAAGTATCCAAATATCCAGTTACAGATTCTACAAAAAGTGAGTATCCAAACTGCTGTATCTAAAGAATGGTTGAACTCTGTTAGTTGAGGACACCCATCACAAAGAAGCTTCTGAGAATGCTTCTGTCTAGATTTTATATGAAGATATTCCCGTTTCCAACGAAATCTTCACAGTTATTCAAATATCCACTTGCAGATTCTACCAAAAGAGTGTTTCCAAACTGCTGTATCAAAAGAATGGTTGAACTCTGCTAGTTGAGGACACTCATCACAAAGAAGCTTCTGAGAATGCTTCTGTCTAGATTTCATATGAAGATATTCCCGTTTCCAACGAAATCTTCACAGTTATCCAAATATCCACCTGCCGATTCTACAAAAAGAGTGTTTCCAAACTGCTGTATCGAAAGAAAGTTTGAACTCTGTAAGTAGAGAAAACACATCACAAAGAAGTTTCTGAGAATGCTTCTGTCTAGATTTTATATGAAGATATTCCCGTTTCCAACGAAATCTTCAAAGTTATCCAAATATCCACTTGCAGATTCTACAAAAAGAGTGTTTCCGAACTACTGTATCAACAGAAAGGTTCAACTCTGGTAACTGAGTACACACATCCCGATTAAGTTTCTGAGAATCTTTCTGTCTCTTTTTTAGGGGAAGATATTTCTGTTTTCACCGTAGGCCTGAATTCGCTCAAAATGTCCACTTCCAGATACTACAAAAAGAGTGTTTCAAACCTGGCCTATGAAAGGGAATGTTCAGCTCTGTGACTTGAATGCAGATATCACAAAGCAGTTTCTGACAGTGCTTCTGTCTAGATTTTAGATGAAGATATTCCCGTTTCCAACGAAATCTTTAGAGGTATCCAAATATCCAGTTACAGATTCCACAAAAAGAGAGTATCCAAACTGCTGTATCAAAAGAATGGTTGAACTCTGTTAGTTGAGGACACTCATAGCAAACAAGCTTTTGAGAATGCTTCTGTCTAGATTTTATATGAAGATATTCCCGTTTCCAACGAAATCTTCACAGTTATCCAAATATCCACTTGCAGATTCTACCAAAAGAGTGTTTCCAAACTGCTGTATCAAAAGAATGGTTGAGCTCCGTTAGTTGAGGACACTCATCACAAACATGCTTTTGAGAATGCTTCTGTCTAGATTTTATCTGAAGATATTCCCGTTTCCAATGAACTCTTCACTGTTATCCAAATATCCACTTGCCGATTCTACAAAAAGAGTGTTTCCAAACTGCTGTATCGAAAGAAAGGTTGAACTCTGTAAGTACAGAAAACACATCACAAAGAAGTTTCTGAGAATGCTTCTGTCTAGATTTTATATGAAGATATTCCCGTTTCCAACGAAATCTTCAAAGTTATCCAAATATCCACTTGCAGATTCTACAAAAAGAGTGTTTCCAAACTACTGCATCAACAGAAAGGTTCAACTCTGGTAACTGAGTACACACATCCCGATTAAGTTTCTGAGAATCTTCCTGTCTCTTTTTTATGGGAAGATATTTCTGTTTTCACCGTAGGCCTGAATTCACTCAAAATGTCCACTTCCAGATAGTACAAAAAGAGTGTTTCAAACCTGGTCTATGAAAGGGAATGTTCAGCTCTGTGACTTGAATGCAGATATCACAAAGCAGTTTCTGACAGTGCTTCTGTCTCGATTTTAGATGAAGATATTCCCGTTTCCAACGAAATCGTTAGAGCTATCCAAATATCCACTTACAGATTCTACAAAAAGAGAGTTTCCAAACTGCTCTATTTAAAGAAAGGTTGAACTCTGTTAGTTGAGGACGCACACCACAAAGAAGTTTCTGAGAATGCTTTTGTCTAGATCTTATATGAAGATATTACCGTTTCCAACGAAATCTTTAGAGGTATCCAAATATCCAGTTACAGATTCTACAAAAAGAGAGTATCCAAACTGCTGTATCAAAAGAATGGTTGAACTCTGTTAGTTGAGGACACTCATCACAAGGAAGCTTCTGAGAATGCTTCTGTCTAGATTTTAAATGAAGATATTCCCGTTTCCAACGAAATCTTCACAGTTATCCAAATATTCACTTGCAGATTCTACCAAAAGTGTGTTTCCAAACTGCTGTATCAAAAGAATGGTTGAGCTCCGTTAGTTGAGGACACTCATCGCAAACAAGCTTTTGAGAATGCTTCTGTCTAGATTTTATATGAAGATATTCCCGTTTCCAACGAACTCTTCACAGTTATCCAAATATCCACCTGCCGATTCTACAAAAAGAGTGTTTCCAAACTGCTGTATCGAAAGAAAGTTTGAACTCTGTAAGTAGAGAAAACACATCACAAAGAAGTTTCTGAGAATGCTTCTGTCTAGATTTTATATGAAGATATTCCCGTTTCCAACGAAAACTTTAGAGGTATCCAAATATCCAGTTACAGATTCTACAAAAAGTGAGTATCCAAACTGCTGTATCTAAAGAATGGTTGAACTCTGTTAGTTGAGGACACCCATCACAAAGAAGCTTCTGAGAATGCTTCTGTCTAGATTTTATATGAAGATATTCCCGTTTCCAACGAAATCTTCACAGTTATTCAAATATCCACTTGCAGATTCTACCAAAAGAGTGTTTCCAAACTGCTGTATCAAAAGAATGGTTGAACTCTGTTAGTTGAGGACACTCATCACAAATAAGCTTCTGAGAATGCTTCTGTCTAGATTTCATATGAAGATATTCCCGTTTCCAACGAAATCTTCACAGTTATCCAAATATCCACTTGCAGATTCTACCAAAAGAGTGTTTCCAAAATGCTGTATCAAAAGAATGGTTGAGCTCCGTTAGCTGAGGACACTCATCGCAAACAAGCTTTTGAGAATGCTTCTGTCTAGATTTTATATGAAGATAGTCCCGTTTCCAACGAACTCTTCACTGTTATCCAAATATCCACTTGCCGATTCTACAAAAAGAGTGTTTCCAAACTGCTGTATCGAAAGAAAGGTTGAACTCTGTAAGTAGAGAAAACACATCACAAAGAAGTTTCTGAGAATGCTTCTGTCTAGATTTTATATGAAGATATTCCCGTTTCCAACGAAATCTTCAAAGTTATCCAAATATCCACTTGCAGATTCTACAAAAAGAGTGTTTCCAAACTACTGTATCAACAGAAAGGTTCAACTCTGGTAACTGAGTACACACATCCCGATTAAGTTTCTGAGAATCTTTCTGTCTCTTTTTTATGGGAAGATATTTCTGTTTTCACCGTAGGCCTGAATTCGCTCAAAATGTCCACCTCCAGATACTACAAAAAGAGTGTTTCAAACCTGGTCTATGAAACGGAATGTTCAGCTCTGTGACTTGAATGCAGATATCACAAAGCAGTTTCTGACAGTGCTTCTGTCTAGATTTTAGATGAAGATATTCCCGT
This sequence comes from Gorilla gorilla gorilla, assembly GCF_029281585.2. Lineage (NCBI taxonomy): Eukaryota > Metazoa > Chordata > Mammalia > Primates > Hominidae > Gorilla > Gorilla gorilla. The sequence continues at coordinate 27,568,443 of NC_073236.2, read as the reverse complement.
TTCCAACGAAATCGTTAGAGCTATCCAAATATCCACTTACAGATTCTACGAAAAGAGAGTTTCCAAACTGCTCTATGTAAAGAAAGGTTGAACTCTGTTAGTTGAGGACGCACACCACAAAGAAGTTTCTGAGAATGCTTTTGTCTAGATTTTATATGAAGATATTACCGTTTCCAACGAAATCTTTAGAGGTATCCAAATATCCAGTTACAGATTCTACAAAAAGAGAGTATCCAAAGTGCTGTATCAAAAGAATGGTTGAACTCTGTTAGTTGAGGACACTCATTACAAGGAAGCTTCTGAGAATGCTTCTGTCTAGATTTTATATGAAGATATTCCCGTTTCCAACGAAATCTTCACAGTTATCCAAATATCCACTTGCAGATTCTACCAAAAGAGTGTTTCCAAACTGCTGTATCAAAAGAATGGTTGAGCTCCGTTAGTTGAGGACACTCATCACAAACAAGCTTTTGAGAATGCTTCTGTCTAGATTTTATATGAAGATATTCCCGTTTCCAACGAACTCTTCACTGTTATCCAAATATCCACTTCCCGATTCTACAAAAAGAGTGTTTCCAAACTGCTGTATCGAAAGAAAGGTTGAACTCTGTAAGTAGAGAAAACACATCACAAAGAAGTTTCTGAGAATGCTTCTGTCTAGATTTTATATGAAGATATTCCCGTTTCCAACGAAATCTTCAAAGTTATCCAAATATCCACTTGCAGATTCTACAAAAAGAGTGTTTCCAAACTACTGTATCAACAGAAAGGTTCAACTCTGGTAACTGAGTACACACATCCCGATTAAGTTTCTGAGAATCTTCCTGTCTCTTTTTTATGGGAAGATATTTCTGTTTTCACCGTAGGCCTGAATTCACTCAAAATGTCCACTTCCAGATAGTACAAAAAGAGTGTTTCAAACCTGGTCTATTAAAGGGAATGTTCAGCTCTGTGACTTGAATGCAGATATCACAAAGCAGTTTCTGACAGTGCTTCTGTCTCGATTTTAGATGAAGATATTCCCGTTTCCAACGAAATCGTTAGAGCTATCCAAATATCCACTTACAGATTCTACAAAAAGAGAGTTTCCAAACTGCTCTATTTAAAGAAAGGTTGAACTCTGTTAGTTGAGGACGCACACCACAAAGAAGTTTCTGAGAATGCTTTTGTCTAGATCTTATATGAAGATATTACCGTTTCCAACGAAATCTTTAGAGGTATCCAAATATCCAGTTACAGATTCTACAAAAAGAGAGTATCCAAACTGCTGTATCAAAAGAATGGTTCAACTCTGTTAGTTGAGGACACTCATCACAAGGAAGCTTCTGAGAATGCTTCTGTCTAGATTTTAAATGAAGATATTCCCGTTTCCAACGAAATCTTCACAGTTATCCAAATATTCACTTGCAGATTCTACCAAAAGAGTGTTTCCAAACTGCTGTATCAAAAGAATGGTTGAGCTCCGTTAGTTGAGGACACTCATCGCAAACAAGCTTTTGAGAATGCTTCTGTCTAGATTTTATATGAAGATATTCCCGTTTCCAACGAACTCTTCACAGTTATCCAAATATCCACCTGCCGATTCTACAAAAAGAGTGTTTCCAAACTGCTGTATCGAAAGAAAGGTTGAACTCTGTAAGTAGAGAAAACACATCACAAAGAAGTTTCTGAGAATGCTTCTGTCTAGATTTTATATGAAGATATTCCCGTTTCCAACGAAAACTTTAGAGGTATCCAAATATCCAGTTACAGATTCTACAAAAAGTGAGTATCCAAACTGCTGTATCTAAAGAATGGTTGAACTCTGTTAGTTGAGGACACCCATCACAAAGAAGCTTCTGAGAATGCTTCTGTCTAGATTTTATATGAAGATATTCCCGTTTCCAACGAAATCTTCACAGTTATTCAAATATCCACTTGCAGATTCTACCAAAAGAGTGTTTCCAAACTGCTGTATCAAAAGAATGGTTGAACTCTGTTAGTTGAGGACACTCATCACAAAGAAGCTTCTGAGAATGCTTCTGTCTAGATTTCATATGAAGATATTCCCGTTTCCAACGAAATCTTCACAGTTATCCAAATATCCACCTGCCGATTCTACAAAAAGAGTGTTTCCAAACTGCTGTATCGAAAGAAAGTTTGAACTCTGTAAGTAGAGAAAACACATCACAAAGAAGTTTCTGAGAATGCTTCTGTCTAGATTTTATATGAAGATATTCCCGTTTCCAACGAAATCTTCAAAGTTATCCAAATATCCACTTGCAGATTCTACAAAAAGAGTGTTTCCGAACTACTGTATCAACAGAAAGGTTCAACTCTGGTAACTGAGTACACACATCCCGATTAAGTTTCTGAGAATCTTTCTGTCTCTTTTTTAGGGGAAGATATTTCTGTTTTCACCGTAGGCCTGAATTCGCTCAAAATGTCCACTTCCAGATACTACAAAAAGAGTGTTTCAAACCTGGCCTATGAAAGGGAATGTTCAGCTCTGTGACTTGAATGCAGATATCACAAAGCAGTTTCTGACAGTGCTTCTGTCTAGATTTTAGATGAAGATATTCCCGTTTCCATCGAAACCTTTAGAGGTATCCAAATATCCAGTTACAGATTCTACAAAAAGAGAGTATCCAAACTGCTGTATCAAAAGAATGGTTGAACTCTGTTAGTTGAGGACACTTATAGCAAACAAGATTTTGAGAATGCTTCTGTCTAGATTTTATATGAAGATATTCCCGTTTCCAACGAAATCTTCACAGTTATCCAAATATCCACTTGCAGATTCTACCAAAAGAGTGTTTCCAAACTGCTGTATCAAAAGAATGGTTGAGCTCCGTTAGTTGAGGACACTCATCACAAACATGCTTTTGAGAATGCTTCTGTCTAGATTTTATATGAAGATATTCCCGTTTCCAACGAACTCTTCACTGTTATCCAAATATCCACTTGCCGATTCTACAAAAAGAGTGTTTCCAAACTGCTGTATCGAAAGAAAGGTTGAACTCTGTAAGTAGAGAAAACACATCACAAAGAAGTTTCTGAGAATGCTTCTGTCTAGATTTTATATGAAGATATTCCCGTTTCCAACGAAATCTTCAAAGTTATCCAAATATCCACTTGCAGATTCTACAAAAAGAGTGTTTCCAAACTACTGTATCAACAGAAAGGTTCAACTCTGGTAACTGAGTACACACATCCCGATTAAGTTTCTGAGAATCTTCCTGTCTCTTTTTTATGGGAAGATATTTCTGTTTTCACCGTAGGCCTGAATTCACTCAAAATGTCCACTTCCAGATAGTACAAAAAGAGTGTTTCAAACCTGGTCTATTAAAGGGAATGTTCAGCTCTGTGACTTGAATGCAGATATCACAAAGCAGTTTCTGACAGTGCTTCTGTCTCGATTTTAGATGAAGATATTCCCGTTTCCAACGAAATCGTTAGAGCTATCCAAATATCCACTTACAGATTCTACAAAAAGAGAGTTTCCAAACTGCTCTATTTAAAGAAAGGTTGAACTCTGTTAGTTGAGGACGCACACCACAAAGAAGTTTCTGAGAATGCTTTTGTCTAGATCTTATATGAAGATATTACCGTTTCCAACGAAATCTTTAGAGGTATCCAAATATCCAGTTACAGATTCTACAAAAAGAGAGTATCCAAACTGCTGTATCAAAAGAATGGTTCAACTCTGTTAGTTGAGGACACTCATCACAAGGAAGCTTCTGAGAATGCTTCTGTCTAGATTTTAAATGAAGATATTCCCGTTTCCAACGAAATCTTCACAGTTATCCAAATATTCACTTGCAGATTCTACCAAAAGAGTGTTTCCAAACTGCTGTATCAAAAGAATGGTTGAGCTCCGTTAGTTGAGGACACTCATCGCAAACAAGCTTTTGAGAATGCTTCTGTCTAGATTTTATATGAAGATATTCCCGTTTCCAACGAACTCTTCACAGTTATCCAAATATCCACCTGCCGATTCTACAAAAAGAGTGTTTCCAAACTGCTGTATCGAAAGAAAGGTTGAACTCTGTAAGTAGAGAAAACACATCACAAAGAAGTTTCTGAGAATGCTTCTGTCTAGATTTTATATGAAGATATTCCCGTTTCCAACGAAAACTTTAGAGGTATCCAAATATCCAGTTACAGATTCTACAAAAAGTGAGTATCCAAACTGCTGTATCTAAAGAATGGTTGAACTCTGTTAGTTGAGGACACCCATCACAAAGAAGCTTCTGAGAATGCTTCTGTCTAGATTTTATATGAAGATATTCCCGTTTCCAACGAAATCTTCACAGTTATTCAAATATCCACTTGCAGATTCTACCAAAAGAGTGTTTCCAAACTGCTGTATCAAAAGAATGGTTGAACTCTGTTAGTTGAGGACACTCATCACAAAGAAGCTTCTGAGAATGCTTCTGTCTAGATTTCATATGAAGATATTCCCGTTTCCAACGAAATCTTCACAGTTATCCAAATATCCACCTGCCGATTCTACAAAAAGAGTGTTTCCAAACTGCTGTATCGAAAGAAAGTTTGAACTCTGTAAGTAGAGAAAACACATCACAAAGAAGTTTCTGAGAATGCTTCTGTCTAGATTTTATATGAAGATATTCCCGTTTCCAACGAAATCTTCAAAGTTATCCAAATATCCACTTGCAGATTCTACAAAAAGAGTGTTTCCGAACTACTGTATCAACAGAAAGGTTCAACTCTGGTAACTGAGTACACACATCCCGATTAAGTTTCTGAGAATCTTTCTGTCTCTTTTTTAGGGGAAGATATTTCTGTTTTCACCGTAGGCCTGAATTCGCTCAAAATGTCCACTTCCAGATACTACAAAAAGAGTGTTTCAAACCTGGCCTATGAAAGGGAATGTTCAGCTCTGTGACTTGAATGCAGATATCACAAAGCAGTTTCTGACAGTGCTTCTGTCTAGATTTTAGATGAAGATATTCCCGTTTCCATCGAAACCTTTAGAGGTATCCAAATATCCAGTTACAGATTCTACAAAAAGAGAGTATCCAAACTGCTGTATCAAAAGAATGGTTGAACTCTGTTAGTTGAGGACACTTATAGCAAACAAGATTTTGAGAATGCTTCTGTCTAGATTTTATATGAAGATATTCCCGTTTCCAACGAAATCTTCACAGTTATCCAAATATCCACTTGCAGATTCTACCAAAAGAGTGTTTCCAAACTGCTGTATCAAAAGAATGGTTGAGCTCCGTTAGTTGAGGACACTCATCACAAACATGCTTTTGAGAATGCTTCTGTCTAGATTTTATATGAAGATATTCCCGTTTCCAACGAACTCTTCACTGTTATCCAAATATCCACTTGCCGATTCTACAAAAAGAGTGTTTCCAAACTGCTGTATCGAAAGAAAGGTTGAACTCTGTAAGTAGAGAAAACACATCACAAAGAAGTTTCTGAGAATGCTTCTGTCTAGATTTTATATGAAGATATTCCCGTTTCCAACGAAATCTTCAAAGTTATCCAAATATCCACTTGCAGATTCTACAAAAAGAGTGTTTCCAAACTACTGTATCAACAGAAAGGTTCAACTCTGGTAACTGAGTACACACATCCCGATTAAGTTTCTGAGAATCTTCCTGTCTCTTTTTTATGGGAAGATATTTCTGTTTTCACCGTAGGCCTGAATTCACTCAAAATGTCCACTTCCAGATAGTACAAAAAGAGTGTTTCAAACCTGGTCTATTAAAGGGAATGTTCAGCTCTGTGACTTGAATGCAGATATCACAAAGCAGTTTCTGACAGTGCTTCTGTCTCGATTTTAGATGAAGATATTCCCGTTTCCAACGAAATCGTTAGAGCTATCCAAATATCCACTTACAGATTCTACAAAAAGAGAGTTTCCAAACTGCTCTATTTAAAGAAAGGTTGAACTCTGTTAGTTGAGGACGCACACCACAAAGAAGTTTCTGAGAATGCTTTTGTCTAGATCTTATATGAAGATATTACCGTTTCCAACGAAATCTTTAGAGGTATCCAAATATCCAGTTACAGATTCTACAAAAAGAGAGTATCCAAACTGCTGTATCAAAAGAATGGTTCAACTCTGTTAGTTGAGGACACTCATCACAAGGAAGCTTCTGAGAATGCTTCTGTCTAGATTTTAAATGAAGATATTCCCGTTTCCAACGAAATCTTCACAGTTATCCAAATATTCACTTGCAGATTCTACCAAAAGAGTGTTTCCAAACTGCTGTATCAAAAGAATGGTTGAGCTCCGTTAGTTGAGGACACTCATCGCAAACAAGCTTTTGAGAATGCTTCTGTCTAGATTTTATATGAAGATATTCCCGTTTCCAACGAACTCTTCACAGTTATCCAAATATCCACCTGCCGATTCTACAAAAAGAGTGTTTCCAAACTGCTGTATCGAAAGAAAGTTTGAACTCTGTAAGTAGAGAAAACACATCACAAAGAAGTTTCTGAGAATGCTTCTGTCTAGATTTTATATGAAGATATTCCCGTTTCCAACGAAAACTTTAGAGGTATCCAAATATCCAGTTACAGATTCTACAAAAAGTGAGTATCCAAACTGCTGTATCTAAAGAATGGTTGAACTCTGTTAGTTGAGGACACCCATCACAAAGAAGCTTCTGAGAATGCTTCTGTCTAGATTTTATATGAAGATATTCCCGTTTCCAACGAAATCTTCACAGTTATTCAAATATCCACTTGCAGATTCTACCAAAAGAGTGTTTCCAAACTGCTGTATCAAAAGAATGGTTGAACTCTGTTAGTTGAGGACACTCATCACAAATAAGCTTCTGAGAATGCTTCTGTCTAGATTTCATATGAAGATATTCCCGTTTCCAACGAAATCTTCACAGTTATCCAAATATCCACTTGCAGATTCTACCAAAAGAGTGTTTCCAAACTGCTGTATCAAAAGAATGGTTGAGCTCCGTTAGCTGAGGACACTCATCGCAAACAAGCTTTTGAGAATGCTTCTGTCTAGATTTTATATGAAGATAGTCCCGTTTCCAACGAAATCTTCAAAGTTATCCAAATATCCACTTGCAGATTCTACAAAAAGAGTGTTTCCGAACTACTGTATCAACAGAAAGGTTCAACTCTGGTAACTGAGTACACACATCCCGATTAAGTTTCTGAGAATCTTTCTGTCTCTTTTTTAGGGGAAGATATTTCTGTTTTCACCGTAGGCCTGAATTCGCTCAAAATGTCCACTTCCAGATACTACAAAAAGAGTGTTTCAAACCTGGCCTATGAAAGGGAATGTTCAGCTCTGTGACTTGAATGCAGATATCACAAAGCAGTTTCTGACAGTGCTTCTGTCTAGATTTTAGATGAAGATATTCCCGTTTCCATCGAAACCTTTAGAGGTATCCAAATATCCAGTTACAGATTCTACAAAAAGAGAGTATCCAAACTGCTGTATCAAAAGAATGGTTGAACTCTGTTAGTTGAGGACACTTATAGCAAACAAGCTTTTGAGAATGCTTCTGTCTAGATTTTATATGAAGATATTCCCGTTTCCAACGAAATCTTCACAGTTATCCAAATATCCACTTGCAGATTCTACCAAAAGAGTGTTTCCAAACTGCTGTATCAAAAGAATGGTTGAGCTCCGTTAGTTGAGGACACTCATCACAAACATGCTTTTGAGAATGCTTCTGTCTAGATTTTATATGAAGATATTCCCGTTTCCAACGAACTCTTCACTGTTATCCAAATATCCACTTGCCGATTCTACAAAAAGAGTGTTTCCAAACTGCTGTATCGAAAGAAAGGTTGAACTCTGTAAGTAGAGAAAACACATCACAAAGAAGTTTCTGAGAATGCTTCTGTCTAGATTTTATATGAAGATATTCCCGTTTCCAACGAAATCTTCAAAGTTATCCAAATATCCACTTGCAGATTCTACAAAAAGAGTGTTTCCAAACTACTGTATCAACAGAAAGGTTCAACTCTGGTAACTGAGTACACACATCCCGATTAAGTTTCTGAGAATCTTCCTGTCTCTTTTTTATGGGAAGATATTTCTGTTTTCACCGTAGGCCTGAATTCACTCAAAATGTCCACTTCCAGATAGTACAAAAAGAGTGTTTCAAACCTGGTCTATTAAAGGGAATGTTCAGCTCTGTGACTTGAATGCAGATATCACAAAGCAGTTTCTGACAGTGCTTCTGTCTCGATTTTAGATGAAGATATTCCCGTTTCCAACGAAATCGTTAGAGCTATCCAAATATCCACTTACAGATTCTACAAAAAGAGAGTTTCCAAACTGCTCTATTTAAAGAAAGGTTGAACTCTGTTGGTTGAGGACGCACACCACAAAGAAGTTTCTGAGAATGCTTTTGTCTAGGTCTTATATGAAGATATTACCGTTTCCAACGAAATCTTTAGAGGTATCCAAATATCCAGTTACAGATTCTACAAAAAGAGAGTATCCAAACTGCTGTATCAAAAGAATGGTTCAACTCTGTTAGTTGAGGACACTCATCACAAGGAAGCTTCTGAGAATGCTTCTGTCTAGATTTTAAATGAAGATATTCCCGTTTCCAACGAAATCTTCACAGTTATCCAAATATTCACTTGCAGATTCTACCAAAAGAGTGTTTCCAAAATGCTGTATCAAAAGAATGGTTGAGCTCCGTTAGTTGAGGACACTCATCGGAAACAAGCTTTTGAGAATGCTTCTGTCTAGATTTTATATGAAGATATTCCCGTTTCCAACGAACTCTTCACAGTTATCCAAATATCCACCTGCCGATTCTACAAAAAGAGTGTTTCCAAACTGCTGTATCGAAAGAAAGTTTGAACTCTGTAAGTAGAGAAAACACATCACAAAGAAGTTTCTGAGAATGCTTCTGTCTAGATTTTATATGAAGATATTCCCGTTTCCAACGAAATCTTCAAAGTTATCCAAATATCCACTTGCAGATTCTACAAAAAGAGTGTTTCCAAACTACTGTATCAACAGAAAGGTTCAACTCTGGTAACTGAGTACACACATCCCGACTAAGTTTCTGAGAATCTTTCTGTCTCTTTTTTAGGGGAAGATATTTCTGTTTTCACCGTAGGCCTGAATTCGCTCAAAATGTCCACTTCCAGATACTACAAAAAGAGTGTTTCAAACCTGGCCTATGAAAGGGAATGTTCAGCTCTGTGACTTGAATGCAGATATCACAAAGCAGTTTCTGACAGTGCTTCTGTCTAGATTTTAGATGAAGATATTCCCGTTTCCAACGAAATCGTTAGAGCTATCCAAATATCCACTTACAGATTCTACAAAAAGAGAGTTTCCAAACTGCTCTATTTAAAGAAAGGTTGAACTCTGTTAGTTGAGGACGCACACCACAAAGAAGTTTCTGAGAATGCTTTTGTCTAGATTTTATATGAAGATATTCCCGTTTCCAACGAAATCTTCACAGTTATCCAAATATCCACTTGCAGATTCTACCAAAAGAGTGTTTCCAAAATGCTGTATCAAAAGAATGGTTGAGCTCCGTTAGTCGAGGACACTCATCACAAACAAGCTTTTGAGAATGCTTCTGTCTAGATTTTATATGAAGATATTCCCGTTTCCAACGAAATCTTCACAGTTATCCAAATATCCACTTGCAGATTCTACCAAAAGAGTGTTTCCAAACTGCTGTATCAAAAGAATGGTTGAGCTCCGTTAGTTGAGGACACTCATCACAAACAAGCTTTTGAGAATGCTTCTGTCTAGATTTTATATGAAGATATTCCCGTTTCCAACGAACTCTTCACTGTTATCCAAATATCCACTTGCCGATTCTACAAAAAGAGTGTTTCCAAACTGCTGTATCAAAAGAAAGGTTGAACTCTGTAAGTACAGAAAACACATCACAAAGAAGTTTCTGAGAATGCTTCTGTCTAGATTTTATATGAAGATATTCCCGTTTCCAACGAAATCTTCAAAGTTATCCAAATATCCACTTGCAGATTCTACAAAAAGAGTGTTTCCAAACTACTGTATCAACAGAAAGGTTCAACTCTGGTAACTGAGTACACACATCCCGATTAAGTTTCTGAGAATCTTCCTGTCTCTTTTTTATGGGAAGATATTTCTGTTTTCACCGTAGGCCTGAATTCACTCAAAATGTCCACTTCCAGATAGTACAAAAAGAGTGTTTCAAACCTGGTCTATGAAAGGGAATGTTCAGCTCTGTGACTTGAATGCAGATATCACAAAGCAGTTTCTGACAGTGCTTCTGTCTCGATTTTAGATGAAGATATTCCCGTTTCCAACGAAATCGTTAGAGCTATCCAAATATCCACTTACAGATTCTACAAAAAGAGAGTTTCCAAACTGCTCTATTTAAAGAAAGGTTGAACTCTGTTGGTTGAGGACGCACACCACAAAGAAGTTTCTGAGAATGCTTTTGTCTAGGTCTTATATGAAGATATTACCGTTTCCAACGAAATCTTTAGAGGTATCCAAATATCCAGTTACAGATTCTACAAAAAGAGAGTATCCAAACTGCTGTATCAAAAGAATGGTTCAACTCTGTTAGTTGAGGACACTCATCACAAGGAAGCTTCTGAGAATGCTTCTGTCTAGATTTTAAATGAAGATATTACCGTTTCCAACGAAATCTTCACAGTTATCCAAATATTCACTTGCAGATTCTACCAAAAGAGTGTTTCCAAACTGCTGTATCAAAAGAATGGTTGAGCTCCGTTAGTTGAGGACACTCATCACAAACAAGCTTTTGAGAATGCTTCTGTCTAGATTTTATATGAAGATATTCCCGTTTCCAACGAACTCTTCACAGTTATCCAAATATCCACCTGCCGATTCTACAAAAAGAGTGTTTCCAAACTGCTGTATCGAAAGAAAGGTTGAACTCTGTAAGTAGAGAAAACACATCACAAAGAAGTTTCTGAGAATGCTTCTGTCTAGATTTTATATGAAGATATTCCCGTTTCCAACGAAAACTTTAGAGGTATCCAAATATCCAGTTACAGATTCTACAAAAAGTGAGTATCCAAACTGCTGTATCTAAAGAATGGTTGAACTCTGTTAGTTGAGGACACCCATCACAAAGAAGCTTCTGAGAATGCTTCTGTCTAGATTTTATATGAAGATATTCCCGTTTCCAACGAAATCTTCACAGTTATTCAAATATCCACTTGCAGATTCTACCAAAAGAGTGTTTCCAAACTGCTGTATCAAAAGAATGGTTGAACTCTGTTAGTTGAGGACACTCATCACAAAGAAGCTTCTGAGAATGCTTCTGTCTAGATTTCATATGAAGATATTCCCGTTTCCAACGAAATCTTCACAGTTATCCAAATATCCACCTGCCGATTCTACAAAAAGAGTGTTTCCAAACTGCTGTATCGAAAGAAAGTTTGAACTCTGTAAGTAGAGAAAACACATCACAAAGAAGTTTCTGAGAATGCTTCTGTCTAGATTTTATATGAAGATATTCCCGTTTCCAACGAAATCTTCAAAGTTATCCAAATATCCACTTGCAGATTATACAAAAAGAGTGTTTCCGAACTACTGTATCAACAGAAAGGTTCAACTCTGGTAACTGAGTACACACATCCCGATTAAGTTTCTGAGAATCTTTCTGTCTCTTTTTTAGGGGAAGATATTTCTGTTTTCACCGTAGGCCTGAATTCGCTCAAAATGTCCACTTCCAGATACTACAAAAAGAGTGTTTCAAACCTGGCCTATGAAAGGGAATGTTCAGCTCTGTGACTTGAATGCAGATATCACAAAGCAGTTTCTGACAGTGCTTCTGTCTAGATTTTAGATGAAGATATTCCCGTTTCCAACGAAATCTTTAGAGGTATCCAAATATCCAGTTACAGATTCTACAAAAAGAGAGTATCCAAACTGCTGTATCAAAAGAATGGTTGAACTCTGTTAGTTGAGGACACTTATAGCAAACAAGCTTTTGAGAATGCTTCTGTCTAGATTTTATATGAAGATATTCCCGTTTCCAACGAAATCTTCACAGTTATCCAAATATCCACTTGCAGATTCTACCAAAAGAGTGTTTCCAAACTGCTGTATCAAAAGAATGGTTGAGCTCCGTTAGTTGAGGACACTCATCACAAACATGCTTTTGAGAATGCTTCTGTCTAGATTTTATATGAAGATATTCCCGTTTCCAACGAACTCTTCACTGTTATCCAAATATCCACTTGCCGATTCTACAAAAAGAGTGTTTCCAAACTGCTGTATCGAAAGAAAGGTTGAACTCTGTAAGTAGAGAAAACACATCACAAAGAAGTTTCTGAGAATGCTTCTGTCTAGATTTTATATGAAGATATTCCCGTTTCCAACGAAATCTTCAAAGTTATCCAAATATCCACTTGCAGATTCTACAAAAAGAGTGTTTCCAAACTACTGTATCAACAGAAAGGTTCAACTCTGGTAACTGAGTACACACATCCCGATTAAGTTTCTGAGAATCTTCCTGTCTCTTTTTTATGGGAAGATATTTCTGTTTTCACCGTAGGCCTGAATTCACTCAAAATGTCCACTTCCAGATAGTACAAAAAGAGTGTTTCAAACCTGGTCTATTAAAGGGAATGTTCAGCTCTGTGACTTGAATGCAGATATCACAAAGCAGTTTCTGACAGTGCTTCTGTCTCGATTTTAGATGAAGATATTCCCGTTTCCAACGAAATCGTTAGCGCTATCCAAATATCCACTTACAGATTCTACAAAAAGAGAGTTTCCAAACTGCTCTATTTAAAGAAAGGTTGAACTCTGTTGGTTGAGGACGCACACCACAAAGAAGTTTCTGAGAATGCTTTTGTCTAGGTCTTATATGAAGATATTACCGTTTCCAACGAAATCTTTAGAGGTATCCAAATATCCAGTTACAGATTCTACAAAAAGAGAGTATCCAAACTGCTGTATCAAAAGAATGGTTCAACTCTGTTAGTTGAGGACACTCATCACAAGGAAGCTTCTGAGAATGCTTCTGTCTAGATTTTAAATGAAGATATTCCCGTTTCCAACGAAATCTTCACAGTTATCCAAATATTCACTTGCAGATTCTACCAAAAGAGTGTTTCCAAAATGCTGTATCAAAAGAATGGTTGAGCTCCGTTAGTTGAGGACACTCATCGGAAACAAGCTTTTGAGAATGCTTCTGTCTAGATTTTATATGAAGATATTCCCGTTTCCAACGAACTCTTCACAGTTATCCAAATATCCACCTGCCGATTCTACAAAAAGAGTGTTTCCAAACTGCTGTATCGAAAGAAAGTTTGAACTCTGTAAGTAGAGAAAACACATCACAAAGAAGTTTCTGAGAATGCTTCTGTCTAGATTTTATATGAAGATATTCCCGTTTCCAACGAAATCTTCAAAGTTATCCAAATATCCACTTGCAGATTCTACAAAAAGAGTGTTTCCAAACTACTGTATCAACAGAAAGGTTCAACTCTGGTAACTGAGTACACACATCCCGACTAAGTTTCTGAGAATCTTTCTGTCTCTTTTTTAGGGGAAGATATTTCTGTTTTCACCGTAGGCCTGAATTCGCTCAAAATGTCCACTTCCAGATACTACAAAAAGAGTGTTTCAAACCTGGCCTATGAAAGGGAATGTTCAGCTCTGTGACTTGAATGCAGATATCACAAAGCAGTTTCTGACAGTGCTTCTGTCTAGATTTTAGATGAAGATATTCCCGTTTCCAACGAAATCGTTAGAGCTATCCAAATATCCACTTACAGATTCTACAAAAAGAGAGTTTCCAAACTGCTCTATTTAAAGAAAGGTTGAACTCTGTTAGTTGAGGACGCACACCACAAAGAAGTTTCTGAGAATGCTTTTGTCTAGATTTTATATGAAGATATTCCCGTTTCCAACGAAATCTTCACAGTTATCCAAATATCCACTTGCAGATTCTACCAAAAGAGTGTTTCCAAAATGCTGTATCAAAAGAATGGTTGAGCTCCGTTAGTCGAGGACACTCATCACAAACAAGCTTTTGAGAATGCTTCTGTCTAGATTTTATATGAAGATATTCCCGTTTCCAACGAAATCTTCACAGTTATCCAAATATCCACTTGCAGATTCTACCAAAAGAGTGTTTCCAAACTGCTGTATCAAAAGAATGGTTGAGCTCCGTTAGTTGAGGACACTCATCACAAACAAGCTTTTGAGAATGCTTCTGTCTAGATTTTATATGAAGATATTCCCGTTTCCAACGAACTCTTCACTGTTATCCAAATATCCACTTGCCGATTCTACAAAAAGAGTGTTTCCAAACTGCTGTATCGAAAGAAAGGTTGAACTCTGTAAGTACAGAAAACACATCACAAAGAAGTTTCTGAGAATGCTTCTGTCTAGATTTTATATGAAGATATTCCCGTTTCCAACGAAATCTTCAAAGTTATCCAAATATCCACTTGCAGATTCTACAAAAAGAGTGTTTCCAAACTACTGTATCAACAGAAAGGTTCAACTCTGGTAACTGAGTACACACATCCCGATTAAGTTTCTGAGAATCTTCCTGTCTCTTTTTTATGGGAAGATATTTCTGTTTTCACCGTAGGCCTGAATTCACTCAAAATGTCCACTTCCAGATAGTACAAAAAGAGTGTTTCAAACCTGGTCTATGAAAGGGAATGTTCAGCTCTGTGACTTGAATGCAGATATCACAAAGCAGTTTCTGACAGTGCTTCTGTCTCGATTTTAGATGAAGATATTCCCGTTTCCAACGAAATCGTTAGAGCTATCCAAATATCCACTTACAGATTCTACAAAAAGAGAGTTTCCAAACTGCTCTATTTAAAGAAAGGTTGAACTCTGTTGGTTGAGGACGCACACCACAAAGAAGTTTCTGAGAATGCTTTTGTCTAGGTCTTATATGAAGATATTACCGTTTCCAACGAAATCTTTAGAGGTATCCAAATATCCAGTTACAGATTCTACAAAAAGAGAGTATCCAAACTGCTGTATCAAAAGAATGGTTCAACTCTGTTAGTTGAGGACACTCATCACAAGGAAGCTTCTGAGAATGCTTCTGTCTAGATTTTAAATGAAGATATTCCCGTTTCCAACGAAATCTTCACAGTTATCCAAATATTCACTTGCAGATTCTACCAAAAGAGTGTTTCAAAATGCTGTATCAAAAGAATGGTTGAGCTCCGTTAGTTGAGGACACTCATCGCAAACAAGCTTTTGAGAATGCTTCTGTCTAGATTTTATATGAAGATATTCCCGTTTCCAACGAACTCTTCACAGTTATCCAAATATCCACCTGCCGATTCTACAAAAAGTGTGTTTCCACACTGCTGTATCTAAAGAAAGTTTGAACTCTGTAAGTAGAGAAAACACATCACAAAGAAGTTTCTGAGAATGCTTCTGTCTAGATTTTATATGAAGATATTCCCGTTTCCAACGAAATCTTCAAAGTTATCCAAATATCCACTTGCAGATTCTACAAAAAGAGTGTTTCCAAACTACTGTATCAACAGAAAGGTTCAACTCTGGTAACTGAGTACACACATCCCGACTAAGTTTCTGAGAATCTTTCTGTCTCTTTTTTATGGGAAGATATTTCTGTTTTCACCGTAGGCCTGAATTCGCTCAAAATGTCCACTTCCAGATACTACAAAAAGAGTGTTTCAAACCTGGCCTATGAAAGGGAATGTTCAGCTCTGTGACTTGAATGCAGATATCACAAAGCAGTTTCTGACAGTGCTTCTGTCTAGATTTTAGATGAAGATATTCCCGTTTCCAACGAAATCGTTAGAGCTATCCAAATATCCACTTACAGATTCTACAAAAAGAGAGTTTCCAAACTGCTCTATTTAAAGAAAGGTTGAACTCTGTTAGTTGAGGACGCACACCACAAAGAAGTTTCTGAGAATGCTTTTGTCTAGATTTTATATGAAGATATTCCCGTTTAAAACGAAATCTTCACAGTTATCCAAATATCCACTTGCAGATTCTACCAAAAGAGTGCTTCCAAAATGCTGTATCAAAAGAATGGTTGAGCTCCGTTAGTCGAGGACACTCATCACAAACAAGCTTTTGAGAATGCTTCTGTCTAGATTTTATATGAAGATATTCCCGTTTCCAACGAAATCTTCACAGTTATCCAAATATCCACTTGCAGATTCTACCAAAAGAGTGTTTCGAAACTGCTGTATCAAAAGAATGGTTGAGCTCCTTTAGTTGAGGACACTCATCAGAAACAAGCTTTTGAGAATGCTTCTGTCTAGATTTTATATGAAGATATTCCCGTTTCCAACGAAAACTTTAGAGGTATCCAAATATCCAGTTACAGATTCTACAAAAAGTGAGTATCCAAACTGCTGTATCTAAAGAATGGTTGAACTCTGTTAGTTGAGGACACCCATCACAAAGAAGCTTCTGAGAATGCTTCTGTCTAGATTTTATATGAAGATAT
Organism: Gorilla gorilla gorilla; assembly: GCF_029281585.2. Lineage (NCBI taxonomy): Eukaryota > Metazoa > Chordata > Mammalia > Primates > Hominidae > Gorilla > Gorilla gorilla. The sequence continues at coordinate 27,552,034 of NC_073236.2, read as the reverse complement.
TCCCGTTTCCAACGAAATCTTCACAGTTATTCAAATATCCACTTGCAGATTCTACCAAAAGAGTGTTTCCAAACTGCTGTATCAAAAGAATGGTTGAACTCTGTTAGTTGAGGACACTCATCACAAAGAAGCTTCTGAGAATGCTTCTGTCTAGATTTCATATGAAGATATTCCCGTTTCCAACGAAATCTTCACAGTTATCCAAATATCCACTTGCAGATTCTACCAAAAGAGTGTTTCCAAACTGCTGTATCAAAAGAATGGTTGAGCTCCGTTAGCTGAGGACACTCATCGCAACCAAGCTTTTGAGAATGCTTCTGTCTAGATTTTATATGAAGATAGTCCCGTTTCCAACGAACTCTTCACTGTTATCCAAATATCCACTTGCCGATTCTACAAAAAGAGTGTTTCCAAACTGCTGTATCGAAAGAAAGGTTGAACTCTGTAAGTAGAGAAAACACATCACAAAGAAGTTTCTGAGAATGCTTCTGTCTAGATTTTATATGAAGATATTCCCGTTTCCAACGAAATCTTCAAAGTTATCCAAATATCCACTTGCAGATTCTACAAAAAGAGTGTTTCCAAACTACTGTATCAACAGAAAGGTTCAACTCTGGTAACTGAGTACACACATCCCGATTAAGTTTCTGAGAATCTTCCTGTCTCTTTTTTATGGGAAGATATTTCTGTTTTCACCGTAGGCCTGAATTCACTCAAAATGTCCACTTCCAGATAGTACAAAAAGAGTGTTTCAAACCTGGTCTATGAAAGGGAATGTTCAGCTCTGTGACTTGAATGCAGATATCACAAAGCAGTTTCTGACAGTGCTTCTGTCTAGATTTTAGATGAAGATATTCCCGTTTCCAACGAAATCGTTAGAGCTATCCAAATATCCACTTACAGATTCTACAAAAAGAGAGTTTCCAAACTGCTCTATTTAAAGAAAGGTTGAACTCTGTTAGTTGAGGACGCACACCACAAAGAAGTTTCTGAGAATGCTTTTGTCTAGATCTTATATGAAGATATTACCGTTTCCAACGAAATCTTTAGAGGTATCCAAATATCCAGTTACAGATTCTACAAAAAGAGAGTATCCAAACTGCTGTATCAAAAGAATGGTTCAACTCTGTTAGTTGAGGACACTCATCACAAGGAAGCTTCTGAGAATGCTTCTGTCTAGATTTTAAATGAAGATATTCCCGTTTCCAACGAAATCTTCACAGTTATCCAAATATTCACTTGCAGATTCTACCAAAAGAGTGTTTCCAAACTGCTGTATCAAAAGAATGGTTGAGCTCCGTTACTTGAGGACACTCATCGCAAACAAGCTTTTGAGAATGCTTCTGTCTAGATTTTATATGAAGATATTCCCGTTTCCAACGAACTCTTCACAGTTATCCAAATATCCACCTGCCGATTCTACAAAAAGAGTGTTTCCAAACTGCTGTATCGAAAGAAAGTTTGAACTCTGTAAGTAGAGAAAACACATCACAAAGAAGTTTCTGAGAATGCTTCTGTCTAGATTTTATATGAAGATATTCCCGTTTCCAACGAAAACTTTAGAGGTATCCAAATATCCAGTTACAGATTCTACAAAAAGTGAGTATCCAAACTGCTGTATCTAAAGAATGGTTGAACTCTGTTAGTTGAGGACACCCATCACAAAGAAGCTTCTGAGAATGCTTCTGTCTAGATTTTATATGAAGATATTCCCGTTTCCAACGAAATCTTCACAGTTATTCAAATATCCACTTGCAGATTCTACCAAAAGAGTGTTTCCTAACTGCTGTATCAAAAGAATGGTTGAACTCTGTTAGTTGAGGACACTCATCACAAAGAAGCTTCTGAGAATGCTTCTGTCTAGATTTCATATGAAGATATTCCCGTTTCCAACGAAATCTTCACAGTTATACAAATATCCACCTGCCGATTCTACAAAAAGAGTGTTTCCAAACTGCTGTATCGAAAGAAAGTTTGAACTCTGTAAGTAGAGAAAACACATCACAAAGAAGTTTCTGAGAATGCTTCTGTCTAGATTTTATATGAAGATATTCCCGTTTCCAACGAAATCTTCAAAGTTATCCAAATATCCACTTGCAGATTCTACAAAAAGAGTGTTTCCGAACTACTGTATCAACAGAAAGGTTCAACTCTGGTAACTGAGTACACACATCCCGATTAAGTTTCTGAGAATCTTTCTGTCTCTTTTTTAGGGGAAGATATTTCTGTTTTCACCGTAGGCCTGAATTCGCTCAAAATGTCCACTTCCAGATACTACAAAAAGAGTGTTTCAAACCTGGCCTATGAAAGGGAATGTTCAGCTCTGTGACTTGAATGCAGATATCACAAAGCAGTTTCTGACAGTGCTTCTGTCTAGATTTTAGATGAAGATATTCCCGTTTGCAACGAAATCTTTAGAGGTATCCAAATATCCAGTTACAGATTCTACAAAAAGAGAGTATCCAAACTGCTGTATCAAAAGAATGGTTGAACTCTGTTAGTTGAGGACACTCATAGCAAACAAGCTTTTGAGAATGCTTCTGTCTAGATTTTATATGAAGATATTCCCGTTTCCAACGAAATCTTCACAGTTATCCAAATATCCACTTGCAGATTCTACCAAAAGAGTGTTTCCAAACTGCTGTATCAAAAGAATGGTTGAGCTCCGTTAGTTGAGGACACTCATCACAAACATGCTTTTGAGAATGCTTCTGTCTAGATTTTATCTGAAGATATTCCCGTTTCCAATGAACTCTTCACTGTTATCCAAATATCCACTTGCCGATTCTACAAAAAGAGTGTTTCCAAACTGCTGTATTGAAACAAAGGTTGAACTCTGTAAGTACAGAAAACACATCACAAAGAAGTTTCTGAGAATGCTTCTGTCTAGATTTTATATGAAGATATTCCCGTTTCCAACGAAATCTTCAAAGTTATCCAAATATCCACTTGCAGATTCTACAAAAAGAGTGTTTCCAAACTACTGTATCAACAGAAAGGTTCAACTCTGGTAACTGAGTACACACATCCCGATTAAGTTTCTGAGAATCTTCCTGTCTCTTTTTTATGGGAAGATATTTCTGTTTTCACCGTAGGCCTGAATTCACTCAAAATGTCCACTTCCAGATAGTACAAAAAGAGTGTTTCAAACCTGGTCTATGAAAGGGAATGTTCAGCTCTGTGACTTGAATGCAGATATCACAAAGCAGTTTCTGACAGTGCTTCTGTCTCGATTTTAGATGAAGATATTCCCGTTTCCAACGAAATCGTTAGAGCTATCCAAATATCCACTTACAGATTCTACAAAAAGAGAGTTTCCAAACTGCTCTATTTAAAGAAAGGTTGAACTCTGTTAGTTGAGGACGCACACCACAAAGAAGTTTCTGAGAATGCTTTTGTCTAGATCTTATATGAAGATATTACCGTTTCCAACGAAATCTTTAGAGGTATCCAAATATCCAGTTACAGATTCTACAAAAAGAGAGTATCCAAACTGCTGTATCAAAAGAATGGTTGAACTCTGTTAGTTGAGGACACTCATCACAAGGAAGCTTCTGAGAATGCTTCTGTCTAGATTTTAAATGAAGATATTCCCGTTTCCAACGAAATCTTCACAGTTATCCAAATATTCACTTGCAGATTCTACCAAAAGAGTGTTTCCAAACTGCTGTATCAAAAGAATGGTTGAGCTCCGTTAGTTGAGGACACTCATCGCAAACAAGCTTTTGAGAATGCTTCTGTCTAGATTTTATATGAAGATATTCCCGTTTCCAACCAACTCTTCACAGTTATCCAAATATCCACCTGCCGATTCTACAAAAAGAGTGTTTCCAAACTGCTGTATCGAAAGAAAGTTTGAACTCTGTAAGTAGAGAAAACACATCACAAAGAAGTTTCTGAGAATGCTTCTGTCTAGATTTTATATGAAGATATTCCCGTTTCCAACGAAAACTTTAGAGGTATCCAAATATCCAGTTACAGATTCTACAAAAAGTGAGTATCCAAACTGCTGTATCTAAAGAATGGTTGAACTCTGTTAGTTGAGGACACCCATCACAAAGAAGCTTCTGAGAATGCTTCTGTCTAGATTTTATATGAAGATATTCCCGTTTCCAACGAAATCTTCACAGTTATTCAAATATCCACTTGCAGATTCTACCAAAAGAGTGTTTCCAAACTGCTGTATCAAAAGAATGGTTGAACTCTGTTAGTTGAGGACACTCATCACAAAGAAGCTTCTGAGAATGCTTCTGTCTAGATTTCATATGAAGATATTCCCGTTTCCAACGAAATCTTCACAGTTATCCAAATATCCACTTGCAGATTCTACCAAAAGAGTGTTTCCAAACTGCTGTATCAAAAGAATGGTTGAGCTCCGTTAGCTGAGGACACTCATCGCAAACAAGCTTTTGAGAATGCTTCTGTCTAGATTTTATATGAAGATTGTCCCGTTTCCAACGAACTCTTCACTGTTATCCAAATATCCACTTGCCGATTCTACAAAAAGAGTGTTTCCAAACTGCTGTATCGAAAGAAAGGTTGAACTCTGTAAGTAGAGAAAACACATCACAAAGAAGTTTCTGAGAATGCTTCTGTCTAGATTTTATATGAAGATATTCCCGTTTCCAACGAAATCTTCAAAGTTATCCAAATATCCACTTGCAGATTCTACAAAAAGAGTGTTTCCAAACTACTGTATCAACAGAAAGGTTCAACTCTGGTAACTGAGTACACACATCCCGATTAAGTTTCTGAGAATCTTTCTGTCTCTTTTTTATGGGAAGATATTTCTGTTTTCACCGTAGGCCTGAATTTGCTCAAAATGTCCACTTCCAGATACTACAAAAAGAGTGTTTCAAACCTGGTCTATGAAACGGAATGTTCAGCTCTGTGACTTGAATGCAGATATCACAAAGCAGTTTCTGACAGTGCTTCTGTCTAGATTTTAGATGAAGATATTCCCGTTTCCAACGAAATCGTTAGAGCTATCCAAATATCCACTTACAGATTCTACGAAAAGAGAGTTTCCAAACTGCTCTATGTAAAGAAAGGTTGAACTCTGTTAGTTGAGGACGCACACCACAAAGAAGTTTCTGAGAATGCTTTTGTCTAGATTTTATATGAAGATATTACCGTTTCCAACGAAATCTTTAGAGGTATCCAAATATCCAGTTACAGATTCTACAAAAAGAGAGTATCCAAACTGCTGTATCAAAAGAATGGTTGAACTCTGTTAGTTGAGGACACTCATTACAAACAAGCTTTTGAGAATGCTTCTGTCTAGATTTTATATGAAGATATTCCCGTTTCCAACGAAATCTTCACAGTTATCCAAATATCCACTTGCAGATTCTACCAAGAGAGTGTTTCCAAACTGCTGTATCAAAAGAATGGTTGAGCTCCGTTAGTTGAGGACACTCATCACAAACAAGCTTTTGAGAATGCTTCTGTCTAGATTTTATATGAAGATATTCCCGTTTCCAACGAACTCTTCACTGTTATCCAAATATCCACTTGCCGATTCTACAAAAAGAGTGTTTCCAAACTGCTGTATCGAAAGAAAGGTTGAACTCTGTAAGTAGAGAAAACACATCACAAAGAAGTTTCTGAGAATGCTTCTGTCTAGATTTTATATGAAGATATTCCCGTTTCCAACGAAATCTTCAAAGTTATCCAAATATCCACTTGCAGATTCTACAAAAAGAGTGTTTCCAAACTACTGTATCAACAGAAAGGTTCAACTCTGGTAACTGAGTACACACATCCCGATTAAGTTTCTGAGAATCTTCCTGTCTCTTTTTTATGGGAAGATATTTCTGTTTTCACCGTAGGCCTGAATTCACTCAAAATGTCCACTTCCAGATAGTACAAAAAGAGTGTTTCAAACCTGGTCTATTAAAGGGAATGTTCAGCTCTGTGACTTGAATGCAGATATCACAAAGCAGTTTCTGACAGTGCTTCTGTCTCGATTTTAGATGAAGATATTCCCGTTTCCAACGAAATCGTTAGAGCTATCCAAATATCCACTTACAGATTCTACAAAAAGAGAGTTTCCAAACTGCTCTATTTAAAGAAAGGTTGAACTCTGTTAGTTGAGGACGCACACCACAAAGAAGTTTCTGAGAATGCTTTTGTCTAGATCTTATATGAAGATATTACCGTTTCCAACGAAATCTTTAGAGGTATCCAAATATCCAGTTGCAGATTCTACAAAAAGAGAGTATCCAAACTGCTGTATCAAAAGAATGGTACAACTCTGTTAGTTGAGGACACTCATCACAAGGAAGCTTCTGAGAATGCTTCTGTCTAGATTTTAAATGAAGATATTCCCGTTTCCAACGAAATCTTCACAGTTATCCAAATATTCACTTGCAGATTCTACCAAATGAGTGTTTCCAAACTGCTGTATCAAAAGAATGGTTGAGCTCCGTTAGTTGAGGACACTCATCGCAAACAAGCTTTTGAGAATGCTTCTGTCTAGATTTTATATGAAGATATTCCCGTTTCCAACGAACTCTTCACAGTTATCCAAATATCCACTTGCCGATTCTACAAAAAGAGTGTTTCCAAACTGCTGTATCGAAAGAAAGTTTGAACTCTGTAAGTAGAGAAAACACATCACAAAGAAGTTTCTGAGAATGCTTCTGTCTAGATTTTATATGAAGATATTCCCGTTTCCAACGAAATCTTCAAAGTTATCCAAATATCCACTTGCAGATTCTACAAAAAGAGTGTTTCCAAACTACTGTATCAACTGAAAGGTTCAACTCTGGTAACTGAGTACACACATCCCGATTAAGTTTCTGAGAATCTTTCTGTCTCTTTTTTATGGGAAGATATTTCTGTTTTCACCGTAGGCCTGAATTCGCTCAAAATGTCCACCTCCAGATACTACAAAAAGAGTGTTTCAAACCTGGTCTATGAAACGGAATGTTCAGCTCTGTGACTTGAATGCAGATATCACAAAGCAGTTTCTGACAGTGCTTCTGTCTTGATTTTAGATGAAGATATTCCCGTTTCCAACGAAATCGTTAGAGCTATCCAAATATCCACTTACAGATTCTACGAAAAGAGAGTTTCCAAACTGCTCTATGTAAAGAAAGGTTGAACTCTGTTAGTTGAGGACGCACACCACAAAGAAGTTTCTGAGAATGCTTTTGTCTAGATTTTATATGAAGATATTACCGTTTCCAACGAAATCTTTAGAGGTATCCAAATAACCAGTTACAGATTCTACAAAAAGAGAGTATCCAAACTGCTGTATCAAAAGAATGGTTGAGCTCCGTTAGTTGAGGACACTCATCACAAACAAGCTTTTGAGAATGCTTCTGTCTAGATTTTATATGAAGATATTCCCGTTTCCAACGAACTCTTCACTGTTATCCAAATATCCACTTGCCGATTCTACAAAAAGAGTGTTTCCAAACTGCTGTATCGAAAGAAAGGTTGAACTCTGTAAGTAGAGAAAACACATCACAAAGAAGTTTCTGAGAATGCTTCTGTCCAGATTTTATATGAAGATATTCCCGTTTCCAACGAAATCTTCAAAGTTATCCAAATATCCACTTGCAGATTCTACAAAAAGAGTGTTTCCAAACTACTGTATCAACAGAAAGGTTCAACTCTGGTAACTGAGTACACACATCCCGATTAAGTTTCTGAGAATCTTTCTGTCTCTTTTTTATGGGAAGATATTTCTGTTTTCACCGTAGGCCTGAATTCACTCAATATGTCCACTTCCAGATAGTACAAAAAGAGTGTTTCAAACCTGGTCTATGAAGGGGAATGTTCAGCTCTGTGACTTGAATGCAGATATCACAAAGCAGTTTCTGACAGTGCTTCTGTCTAGATTTTAGATGAAGATATTCCCGTTTCCAACGAAATCGTTAGAGCTATCCAAATATCCACTTACAGATTCTACAAAAAGAGAGTTTCCAAACTGCTCTATTTAAAGAAAGGTTGAACTCTGTTAGTTGAGGACGCACACCACAAAGAAGTTTCTGAGAATGCTTTTGTCTAGATTTTATATGAAGATATTACCGTTTCCAACGAAATCTTTTGAGGTATCCAAATATCCAGTTACAGATTCTACAAAAAGAGAGTATCCAAACTGCTGTATCAAAAGAATGGTTGAACTCTGTTAGTTGAGGACACTCATCACAAGGAAGCTTCTGAGAATGCTTCTGTCTAGATTTTATATGAAGATATTCCCGTTTCCAACGAAATCTTCACAGTTATCCAAATATCCACTTGCAGATTCTACCAAAAGAGTGTTTCCAAACTGCTGTATCAAAAGAATGGTTGAACTCTGTTAGTTGAGGACACTCATCACAAGGAAGCTTCTGAGAATGCTTCTGTCTAGATTTTAAATGAAGATATTCCCGTTTCCAACGAAATCTTCACAGTTATCCAAATATCCACTTGCAGATTCTACCAAAAGTGTGTTTCCAAACTGCTGTATCAAAAGAATGGTTGAGCTCCGTTCGTTGAGGACACTCATCACAAACAAGCTTTTGAGAATGCTTCTGTCTAGATTTTATATGAAGATATTCCCGTTTCCAACGAACTCTTCACAATTATCCAAATATCCACCTGCCGATTCTACAAAAATAGTGTTTCCAAACTGCTGCATCGAAAGAAAGGTTGAACTCTGTAAGTAGGGAAAACACATCACAAAGAAGTTTCTGAGAATGCTTCTGTCTAGATTTTATATGAAGATATTCCCGTTTCCAACGAAATCTTCAAAGTTATCCAAATATCCACTTGCAGATTCTACAAAAAGAGTGTTTCCAAACTACTGTATCAACAGAAAGGTTCAACTCTGGTAACTGAGTACACACATCCCGATTAAGTTTCTGAGAATCTTTCTGTCTCTTTTTTAGGGGAAGATATTTCTATTTTCACCGTAGGCCTGAATTCGCTCAAAATGTCCACTTCCAGATACTACAAAAAGAGTGTTTCAAACCTGGCCTATGAAAGGGAATGTTCAGCTCTGTGACTTGAATGCAGATATCACAAAGCAGTTTCTGACAGTGCTTCTGTCTAGATTTTAGATGAAGATATTCCCGTTTCCAACGAAATCGTTAGAGCTATCCAAATATCCACTTACAGATTCTACAAAAAGAGAGTTTCCAAACAGCTCTATTTAAAGAAATGTTGAACTCTGTTAGTTGAGGACGCACACCACAAAGAAGTTTCTGAGAATGCTTTTGTCTAGATTTTATATGAAGATATTCCCGTTTCCAACGAAATCTTTAGAGGTATCCAAATATCCAGTTACAGATTCTACAAAAAGAGTGTATCCAAACTGCTGTATCAAAAGAATGGTTGAACTCTGTTAGTTGAGGACACTCATCACAAGGAAGCTTCTGAGAATGCTTCTGTCTAGATTTTAAATGAAGATATTCCCGTTTCCAACGAAATCTTCACAGTTATACAAATATCCACTTGCAGATTCTACCAAAAGAGTGTTTCCAAACTGCTGTATCAAAAGAATGGATGAGCTCCGTGAGTTGAGGACACTCATCACAAACAAGCTTTTAGGAATGCTTCTGTCTAGATTTTCTATGAAGATATTCCCGTTTCCAATGAACTCTTCACAGTTATCCAAATATCCACCTGCCGATTCTACAAAAAGAGTGTTTCCAAACTGCTGTATTGAAAGAAAGTTTGAACTCTGTAAGTAGAGAAAACACATCACAAAGAAGTTTCTGAGAATGCTTCTGTCTAGATTTTATATGAAGATATTCCCGTTTCCATCGAAATCTTTAGAGGTATCCAAATATCCAGTTACAGATTCTACAAAAAGAGAGTATCCAAACTGCTGTATCAAAAGAATGGTTGAACTCTGTTAGTTGAGAACACTCATCACAAAGAAGCTTCTGAGAATGCTTCTGTCTAGATTTTATATGAAGATATTCCCGTTTCCAACGAAATCTTCACAGTTATACAAATATACACTTGCAGATACTACCAAAAGAGTGTTTCCAAACTGCTGAATCAAAAGAATGGTTGAACTCTGTTAGTTGAGGACACTCATCACAAAGAAGCTTCTGAGAATGCTTCTGTCTAGATTTTAGATGAAGATATTCCCGTTTCCAACGAAATCGTTAGAGCTATCCAAATATCCACTTACAGATTCTACAAAAAGAGAGTTTCCAAACTGCTCTATTTAAAGAAAGGTTGAACTCTGTTAGTTGAGGACGCACACCACAAAGAAGTTTCTGAGAATGCTTTTGTCTAGATTTTATATGAAGATATTCCCGTTTCCAACGAAATCTTTAGAGGTATCCAAATATCCAGTTACAGATTCTACAAAAAGAGAGTATCCAAACTGCTGTATCAAAAGAATGGTTGAACTCTGTTAGTTGAGGACACTCATCACAAGGAAGCTTCTGAGAATGCTTCTGTCTAGATTTTAAATGAAGATATTCCCGTTTCCAACGAAATCTTCACAGTTATACAAATATCCACTTGCAGACTCTACCAAAAGAGTGTTTCCAAACTGCTGTATCAAAAGAATGGTTGAGCTCCGTTAGTTGAGGACACTCATCACAAACAAGCTTTTAGGAATGCTTCTGTCTAGATTTTATATGAAGATATTCCCGTTTCCAACGAAATCTTCACAGTTATCCAAATATCCACCTGCCGATTCTACAAAAAGAGTGTTTCCAAACTGCTGTATTGAAAGAAAGTTTGAACTCTGTAAGTAGAGGAAACACATCACAAAGAAGTTTCTGAGAATGCTTCTGTCTAGATTTTATATGAAGATATTCCCGTTTCCATCGAAATCTTTAGAGGTATCCAAATATCCAGTTACAGATTCTACAAAAAGAGAGTATCCAAACTGCTGTATCAAAAGAATGGTTGAACTCTGTTAGTTGAGGACACTCATCACAAAGAAGCTTCTGAGAATGCTTCTGTCTAGATTTTATATGAAGATATTCCCGTTTCCAACGAAATCTTCACAGTTATACAAATATTCACTTGCAGATTCTACCAAAAGAGTGTTTCCAAACTGCTGTATCAAAAGAATGGTTGAACTCTGTTAGTTGAGGACACTCATCACAAAGAAGCTTCTCAGAATGCTTCTGTCTAGATTTTATATGAAGATATTCCCGTTTCCAACGAAATCTTCACAGTTATCCAAATATCCACTTGCAGATTCTACCAAAAGAGTGTTTCCAAACTGCTGTATCAAAAGAATGGTTGAGCTCCGTTAGTTGAGGACACTCATCACAAACAAGCTTTTGAGAATGCTTCTGTCTAGATTTTATATGAAGTTATTCCCGTTTCCAACGAACTCTTCACTGTTATCCAAATATCCACTTGCCGATTCTACAAAAAGAGTGTTTCCAAACTGCTGTATCGAAAGAAAGGTTGAACTCTGTAAGTAGAGAAAACACATCACAAAGAAGATTCTGAGAATGCTTCTGTCTAGATTTTATATGAAGATATTCCCGCTTCCAACGAAATCTTCAAAGTTATCCAAATATCCACTTGCAGATTCTACAAAAAGAGTGTTTCCAAACTACTGTATCAACAGAAATGTTCAACTCTGGTAACTGAGTACACACATCCCGATTAAGTTTCTGAGAATCTTTCTCTCTCTTTTTTATGGGAAGATATTTCTGTTTTCTCCGTAGGCCTGAATTCGCTCAAAATGTCCACTTCCAGATACTACAAAAAGAGTGCTTCAAACCTGGTCTATGAAAGGGAATGTTCAGCTCTTTGACTTGAATGCAGATATCACAAAGCAGTTTCTGACAGTGCTTCTGTCTAGATTTTAGATGAAGATATTCCCGTTTCCAACGAAATCGTTAGAGGTATCCAAATATCCACTTACAGATTCTACAAAAAGAGAGTTTCCAAACTGCTCTATTTAAAGAAAGGTTGAACTCTGTTAGTTGAGGACGCACACCACAAAGAAGTTTCTGAGAATGCTTCTGTCTAGATTTTATATGAAGATATTCCCGTTTCCAACGAAATCTTTAGAGGTATCCAAATATCCAGTTACAGATTCTACAAAAAGATAGTATCCAAACTGCTGTATCAAAAGAATGGTTGAGCTCCGTGAGTTGAGGACACTCATCACAAACAAGCTTTTGAGAATGCTTCTGTCTAGATTTTATATGAAGATATTCCCGTTTCCAACGAACTCTTCACAGTTATCCAAATATCCACCTGCCGATTCTACAAAAATAGTGTTTCCAAACTGCTGTATCGAAAGAAAGTTTGAACTCTGTAAGTAGAGAAAACACATCACAAAGAAGTTTCTGAGAATGCTTCTGTCTAGATTTTATATGAAGATATTCCCGTTTCCAACGAAATCTTCAAAGTTATCCAAATATCCACTTGCAGATTCTACAAAAAGAGTGTTTCCAAACTACTGTATCAACAGAAAGGTTCAACTCTGGTAACTGAGTACACACATCCCGATTAAGTTTCTGAGAATCTTTCTGTCTCTTTTTTAGGGGAAGATATTTCTGTTTTCACCGTAGGCCTGAATTCGCTCAAAATGTCCACTTCCAGATACTACAAAAAGAGTGTTTCAAACCTGGCCTATGAAAGGGAATGTTCAGCTCTGTGACTTGAATGCAGATATCACAAAGCAGTTTCTGACAGTGCTTCTGTCTAGATTTTAGATGAAGATATTCCCGTTTCCAATGAAATCGTTAGAGCTATCCAAATATCCACTTACAGATTCTACAAAAAGAGAGTTTCCAAACAGCTGTATTTAAAGAAAGGTTGAACTCTGTTAGTTGAGGACGCACACCACAAAGAAGTTTCTGAGAATGCTTTTGTCTAGATTTTATATGAAGATATTCCCGTTTCCAACGAAATCTTTAGAGGTATCCAAATATCCACTTACAGATTCTACAAAAAGAGAGTATCCAAACTGCTGTATCAAAAGAATGGTTGAACTCTGTTAGTTGAGGACACTCATCACAAGGAAGCTTCTGAGAATGCTTCTGTCTAGATTTTAAATGAAGATATTCCCGTTTCCAACGAAATCTTCACAGTTATCCAAATATCCACTTGCAGATTCTACCAAAAGAGTGTTTCCAAACTGCTGTATCAAAAGAATGGTTGAGCTCCGTTAGTTGAGGACACTCATCACAAACAAGCTTTTGAGAATGCTTCTGTCTAGATTTTATATGAAGATATTCCCGTTTCCAACGAACTCTTCACAGTTATCCAAATATCCACCTGCCGATTCTACAAAAAGAGTGTTTCCAAACTGCTGTATTGAAAGAAAGTTTGAACTCTGTAAGTAGAGAAAACACATCACAGAGAAGTTTCTGAGAATGCTTCTGTCTAGATTTTATATGAAGATATTCCCGTTTCCATCGAAATCTTTAGAGGTATCCAAATATCCAGTTACAGATTCTACAAAAAGAGAGTATCCAAACTTCTGTATCAAAAGAATGGTTGAACTCTGTTAGTTGAGGACACTCATCACAAAGAAGCTTCTGAGAATGCTTCTGTCTAGATTTTATATGAAGATATTCCCGTTTCCAACGAAATCTTCACAGTTATCCAAATATCCACTTGCAGATTCTACCAAAAGAGTGTTTCCAAACTGCTGTATCAAAAGAATGGTTGAACTCTGTTAGTTGAGGACACTCATCACAAGGAAGCTTCTCAGAATGCTTCTGTCTAGATTTTATATGAAGATATTCCCGTTTCCAACGAAATCTTCACAGTTATACAAATATCCACTTGCAGATTCTACCAAAAGAGTGTTTCCAAACTGCTGTATCAAAAGAATGGTTGAGCTCCGTTAGTTGAGGACACTCATCACAAACAAGCTTTTGAGAATGCTTCTGTCTAGATTTTATATGAAGATATTCCCGTTTCCAACGAACTCTTCACTGTTATCCAAATATCCACTTGCCGATTCTACAAAAAGAGTGTTTCCAAACTGCTGTATCGAAAGAAAGGTTGAACTCTGTAAGTAGAGAAAACACATCACAAAGAAGTTTCTGAGAATGCTTCTGTCTAGATTTTATATGAAGATATTCCCGTTTCCAACGAAATCTTCAAAGTTATCCAAATATCCACTTGCAGATTCTACAAAAAGAGTGTTTCCAAACTACTGTATCAACAGAAAGGTTCAACTCTGGTAACGGAGTACACACATCCCGATTAAGTTTCTGAGAATCTTTCTGTCTCTTTTTTAGGGGAAGATATTTCTGTTTTCACCGTAGGCCTGAATTCGCTCAAAATGTCCACTTCCAGATACTACAAAAAGAGTGTTTCAAACCTGGCCTATGAAAGGGAATGTTCAGCTCTGTGACTTGAATGCAGATATCACAAAGCAGTTTCTGACAGTGCTTCTGTCTAGATTTTAGATGAAGATATTCCCGTTTCCAACGAAATCGTTAGAGCTATCCAAATATCCACTTACAGATTCTACAAAAAGAGAGTTTCCAAACTGCTCTATTTAAAGAAAGGTTGAACTCTGTTAGTTGAGGACGCACACCACAAAGAAGTTTCTGAGAATGCTTTTGTCTAGATTTTATATGAAGATATTCCCGTTTCCAACGAAATCTTCACAGTTATCCAAATATCCACTTACAGATTCTACCAAAAGAGTGTTTCCAAAATGCTGTATCAAAAGAATGGTTGAGCTCCGTTAGTCGAGGACACTCATCACAAACAAGCTTTTGAGAATGCTTCTGTCTAGATTTTATATGAAGATATTCCCGTTTCCAACGAAATCTTCACAGTTATCCAAATATCCACTTGCAGATTCTACCAAAAGAGTGTTTCCAAACTGCTGTATCAAGAGAATGGTTGAGCTCCGTTAGTTGAGGACACTCATCACAAACAAGCTTTTGAGAATGCTTCTGTCTAGATTTTATATGAAGATATTCCCGTTTCCAACGAACTCTTCACTGTTATCCAAATATCCACTTGCCGATTCTACAAAAAGAGTGTTTCCAAACTGCTGTATCGAAAGAAAGGTTGAACTCTGTAAGTAGAGAAAACACATCACAAAGAAGTTTCTGAGAATGCTTCTGTCTAGATTTTATATGAAGATATTCCCGTTTCCAACGAAATCTTCAAAGTTATCCAAATATCCACTTGCAGATTCTACAAAAAGAGTGTTTCCAAACTACTGTATCAACAGAAAGGTTCAACTCTGGTAACTGAGTACACACATCCCGATTAAGTTTCTGAGAATCTTTCTGTCTCTTTTTTAGGGGAAGATATTTCTGTTTTCACCGTAGGCCTGAATTCGCTCAAAATGTCCACTTCCAGATACTACAAAAAGAGTGTTTCAAACCTGGTCTATGAAAGGGAATGTTCAGCTCTGTGACTTGAATGCAGATATCACAAAGCAGTTTCTGACAGTGCTTCTGTCTAGATTTAAGATGAAGATATTCCCGTTTCCAACGAAATCGTTAGAGCTATCCAAATATCCACTTACAGATTCTACAAAAAGAGAGTTTCCAAACAGCTCTATTTAAAGAAAGGTTGAACTCTGTTAGTTGAGGACGCACACCACAAAGAAGTTTCTGAGAATGCTTTTGTCTAGATTTTATATGAAGATATTCCCGTTTCCAACGAAATCTTTAGAGGTATCCAAATATCCACTTACAGATTCTGCAAAAAGAGAGTATCCAAACTGCTGTATCAAAAGAATGGTTGAACTCTGTTAGTTGAGGACACTCATCACAAGGAAGCTTCTGAGAATGCTTCTGTCTAGATTTTAAATGAAGATATTCCCGTTTCCAACGAAATCTTCACAGTTATACAAATATCCACTTGCAGATTCTACCAAAAGAGTGTTTCCAAACTGCTGTATCAAAAGAATGGTTGAGCTCCGTTAGTTGAGGACACTCATCACAAACAAGCTTTTAGGAATGCTTCTGCCTAGATTTTATATGAAGATATTCCCGTTTCCAACGAACTCTTCACAGTTATCCAAATATCCACCTGCCGATTCTACAAAAAGAGTGTTTCCAAACTGCTGTATTGAAAGAAAGTTTGAACTCTGTAAGTAGAGGAAACACATCACAAAGAAGTTTCTGAGAATGCTTCTGTCTAGATTTTATATGAAGATATTCCCGTTTCCATCGAAATCTTTAGAGGTATCCAAATATCCAGTTACAGATTCTACAAAAAGAGAGTATCCAAACTGCTGTATCAAAAGAATGGTTGAACTCTGTTAGTTGAGGACACTCATCACAAAGAAGCTTCTGAGAATGCTTCTGTCTAGATTTTATATGAAGATATTCCCGTTTCCAACGAAATCTTCACAGTTATACAAATATTCACTTGCAGATTCTACCAAAAGAGTGTTTCCAAACTGCTGTATCAAAAGAATGGTTGAACTCTGTTAGTTGAGGACACTCATCACAAAGAAGCTTCTCAGAATGCTTCTGTCTAGATTTTATATGAAGATATTCCCGTTTCCAACGAACTCTTCACTGTTATCCAAATATCCACTTGCCGATTCTACAAAAAGAGTGTTTCCAAACTGCTGTATCGAAAGAAAGGTTGAACTCTGTAAGTAGAGAAAACACATCACAAAGAAGTTTCTGAGAATGCTTCTGTCTAGATTTTATATGAAGATATTCCCGTTTCCAACGAAATCTTCAAAGTTATCCAAATATCCACTTGCAGATTCTACAAAAAGAGTGTTTCCAAACTACTGTATCAACAGAAATGTTCAACTCTGGTAACTGAGTACACACATCCCGATTAAGTTTCTGAGAATCTTTCTCTCTCTTTTTTATGGGAAGATATTTCTGTTTTCTCCGTAGGCCTGAATTCGCTCAAAATGTCCACTTCCAGATACTACAAAAAGAGTGCTTCAAACCTGGTCTATGAAAGGGAATGTTCAGCTCTGTGACTTGAATGCAGATATCACAAAGCAGTTTCTGACAGTGCTTCTGTCTAGATTTTAGATGAAGATATTCCCGTTTCCAACGAAATCGTTAGAGGTATCCAAATATCCACTTACAGATTCTACAAAAAGAGAGTTTCCAAACTGCTCTATTTAAAGAAAGGTTGAACTCTGTTAGTTGAGGACGCACACCACAAAGAAGTTTCTGAGAATGCTTTTGTCTAGATTTTATATGAAGATATTCCCGTTTCCAACGAAATCTTTAGAGGTATCCAAATATCCAGTTAGAGATTCTACAAAAAGAGAGTATCCAAACTGCTGTATCAAAAGAATGGTTGAGCTCCGTGAGTTGAGGACACTCATCACAAACAAGCTTTTGAGAATGCTTCTGTCTAGATTTTATATGAAGATATTCCCGTTTCCAACGAACTCTTCACAGTTATCCAAATATCCACCTGCCGATTCTACAAAAATAGTGTTTCCAAACTGCTGTATCGAAAGAAAGTTTGAACTCTCTAAGTAGAGAAAACACATCACAAAGAAGTTTCTGAGAATGCTTCTGTCTAGATTTTATATGAAGATATTCCCGTTTCCAACGAAATCTTCAAAGTTATCCAAATATCCACTTGCAGATTCTACAAAAAGAGTGTTTCCAAACTACTGTATCAACAGAAAGGTTCAACTCTGGTAACTGAGTACACACATCCCGATTAAGTTTCTGAGAATCTTTCTGTCTCTTTTTTAGGGGAAGATATTTCTGTTTTCACTGTAGGCCTGAATTCTCTCAAAATGTCCACTTCCAGATACTACAAAAAGAGTGTTTCAAACCTGGCCTATGAAAGGGAATGTTCAGCTCTGTGACTTGAATGCAGATATCACAAAGCAGTTTCTGACAGTGCTTCTGTCTAGATTTTAGATGAAGATATTCCCGTTTCCAACGAAATCGTTAGAGCTATCCAAATATCCACTTACAGATTCTACAAAAAGAGAGTTTCCAAACAGCTCTATTTAAAGAAAGGTTGAACTCTGTTAGTTGAGGACGCACACCACAAAGAAGTTTCTGAGAATGCTTTTGTCTAGATTTTATATGAAGATATTCCCGTTTCCAACGAAATCTTTAGAGGTATCCAAATATCCACTTACAGATTCTGCAAAAAGAGAGTATCCAAACTGCTGTATCAAAAGAATGGTTGAACTCTGTTAGTTGAGGACACTCATCACAAGGAAGCTTCTGAGAATGCTTCTGTCTAGATTTTAAATGAAGATATTCCCGTTTCCAACGAAATCTTCACAGTTATCCATACGTCCACTTGCAGATTCTACCAAAAGAGTGTTTCCAAACTGCTGTATCAAAAGAATGGTTGAGCTCCGTTAGTTGAGGACACTCATCACAAACAAGCTTTTGAGAATGCTTCTGTCTAGATTTTAGATGAAGATATTCCCGTTTCCAACGAAATCGTTAGAGCTATCCAAATATCCACTTACAGATTCTACAAAAAGAGAGTTTCCAAACTGCTCTATTTAAAGAAAGGTTGAACTCTGTTAGTTGAGGACGCACACCACAAAGAAGTTTCTGAGAATGCTTTTGTCTAGATTTTATATGAAGATATTCCCGTTTCCAACGAAATCTTGAGGTATCCAAATATCCAGTTACAGATTCTACAAAAAGAGAGTATCCAAACTGCTGTATCAAAAGAATGGTTGAACTCTGTTAGTTGAGGACACTCATCACAAGGAAGCTTCTGAGAATGCTTCTGTCTAGATTTTATATGAAGATATTCCCGTTTCCAACGAAATCTTCACAGTTATCCAAATATCCACTTGCAGATTCTACCAAAAGAGTGTTTCCAAACTGCTGTATCAAAAGAATGGTTGAGCTCCGTTAGTTGAGGACACTCATCACAAACAAGCTTTTGAGAATGCTTCTGTCTAGATTTTATATGAAGATACTCCCGTTTCCAACGAACTCTTCACAGTTATCCAAATATCCACCTGCCGATTCTACAAAAAGAGTGTTTCCAAACTGCTGTATCGAAAGAAAGGTTGAACTCTGTAAGTAGAGAAAACACATTACAAAGAAGTTTCTGAGAATGCTTCTGTCTAGATTTTATATGAAGATATTCCCGTTTCCAACGAAATCTTCAAAGTTATCCAAATATCCACTTGCAGATTCTACAAAAAGAGTGTTTCCAAACTACTGTATCAACAGAAAGGTTCAACTCTGGTAACTTAGTACACACATCCCGATTAAGTTTCTGAGAATCTTTCTGTCTCTTTTTTAGGGGAAGATATTTCTGTTTTCACCGTAGGCCTGAATTCGCTCAAAATGTCCACTTCCAGATACTACAAAAAGAGTGTTTCAAACCTGGCCTATGAAAGGGAATGTTCAGCTCTGTGACTTGAATGCAGACATCACAAAGCAGTTTCTGACAGTGCTTCTGTCTAGATTTTAGATGAAGATATTCCCGTTTCCAACGAAATCGTTAGAGCTATCCAAATATCCACTTACAGATTCTACAAAAAGAGAGTTTCCAAACTGCTCTATTTAAAGAAAGGTTGAACTCTGTTAGTTGAGGACGCACACCACAAAGAAGTTTCTGAGAATGCTTTTGTCTAGATTTTATATGAAGATATTCCCGTTTCCAACGAAATCTTTAGAGGTATCCAAATATCCACTTACAGATTCTACAAAAAGAGAGTATCCAAACTGCTGTATCAAAAGAATGGTTGAACTATGTTAGTTGAGGACACTCATCACAAGGAAGCTTCTGAGAATGCTTCTGTCTAGATTTTAAATGAAGATATTCCCGTTTCCAACGAAATCTTCACAGTTATCCAAATATCCACTTGCAGATTCTACCAAAAGAGTGTTTCCAAACTGCTGTATCAAAAGAATGGTTGAGCTCCGTTAGTTGAGGACACTCATCACAAACAAGCTTTTGAGAATTCTTCTGTCCAGATTTTATATGAAGATATTCCCGTTTCCAACGAACTCTTCACTGTTATCCAAATATCCACTTGCCGATTCTACAAAAAGAGTGTTTCCAAACTGCTGTATCGAAAGAAAGGTTGAACTCTGTAAGTAGAGAAAACACATCAGAAAGAAGTTTCTGAGAATGCTTCTGTCCAGATTTTATATGAAGATATTCCCGTTTCCAACGAAATCTTCAAAGTTATCCAAATATCCACTTGCAGATTCTACAAAAAGAGTGTTTCCAAACTACTGTATCAACAGAAAGGTTCAACTCTGGTAACTGAGTACACACATCCCGATTAAGTTTCTGAGAATCTTTCTGTCTATTTTTAATGGGAAGATATTTCTGTTTTCACCGTAGGCCTGAATTCGCTCAAAATGTCCACTTCCAGATAGTACAAAAAGAGTGTTTCAAAACTGGTCTATTAAAGGGAATGTTCAGCTCTGTGACTTGAATGCAGATATCACAAAGCAGTTTCTGACAGTGCTTCTGTCTAGATTTTAGATGAAGATATTCCCGTTCCCAATGAAATCGTTAGACCTATCCAAATATCCACTTACAGATTCTACGAAAAGAGAGTTTCCAAACTGCTCTATGTAAAGAAAGGTTGAACTCTGTTAGTTGAGGACGCACACCACAAAGAAGTTTCTGAGAATGCTTTTGTCTAGATTTTATATGAAGATATTACCGTTTCCAACGAAATCTTTAGAGGTATCCAAATATCCAGTTACAGATTCTACAAAAAGAGAGTATCCAAACTGCTGTATCAAAAGAATGGTTGAACTCTGTTAGTTGAGGACACTCATCACAAGGAAGCTTCTGAGAATGCTTCTGTCTAGATTTTATATGAAGATATTCCCGTTTCCAACGAAATCTTCACAGTTATCCAAATATCCACTTGCAGATTCTACCAAAAGAGTGTTTCCAAACTGCTGTATCAAAAGAATGGTTGAGCTCCGTTAGTTGAGGACACTCATCACAAACAAGCTTTTGAGAATGCTTCTGTCTAGATTTTATATGAAGATATTCCCGTTTCCAACGAACTCTTCACTGTTATCTAAATATCCACTTGCCGATTCTACAAAAAGAGTGTTTCCAAACTGCTGTATCGAAAGAAAGGTTGAACTCTGTAAGTAGAGAAAACACATCACAAAGAAGTTTCTGAGAATGCTTCTGTCCAGATTTTATATGAGGATATTCCCGTTTCCAACGAAATCTTCAAAGTTATCCAAATATCCACTTGCAGATTCTACAAAAAGAGTGTTTCCAAACTACTGTATCAACAGAAAGGTTCAACTCTGGTAACTGAGTACACACATCCCGATTAAGTTTCTGAGAATCTTTCTGTCTATTTTTAATGGGAAGATATTTCTGTTTTCACCGTAGGCCTGAATTCGCTCAAAATGTCCACTTCCAGATAGTACAAAAAGAGTGTTTCAAACCTGGTCTATTAAAGGGAATGTTCAGCTCTGTGACTTGAATGCAGATATCACAAAGCAGTTTCTGACAGTGCTTCTGTCTAGATTTTAGATGAAGATATTCCCGTTTCCAACGAAATCGTTAGAGCTATCCAAATATCCACTTACAGATTCTACAAAAAGAGAGTTTCCAAACTGCTCTATTTAAAGAAAGGTTGAACTCTGTTAGTTGAGGACGCACACCACAAAGAAGTTTCTGAGAATGCTTTTGTCTAGGTCTTATATGAAGATATTACCGTTTCCAACGAAATCTTTAGAGGTATCCAAATATCCAGTTACAGATTCTACAAAAAGAGAGTATCCAAACTGCTGTATCAAAAGAATGGTTCAACTCTGTTAGTTGAGGACACTCATCACAAGGAAGCTTCTGAGAATGCTTCTGTCTAGATTTTAAATGAAGATATTCCCGTTTCCAACGAAATCTTCACAGTTATCCAAATATCCACTTGCAGATTCTACCAAAAGAGTGTTTCCAAACTGCTGTATCAAAAGAATGGTTGAGCTCCGTTAGTTGAGGACACTCATCACAAACAAGCTTTTGAGAATGCTTCTGTCTAGATTTTATATGAAGATATTCCCGTTTCCAACGAACTCTTCACAGTTATCCAAATATCCACCTGCCGATTCTACAAAAAGAGTGTTTCCAAACTGCTGTATCGAAAGAAAGTTTGAACTCTGTAAGTAGAGAAAACACATCACAAAGAAGTTTCTGAGAATGCTTCTGTCTAGATTTTATATGAAGATATTCCCGTTTCCAACGAAATCTTCAAAGTTATCCAAATATCCACTTGCAGATTCTACAAAAAGAGTGTTTCCAAACTACTGTATCAACAGAAAGGTTCAACTCTGGTAACTGAGTACACACATCCCGATTAAGTTTCTGAGAATCTTTCTGTCTCTTTTTTAGGGGAAGATATTTCTGTTTTCACCGTAGGCCTGAATTCGCTCAAAATGTCCACCTCCAGATACTACAAAAAGAGTGTTTCAAACCTGGCCTATGAAAGGGAATGTTCAGCTCTGTGACTTGAATGCAGATATCACAAAGCAGTTTCTGACAGTGCTTCTGTCTAGATTTTAGATGAAGATATTCCCGTTTCCAACGAAATCGTTAGAGCTATCCAAATATCCACTTACAGATTCTACAAAAAGAGAGTTTCCAAACTGCTCTATTTAAAGAAAGGTTGAACTCTGTTAGTTGAGGACGCACACCACAAAGAAGTTTCTGAGAATGCTTTTGTCTAGATTTTATATGAAGATATTCCCGTTTCCAACGAAATCTTCACAGTTATCCAAATATCCACTTGCAGATTCTACCAAAAGAGTGTTTCCAAACTGCTGTATCAAAAGAATGGTTGAGCTCCGTTAGTTGAGGACACTCATCACAAACAAGCTTTTGAGAATGCTTCTGTCTAGATTTTATATGAAGATATTCCCGTTTCCAACGAACTCTTCACTGTTATCCAAATATCCACTTGCCGATTCTACAAAAAGAGTGTTTCCAAACTGCTGTATCGAAAGAAAGTTTGAACTCTGTAAGTAGAGAAAACACATCACAAAGAAGTTTCTGAGAATGCTTCTGTCTAGATTTTATATGAAGATATTCCCGTTTCCAACGAAATCTTCAAAGTTATCCAAATATCCACTTGCAGATTCTACAAAAAGAGTGTTTCCAAACTACTGTATCAACAGAAAGGTTCAACTCTGGTAACTGAGTACACACATCCCGATTAAGTTTCTGAGAATCTTTCTGTCTCTTTTTTATGGGAAGATATTTCTGTTTTCACCGTAGGCCTGAATTCGCTCAAAATGTCCACTTCCAGATACTACAAAAAGAGTGTTTCAAACCTGGTCTATGAAAGGGAATGTTCAGCTCTGTGACTTGAATGCAGATATCACAAAGCAGTTTCTGACAGTGCTTCTGTCTAGATTTAAGATGAAGATATTCCCGTTTCCAACGAAATCGTTAGAGCTATCCAAATATCCACTTACAGATTCTACAAAAAGAGAGTTTCCAAACTGCTCTATTTAAAGAAAGGTTGAACTCTGTTAGTTGAGGACGCACACCACAAAGAAGTTTCTGAGAATGCTTTTGTCTAGATTTTATATGAAGATATTTCCGTTTCCAACGAAATCTTTAGAGGTATCCAAATATCCAGTTACAGATTCTACAAAAAGAGAGTATCCAAACTGCTGTATCAAAAGAATGGTTGAACTCTGTTAGTTGAGGACACTCATCACAAGGAAGCTTCTGAGAATGCTTCTGTCTAGATTTTATATGAAGATATTCCCGTTTCCAACGAAATCTTCACAGTTATACAAATATCCACTTGCAGATTCTACCAAAAGAGTGTTTCCAAACTGCTGTATCAAAAGAATGGTTGAGCTCCGTTAGTTGAGGACACTCATCACAAACAAGCTTTTGAGAATGCTTCTGTCTAGATTTTATATGAAGATATTCCCGTTTCCAACGAACTCTTCACTGTTATCCAAATATCCACTTGCCGATTCTACAAAAAGAGTGTTTCCAAACTGCTGTATTGAAAGAAAGTTTGAACTCTGTAAGTAGAGAAAACACATCACAAAGAAGTTTCTGAGAATGCTTCTGTCTAGATTTTATATGAAGATATTCCCGTTTCCAACGAAATCTTCAAAGTTATCCAAATATCCACTTGCAGATTCTACTAAAAGAGTGTTTCCGAACTACTGTATCAACAGAAAGGTTCAACTCTGGTAACTGAGTACACACATCCCGATTAAGTTTCTGAGAATCTTTCTGTCTCTTTTTTAGGGGAAGATATTTCTGTTTTCACCGTAGGCCTGAATTCGCTCAAAATGTCCACTTCCAGATACTACAAAAAGAGTGTTTCAAACCTGGCCTATGAAAGGGAATGTTCAGCTCTGTGACTTGAATGCAGATATCACAAAGCAGTTTCTGACAGTGCTTCTGTCTAGATTTTAGATGAAGATATTCCCGTTTCCAACGAAATCTTCACAGTTATCCAAATATCCAGTTACAGATTCTACAAAAAGAGAGTATCCAATCTGCTGTATCAAAAGAATGGTTGAACTCTGTTAGTTGAGGACACTCATCACAAGCAAGCTTTTGAGAATGCTTCTGTCTAGATTTTATATGAAGATATTCCCGTTTCCAACGAAATCTTCACAGTTATCCAAATATCCACTTGCAGATTCTACCAAAAGAGTGTTTCCAAACTGCTGTATCAAAAGAATGGTTGAGCTCCGTTAGTTGAGGACACTCATCACAAACAAGCTTTTGAGAATGCTTCTGTCTAGATTTTATATGAAGATATTCCCGTTTCCAACGAACTCTTCACTGTTATCCAAATATCCACTTGCCGATTCTACAAAAAGAGTGTTTCCAAACTGCTGTATCGAAAGAAAGGTTGAACTCTGTAAGTAGAGAAAACACATCACAAAGAAGTTTCTGAGAATGCTTCTGTCTAGATTTTATATGAAGATATTCCCGTTTCCAACGAAATCTTCAAAGTTATCCAAATATCCACTTGCAGATTCTACAAAAAGAGTGTTTCCAAACTACTGTATCAACAGAAAGGTTCAACTCTGGTAACTGAGTACACACATCCCGATTAAGTTTCTGAGAATCTTCCTGTCTCTTTTTTATGGGAAGATATTTCTGTTTTCACCGTAGGCCTGAATTCACTCAAAATGTCCACTTCCAGATAGTACAAAAAGAGTGTTTCAAACCTGGTCTATGAAAGGGAATGTTCAGCTCTGTGACTTGAATGCAGATATCACAAAGCAGTTTCTGACAGTGCTTCTGTCTAGATTTTAGATGAAGATATTCCCGTTTCCAACGAAATCGTTAGAGCTATCCAAATATCCACTTACAGATTCTACAAAAAGAGAGTTTCCAAACTGCTCTATTTAAAGAAAGGTTGAACTCTGTTAGTTGAGGACGCACACCACAAAGAAGTTTCTGAGAATGCTTTTGTCTAGATTTTATATGAAGATATTTCCGTTTCCAACGAAATCTTTAGAGGTATCCAAATATCCAGTTACAGATTCTACAAAAAGAGAGTATCCAAACTGCTGTATCAAAAGAATGGTTGAACTCTGTTAGTTGAGGACACTCATCACAAGGAAGCTTCTGAGAATGCTTCTGTCTAGATTTTATATGAAGATATTCCCGTTTCCAACGAAATCTTCACAGTTATCCAAATATCCACTTGCAGATTCTACCAAAAGAGTGTTTCCAAACTGCTGTATCAAAAGAATGGTTGAGCTCCGTTAGTTGAGGACACTCATCACAAACAAGCTTTTGAGAATGCTTCTGTCTAGATTTTATATGAAGATATTCCCGTTTCCAACGAACTCTTCACTGTTATCTAAATATCCACTTGCCGATTCTACAAAAAGAGTGTTTCCAAACTGCTGTATCGAAAGAAAGGTTGAACTCTGTAAGTAGAGAAAACACATCACAAAGAAGTTTCTGAGAATGCTTCTGTCCAGATTTTATATGAGGATATTCCCGTTTCCAACGAAATCTTCAAAGTTATCCAAATATCCACTTGCAGATTCTACAAAAAGAGTGTTTCCAAACTACTGTATCAACAGAAAGGTTCAACTCTGGTAACTGAGTACACACATCCCGATTAAGTTTCTGAGAATCTTTCTGTCTATTTTTAATGGGAAGATATTTCTGTTTTCACCGTAGGCCTGAATTCGCTCAAAATGTCCACTTCCAGATAGTACAAAAAGAGTGTTTCAAACCTGGTCTATTAAAGGGAATGTTCAGCTCTGTGACTTGAATGCAGATATCACAAAGCAGTTTCTGACAGTGCTTCTGTCTAGATTTTAGATGAAGATATTCCCGTTTCCAACGAAATCGTTAGAGCTATCCAAATATCCACTTACAGATTCTACAAAAAGAGAGTTTCCAAACTGCTCTATTTAAAGAAAGGTTGAACTCTGTTAGTTGAGGACGCACACCACAAAGAAGTTTCTGAGAATGCTTTTGTCTAGGTCTTATATGAAGATATTACCGTTTCCAACGAAATCTTTAGAGGTATCCAAATATCCAGTTACAGATTCTACAAAAAGAGAGTATCCAAACTGCTGTATCAAAAGAATGGTTCAACTCTGTTAGTTGAGGACACTCATCACAAGGAAGCTTCTGAGAATGCTTCTGTCTAGATTTTAAATGAAGATATTCCCGTTTCCAACGAAATCTTCACAGTTATCCAAATATTCACTTGCAGATTCTACCAAAAGAGTGTTTCCAAACTGCTGTATCAAAAGAATGGTTGAGCTCCGTTAGTTGAGGACACTCATCACAAACAAGCTTTTGAGAATGCTTCTGTCTAGATTTTATATGAAGATATTCCCGTTTCCAACGAACTCTTCACAGTTATCCAAATATCCACCTGCCGATTCTACAAAAAGAGTGTTTCCAAACTGCTGTATCGAAAGAAAGTTTGAACTCTGTAAGTAGAGAAAACACATCACAAAGAAGTTTCTGAGAATGCTTCTGTCTAGATTTTATATGAAGATATTCCCGTTTCCAACGAAATCTTCAAAGTTATCCAAATATCCACTTGCAGATTCTACAAAAAGAGTGTTTCCAAACTACTGTATCAACAGAAAGGTTCAACTCTGGTAACTGAGTACACACATCCCGATTAAGTTTCTGAGAATCTTTCTGTCTCTTTTTTAGGGGAAGATATTTCTGTTTTCACCGTAGGCCTGAATTCGCTCAAAATGTCCACCTCCAGATACTACAAAAAGAGTGTTTCAAACCTGGCCTATGAAAGGGAATGTTCAGCTCTGTGACTTGAATGCAGATATCACAAAGCAGTTTCTGACAGTGCTTCTGTCTAGATTTTAGATGAAGATATTCCCGTTTCCAACGAAATCGTTAGAGCTATCCAAATATCCACTTACAGATTCTACAAAAAGAGAGTTTCCAAACTGCTCTATTTAAAGAAAGGTTGAACTCTGTTAGTTGAGGACGCACACCACAAAGAAGTTTCTGAGAATGCTTTTGTCTAGATTTTATATGAAGATATTCCCGTTTCCAACGAAATCTTCACAGTTATCCAAATATCCACTTGCAGATTCTACCAAAAGAGTGTTTCCAAACTGCTGTATCAAAAGAATGGTTGAGCTCCGTTAGTTGAGGACACTCATCACAAACAAGCTTTTGAGAATGCTTCTGTCTAGATTTTATATGAAGATATTCCCGTTTCCAACGAACTCTTCACTGTTATCCAAATATCCACTTGCCGATTCTACAAAAAGAGTGTTTCCAAACTGCTGTATCGAAAGAAAGTTTGAACTCTGTAAGTAGAGAAAACACATCACAAAGAAGTTTCTGAGAATGCTTCTGTCTAGATTTTATATGAAGATATTCCCGTTTCCAACGAAATCTTCAAAGTTATCCAAATATCCACTTGCAGATTCTACAAAAAGAGTGTTTCCAAACTACTGTATCAACAGAAAGGTTCAACTCTGGTAACTGAGTACACACATCCCGATTAAGTTTCTGAGAATCTTTCTGTCTCTTTTTTATGGGAAGATATTTCTGTTTTCACCGTAGGCCTGAATTCGCTCAAAATGTCCACTTCCAGATACTACAAAAAGAGTGTTTCAAACCTGGTCTATGAAAGGGAATGTTCAGCTCTGTGACTTGAATGCAGATATCACAAAGCAGTTTCTGACAGTGCTTCTGTCTAGATTTAAGATGAAGATATTCCCGTTTCCAACGAAATCGTTAGAGCTATCCAAATATCCACTTACAGATTCTACAAAAAGAGAGTTTCCAAACTGCTCTATTTAAAGAAAGGTTGAACTCTGTTAGTTGAGGACGCACACCACAAAGAAGTTTCTGAGAATGCTTTTGTCTAGATTTTATATGAAGATATTTCCGTTTCCAACGAAATCTTTAGAGGTATCCAAATATCCAGTTACAGATTCTACAAAAAGAGAGTATCCAAACTGCTGTATCAAAAGAATGGTTGAACTCTGTTAGTTGAGGACACTCATCACAAGGAAGCTTCTGAGAATGCTTCTGTCTAGATTTTATATGAAGATATTCCCGTTTCCAACGAAATCTTCACAGTTATACAAATATCCACTTGCAGATTCTACCAAAAGAGTGTTTCCAAACTGCTGTATCAAAAGAATGGTTGAGCTCCGTTAGTTGAGGACACTCATCACAAACAAGCTTTTGAGAATGCTTCTGTCTAGATTTTATATGAAGATATTCCCGTTTCCAACGAACTCTTCACTGTTATCCAAATATCCACTTGCCGATTCTACAAAAAGAGTGTTTCCAAACTGCTGTATTGAAAGAAAGTTTGAACTCTGTAAGTAGAGAAAACACATCACAAAGAAGTTTCTGAGAATGCTTCTGTCTAGATTTTATATGAAGATATTCCCGTTTCCAACGAAATCTTCAAAGTTATCCAAATATCCACTTGCAGATTCTACTAAAAGAGTGTTTCCGAACTACTGTATCAACAGAAAGGTTCAACTCTGGTAACTGAGTACACACATCCCGATTAAGTTTCTGAGAATCTTTCTGTCTCTTTTTTAGGGGAAGATATTTCTGTTTTCACCGTAGGCCTGAATTCGCTCAAAATGTCCACTTCCAGATACTACAAAAAGAGTGTTTCAAACCTGGCCTATGAAAGGGAATGTTCAGCTCTGTGACTTGAATGCAGATATCACAAAGCAGTTTCTGACAGTGCTTCTGTCTAGATTTTAGATGAAGATATTCCCGTTTCCAACGAAATCTTCACAGTTATCCAAATATCCAGTTACAGATTCTACAAAAAGAGAGTATCCAATCTGCTGTATCAAAAGAATGGTTGAACTCTGTTAGTTGAGGACACTCATCACAAACAAGCTTTTGAGAATGCTTCTGTCTAGATTTTATATGAAGATATTCCCGTTTCCAACGAAATCTTCACAGTTATCCAAATATCCACTTGCAGATTCTACCAAAAGAGTGTTTCCAAACTGCTGTATCAAAAGAATGGTTGAGCTCCGTTAGTTGAGGACACTCATCACAAACAAGCTTTTGAGAATGCTTCTGTCTAGATTTTATATGAAGATATTCCCGTTTCCAACGAACTCTTCACTGTTATCCAAATATCCACTTGCCGATTCTACAAAAAGAGTGTTTCCAAACTGCTGTATCGAAAGAAAGGTTGAACTCTGTAAGTAGAGAAAACACATCACAAAGAAGTTTCTGAGAATGCTTCTGTCTAGATTTTATATGAAGATATTCCCGTTTCCAACGAAATCTTCAAAGTTATCCAAATATCCACTTGCAGATTCTACAAAAAGAGTGTTTCCAAACTACTGTATCAACAGAAAGGTTCAACTCTGGTAACTGAGTACACACATCCCGATTAAGTTTCTGAGAATCTTCCTGTCTCTTTTTTATGGGAAGATATTTCTGTTTTCACCGTAGGCCTGAATTCACTCAAAATGTCCACTTCCAGATAGTACAAAAAGAGTGTTTCAAACCTGGTCTATGAAAGGGAATGTTCAGCTCTGTGACTTGAATGCAGATATCACAAAGCAGTTTCTGACAGTGCTTCTGTCTAGATTTTAGATGAAGATATTCCCGTTTCCAACGAAATCGTTAGAGCTATCCAAATATCCACTTACAGATTCTACAAAAAGAGAGTTTCCAAACTGCTCTATTTAAAGAAAGGTTGAACTCTGTTAGTTGAGGACGCACACCACAAAGAAGTTTCTGAGAATGCTTTTGTCTAGATTTTATATGAAGATATTTCCGTTTCCAACGAAATCTTTAGAGGTATCCAAATATCCAGTTACAGATTCTACAAAAAGAGCGTATCCAAACTGCTGTATCAAAAGAATGGTTGAACTCTGTTAGTTGAGGACACTCATCACAAGGAAGCTTCTGAGAATGCTTCTGTCTAGATTTTATATGAAGATATTCCCATTTCCAACGAAATCTTCACAGTTATCCAAATATCCACTTGCAGATTCTACCAAAAGAGTGTTTCCAAACTGCTGTATCAAAAGAATGGTTGAGCTCCGTTAGTTGAGGACACTCATCACAAACAAGCTTTTGAGAATGCTTCTGTCTAGATTTTATATGAAGATATCCCCGTTTCCAACGAACTCTTCACTGTTATCCAAATATCCACTTGCCGATTCTACAAAAAGAGTGTTTCCAAACTGCTGTATCGAAAGAAAGGTTGAACTCTGTAAGTAGAGAAAACACATCACAAAGAAGTTTCTGAGAATGCTTCTGTCCAGATTTTATAGGAAGATATTCCCGTTTCCAACGAAATCTTCAAAGTTATCCAAATATCCACTTGCAGATTCTACAAAAAGAGTGTTTCCAAACTACTGTATCAACAGAAAGGTTCAACTCTGGTAACTGAGTACACACATCCCGATTAAGTTTCTGAGAATCTTTCTGTCTCTTTTTTATGGGAAGATATTTCTGTTTTCACCGTAGGCCTGAATTCACTCAAAATGTCCACTTCCAGATAGTACAAAAAGAGTGTTTCAAACCTGGTCTATTAAAGGGAATGTTCAGCTCTGTGACTTGAATGCAGATATCACAAAGCAGTTTCTGACAGTGCTTCTGTCTAGATTTTAGATGAAGATATTCCCGTTTCCAACGAAATCGTTAGAGCTATCCAAATATCCACTTACAGATTCTACAAAAAGAGAGTTTCCAAACTGCTCTATTTAAAGAAAGGTTGAACTCTGTTAGTTGAGGACGCACACCACAAAGAAGTTTCTGAGAATGCTTTTGTCTAGATTTTATATGAAGATATTCCCGTTTCCAACGAAATCTTTAGAGGTATCCAAATATCCAGTTACAGATTCTACAAAAAGAGAGTATCCAAACTGCTGTATCAAAAGAATGGTTGAACTCTGTTAGTTGAGGACACTCATCACAAGGAAGCTTCTGAGAATGCTTCTGTCTAGATTTTAAATGAAGATATTCCCGTTTCCAACGAAATCTTCACAGTTATCCAAATATTCACTTGCAGATTCTACCAAAAGAGTGTTTCCAAACTGCTGTATCAAAAGAATGGTTGAGCTCCGTTAGTTAAGGACACTCATCACAAACAAGCTTTTGAGAATCCTTCTGTCTAGATTTTATATGAAGATATTCCCGTTTCCAACGAACTCTTCACAGTTATCCAAATATCCACCTGCCGATTCTACAAAAAGAGTGTTTCCAAACTGCTGTATTGAAAGAAAGTTTGAACTCTGTAAGTAGAGAAAACACATCACAAAGAAGTTTCTGAGAATGCTTCTGTCTAGATTTTATATGAAGATATTCCCGTTTCCAACGAAATCTTCAAAGTTATCCAAATATCCACTTGCAGATTCTACAAAAAGAGTGTTTCCGAACTACTGTATCAACAGAAAGGTTCAACTCTGGTAACTGAGTACACACATCCCGATTAAGTTTCTGAGAATCTTTCTGTCTCTTTTTTAGGGGAAGATATTTCTGTTTTCACCGTAGGCCTGAATTCGCTCAAAATGTCCACTTCCAGATACTACAAAAAGAGTGCTTCAAACCTGGCCTATGAAAGGGAATGTTCAGCTCTGTGACTTGAATGCAGATATCACAAAGCAGTTTCTGACAGTGCTTCTGTCTAGATTTTAGATGAAGATATTCCCGTTTCCAACGAAATCTTTAGAGGTATCCAAATATCCAGTTACAGATTCTACAAAAAGAGAGTATCCAAACTGCTGTATCAAAAGAATGGTTGAACTCTGTTAGTTGAGGACACTCATCACAAACAAGCTTTTGAGAATGCTTCTGTCTAGATTTTATATGAAGATATTCCCGTTTCCAACGAAATCTTCACAGTTATCCAAATATCCACTTGCAGATTCTACCAAAAGAGTGTTTCCAAACTGCTGTATCAAAAGAATGGTTGAGCTCCGTTAGTTGAGGACACTCATCGCAAACAAGCTTTTGAGAATGCTTCTGTCTAGATTTTATATGAAGATATTCCCGTTTCCAACGAACTCTTCACAGTTATCCAAATATCCACCTGCCGATTCTACAAAAAGAGTGTTTCCAAACTGCTGTATCGAAAGAAAGGTTGAACTCTGTAAGTAGAGAAAACACATCACAAAGAAGTTTCTGAGAATGCTTCTGTCTAGATTTTATATGAAGATATTCCCGTTTCCAACGAAATCTTCAAAGTTATCCAAATATCCACTTGCAGATTCTACAAAAAGAGTGTTTCCAAACTACTGTATCAACAGAAACGTTCAACTCTGGTAACTGAGTACACACATCCCGACGAAGTTTCTGAGAATCTTTCTGTCTCTTTTTTAGGGGAAGATATTTCTGTTTTCACCGTAGGCCTGAATTCGCTCAAAATGTCCACTTCCAGATACTACAAAAAGAGTGTTTCAAACCTGGCCTATGAAAGGGAATGTTCAGCTCTGTGACTTGAATGCAGATATCACAAAGCAGTTTCTGACAGTGCTTCTGTCTAGATTTTAGATGAAGATATTCCCGTTTCCAACGAAATCGTTAGAGCTATCCAAATATCCACTTACAGATTCTACAAAAAGAGAGTTTCCAAACTGCTCTATTTAAAGAAAGGTTGAACTCTGTTAGTTGAGGACGCACACCACAAAGAAGTTTCTGAGAATGCTTTTGTCTAGATTTTATATGAAGATATTCCCGTTTCCAATGAAATCTTCACAGTTATCCAAATATCCACTTGCAGATTCTACCAAAAGAGTGTTTCCAAAATGCTGTATCAAAAGAATGGTTGAGCTCCGTTAGTCGAGGACACTCATCACAAACAAGCTTCTGAGAATGCTTCTGTCTAGATTTTAAATGAAGATATTCCCGTTTCCAACGAAATCTTCACAGTTATCCAAATATTCACTTGCAGATTCTACCAAAAGAGTGCTTCCAAACTGCTGTATCAAAAGAATGGTTGAGCTCCGTTAGTTAAGGACACTCATCACAAACAAGCTTTTGAGAATGCTTCTGTCTAGATTTTATATGAAGATATTCCCGTTTCCAACGAACTCTTCACAGTTATCCAAATATCCACCTGCCGATTCTACAAAAAGAGTGTTTCCAAACTGCTGTATTGAAAGAAAGTTTGAACTCTGTAAGTAGAGAAAACACATCACAAAGAAGTTTCTGAGAATGCTTCTGTCTAGATTTTATATGAAGATATTCCCGTTTCCAACGAAATCTTCAAAGTTATCCAAATATCCACTTGCAGGTTCTACAAAAAGAGTGTTTCCGAACTACTGTATCAACAGAAAGGTTCAACTCTGGTAACTGAGTACACACATCCCGATTAAGTTTCTGAGAATCTTTCTGTCTCTTTTTTAGGGGAAGATATTTCTGTTTTCACCGTAGGCCTGAATTCGCTCAAAATGTCCACTTCCAGATACTACAAAAAGAGTGTTTCAAACCTGGCCTATGAAAGGGAATGTTCAGCTCTGTGACTTGAATGCAGATATCACAAAGCAGTTTCTGACAGTGCTTCTGTCTAGATTTTAGATGAAGATATTCCCGTTTCCAACGAAATCTTTAGAGGTATCCAAATATCCAGTTACAGATTCTACAAAAAGAGAGTATCCAAACTGCTGTATCAAAAGAATGGTTGAACTCTGTTAGTTGAGGACACTCATCACAAACAAGCTTTTGAGAATGCTTCTGTCTAGATTTTATATGAAGATATTCCCGTTTCCAACGAAATCTTCACAGTTATCCAAATATCCACTTGCAGATTCTACCAAAAGAGTGTTTCCAAACTGCTGTATCAAAAGAATGGTTGAGCTCCGTTAGTTGAGGACACTCATCACAAACAAGCTTTTGAGAATGCTTCTGTCTAGATTTTATATGAAGATATTCCCGTTTCCAACGAACTCTTCACTGTTATCCAAATATCCACTTGCCGATTCTACAAAAAGAGTGTTTCCAAACTGCTGTATCGAAAGAAAGGTTGAACTCTGTAAGTAGAGAAAACACATCACAAAGAAGTTTCTGAGAATGCTTCTGTCTAGATTTTATATGAAGATATTCCCGTTTCCAACGATATCTTCAAAGTTATCCAAATATCCACTTGCAGATTCTACAAAAAGAGTGTTTCCAAACTACTGTATCAACAGAAAGGTTCAACTCTGGTAACTGAGTACACACATCCCGATTAAGTTTCTGAGAATCTTCCTGTCTCTTTTTTATGGGAAGATATTTCTGTTTTCACCGTAGGCCTGAATTCACTCAAAATGTCCACTTCCAGATAGTACAAAAAGAGTGTTTCAAACCTGGTCTATTAAAGGGAATGTTCAGCTCTGTGACTTGAATGCAGATATCACAAAGCAGTTTCTGACAGTGCTTCTGTCTCGATTTTAGATGAAGATATTCCCGTTTCCAACGAAATCGTTAGAGCTATCCAAATATCCACTTACAGATTCTACAAAAAGAGAGTTTCCAAACTGCTCTATTTAAAGAAAGGTTGAACTCTGTTAGTTGAGGACGCACACCACAAAGAAGTTTCTGAGAATGCTTTTGTCTAGATCTTATATGAAGATATTACCGTTTCCAACGAAATCTTTAGAGGTATCCAAATATCCAGTTACAGATTCTACAAAAAGAGTATCCAAACTGCTGTATCAAAAGAATGGTTCAACTCTGTTAGTTGAGGACACTCATCACAAGGAAGCTTCTGAGAATGCTTCTGTCTAGATTTTAAATGAAGATATTCCCGTTTCCAACGAAATCTTCACAGTTATCCAAATATTCACTTGCAGATTCTACCAAAAGAGTGTTTCCAAACTGCTGTATCAAAAGAATGGTTGAGCTCCGTTAGTTGAGGACACTCATCGCAAACAAGCTTTTGAGAATGCTTCTGTCTAGATTTTATATGAAGATATTCCCGTTTCCAACGAACACTTCACAGTTATCCAAATATCCACCTGCCGATTCTACAAAAAGAGTGTTTCCAAACTGCTGTATCGAAAGAAAGGTTGAACTCTGTAAGTAGAGAAAACACATCACAAAGAAGTTTCTGAGAATGCTTCTGTCTAGATTTTATATGAAGATATTCCCGTTTCCAACGAAATCTTCAAAGTTATCCAAATATCCACTTGCAGATTCTACAAAAAGAGTGTTTCCAAACTACTGTATCAACAGAAAGGTTCAACTCTGGTAACTGAGTACACACATCCCGACTAAGTTTCTGAGAATCTTTCTGTCTCTTTTTTAGGGGAAGATATTTCTGTTTTCACCGTAGGCCTGAATTCGCTCAAAATGTCCACTTCCAGATACTACAAAAAGAGTGTTTCAAACCTGGCCTATGAAAGGGAATGTTCAGCTCTGTGACTTGAATGCAGATATCACAAAGCAGTTTCTGACAGTGCTTCTGTCTAGATTTTAGATGAAGATATTCCCGTTTCCAACGAAATAGTTAGAGCTATCCAAATATCCACTTACAGATTCTACAAAAAGAGAGTTTCCAAATTGCTCTATTTAAAGAAAGGTTGAACTCTGTTAGTTGAGGACGCACACCACAAAGAAGTTTCTGAGAATGCTTTTGTCTAGATTTTATATGAAGATATTCCCGTTTCCAACGAAATCTTCACAGTTATCCAAATATCCACTTGCAGATTCTACCAAAAGAGTGTTTCCAAAATGCTGTATCAAAAGAATGGTTGAGCTCCGTTAGTCGAGGACACTCATCACAAACAAGCTTTTGAGAATGCTTCTGTCTAGATTTTATATGAAGATATTCCCGTTTCCAACGAAATCTTCACAGTTATCCAAATATCCACTTGCAGATTCTACCAAAAGAGTGTTTCCAAACTGCTGTATCAAAAGAATGGTTGAGCTCCGTTAGTTGAGGACACTCATCACAAACAAGCTTTTGAGAATGCTTCTGTCTAGATTTTATATGAAGATATTCCCGTTTCCAACGAACTCTTCACTGTTATCCAAATATCCACTTGCCGATTCTACAAAAAGAGTGTTTCCAAACTGCTGTATCGAAAGAAAGGTTGAACTCTGTAAGTAGAGAAAACACATCACAAAGAAGTTTCTGAGAATGCTTCTGTCTAGATTTTATATGAAGATATTCCCGTTTCCAACGAAATCTTCAAAGTTATCCAAATATCCACTTGCAGGTTCTACAAAAAGAGTGTTTCCAAACTACTGTATCAACAGAAAGGTTCAACTCTGGTAACTGAGTACACACATCCCGATTAAGTTTCTGAGAATCTTTCTGTCTCTTTTTTAGGGGAAGATATTTCTGTTTTCACCGTAGGCCTGAATTCGCTCAAAATGTCCACTTCCAGATACTACAAAAAGAGTGTTTCAAACCTGGTCTATGAAAGGGAATGTTCAGCTCTGTGACTTGAATGCAGATATCACAAAGCAGTTTCTGACAGTGCTTCTGTCTAGATTTAAGATGAAAATATTCCCGTTTCCAACGAAATCGTTAGAGCTATCCAAATATCCACTTACAGATTCTACAAAAAGAGAGTATCCAAACTGCTGTATCAAAAGAATGGTTGAACTCTGTTAGTTGAGGACACTCATCACAAGGAAGCTTCTGAGAATGCTTCTGTCTAGATTTTAAATGAAGATATTCCCGTTTCCAACGAAATCTTCACAGTTATCCAAATATTCACTTGCAGATTCTACCAAAAGAGTGTTTCCAAACTGCTGTATCAAAAGAATGGTTGAGCTCCGTTAGTTGAGGACACTCATCGCAAACAAGCTTTTGAGAATGCTTCTGTCTAGATTTTATATGAAGATATTCCCGTTTCCAACGAACTCTTCACAGTTATCCAAATATCCACCTGCCGATTCTACAAAAAGAGTGTTTCCAAACTGCTGTATTGAAAGAAAGTTTGAACTCTGTAAGTAGAGAAAACACATCACAAAGAAGTTTCTGAGAATGCTTCTGTCTAGATTTTATATGAAGATATTCCCGTTTCCAACGAAATCTTCAAAGTTATCCAAATATCCACTTGCAGATTCTACAAAAAGAGTGTTTCCAAACTACTGTATCAACAGAAAGGTTCAACTCTGGTAACTGAGTACACACATCCCGATTATGTTTCTGAGAATCTTTCTGTCTCTTTTTTATGGGAAGATATTTCTGTTTTCACCGTAGGCCTGAATTCACTCAAAATGTCCACTTCCAGATAGTACAAAAAGAGTGTTTCAAACCTGGTCTATTAAAGGGAATGTTCAGCTCTGTGACTTGAATGCAGATATCACAAAGCAGTTTCTGACAGTGCTTCTGTCTAGATTTTAGATGAAGATATTCCCGTTTCCAACGAAATCGTTAGAGCTATCCAAATATCCACTTACAGATTCTACAAAAAGAGAGTTTCCAAACTGCTCTATTTAAAGAAAGGTTGAACTCTGTTAGTTGAGGACGCACACCACAAAGAAGTTTCTGAGAATGCTTTTGTCTAGATTTTATATGAAGATATTCCCGTTTCCAATGAAATCTTTAGAGGTATCCAAATATCCAGTTACAGATTCTACAAAAAGAGAGTATCCAAACTGCTGTATCAAAAGAATGGTTGAACTCTGTTAGTTGAGGACACTCATCACAAGGAAGCTTCTGAGAATGCTTCTGTCTAGATTTTAAATGAAGATATTCCCGTTTCCAACGAAATCTTCACAGTTATCCAAATATTCACTTGCAGATTCTACCAAAAGAGTGTTTCCAAACTGCTGTATCAAAAGAATGGTTGAGCTCCGTTAGTCGAGGACACTCATCACAAACAAGCTTTTGAGAATGCTTCTGTCTAGATTTTATATGAAGATATTCCCGTTTCCAACGAACTCTTCACAGTTATCCAAATATCCACCTGCCGATTCTACAAAAAGAGTGTTTCCAAACTGCTGTATCGAAAGAAAGGTTGAACTCTGTAAGTAGAGAAAACACATCACAAAGAAGTTTCTGAGAATGCTTCTGTCTAGATTTTATATGAAGATATTCCCGTTTCCAACGAAATCTTCAAAGTTATCCAAATATCCACTTGCAGATTCTACAAAAAGAGTGTTTCCAAACTACTGTATCAACAGAAAGGTTCAACTCTGGTAACTGAGTACACACATCCCGATTAAGTTTCTGAGAATCTTTCTGTCTCTTTTTTAGGGGAAGATATTTCTGTTTTCACCGTAGGCCTGAATTCACTCAAAATGTCCACTTCCAGATAGTACAAAAAGAGTGTTTCAAACCTGTTCTATTAAAGGGATTGTTCAGCTCTGTGACTTGAATGCAGATATCACAAAGCAGTTTCTGACAGTGCTTCTGTCTAGATTTTAGATGAAGATATTCCCGTTTCCAACGAAATCGTTAGAGCTATCCAAATATCCACTTACAGATTCTACAAAAAGAGAGTTTCCAAACTGCTCTATTTAAAGAAAGGTTGAACTCTGTTAGTTGAGGACGCACACCACAAAGAAGTTTCTGAGAATGCTTTTGTCTAGATTTTATATGAAGATATTCCCGTTTCCAACGAAATCTTCACAGTTATCCAAATATCCACTTGCAGATTCTACCAAAAGAGTGTTTCCAAAATGCTGTATCAAAAGAATGGTTGAGCTCCGTTAGTCGAGGACACTCATCACAAACAAGCTTCTGAGAATGCTTCTGTCTAGATTTTAAATGAAGATATTCCCGTTTCCAACGAAATCTTCACAGTTATCCAAATATTCACTTGCAGATTCTACCAAAAGAGTGCTTCCAAACTGCTGTATCAAAAGAATGGTTGAGCTCCGTTAGTTAAGGACACTCATCACAAACAACCTTTTGAGAATGATTCTGTCTAGATTTTATATGAAGATATTCCCGTTTCCAACGAACTCTTCACAGTTATCCAAATATCCACCTGCCGATTCTACAAAAAGAGTGTTTCCAAACTGCTGTATTGAAAGAAAGTTTGAACTCTGTAAGTAGAGAAAACACATCACAAAGAAGTTTCTGAGAATGCTTCTGTCTAGATTTTATATGAAGATATTCCCGTTTCCAACGAAATCTTCAAAGTTATCCAAATATCCACTTGCAGATTCTACAAAAAGAGTGTTTCCGAACTACTGTATCAACAGAAAGGTTCAACTCTGGTAACTGAGTACACACATCCCGATTAAGTTTCTGAGAATCTTTCTGTCTCTTTTTTAGGGGAAGATATTTCTGTTTTCACCGTAGGCCTGAATTCGCTCAAAATGTCCACTTCCAGATACTACAAAAAGAGTGTTTCAAACCTGGCCTATGAAAGGGAATGTTCAGCTCTGTGACTTGAATGCAGATATCACAAAGCAGTTTCTGACAGTGCTTCTGTCTAGATTTTAGATGAAGATATTCCCGTTTCCAACGAAATCTTTAGAGGTATCCAAATATCCAGTTACAGATTCTACAAAAAGAGAGTATCCAAACTGCTGTATCAAAAGAATGGTTGAACTCTGTTAGTTGAGGACACTCATCACAAACAAGCTTTTGAGAATGCTTCTGTCTAGATTTTATATGAAGATATTCCCGTTTCCAACGAAATCTTCACAGTTATCCAAATATCCACTTGCAGATTCTACCAAAAGAGTGTTTCCAAACTGCTGTATCAAAAGAATGGTTGAGCTCCGTTAGTTGAGGACACTCATCACAAACAAGCTTTTGAGAATGCTTCTGTCTAGATTTTATATGAAGATATTCCCGTTTCCAACGAACTCTTCACTGTTATCCAAATATCCACTTGCCGATTCTACAAAAAGAGTGTTTCCAAACTGCTGTATCGAAAGAAAGGTTGAACTCTGTAAGTAGAGAAAACACATCACAAAGAAGTTTCTGAGAATGCTTCTGTCTAGATTTTATATGAAGATATTCCCGTTTCCAACGATATCTTCAAAGTTATCCAAATATCCACTTGCAGATTCTACAAAAAGAGTGTTTCCAAACTACTGTATCAACAGAAAGGTTC
The DNA here is from genome assembly GCF_029281585.2 of Gorilla gorilla gorilla. NCBI lineage: Eukaryota > Metazoa > Chordata > Mammalia > Primates > Hominidae > Gorilla > Gorilla gorilla. Next base: position 27,511,757 of record NC_073236.2, on the reverse strand, counting down.
AACTCTGGTAACTGAGTACACACATCCCGATTAAGTTTCTGAGAATCTTCCTGTCTCTTTTTTATGGGAAGATATTTCTGTTTTCACCGTAGGCCTGAATTCACTCAAAATGTCCACTTCCAGATAGTACAAAAAGAGTGTTTCAAACCTGGTCTATTAAAGGGAATGTTCAGCTCTGTGACTTGAATGCAGATATCACAAAGCAGTTTCTGACAGTGCTTCTGTCTCGATTTTAGATGAAGATATTCCCGTTTCCAACGAAATCGTTAGAGCTATCCAAATATCCACTTACAGATTCTACAAAAAGAGAGTTTCCAAACTGCTCTGTTTAAAGAAAGGTTGAACTCTGTTAGTTGAGGACGCACACCACAAAGAAGTTTCTGAGAATGCTTTTGTCTAGATTTTATATGAAGATATTCCCGTTTCCAACGAAATCTTCACAGTTATCCAAATATCCACTTGCAGATTCTACCAAAAGAGTGTTTCCAAAATGCTGTATCAAAAGAATGGTTGAGCTCCGTTAGTCGAGGACACTCATCACAAACAAGCTTTTGAGAATGCTTCTGTCTAGATTTTATATGAAGATATTCCCGTTTCCAACGAAATCTTCACAGTTATCCAAATATCCACTTGCAGATTCTACCAAAAGAGTGTTTCCAAACTGCTGTATCAAAAGAATGGTTGAGCTCCGTTAGTTGAGGACACTCATCACAAACAAGCTTTTGAGAATGCTTCTGTCTAGATTTTATATGAAGATATTCCCGTTTCCAACGAACTCTTCACTGTTATCCAAATATCCACTTGCCGATTCTACAAAAAGAGTGTTTCCAAACTGCTGTATCGAAAGAAAGGTTGAACTCTGTAAGTAGAGAAAACACATCACAAAGAAGTTTCTGAGAATGCTTCTGTCTAGATTTTATATGAAGATATTCCCGTTTCCAACGAAATCTTCAAAGTTATCCAAATATCCACTTGCAGGTTCTACAAAAAGAGTGTTTCCAAACTACTGTATCAACAGAAAGGTTCAACTCTGGTAACTGAGTACACACATCCCGATTAAGTTTCTGAGAATCTTTCTGTCTCTTTTTTAGGGGAAGATATTTCTGTTTTCACCGTAGGCCTGAATTCGCTCAAAATGTCCACTTCCAGATACTACAAAAAGAGTGTTTCAAACCTGGTCTATGAAAGGGAATGTTCAGCTCTGTGACTTGAATGCAGATATCACAAAGCAGTTTCTGACAGTGCTTCTGTCTAGATTTAAGATGAAAATATTCCCGTTTCCAACGAAATCGTTAGAGCTATCCAAATATCCACTTACAGATTCTACAAAAAGAGAGTTTCCAAACTGCTCTATTTAAAGAAAGGTTGAACTCTGTTAGTTGAGGACGCACACCACAAAGAAGTTTCTGAGAATGCTTTTGTCTAGATTTTATATGAAGATATTCCCGTTTCCAACGAAATCTTTAGAGGTATCCAAATATCCAGTTACAGATTCTACAAAAAGAGAGTATCCAAACTGCTGTATCAAAAGAATCGTTGAACTCTGTTAGTTGGGGACACTCATCACAAGGAAGCTTCTGAGAATGCTTCTGTCTAGATTTTAAATGAAGATATTCCCGTTTCCAACGAAATCTTCACAGTTATCCAAATATTCACTTGCAGATTCTACCAAAAGAGTGTTTCCAAACTGCTGTATCAAAAGAATGGTTGAGCTCCGTTAGTTGAGGACACTCATCGCAAACAAGCTTTTGAGAATGCTTCTGTCTAGATTTTATATGAAGATATTCCCGTTTCCAACGAACTCTTCACAGTTATCCAAATATCCACCTGCCGATTCTACAAAAAGAGTGTTTCCAAACTGCTGTATTGAAAGAAAGTTTGAACTCTGTAAGTAGAGAAAACACATCACAAAGAAGTTTCTGAGAATGCTTCTGTCTAGATTTTATATGAAGATATTCCCGTTTCCAACGAAATCTTCAAAGTTATCCAAATATCCACTTGCAGATTCTACAAAAAGAGTGTTTCCAAACTACTGTATCAACAGAAAGGTTCAACTCTGGTAACTGAGTACACACATCCCGATAAAGTTTCTGAGAATCTTTCTGTCTCTTTTTTATGGGAAGATGTTTCTGTTTTCACCGTAGGCCTGAATTCGCTCAAAATGTCCACTTCCAGATACTACAAAAAGAGTGTTTCAAACCTGGTCTATGAAAGGGAATGTTCAGCTCTGTGACTTGAATGCAGATATCACAAAGCAGTTTCTGACAGTGCTTCTGTCTAGATTTTATATGAAGATATTCCCGTTTCCAACGAAATCGTTAGAGCTATCCAAATATCCACTTACAGATTCTACAAAAAGAGAGTTTCCAAACTGCTCTATTTAAAGAAAGGTTGAACTCTGTTAGTTGAGGACGCACACCACAAAGAAGTTTCTGAGAATGCTTTTGTCTAGATTTTATATGAAGATATTCCCGTTTCCAACGAAATCTTGAGGTATCCAAATATCCAGTTACAGATTCTACAAAAAGAGAGTATCCAAACTGCTGTATCAAAAGAATGGTTGAACTCTGTTAGTCGAGGACACTCATCACAAGGAAGCTTCTGAGAATGCTTCTGTCTAGATTTTATATGAAGATATTCCCGTTTCCAACGAAATCTTCACAGTTATCCAAATATCCACTTGCAGATTCTACCAAAAGAGTGTTTCCAAACTGCTGTATCAAAAGATTGGTTGAGCTCCGTTAGTTGAGGACACTCATCACAAACAAGCTTTTGAGAATGCTTCTGTCTAGATTTTATATGAAGATATTCCCGTTTCCAATGAACTCTTCACTGTTATCCAAATATCCACTTGCCGATTCTACAAAAAGAGTGTTTCCAAACTGCTGTATCGAAAGAAAGGTTGAACTCTGTAAGTAGAGAAAACACATCACAAAGAAGTTTCTGAGAATGCTTCTGTCCAGATTTTATATGAAGATATTCCCGTTTCCAACGAAATCTTCAAAGTTATCCAAATATCCACTTGCAGATTCTACAAAAAGAGTGTTTCCAAACTACTGTATCAACAGAAAGGTTCAACTCTGGTAACTGAGTACACACATCCCGATTAAGTTTCTGAGAATCTTTCTGTCTCTTTTTTATGGGAAGATATTTCTGTTTTCACCGTAGGCCTGAATTCACTCAAAATGTCCACTTCCAGATAGTACAAAAAGAGTGTTTCAAACCTGGTCTATTAAAGGGAATGTTCAGCTCTGTGACTTGAATGCAGATATCACAAAGCAGTTTCTGACAGTGCTTCTGTCTAGATTTTAGATGAAGATATTCCCGTTTCCAACGAAATCGTTAGAGCTATCCAAATATCCACTTACAGATTCTACAAAAAGAGAGTTTCCAAACTGCTCTATTTAAAGAAAGGTTGAACTCTGTTAGTTGAGGACGCACACCACAAAGAAGTTTCTGAGAACGCTTTTGTCTAGATTTTATATGAAGATATTCCCGTTTCCAACGAAATCTTTAGAGGTATCCAAATATCCAGTTACAGATTCTACAAAAAGAGAGTATCCAAACTGCTGTATCAAAAGAATGGTTGAACTCTGTTAGTTGAGGACACTCATCACAAGGAAGCTTCTGAGAATGCTTCTGTCTAGATTTTAAATGAAGATATTCCCGTTTCCAACGAAATCTTCACAGTTATCCAAATATCCACTTGCAGATTCTACCAAAAGAGAGTTTCCAAACTGCTGTATCAAAAGAATGGTTGAGCTCCGTTAGTTGAGGACACTCATCACAAACAAGCTTTTGAGAATGCTTCTGTCTAGATTTTATATGAAGATATTCCCGTTTCCAACGAACTCTTCACTGTTATCCAAATATCCACTTGCCGATTCTACAAAAAGAGTGTTTCCAAACTGCTGTATCAAAAGAAAGGTTGAACTCTGTAAGTAGAGAAAACACATCACAAAGAAGTTTCTGAGAATGCTTCTGTCCAGATTTTATATGAAGATATTCCCGTTTCCAACGAAATCTTCAAAGTTATCCAAATATCCACTTGCAGATTCTACAAAAAGAGTGTTTCCAAACTACTGTATCAACAGAAAGGTTCAACTCTGGTAACTGAGTACACACATCCCGATTAAGTTTCTGAGAATCTTTCTGTCTCTTTTTTATGGGAAGATATTTCTGTTTTCACCGTAGGCCTGAATTCACTCAAAATGTCCACTTCCAGATAGTACAAAAAGAGTGTTTCAAACCTGGTCTATTAAAGGGAATGTTCAGCTCTGTGACTTGAATGCAGGTATCACAAAGCAGTTTCTGACAGTGCTTCTGTCTAGATTTTAGATGAAGATATTCCCGTTTCCAACGAAATCGTTAGAGCTATCCAAATATCCACTTACAGATTCTACAAAAAGAGAGTTTCCAAACTGCTCTATTTAAAGAAAGGTTGAACTCTGTTAGTTGAGGACGCACACCACAAAGAAGTTTCTGAGAATGCTTTTGTCTAGATTTTATATGAAGATATTCCCGTTTCCAACGAAATCTTTAGAGGTATCCAAATATCCAGTTACAGATTCTACAAAAAGAGAGTATCCAAACTGCTGTATCAAAAGAATGGTTGAACTCTGTTAGTTGAGGACACTCATCACAAAGAAGCTTCTGAGAATGCTTCTGTCTAGATTTTAAATGAAGATATTCCCGTTTCCAACGAAATCTTCACAGTTATCCAAATATTCACTTGCAGATTCTACCAAAAGAGTGTTTCCAAACTGCTGTATCAAAAGAATGGTTGAGCTCCGTTAGTCGAGGACACTCATCACAAACAAGCTTTTGAGAATGCTTCTGTCTAGATTTTATATGAAGATATTCCCGTTTCCAACGAACTCTTCACAGTTATCCAAATATCCACCTGCCGATTCTACAAAAAGAGTGTTTCCAAACTGCTGTATCGAAAGAAAGGTTGAACTCTGTAAGTAGAGAAAACACATCACAAAGAAGTTTCTGAGAATGCTTCTGTCTAGATTTTATATGAAGATATTCCCGTTTCCAACGAAATCTTCAAAGTTATCCAAATATCCACTTGCAGATTCTACAAAAAGAGTGTTTCCAAACTACTGTATCAACAGAAAGGTTCAACTCTGGTAACTGAGTACACACATCCCGATTAAGTTTCTGAGAATCTTTCTGTCTCTTTTTTAGGGGAAGATATTTCTGTTTTCACCGTAGGCCTGAATTCGCTCAAAATGTCCACTTCCAGATACTACAAAAAGAGTGTTTCAAACCTGGCCTATGAAAGGGAATGTTCAGCTCTGTGACTTGAATGCAGATATCACAAAGCAGTTTCTGACAGTGCTTCTGTCTAGATTTTAGATGAAGATATTCCCGTTTCCAACGAAATCGTTAGAGCTATCCAAATATCCACTTACAGATTCTACAAAAAGAGAGTTTCCAAACTGCTCTATTTAAAGAAAGGTTGAACTCTGTTAGTTGAGGACGCACACCACAAAGAAGTTTCTGAGAATGCTTTTGTCTAGATTTTATATGAAGATATTCCCGTTTCCAACGAAATCTTTAGAGGTATCCAAATATCCAGTTACAGATTCTACAAAAAGAGAGTATCCAAACTGCTGTATCAAAAGAATGGTTGAACTCTGTTAGTTGAGGACACTCATCACAAGGAAGCTTCAGAGAATGCTTCTGTCTAGATTTTAAATGAAGATATTCCCGTTTCCAACGAAATCTTCACAGTTATCCAAATATTCACTTGCAGATTCTACCAAAAGAGTGTTTCCAAACTGCTGTATCAAAAGAATGGTTGAGCTCCGTTAGTTGAGGAAACTCATCACAAACAAGCTTTTGAGAATGCTTCTGTCTAGATTTTATATGAAGATATTCCCGTTTCCAACGAACTCTTCACAGTTATCCAAATATCCACCTGCCGATTCTACAAAAAGAGTGTTTCCAAACTGCTGTATCGAAAGAAAGTTTGAACTCTGTAAGTAGAGAAAACACATCACAAAGAAGTTTCTGAGAATGCTTCTGTCTAGATTTTATATGAAGATATTCCCGTTTCCAACGAAATCTTCAAAGTTATCCAAATATCCACTTGCAGATTCTACAAAAAGAGTGTTTCCAAACTACTGTATCAACATAAAGGTTCAACTCTGGTAACTGAGTACACACATCCCGATTAAGTTTCTGAGAATCTTTCTGTCTCTTTTTTAGGGGAAGATATTTCTGTTTTCACCGTAGGCCTGAATTCGCTCAAAATGTCCACCTCCAGATACTACAAAAAGAGTGTTTCAAACCTGGCCTATGAAAGGGAATGTTCAGCCCTGTGACTTGAATGCAGATATCACAAAGCAGTTTCTGACAGTGCTTCTGTCTAGATTTTAGATGAAGATATTCCCGTTTCCAACGAAATCGTTAGAGCTATCCAAATATCCACTTACAGATTCTACAAAAAGAGAGTTTCCAAACTGCTCTATTTAAAGAAAGGTTGAACTCTGTTAGTTGAGGACGCACACCACAAAGAAGTTTCTGAGAATGCTTTTGTCTAGATTTTATATGAAGATATTACCGTTTCCAACGAAATCTTTAGAGGTATCCAAATATCCAGTTACAGATTCTACAAAAAGAGAGTATCCAAACTGCTGTATCAAAAGAATGGTTGAACTCTGTTAGTTGAGGACACTCATCACAAGGAAGCTTCTGAGAATGCTTCTGTCTAGATTTTATATGAAGATATTCCCGTTTCCAACGAAATCTTCACAGTTATCCAAATATCCACTTGCAGATTCTACCAAAAGAGTGTTTCCAAACTGCTGTATCAAAAGAATGGTTGAGCTCCGTTAGTTGAGGACACTCATCACAAACAAGCTTTTGAGAATGCTTCTGTCTAGATTTTATATGAAGATATTCCCGTTTCCAATGAACTCTTCACTGTTATCCAAATATCCACTTGCCGATTCTACAAAAAGAGTGTTTCCAAACTGCTGTATCGAAAGAAAGGTTGAACTCTGTAAGTAGAGAAAACACATCACAAAGAAGTTTCTGAGAATGCTTCTGTCCAGATTTTATATGAAGATATTCCCGTTTCCAACGAAATCTTCAAAGTTATCCAAATATCCACTTGCAGATTCTACAAAAAGAGTGTTTCCAAACTACTGTATCAACAGAAAGGTTCAACTCTGGTAACTGAGTACACACATCCCGATTAAGTTTCTGAGAATCTTTCTGTCTCTTTTTTATGGGAAGATATTTCTGTTTTCACCGTAGGCCTGAATTCACTCAAAATGTCCACTTCCAGATAGTACAAAAAGAGTGTTTCAAACCTGGTCTATTAAAGGGAATGTTCAGCTCTGTGACTTGAATGCAGATATCACAAAGCAGTTTCTGACAGTGCTTCTGTCTAGATTTTAGATGAAGATATTCCCGTTTCCAACGAAATCGTTAGAGCTATCCAAATATCCACTTACAGATTCTACAAAAAGAGAGTTTCCAAACTGCTCTATTTAAAGAAAGGTTGAACTCTGTTAGTTGAGGACGCACACCACAAAGAAGTTTCTGAGAACGCTTTTGTCTAGATTTTATATGAAGATATTCCCGTTTCCAACGAAATCTTTAGAGGTATCCAAATATCCAGTTACAGATTCTACAAAAAGAGAGTATCCAAACTGCTGTATCAAAAGAATGGTTGAACTCTGTTAGTTGAGGACACTCATCACAAGGAAGCTTCTGAGAATGCTTCTGTCTAGATTTTAAATGAAGATATTCCCGTTTCCAACGAAATCTTCACAGTTATCCAAATATCCACTTGCAGATTCTACCAAAAGAGAGTTTCCAAACTGCTGTATCAAAAGAATGGTTGAGCTCCGTTAGTTGAGGACACTCATCACAAACAAGCTTTTGAGAATGCTTCTGTCTAGATTTTATATGAAGATATTCCCGTTTCCAACGAACTCTTCACTGTTATCCAAATATCCACTTGCCGACTCTACAAAAGGAGTGTTTCCAAACTGCTGTATCAAAAGAAAGGTGGAACTCTGTAAGTAGAGAAAACACATCACAAAGAAGTTTCTGAGAATGCTTCTGTCCAGATTTTATATGAAGATATTCCCGTTTCCAACGAAATCTTCAAAGTTATCCAAATATCCACTTGCAGATTCTACAAAAAGAGTGTTTCCAAACTACTGTATGAACAGAAAGGTTCAACTCTGGTAACTGAGTACACACATCCCGATTAAGTTTCTGAGAATCTTTCTGTCTCTTTTTTATGGGAAGATATTTCTGTTTTCACCGTAGGCCTGAATTCACTCAAAATGTCCACTTCCAGATAGTACAAAAAGAGTGTTTCAAACCTGGTCTATTAAAGGGAATGTTCAGCTCTGTGACTTGAATGCAGATATCACAAAGCAGTTTCTGACAGTGCTTCTGTCTAGATTTTAGATGAAGATATTCCCGTTTCCAACGAAATCGTTAGAGCTATCCAAATATCCACTTACAGATTCTACAAAAAGAGAGTTTCCAAACTGCTCTATTTAAAGAAAGGTTGAACTCTGTTAGTTGAGGACGCACACCACAAAGAAGTTTCTGAGAATGCTTTTGTCTAGATTTTATATGAAGATATTCCCGTTTCCAACGAAATCTTTAGAGGTATCCAAATATCCAGTTACAGATTCTACAAAAAGAGAGTATCCAAACTGCTGTATCAAAAGAATGGTTGAACTCTGTTAGTTGAGGACACTCATCACAAGGAAGCTTCTGAGAATGCTTCTGTCTAGATTTTAAATGAAGATATTCCCGTTTCCAACGAAATCTTCACAGTTATCCAAATATTCACTTGCAGATTCTACCAAAAGAGTGTTTCCAAACTGCTGTATCAAAAGAATGGTTGAGCTCCGTTAGTCGAGGACACTCATCACAAACAAGCTTTTGAGAATGCTTCTGTCTAGATTTTATATGAAGATATTCCCGTTTCCAACGAACTCTTCACAGTTATCCAAATATCCACCTGCCGATTCTACAAAAAGAGTGTTTCCAAACTGCTGTATCGAAAGAAAGGTTGAACTCTGTAAGTAGAGAAAACACATCACAAAGAAGTTTCTGAGAATGCTTCTGTCTAGATTTTATATGAAGATATTCCCGTTTCCAACGAAATCTTCAAAGTTATCCAAATATCCACTTGCAGATTCTACAAAAAGAGTGTTTCCAAACTACTGTATCAACAGAAAGGTTCAACTCTGGTAACTGAGTACACACATCCCGATTAAGTTTCTGAGAATCTTTCTGTCTCTTTTTTAGGGGAAGATATTTCTGTTTTCACCGTAGGCCTGAATTCGCTCAAAATGTCCACTTCCAGATACTACAAAAAGAGTGTTTCAAACCTGGCCTATGAAAGGGAATGTTCAGCTCTGTGACTTGAATGCAGATATCACAAAGCAGTTTCTGACAGTGCTTCTGTCTAGATTTTAGATGAAGATATTCCCGTTTCCAACGAAATCGTTAGAGCTATCCAAATATCCACTTACAGATTCTACAAAAAGAGAGTTTCCAAACTGCTCTATTTAAAGAAAGGTTGAACTCTGTTAGTTGAGGACGCACACCACAAAGAAGTTTCTGAGAATGCTTTTGTCTAGATTTTATATGAAGATATTCCCGTTTCCAACGAAATCTTTAGAGGTATCCAAATATCCAGTTACAGATTCTACAAAAAGAGAGTATCCAAACTGCTGTATCAAAAGAATGGTTGAACTCTGTTAGTTGAGGACACTCATCACAAGGAAGCTTCAGAGAATGCTTCTGTCTAGATTTTAAATGAAGATATTCCCGTTTCCAACGAAATCTTCACAGTTATCCAAATATTCACTTGCAGATTCTACCAAAAGAGTGTTTCCAAACTGCTGTATCAAAAGAATGGTTGAGCTCCGTTAGTTGAGGACACTCATCACAAACAAGCTTTTGAGAATGCTTCTGTCTAGATTTTATATGAAGATATTCCCGTTTCCAACGAACTCTTCACAGTTATCCAAATATCCACCTGCCGATTCTACAAAAAGAGTGTTTCCAAACTGCTGTATCGAAAGAAAGTTTGAACTCTGTAAGTAGAGAAAACACATCACAAAGAAGTTTCTGAGAATGCTTCTGTCTAGATTTTATATGAAGATATTCCCGTTTCCAACGAAATCTTCAAAGTTATCCAAATATCCACTTGCAGATTCTACAAAAAGAGTGTTTCCAAACTACTGTATCAACATAAAGGTTCAACTCTGGTAACTGAGTACACACATCCCGATTAAGTTTCTGAGAATCTTTCTGTCTCTTTTTTAGGGGAAGATATTTCTGTTTTCACCGTAGGCCTGAATTCGCTCAAAATGTCCACCTCCAGATACTACAAAAAGAGTGTTTCAAACCTGGCCTATGAAAGGGAATGTTCAGCCCTGTGACTTGAATGCAGATATCACAAAGCAGTTTCTGACAGTGCTTCTGTCTAGATTTTAGATGAAGATATTCCCGTTTCCAACGAAATCGTTAGAGCTATCCAAATATCCACTTACAGATTCTACAAAAAGAGAGTTTCCAAACTGCTCTATTTAAAGAAAGGTTGAACTCTGTTAGTTGAGGACGCACACCACAAAGAAGTTTCTGAGAATGCTTTTGTCTAGATTTTATATGAAGATATTCCCGTTTCCAACGAAATCTTTAGAGGTATCCAAATATCCAGTTACAGATTCTACAAAAAGAGAGTATCCAAACTGCTGTATCAAAAGAATGGTTGAACTCTGTTAGTTGAGGACACTCATCACAAGGAAGCTTCAGAGAATGCTTCTGTCTAGATTTTAAATGAAGATATTCCCGTTTCCAACGAAATCTTCACAGTTATCCAAATATTCACTTGCAGATTCTACCAAAAGAGTGTTTCCAAACTGCTGTATCAAAAGAATGGTTGAGCTCCGTTAGTTGAGGACACTCATCACAAACAAGCTTTTGAGAATGCTTCTGTCTAGATTTTATATGAAGATATTCCCGTTTCCAACGAACTCTTCACAGTTATCCAAATATCCACCTGCCGATTCTACAAAAAGAGTGTTTCCAAACTGCTGTATCGAAAGAAAGTTTGAACTCTGTAAGTAGAGAAAACACATCACAAAGAAGTTTCTGAGAATGCTTCTGTCTAGATTTTATATGAAGATATTCCCGTTTCCAACGAAATCTTCAAAGTTATCCAAATATCCACTTGCAGATTCTACAAAAAGAGTGTTTCCAAACTACTGTATCAACATAAAGGTTCAACTCTGGTAACTGAGTACACACATCCCGATTAAGTTTCTGAGAATCTTTCTGTCTCTTTTTTAGGGGAAGATATTTCTGTTTTCACCGTAGGCCTGAATTCGCTCAAAATGTCCACCTCCAGATACTACAAAAAGAGTGTTTCAAACCTGGCCTATGAAAGGGAATGTTCAGCCCTGTGACTTGAATGCAGATATCACAAAGCAGTTTCTGACAGTGCTTCTGTCTAGATTTTAGATGAAGATATTCCCGTTTCCAACGAAATCGTTAGAGCTATCCAAATATCCACTTACAGATTCTACAAAAAGAGAGTTTCCAAACTGCTCTATTTAAAGAAAGGTTGAACTCTGTTAGTTGAGGACGCACACCACAAAGAAGTTTCTGAGAATGCTTTTGTCTAGATTTTATATGAAGATATTACCGTTTCCAACGAAATCTTTAGAGGTATCCAAATATCCAGTTACAGATTCTACAAAAAGAGAGTATCCAAACTGCTGTATCAAAAGAATGGTTGAACTCTGTTAGTTGAGGACACTCATCACAAGGAAGCTTCTGAGAATGCTTCTGTCTAAATTTTATATGAAGATATTCCCGTTTCCAACGAACTCTTCACTGTTATCCAAATATCCACTTGCCGATTCTACAAAAAGAGTGTTTCCAAACTGCTGTATCGAAAGAAAGGTTGAACTCTGTAAGTAGAGAAAACACATCACAAAGAAGTTTCTGAGAATGCTTCTGTCTAGATTTTATATGAAGATATTCCCGTTTCCAACGAAATCTTCAAAGTTATCCAAATATCCACTTGCAGATTCTACAAAAAGTGTGTTTCCAAACTACTGTATCAACAGAAAGGTTCAACTCTGGTAACTGAGTACACACATCCCGATAAAGTTTCTGAGAATCTTTCTGTCTCTTTTTTATGGGAAGATGTTTCTGTTTTCACCGTAGGCCTGAATTCGCTCAAAATGTCCACTTCCAGATACTACAAAAAGAGTGTTTCAAACCTGGTCTATGAAAGGGAATGTTCAGCTCTGTGACTTGAATGCAGATATCACAAAGCAGTTTCTGACAGTGCTTCTGTCTAGATTTTATATGAAGATATTCCCGTTTCCAACGAAATCGTTAGAGCTATCCAAATATCCACTTACAGATTCTACAAAAAGAGAGTTTCCAAACTGCTCTATTTAAAGAAAGGTTGAACTCTGTTAGTTGAGGACGCACACCACAAAGAAGTTTCTGAGAATGCTTTTGTCTAGATTTTATATGAAGATATTCCCGTTTCCAACGAAATCTTGAGGTATCCAAATATCCAGTTACAGATTCTACAAAAAGAGAGTATCCAAACTGCTGTATCAAAAGAATGGTTGAACTCTGTTAGTCGAGGACACTCATCACAAGGAAGCTTCTGAGAATGCTTCTGTCTAGATTTTATATGAAGATATTCCCGTTTCCAACGAAATCTTCACAGTTATCCAAATATCCACTTGCAGATTCTACCAAAAGAGTGTTTCCAAACTGCTGTATCAAAAGAATGGTTGAGCTCCGTTAGTTGAGGACACTCATCACAAACAAGCTTTTGAGAATGCTTCTGTCTAGATTTTATATGAAGATATTCCCGTTTCCAATGAACTCTTCACTGTTATCCAAATATCCACTTGCCGATTCTACAAAAAGAGTGTTTCCAAACTGCTGTATCGAAAGAAAGGTTGAACTCTGTAAGTAGAGAAAACACATCACAAAGAAGTTTCTGAGAATGCTTCTGTCCAGATTTTATATGAAGATATTCCCGTTTCCAACGAAATCTTCAAAGTTATCCAAATATCCACTTGCAGATTCTACAAAAAGAGTGTTTCCAAACTACTGTATCAACAGAAAGGTTCAACTCTGGTAACTGAGTACACACATCCCGATTAAGTTTCTGAGAATCTTTCTGTCTCTTTTTTAGGGGAAGATATTTCTGTTTTCACCGTAGGCCTGAATTCACTCAAAATGTCCACTTCCAGATAGTACAAAAAGAGTGTTTCAAACCTGGTCTATTAAAGGGAATGTTCAGCTCTGTGACTTGAATGCAGATATCACAAAGCAGTTTCTGACAGTGCTTCTGTCTAGATTTTAGATGAAGATATTCCCGTTTCCAACGAAATCGTTAGAGCTATCCAAATATCCACTTACAGATTCTACAAAAAGAGAGTTTCCAAACTGCTCTATTTAAAGAAAGGTTGAACTCTGTTAGTTGAGGACGCACACCACAAAGAAGTTTCTGAGAATGCTTTTGTCTAGATTTTATATGAAGATATTCCCGTTTCCAACGAAATCTTTAGAGGTATCCAAATATCCAGTTACAGATTCTACAAAAAGAGAGTATCCAAACTGCTGTATCAAAAGAATGGTTGAACTCTGTTAGTTGAGGACACTCATCACAAGGAAGCTTCTGAGAATGCTTCTGTCTAGATTTTAAATGAAGATATTCCCGTTTCCAACGAAATCTTCACAGTTATCCAAATATTCACTTGCAGATTCTACCAAAAGAGTGTTTCCAAACTGCTGTATCAAAAGAATGGTTGAGCTCCGTTAGTCGAGGACACTCATCACAAACAAGCTTTTGAGAATGCTTCTGTCTAGATTTTATATGAAGATATTCCCGTTTCCAACGAACTCTTCACAGTTATCCAAATATCCACCTGCCGATTCTACAAAAAGAGTGTTTCCAAACTGCTGTATCGAAAGAAAGGTTGAACTCTGTAAGTAGAGAAAACACATCACAAAGAAGTTTCTGAGAATGCTTCTGTCTAGATTTTATATGAAGATATTCCCGTTTCCAACGAAATCTTCAAAGTTATCCAAATATCCACTTGCAGATTCTACAAAAAGAGTGTTTCCAAACTACTGTATCAACAGAAAGGTTCAACTCTGGTAACTGAGTACACACATCCCGATTAAGTTTCTGAGAATCTTTCTGTCTCTTTTTTAGGGGAAGATATTTCTGTTTTCACCGTAGGCCTGAATTCGCTCAAAATGTCCACTTCCAGATACTACAAAAAGAGTGTTTCAAACCTGGCCTATGAAAGGGAATGTTCAGCTCTGTGACTTGAATGCAGATATCACAAAGCAGTTTCTGACAGTGCTTCTGTCTAGATTTTAGATGAAGATATTCCCGTTTCCAACGAAATCGTTAGAGCTATCCAAATATCCACTTACAGATTCTACAAAAAGAGAGTTTCCAAACTGCTCTATTTAAAGAAAGGTTGAACTCTGTTAGTTGAGGACGCACACCACAAAGAAGTTTCTGAGAATGCTTTTGTCTAGATTTTATATGAAGATATTCCCGTTTCCAACGAAATCTTTAGAGGTATCCAAATATCCAATTACAGATTCTACAAAAAGAGAGTATCCAAACTGCTGTATCAAAAGAATGGTTGAACTCTGTTAGTTGAGGACACTCATCACAAGGAAGCTTCAGAGAATGCTTCTGTCTAGATTTTAAATGAAGATATTCCCGTTTCCAACGAAATCTTCACAGTTATCCAAATATTCACTTGCAGATTCTACCAAAAGAGTGTTTCCAAACTGCTGTATCAAAAGAATGGTTGAGCTCCGTTAGTTGAGGACACTCATCACAAACAAGCTTTTGAGAATGCTTCTGTCTAGATTTTATATGAAGATATTCCCGTTTCCAACGAACTCTTCACAGTTATCCAAATATCCACCTGCCGATTCTACAAAAAGAGTGTTTCCAAACTGCTGTATCGAAAGAAAGTTTGAACTCTGTAAGTAGAGAAAACACATCACAAAGAAGTTTCTGAGAATGCTTCTGTCTAGATTTTATATGAAGATATTCCCGTTTCCAACGAAATCTTCAAAGTTATCCAAATATCCACTTGCAGATTCTACAAAAAGAGTGTTTCCAAACTACTGTATCAACATAAAGGTTCAACTCTGGTAACTGAGTACACACATCCCGATTAAGTTTCTGAGAATCTTTCTGTCTCTTTTTTAGGGGAAGATATTTCTGTTTTCACCGTAGGCCTGAATTCGCTCAAAATGTCCACCTCCAGATACTACAAAAAGAGTGTTTCAAACCTGGCCTATGAAAGGGAATGTTCAGCCCTGTGACTTGAATGCAGATATCACAAAGCAGTTTCTGACAGTGCTTCTGTCTAGATTTTAGATGAAGATATTCCCGTTTCCAACGAAATCGTTAGAGCTATCCAAATATCCACTTACAGATTCTACAAAAAGAGAGTTTCCAAACTGCTCTATTTAAAGAAAGGTTGAACTCTGTTAGTTGAGGACGCACACCACAAAGAAGTTTCTGAGAATGCTTTTGTCTAGATTTTATATGAAGATATTACCGTTTCCAACGAAATCTTTAGAGGTATCCAAATATCCAGTTACAGATTCTACAAAAAGAGAGTATCCAAACTGCTGTATCAAAAGAATGGTTGAACTCTGTTAGTTGAGGACACTCATCACAAGGAAGCTTCTGAGAATGCTTCTGTCTAGATTTTATATGAAGATATTCCCGTTTCCAACGAACTCTTCACTGTTATCCAAATATCCACTTGCCGATTCTACAAAAAGAGTGTTTCCAAACTGCTGTATCGAAAGAAAGGTTGAACTCTGTAAGTAGAGAAAACACATCACAAAGAAGTTTCTGAGAATGCTTCTGTCTAGATTTTATATGAAGATATTCCCGTTTCCAACGAAATCTTCAAAGTTATCCAAATATCCACTTGCAGATTCTACAAAAAGAGTGTTTCCAAACTACTGTATCAACAGAAAGGTTCAACTCTGGTAACTGAGTACACACATCCCGATAAAGTTTCTGAGAATCTTTCTGTCTCTTTTTTAAGGGAAGATGTTTCTGTTTTCACCGTAGGCCTGAATTCGCTCAAAATGTCCACTTCCAGATACTACAAAAAGAGTGTTTCAAACCTGGTCTATGAAAGGGAATGTTCAGCTCTGTGACTTGAATGCAGATATCACAAAGCAGTTTCTGACAGTGCTTCTGTCTAGATTTTATATGAAGATATTCCCGTTTCCAACGAAATCGTTAGAGCTATCCAAATATCCACTTACAGATTCTACAAAAAGAGAGTTTCCAAACTGCTCTATTTAAAGAAAGGTTGAACTCTGTTAGTTGAGGACGCACACCACAAAGAAGTTTCTGAGAATGCTTTTGTCTAGATTTTATATGAAGATATTCCCGTTTCCAACGAAATCTTGAGGTATCCAAATATCCAGTTACAGATTCTACAAAAAGAGAGTATCCAAACTGCTGTATCAAAAGAATGGTTGAACTCTGTTAGTCGAGGACACTCATCACAAGGAAGCTTCTGAGAATGCTTCTGTCTAGATTTTATATGAAGATATTCCCGTTTCCAACGAAATCTTCACAGTTATCCAAATATCCACTTGCAGATTCTACCAAAAGAGTGTTTCCAAACTGCTGTATCAAAAGAATGGTTGAGCTCCGTTAGTTGAGGACACTCATCACAAACAAGCTTTTGAGAATGCTTCTGTCTAGATTTTATATGAAGATATTCCCGTTTCCAACGAACTCTTCACTGTTATCCAAATATCCACTTGCCGATTCTACAAAAAGAGTGTTTCCAAACTGCTGTATCGAAAGAAAGGTTGAACTCTCTAAGTAGAGAAAACACATCACAAAGAAGTTTCTGAGAATGCTTCTGTCCAGATTTTATATGAAGATATTCCCGTTTCCAACGAAATCTTCAAAGTTATCCAAATATCCACTTGCAGATTCTACAAAAAGAGTGTTTCCAAACTACTGTATCAACAGAAAGGTTCAACTCTGGTAACTGAGTACACACATCCCGATTAAGTTTCTGAGAATCTTTCTGTCTCTTTTTTAGGGGAAGATATTTCTGTTTTCACCGTAGGCCTGAATTCACTCAAAATGTCCACTTCCAGATAGTACAAAAAGAGTGTTTCAAACCTGGTCTATTAAAGGGAATGTTCAGCTCTGTGACTTGAATGCAGATATCACAAAGCAGTTTCTGACAGTGCTTCTGTCTAGATTTTAGATGAAGATATTCCCGTTTCCAACGAAATCGTTAGAGCTATCCAAATATCCACTTACAGATTCTACAAAAAGAGAGTTTCCAAACTGCTCTATTTAAAGAAAGGTTGAACTCTGTTAGTTGAGGACGCACACCACAAAGAAGTTTCTGAGAATGCTTTTGTCTAGATTTTATATGAAGATATTCCCGTTTCCAACGAAATCTTTAGAGGTATCCAAATATCCAGTTACAGATTCTACAAAAAGAGAGTATCCAAACTGCTGTATCAAAAGAATGGTTGAACTCTGTTAGTTGAGGACACTCATCACAAGGAAGCTTCTGAGAATGCTTCTGTCTAGATTTTAAATGAAGATATTCCCGTTTCCAACGAAATCTTCACAGTTATCCAAATATCCACTTGCAGATTCTACCAAAAGAGAGTTTCCAAACTGCTGTATCAAAAGAATGGTTGAGCTCCGTTAGTTGAGGACACTCATCACAAACAAGCTTTTGAGAATGCTTCTGTCTAGATTTTATATGAAGATATTCCCGTTTCCAACGAACTCTTCACTGTTATCCAAATATCCACTTGCCGATTCTACAAAAAGAGTGTTTCCAAACTGCTGTATCGAAAGAAAGGTTGAACTCTGTAAGTAGAGAAAACACATCACAAAGAAGTTTCTGAGAATGCTTCTGTCCAGATTTTATATGAAGATATTCCCGTTTCCAACGAAATCTTCAAAGTTATCCAAATATCCACTTGCAGATTCTACAAAAAGAGTGTTTCCAAACTACTGTATCAACAGAAAGGTTCAACTCTGGTAACTGAGTACACACATCCCGATTAAGTTTCTGAGAATCTTTCTGTCTCTTTTTTATGGGAAGATATTTCTGTTTTCACCGTAGGCCTGAATTCACTCAAAATGTCCACTTCCAGATAGTACAAAAAGAGTGTTTCAAACCTGGTCTATTAAAGGGAATGTTCAGCTCTGTGACTTGAATGCAGATATCACAAAGCAGTTTCTGACAGTGCTTCTGTCTAGATTTTAGATGAAGATATTCCCGTTTCCAACGAAATCTAAAAAGTTATCCAAATATCCACTTACAGATTCTACAAAAAGAGAGTTTCCAAACTGCTCTATTTAAAGAAAGGTTGAACTCTGTTAGTTGAGGACGCACACCACAAAGAAGTTTCTGAGAATGCTTTTGTCTAGATTTTATATGAAGATATTCCCGTTTCCAACGAAATCTTTAGAGGTATCCAAATATCCAGTTACAGATTCTACAAAAAGAGAGTATCCAAACTGCTGTATCAAAAGAATGGTTGAACTCTGTTAGTTGAGGACACTCATCACAAGGAAGCTTCTGAGAATGCTTCTGTCTAGATTTTAAATGAAGATATTCCCGTTTCCAACGAAATCTTCACAGTTATCCAAATATTCACTTGCAGATTCTACCAAAAGAGTGTTTCCAAACTGCTGTATCAAAAGAATGGTTGAGCTCCGTTAGTCGAGGACACTCATCACAAACAAGCTTTTGAGAATGCTTCTGTCTAGATTTTATATGAAGATATTCCCGTTTCCAACGAACTCTTCACAGTTATCCAAATATCCACCTGCCGATTCTACAAAAAGAGTGTTTCCAAACTGCTGTATCGAAAGAAAGGTTGAACTCTGTAAGTAGAGAAAACACATCACAAAGAAGTTTCTGAGAATGCTTCTGTCTAGATTTTATATGAAGATATTCCCGTTTCCAACGAAATCTTCAAAGTTATCCAAATATCCACTTGCAGATTCTACAAAAAGAGTGTTTCCAAACTACTGTATCAACAGAAAGGTTCTACTCTGGTAACTGAGTACACACATCCCGATTAAGTTTCTGAGAATCTTTCTGTCTCTTTTTTAGGGGAAGATATTTCTGTTTTCACCGTAGGCCTGAATTCGCTCAAAATGTCCACTTCCAGATACTACAAAAAGAGTGTTTCAAACCTGGCCTATGAAAGGGAATGTTCAGCTCTGTGACTTGAATGCAGATATCACAAAGCAGTTTCTGACAGTGCTTCTGTCTAGATTTTAGATGAAGATATTCCCGTTTCCAACGAAATCGTTAGAGCTATCCAAATATCCACTTACAGATTCTACAAAAAGAGAGTTTCCAAACTGCTCTATTTAAAGAAAGGTTGAACTCTGTTAGTTGAGGACGCACACCACAAAGAAGTTTCTGAGAATGCTTTTGTCTAGATTTTATATGAAGATATTCCCGTTTCCAACGAAATCTTCACAGTTATCCAAATATCCACTTGCAGATTCTACCAAAAGAGTGTTTCCAAACTGCTGTATCAAAAGAATGGTTGAGCTCCGTTAGTCGAGGACACTCATCACAGACAAGCTTTTGAGAATGCTTCTGTCTAGATTTTATATGAAGATATTCCCGTTTCCAACGAAATCTTCACAGTTATCCAAATATCCACTTGCAGATTCTACCAAAAGAGTGTTTCCAAACTGCTGTATCAAAAGAATGGTTGAGCTCCGTTAGTTGAGGACACTCATCACAAACAAGCTTTTGAGAATGCTTCTGTCTAGATTTTATATGAAGATATTCCCGTTTCCAACGAACTCTTCACTGTTATCCAAATATCCACTTGCCGATTCTACAAAAAGAGTGTTTCCAAACTGCTGTATCGAAAGAAAGGTTGAACTCTGTAAGTAGAGTAAACACATCACAAAGAAGTTTCTGAGAATGCTTCTGTCTAGATTTTATATGAAGATATTCCCGTTTCCAACGAAATCTTCAAAGTTATCCAAATATCCACTTGCAGATTCTACAAAAAGAGTGTTTCCAAACTACTGTATCAACAGAAAGGTTCAACTCTGGTAACTGAGTACACACATCCCGATTAAGTTTCTGAGAATCTTTCTGTCTCTTTTTTATGGGAAGATATTTCTGTTTTCACCGTAGGCCTGAATTCACTCAAAATGTCCACTTCCAGATAGTACAAAAGGAGTGTTTCAAACCTGGTCTATTAAAGGGAATGTTCAGCTCTGTGACTTGAATGCAGATATCACAAAGCAGTTTCTGACAGTGCTTCTGTCTAGATTTTAGATGAAGATATTCCCGTTTCCAACGAAATCGTTAGAGCTATCCAAATATCCACTTACAGATTCTACAAAAAGAGAGTTTCCAAACTGCTCTATTTAAAGAAAGGTTGAACTCTGTTAGTTGAGGACGCACACCACAAAGAAGTTTCTGAGAATGCTTTTGTCTAGATTTTATATGAAGATATTCCCGTTTCCAACGAAATCTTTAGAGGTATCCAAATATCCAGTTACAGATTCTACAAAAAGAGAGTATCCAAACTGCTGTATCAAAAGAATGGTTGAACTCTGTTAGTTGAGGACACTCATCACAAGGAAGCTTCAGAGAATGCTTCTGTCTAGATTTTAAATGAAGATATTCCCGTTTCCAACGAAATCTTCACAGTTATCCAAATATTCACTTGCAGATTCTACCAAAAGAGTGTTTCCAAACTGCTGTATCAAAAGAATGGTTGAGCTCCGTTAGTTGAGGACACTCATCACAAACAAGCTTTTGAGAATGCTTCTGTCTAGATTTTATATGAAGATATTCCCGTTTCCAACGAACTCTTCACAGTTATCCAAATATCCACCTGCCGATTCTACAAAAAGAGTGTTTCCAAACTGCTGTATCGAAAGAAAGTTTGAACTCTGTAAGTAGAGAAAACACATCACAAAGAAGTTTCTGAGAATGCTTCTGTCTAGATTTTATATGAAGATATTCCCGTTTCCAACGAAATCTTCAAAGTTATCCAAATATCCACTTGCAGATTCTACAAAAAGAGTGTTTCCAAACTACTGTATCAACATAAAGGTTCAACTCTGGTAACTGAGTACACACATCCCGATTAAGTTTCTGAGAATCTTTCTGTCTCTTTTTTAGGGGAAGATATTTCTGTTTTCACCGTAGGCCTGAATTCGCTCAAAATGTCCACCTCCAGATACTACAAAAAGGGTGTTTCAAACCTGGCCTATGAAAGGGAATGTTCAGCCCTGTGACTTGAATGCAGATATCACAAAGCAGTTTCTGACAGTGCTTCTGTCTAGATTTTAGATGAAGATATTCCCGTTTCCAACGAAATCGTTAGAGCTATCCAAATATCCACTTACAGATTCTACAAAAAGAGAGTTTCCAAACTGCTCTATTTAAAGAAAGGTTGAACTCTGTTAGTTGAGGACGCACACCACAAAGAAGTTTCTGAGAATGCTTTTGTCTAGATTTTATATGAAGATATTACCGTTTCCAACGAAATCTTTAGAGGTATCCAAATATCCAGTTACAGATTCTACAAAAAGAGAGTATCCAAACTGCTGTATCAAAAGAATGGTTGAGCTCCGTTAGTCGAGGACACTCATCACAGACAAGCTTTTGAGAATGCTTCTGTCTAGATTTTATATGAAGATATTCCCGTTTCCAACGAAATCTTCACAGTTATCCAAATATCCACTTGCAGATTCTACCAAAAGAGTGTTTCCAAACTGCTGTATCAAAAGAATGGTTGAGCTCCGTTAGTTGAGGACACTCATCACAAACAAGCTTTTGAGAATGCTTCTGTCTAGATTTTATATGAAGATATTCCCGTTTCCAACGAACTCTTCACTGTTATCCAAATATCCACTTGCCGATTCTACAAAAAGAGTGTTTCCAAACTGCTGTATCGAAAGAAAGGTTGAACTCTGTAAGTAGAGAAAACACATCACAAAGAAGTTTCTGAGAATGCTTCTGTCTAGATTTTATATGAAGATATTCCCGTTTCCAACGAAATCTTCAAAGTTATCCAAATATCCACTTGCAGATTCTACAAAAAGAGTGTTTCCAAACTACTGTATCAACAGAAAGGTTCAACTCTGGTAACTGAGTACACACATCCCGATTAAGTTTCTGAGAATCTTTCTGTCTCTTTTTTACGGGAAGATATTTCTGTTTTCACCGTAGGCCGGAATTCGCTCAAAATGTCCACTTCCAGATACTACAAAAAGAGTGTTTCAAACCTGGTCTATGAAAGGGAATGTTCAGCTCTGTGACTTGAATGCAGATATCACAAAGCAGTTTCTGACAGTGCTTCTGTCTAGATTTAAGATGAAGATATTCCCGTTTCCAACGAAATCGTTAGAGCTATCCAAATATCCACTTACAGATTCTCCAAAAAGAGAGTTTCCAAACTGCTCTATTTAAAGAAAGGTTGAACTCTGTTAGTTGAGGACGCACACCACAAAGAAGTTTCTGAGAATGCTTTTGTCTAGATTTTATATGAAGATATTTCCGTTTCCAATGAAATCTTTAGAGGTATCCAAATATCCAGTTACAGATTCTACAAAAAGAGAGTATCCAAACTGCTGTATCAAAAGAATGGTTGAACTCTGTTAGTTGAGGACACTCATCACAAGGAAGCTTCTGAGAATGCTTCTGTCTAGATTTTATATGAAGATATTCCCGTTTCCAACGAAATCTTCACAGTTATCCAAATATCCACTTGCAGATTCTACCAAAAGAGTGTTTCCAAACTGCTGTATCAAAAGAATGGTTGAGCTCCGTTAGTTGAGGACACTCATCACAAACAAGCTTTTGAGAATGCTTCTGTCTAGATTTTATATGAAGATATTCCCGTTTCCAACGAACTCTTCACTGTTATCCAAATATCCACTTGCCGATTCTACAAAAAGAGTGTTTCCAAACTGCTGTATCGAAAGAAAGGTTGAACTCTGTAAGTAGAGAAAACACATCACAAAGAAGTTTCTGAGAATGCTTCTGTCTAGATTTTATATGAAGATATTCCCGTTTCCAACGATATCTTCAAAGTTATCCAAATATCCACTTGCAGATTCTACAAAAAGAGTGTTTCCAAACTACTGTATCAACAGAAAGGTTCAACTCTGGTAACTGAGTACACACATCCCGATTAAGTTTCTGAGAATCTTCCTGTCTCTTTTTTATGGGAAGATATTTCTGTTTTCACCGTAGGCCTGAATTCACTCAAAATGTCCACTTCCAGATAGTACAAAAAGAGTGTTTCAAACCTGGTCTATGAAAGGGAATGTTCAGCTCTGTGACTTGAATGCAGATATCACAAAGCAGTTTCTGACAGTGCTTCTGTCTAGATTTTAGATGAAGATATTCCCGTTTCCAACGAAATCGTTAGAGCTATCCAAATATCCACTTACAGATTCTACAAAAAGAGAGTTTCCAAACTGCTCTATTTAAAGAAAGGTTGAACTCTGTTAGTTGAGGACGCACACCACAAAGAAGTTTCTGAGAATGCTTTTGTCTAGATTTTATATGAAGATATTACCGTTTCCAACGAAATCTTTAGAGGTATCCAAATATCCAGTTACAGATTCTACAAAAAGAGAGTATCCAAACTGCTGTATCAAAAGAATGGTTGAACTCTGTTAGTTGAGGACACTCATCACAAGGAAGCTTCTAAGAATGCTTCTGTCTAGATTTTAAATGAAGATATTCCCGTTTCCAACGAAATCTTCACAGTTATCCAAATATTCACTTGCAGATTCTACCAAAAGAGTGTTTCCAAACTGCTGTATCAAAAGAATGGTTGAGCTCCGTTAGTTAAGGACACTCATCACAAACAAGCTTTTGAGAATGCTTCTGTCTAGATTTTATATGAAGATATTCCCGTTTCCAACGAACTCTTCACAGTTATCCAAATATCCACCTGCCAATTCTACAAAAAGAGTGTTTCCAAACTGCTGTATTGAAAGAAAGTTTGAACTCTGTAAGTAGAGAAAACACATCACAAAGAAGTTTCTGAGAATGCTTCTGTCTAGATTTTATATGAAGATATTCCCGTTTCCAACGAAATCTTCAAAGTTATCCAAATATCCACTTGCAGATTCTACAAAAAGAGTGTTTCCGAACTACTGTATCAACAGAAAGGTTCAACTCTGGTAACTGAGTACACACATCCCGATTAAGTTTCTGAGAATCTTTCTGTCTCTTTTTTAGGGGAAGATATTTCTGTTTTCACCGTAGGCCTGAATTCGCTCAAAATGTCCACTTCCAGATACTACAAAAAGAGTGTTTCAAACCTGGCCTATGAAAGGGAATGTTCAGCTCTGTGACTTGAATGCAGATATCACAAAGCAGTTTCTGACAGTGCTTCTGTCTAGATTTTAGATGAAGATATTCCCGTTTCCAACGAAATCT
The DNA here is from genome assembly GCF_029281585.2 of Gorilla gorilla gorilla. Lineage (NCBI taxonomy): Eukaryota > Metazoa > Chordata > Mammalia > Primates > Hominidae > Gorilla > Gorilla gorilla. Next base: position 27,487,215 of record NC_073236.2, on the reverse strand, counting down.
TTAGAGGTATCCAAATATCCAGTTACAGATTCTACAAAAAGAGAGTATCCAAACTGCTGTATCAAAAGAATGGTTGAACTCTGTTAGTTGAGGACACTCATCACAAACAAGCTTTTGAGAATGCTTCTGTCTAGATTTTATATGAAGATATTCCCGTTTCCAACGAAATCTTCACAGTTATACAAATATCCACTTGCAGATTCTACCAAAAGAGTGTTTCCAAACTGCTGTATCAAAAGAATGGTTGAGCTCCGTTAGTTGAGGACACTCATCGCAAACAAGCTTTTGAGAATGCTTCTGTCTAGATTTTATATGAAGATATTCCCGTTTCCAACGAACTCTTCACAGTTATCCAAATATCCACCTGCCGATTCTACAAAAAGAGTGTTTCCAAACTGCTGTATCGAAAGAAAGGTTGAACTCTGTAAGTAGAGAAAACACATCACAAAGAAGTTTCTGAGAATGCTTCTGTCTAGATTTTATATGAAGATATTCCCGTTTCCAACGAAATCTTCAAAGTTATCCAAATATCCACTTGCAGATTCTACAAAAAGAGTGTTTCCAAACTACTGTATCAACAGAAAGGTTCAACTCTGGTAACTGAGTACACACATCCCGACTAAGTTTCTGAGAATCTTTCTGTCTCTTTTTTAGGGGAAGATATTTCTGTTTTCACCGTAGGCCTGAATTCGCTCAAAATGTCCACTTCCAGATACTACAAAAAGAGTGTTTCAAACCTGGCCTATGAAAGGGAATGTTCAGCTCTGTGACTTGAATGCAGATATCACAAAGCAGTTTCTGACAGTGCTTCTGTCTAGATTTTAGATGAAGATATTCCCGTTTCCAACGAAATCGTTAGAGCTATCCAAATATCCACTTACAGATTCTACAAAAAGAGAGTTTCCAAACTGCTCTATTTAAAGAAAGGTTGAACTCTGTTAGTTGAGGACGCACACCACAAAGAAGTTTCTGAGAATGCTTTTGTCTAGATTTTATATGAAGATATTCCCGTTTCCAACGAAATCTTCACAGTTATCCAAATATCCACTTGCAGATTCTACCAAAAGAGTGTTTCCAAAATGCTGTATCAAAAGAATGGTTGAGCTCCGTTAGTCGAGGACACTCATCACAAACAAGCTTCTGAGAATGCTTCTGTCTAGATTTTAAATGAAGATATTCCCGTTTCCAACGAAATCTTCACAGTTATCCAAATATTCACTTGCAGATTCTACCAAAAGAGTGTTTCCTAACTGCTGTATCAAAAGAATGGTTGAGCTCCGTTAGTTAAGGACAGTCATCACAAACAAGCTTTTGAGAATGCTTCTGTCTAGATTTTATATGAAGATATTCCCGTTTCCAACGAACTCTTCACAGTTATCCAAATATCCACCTGCCGATTCTACAAAAAGAGTGTTTCCAAACTGCTGTATTGAAAGAAAGTTTGAACTCTGTAAGTAGAGAAAACACATCACAAAGAAGTTTCTGAGAATGCTTCTGTCTAGATTTTATATGAAGATATTCCCGTTTCCAACGAAATCTTCAAAGTTATCCAAATATCCACTTGCAGATTCTACAAAAAGAGTGTTTCCGAACTACTGTATCAACAGAAAGGTTCAACTCTGGTAACTGAGTACACACATCCCGATTAAGTTTCTGAGAATCTTTCTGTCTCTTTTTTAGGGGAAGATATTTCTGTTTTCACCGTAGGCCTGAATTCGCTCAAAATGTCCACTTCCAGATACTACAAAAAGAGTGTTTCAAACCTGGCCTATGAAAGGGAATGTTCAGCTCTGTGACTTGAATGCAGATATCACAAAGCAGTTTCTGACAGTGCTTCTGTCTAGATTTTAGATGAAGATATTCCCGTTTCCAACGAAATCTTTAGAGGTATCCAAATATCCAGTTACAGATTCTACAAAAAGAGAGTATCCAAAGTGCTGTATCAAAAGAATGGTTGAGGTCCGTTAGTTGAGGACACTCATCACAAACAAGCTTTTGAGAATGCTTCTGTCTAGATTTTATATGAAGATATTCCCGTTCCCAACGAACTCTTCACTGTTATCCAAATATCCACTTGCCGATTCTACAAAAAGAGAGTATCCAAACTGCTGTATCAAAAGAAAGGTTGAACTCTGTAAGTAGAGAAAACACATCACAAAGAAGTTTCTGAGAATGCTTCTGTCTAGATTTTATATGACGATATTCCCGTTTCCAATGAAATCTTCAAAGTTATCCAAATATCCACTTGCAGATTCTACAAAAAGAGTGTTTCCAAATTACTGTATCAAGAGAAAGGTTCAACTCCGGTAACTGAGTACACACATCCCGATTAAGTTTCTGAGAATCTTTCTGTCTCTTTTTTATGGGAAGATATTTCTGTTTTCACCGTAAGCGTGAATTCGCTCAAAATGTCCACTTCCAGATACTACAAAAAGAGTGTTTCAAACCTGGTCTATGAAAGGGAATGTTCAGCTCTGTGACTTGAATGCAGATATCACAAAGCAGTTTCTCACAGTGCTTCTGTCTAGATTTTAGATGAAGATATTCCCGTTTCCAACAAAATCGTTAGAGCTATCCTAATATCCACTTACAGATTCTACAAAAAGAGTGTTTCAAAACTGCTCTATTTAAAGAAAGGTTGAACTCTGTAAGTTGAGGACGCACACCACAAAGAAGTTTCTGAGAATGCTTTTGTCTAGATTTTATATGAAGATATTCCCGTTTCCAAAGAAATCTTTAGAGGTATCCAAATATCCAGTTACAGATTCTACAAAAAGAGAGTATCCAAACTGCTGTATCAAAAGAATGGTTGAACTCTGTTAGTTGAGGACACTCATCACTAAGAAGCTTCTGAGAATGCTTCTGTCTAGATTTTATATGAAGATATTCCCGTTTCCAATGAACTCTTCACAGTTATCCAAATATCCACTTGCCGATTCTACAAAAAGAGTGTTTCCAAACTGCTGTATCAAAAGAAAGGTTGAACTCTGTAAGTAGAGAAAACACATCACAAAGAAGTTTCTGAGAATGCTTCTGTCTAGATTTTATATGAAGATATTCCCGTTTCCAACGAAATCTTCACAGTTATCCAAATATCCACTTGCAGATTCTACCAAAAGAGTGTTTCCAAACTGCTGTATCAAAAGAATGGTTGAGCTCCGTTAGTTGAGGACACTCATCACAAACAAGCTTTTGAGAATGATTCTGTGTAGATTTTATATTAAGGTATTCCCGTTTCCAATGAACTCTTCACTGTTATCCAAATATCCACTTGCCGATTCTACAAAAAGAGTGTTTCCAAACGGCTGTATCAAAAGAAAGGTTGAACTCTGTAAGTAGAGAAAACACATCACAAAGAAGTTTCTGAGAATGCTTCTGTCTAGATTTTATTTGAAGATATTCCCGTTTCCAACGAACTCTTCACTGTTATCCAAATATCCACTTGCCGACTCTACAAAAGGAGTGTTTCCAAACTGCTGTATCAAAAGAAAGGTGGAACTCTGTAAGTAGAGAAAACACATCACAAAGAAGTTTCTGAGAATGCTTCTGTCTAGATTTTATATGAAGATATTCCCGTTTCCAACGAAATCTTCAAAGTTATCCAAATATCCACTTGCAGATTCTACAAAAAGAGTGTTTCCAAACTACTGTATCAACCGAAAGGTTCAACTCTGGTAACTGAGTACACAAATCCTGATTAAGTTTCTGAGAATCTTTCTGTCTCTTTTTTATGTTAAGATATTTCTGTTTTCACCGTAGGCCTGAATTCGCTCAAAATGTCCACTTCCAGATACTACAAAAAGAGTGTTTCAAACCTGGTCTACGAAAGGGAATGTTCAGCTCTGTGACTTGAATGCAGATATCACAAAGCAGTTTCTGACAGTGCTTCTGTCTACATTTTAGATGAAGATACACCCGTATCCAACGAAATCGTTAGAGCTATCCAAATATCCACTTACAGATTCTACAAAAAGAGAGTTTCCAAACTGCTCTATTTAAAGAAAGTTTGAACTCTGTTAGTTGAGGACGCACACCACAAAGAAGTTTCTGAGAATGCTTTTGTCTAGATTTTATATGAAGATATTCCCGTTTCCAACATAATCTTTAGAGGTATCCAAATATCCAGTTACAGATTCTACAAAAAGAGAGTATCCAAACTGCTGTATCAAAAGAATGGTTGAACTCTGTTAGTTGAGGACACTCATCACAAAGAAGCTTCTGAGAATGCTTCTGTCTAGATTTTAAATGAAGATATTCCCGATTCCAACGAAATCTTCACAGTTATCCAAATATCCACTTGCAGATTCTACCAAAAGAGTGTTTCCAAACTGCTGTATCAAAAGAATGGTTGAGCTCCGTTAGTTGAGGACACTCATTACAAACAAGCTTTTGAGAATGCTTCTGTCTAGATTTTATATGAAGATATTCCCGTTTCCAACGAACTCTTCACAGTTATCCAAATATCTGCTTGCCGATTCTACAAAAACAGTGTTTCCAAACTGCTGTATCAAAAGAAAAGTTGAACTCTGTAAGTAGAGAAAACACATCACAAAGAAGTTTCTGAGAATGCTTCTGTCTAGATTTTATATGAAGATATTCCCGTTTCCAACGAAATCTTCAAAGTTATCCAAATATCCACTTGCAGATTCTACAAAAAGAGTGTTTCCACACTACTGTATCAACAGAAAGGGTCAACTCTGGTAACTGAGTACACACATCCCGATTAAGTTTCTGAGAATCTTTCTGTCTCTTTTTTATGGGAAGATATTTCTGTTTTCACTGTAGGCCTGAATTCGCTCAAAATGTCCACTTCCAGATTCTACAAAAAGTGTGTTTCAAACCTGTTCTACGAAAGGGAATGTTCAGCTCTGTGACTTGAATGCAGATATTACAAAGCAGTTTCTGAGAGTGCTTCTGTCTAGATTTTAGATGAAGATATTCCCGTTTCCAACGAAATCGTTAGAGCTATCCAAATATCCACTTACAGATTTTACAAAAAGAGAGTTTCCAAACTGCTGTATTTAAAGAAAGGATGAACTCTGTTAGTTGAGGACGCACACCACAAAGAAGTTTCTGAGAATGCTTTTGTCTAGATTTTATATGAAGATATTCCCGTTTCCAACAAAATCTTTAGAGCTATCCAAATATCCAGTTACAGATTCTCCAAAAAGAGAGTATCCAAACTGCTGCATCAAAGGAATGGTTGAATTCTGTTAGTTGAGGACACTCATCACAAAGAAGCTTCTGAGAATGCTTCTGTCTAGATTTTATATGAAGATATTCCCGTTTCCAACGAAATCTTCACAGTTATCCAAATATCCACTTGCAGATTTTACAAAAAGAGTGTTTCCAAACTGCTGTAACAAAAGAATGGTTGAGCTCCGTTAGTTGAGGACACTCATCACAAAGAAGCTTCTGAGAATGCTTCTGTCTAGATTCTATATGAAGATATTCCCGTTTCCAACGAAATCTTCACAGTTATCCAAATATCCACTTGCAGATTTTACAAAAAGAGTGTTTCCAAACTGCTGTATCAAAAGAATGGTTGAGCTCCGTTAGTTGACTACACTCATCACAAACAAGCTTTTGAGAATGCTTCTGTCTAGATTTTATATGAAGATATTCCCGTGTCCAACGAACTCTTCACTGTTATCCAAATATCCACTTGCCGATCCTACAAAAAGAGTGTTTCCAAACTGCTGTATCAAAAGAAAGGTTGAACTCTGTAAGTAGAGAAAAGACATCACAAAGATGTTTCTGAGAATGCTTCTGTATAGATTTTATATGAAGATATTCCCGTTTCCAATGAAATCTTCAAAGTTATCCAAATATCCACTTGCAGATTCTACAAAAAGAGTGTTTCCAAATTACTGTATCAAGAGAAAGGTTCAACTCCGGTAACTGAGTACACACATCCCGATTAAGTTTCTGAGAATCTTTCTGTCTCTTTTTTATGGGAAGATATTTCTGTTTTCACCGTAAGCGTGAATTCGCTCAAAATGTCCACTTCCAGATACTACAAAAAGAGTGTTTCAAACCTGGTCTATGAAAGGGAATGTTCAGCTCTGTGACTTGAATGCAGATATCACAAAGCAGTTTCTCACAGTGCTTCTGTCTAGATTTTAGATGAAGATATTCCCGTTTCCAACAAAATCGTTAGAGCTATCCTAATATCCACTTACAGATTCTACAAAAAGAGTGTTTCAAAACTGCTCTATTTAAAGAAAGGTTGAACTCTGTAAGTTGAGGACGCACACCACAAAGAAGTTTCTGAGAATGCTTTTGTCTAGATTTTATATGAAGATATTCCCGTTTCCAAAGAAATCTTTAGAGGTATCCAAATATCCAGTTACAGATTCTACAAAAAGAGAGTATCCAAACTGCTGTATCAAAAGAATGGTTGAACTCTGTTAGTTTAGGACACTCATCACTAAGAAGCTTCTGAGAATGCTTCTGTCTAGATTTTATATGAAGATATTCCCGTTTCCAATGAACTCTTCACAGTTATCCAAATATCCACTTGCCGATTCTACAAAAAGAGTGTTTCCAAACTGCTGTATCAAAAGAAAGGTTGAACTCTGTAAGTAGAGAAAACACATCACAAAGAAGTTTCTGAGAATGCTTCTGTCTAGATTTTATATGAAGATATTCCCGTTTCCAACGAAATCTTCACAGTTATCCAAATATCCACTTGCAGATTCTACCAAAAGAGTGTTTCCAAACTGCTGTATCAAAAGAATGGTTGAGCTCCGTTAGTTGAGGACACTCATCACAAACAAGCTTTTGAGAATGATTCTGTGTAGATTTTATATTAAGGTATTCCCGTTTCCAATGAACTCTTCACTGTTATCCAAATATCCACTTGCCGATTCTACAAAAAGAGTGTTTCCAAACGGCTGTATCAAAAGAAAGGTTGAACTCTGTAAGTAGAGAAAACACATCACAAAGAAGTTTCTCAGAATGCTTCTGTCTAGATTTTATTTGAAGATATTCCCGTTTCCAACGAACTCTTCACTGTTATCCAAATATCCACTTGCCGACTCTACAAAAGGAGTGTTTCCAAACTGCTGTATCAAAAGAAAGGTGGAACTCTGTAAGTAGAGAAAACACATCACAAAGAAGTTTCTGAGAATGCTTCTGTCTAGATTTTATATGAAGATATTCCCGTTTCCAACGAAATCTTCAAAGTTATCCAAATATCCACTTGCAGATTCTACAAAAAGAGTGTTTCCAAACTACTGTATCAACCGAAAGGTTCAACTCTGGTAACTGAGTACACAAATCCTGATTAAGTTTCTGAGAATCTTTCTGTCTCTTTTTTATGGGAAGATATTTCTGTTTTCACCGTAGGCCTGAATTCGCTCAAAATGTCCACTTCCAGATACTACAAAAAGAGTGTTTCAAACCTGGTCTACGAAAGGGAATGTTCAGCTCTGTGACTTGAATGCAGATATCACAAAGCAGTTTCTGACAGTGCTTCTGTCTACATTTTAGATGAAGATACACCCGTATCCAACGAAATCGTTAGAGCTATGCAAATATCCACTTACAGATTCTACAAAAAGAGAGTTTCCAAACTGCTCTATTTAAAGAAAGGTTGAACTCTGTTAGTTGAGGACGCACACCACAAGGAAGTTTCTGAGAATGCTTTTGTCTAGATTTTATATGAAGATATTCCCGTTTCCAACATAATCTTTAGAGGTATCCAAATATCCAGTTACAGATTCTACAAAAAGAGAGTATCCAAACTGCTGTATCAAAAGAATGGTTGAACTCTGTTAGTTGAGGACACTCATCACAAAGAAGCTTCTGAGAATGCTTCTGTCTAGATTTTAAATGAAGATATTCCCGTTTCCAACGAAATCTTCACAGTTATCCAAATATCCACTTGCAGATTCTACCAAAAGAGTGTTTCCAAACTGCTGTATCAAAAGAATGGTTGAGCTCCGTTAGTTGAGGACACTCATTACAAACAAGCTTTTGAGAATGCTTCTGTCTAGATTTTATATGAAGATATTCCCGTTTCCAACGAACTCTTCACAGTTATCCAAATATCTGCTTGCCGATTCTACAAAAACAGTGTTTCCAAACTGCTGTATCAAAAGAAAAGTTGAACTCTGTAAGTAGAGAAAACACATCACAAAGAAGTTTCTGAGAATGCTTCTGTCTAGATTTTATATGAAGATATTCCCGTTTCCAACGAAATCTTCAAAGTTATCCAAATATCCACTTGCAGATTCTACAAAAAGAGTGTTTCCACACTACTGTATCAACAGAAAGGGTCAACTCTGGTAACTGAGTACACACATCCCGATTAAGTTTCTGAGAATCTTTCTGTCTCTTTTTTATGGGAAGATATTTCTGTTTTCACTGTAGGCCTGAATTCGCTCAAAATGTCCACTTCCAGATTCTACAAAAAGTGTGTTTCAAACCTGGTCTACGAAAGGGAATGTTCAGCTCTGTGACTTGAATGCAGATATTACAAAGCAGTTTCTGAGAGTGCTTCTGTCTAGATTTTAGATGAAGATATTCCCGTTTCCAACGAAATCGTTAGAGCTATCCAAATATCCACTTACAGATTTTACAAAAAGAGAGTTTCCAAACTGCTGTATTTAAAGAAAGGATGAACTCTGTTAGTTGAGGACGCACACCACAAAGAAGTTTCTGAGAATGCTTTTGTCTAGATTTTATATGAAGATATTCCCGTTTCCAACAAAATCTTTAGAGCTATCCAAATATCCAGTTACAGATTCTCCAAAAAGAGAGTATCCAAACTGCTGCATCAAAGGAATGGTTGAATTCTGTTAGTTGAGGACACTCATCACAAAGAAGCTTCTGAGAATGCTTCTGTCTAGATTTTATATGAAGATATTCCCGTTTCCAACGAAATCTTCACAGTTATCCAAATATCCACTTGCAGATTTTACAAAAAGAGTGTTTCCAAACTGCTGTAACAAAAGAATGGTTGAGCTCCGTTAGTTGAGGACACTCATCACAAAGAAGCTTCTGAGAATGCTTCTGTCTAGATTCTATATGAAGATATTCCCGTTTCCAACGAAATCTTCACAGTTATCCAAATATCCACTTGCAGATTTTACAAAAAGAGTGTTTCCAAACTGCTGTATCAAAAGAATGGTTGAGCTCCGTTAGTTGACTACACTCATCACAAACAAGCTTTTGAGAATGCTTCTGTCTAGATTTTATATGAAGATATTCCCGTGTCCAACGAACTCTTCACTGTTATCCAAATATCCACTTGCCGATCCTACAAAAAGAGTGTTTCCAAACTGCTGTATCAAAAGAAAGGTTGAACTCTGTAAGTAGAGAAAAGACATCACAAAGATGTTTCTGAGAATGCTTCTGTATAGATTTTATATGAAGATATTCCCGTTTCCAATGAAATCTTCAAAGTTATCCAAATATCCACTTGCAGATTCTACAAAAAGAGTGTTTCCAAATTACTGTATCAAGAGAAAGGTTCAACTCCGGTAACTGAGTACACACATCCCGATTAAGTTTCTGAGAATCTTTCTGTCTCTTTTTTATGGGAAGATATTTCTGTTTTCACCGTAGGCCTGAATTCGCTCAAAATGTCCACTTCCAGATACTACAAAAAGAGTGTTTCAAACCTGGTCTACGAAAGGGAAAGTTCAGCTCTGTGACTTGAATGCAGATATCACTAAGCAGTTTCTGACAGTGCTTCTGTCTAGATTTTAGATGAAGATATTCCCGTTTCCAACGAAATCGTTAGAGTTATCCAAATATCCACTTACAGATTCTACAAAAAGAGAGTTTCCAAACTGCTGTATTTAAAGAAAGGTTGAATTCTGTTAGTTGAGGACGCACACCACAAAGAAGTTTCTGAGAATGCTTTTGTCTAGATTTTATATGAAGATATTCCCGTTTCCAACAAAATCTTTGAGGTATCCAAATATCCAGTTACAGATTCTACAAAAAGAGAGTATCCAAAGTGCTGTATCAAAAGAATGGTTGAGGTCCGTTAGTTGAGGACACTCATCACAAACAAGCTTTTGAGAATGCTTCTGTCTAAATTTTATATGAAGATATTCCCGTTTCGAACGAACTCTTCACTGTTATCCAAATATCCACTTACAGATTCTACAAAAAGAGATTATCCAAACTGCTGTATCAAAAGAATGGTTGAACTCTGTTAGTTGAGGACACTCATCACTAAGAAGCTTCTGAGAATGCTTCTGTCTAGATTTTCTATGAAGATATTCCCGTTTCCAACGAAATCTTCACAGTTATCCAAATATCCACTTGCAGATTCTACCAAAAGAGTGTTTCCAAACTGCTGTATCAAAAGAATGGTTGAGCTCCGTTAGTTGAGGACACTCATCACAAACAAGCTTTTGAGAATGCTTCTGTCTAGATTTTATATGAAGATATTCTAGTTTCCAACGAACTCTTCACTGTTATCCAAATATCCTCTTGCCGATTCTACAGAAAGAGTGTTTCCAAACTGCTGTATCAAAAGAAAGGTTGAACTCGGTAAGTAGAGAAAACACATCACAAAGAAGTTTCTGAGAATGCTTCTGTCTAGATTTTATATGAAGATATTCCCGTTTCCAACGAAATCTTCAAAGTTATCCAAATATCCACTTGCAGATTCTACAAAAAGAGTGTTTCCAAACTACTGTATCAACAGAAAGGTTCAACTCTGGTAACTGAGTACACACATAACGATTAAGTTTCTGAGAATCTTTCTGTCTCTTTTTTATGGGAAGACATTTCTGTTTTCACCGTAGACCTGAATTCGCTCAAAATGTCCACTTCTAGATACTACAAAAAGAGTGTTTCAAACCTGGTCTACGAAAGGGAATGTTCAGCTCAGTGACTTGAATGCAGATATCACAAAGCAGTTTCTGACAGTGCTTCTGTCTAGATTTTAGATGAAGATATTCCCGTTTCCAACGAAATCCTTAGAGCTATCCAAATATCCACTTACAGATTCTACAAAAAGAGAGTTTCCAATCTGCTCTATTTAAAGAAAGGTTGAACTCTGTTAGTTGAGGACGCACACCACAAAGAAGTTTCTGAGAATGCTTTTGTCTTGATTTTATATGAAGATATTCCCGTTTCCAACGAAATCTTTAGAGGTATCCAAATATCCAGTTACAGATTCTCCAAAAAGAGAGTATCCAAACTGCTGTATCAAAAGAATGGTTGAACTCTGTTAGTTGAGGACACTCATCACAAAGAAGCTTCTGAGAATGCTTCTGTCTAGATTTTAAATGAAGATATTCCCGTTTCCAACGAAATCTTCACAGTTATCCAAATATCCACTTACAGATTCTACCAAAAGAGTGTTTCCAAACTGCTGTATCAAAAGAATGGTTGAGCTCCGTTAGTTGAGGACACTCATCACAAACAAGCTTTTGAGAATGCTTCTGTCTAGATTTTATATGAAGATATTCCCGTTTCCAACGAACTCTTCACTGTTATCCAAATATCCACTTGCCGATTCTACAAAAAGAGTGTTTCCAAACTGCTGTATCAAAAGAAAGGTTGAACTCAGTAAGTAGAGAAAACACATCACAAAGAAGTTTCTGAGAATGCTTCTGTCTAGATTTTATATGAAGATATTCCCGTTTCCAACGAAATCTTCAAAGTTATCCAAATATCCACTTGCAGATTCTACAAAAAGAGTGTTTCCAAACTGCTGTATCAACAGAAAGGTTCAACTCTGGTAACTGAGTACACACATCCCGATTAAGTTTCTGAGAATCTTTCTGTCTCTTTTTTATGGGAAGATATTTCTGTTTTCACCGTAGGCCTGAATTCGCTCAAAATGTCCACTTCCAGATACTACAAAAAGAGTGTTTCAAACCTGGTCTATGAAAGGGAATGTTCAGCTCTGTGACTTGAATGCAGATATCACAAAGCAGTTTTAGACAGTGCTTCTGTCTAGATTTTAGATGAAGATATTCCCGTTTCCAAAGAAATCTTTAGAGGTATCCAAATATCCAGTTACAGATTCTACAAAAAGAGAGTATCCAAACTGCTGTATCAAAAGAATGGTTGAACTCTGTTAGTTGAGGACACTCATCACAAAGAAGCTTCTGAGAATGCTTCTGTCTAGATTTTATATGAAGATATTCCCGTTTCCAACGAAATCTTCACAGTTATCCAAATATCCACTTGCAGATTCTACCAAAAGAGTGTTTCCAAACTGCTGTATCAAAAGAATGGTTGAGCTCCGTTAGTTGAGGACACTCATCACAAACAAGCTTTTGAGAATGCTTCTGTCTAGATTTTATATGAAGATATTCCCGTTTCCAACGAACTCTTCACTGTTATCCAAATATCCACTTGCCGATTCTACAAAAAGAGTGTTTCCAAACTGCAGTATCAAAAGAAAGGTTGAACTCTGTAAGTAGAGAAAACACATCACAAAGAAGTTTCTTAGAATGCTTCTGTCTAGATTTTATATGAAGATATTCCCGTTTCCAACGAAATCTTCAAAGTTATCCAAATATCCACTTGCAGATTCTACAAAAAGAGTGTTTCCAAACTACTGTATCAACAGAAAGGTTCAACTCTGGTAACTGAGTACACACATCCCGATTAAGTTTCTGAGAATCTTTCTGTCTCTTTTTCATGGGAAGATATTTCGGTTTTCACCGTAGGCCTGAATTCGCTCAAAATGTCCGCTTGCAGATACTACAAAAGAGTGTTTAGAACCTGGTCTACGAAAGGGAATGTTCAGCTCTGTGACTTGAATGCAGATATTACAAAGCAGTTTCTGACAGTGCTTCTGTCTAGATTTTAGGTGAAGATATTCCCGTTTCCAACGAAATCGTTAGAGCTATCCAAATATCCACTTACAGATTCTACAAAAAGAGAATTTCCAAACTGCTTTATTTAAGGAAAGGATGAACTCTGTTAGTTGAGGACGCACACCACAAAGAAGTTTCTGAGAATGCTTTTGTCTAGATTTTATATGAAGATATTCCCGTTTCCAAAGAAATCTTTAGAGGTATCCAAATATCCACTTACAGATTCTACAAAAAGAGAGTATCCAAACTGCTGTATCAAAAGAATGGTTGAACTCTGTTAGTTGAGGACACTCACCACAAACAGGCTTTTGAGAATGCTTCTGTCTAAATTTTATATGATGATATTCCCATTTCCAACGAACTCTTCACTGTTATCCAAATATCCACTTGCCGATTCTACAAAAAGAATGTTTCCAAACTGCTGTATCAAAAGAATGGTTGAGCTCCGTTGGTTGAGGACACTCATCACAAACAAGCTTTTGAGAATGCTTCTGTCTAGATTTTATATGAAGATATTCCCGTTTCCAACGAACTCATCACTGTTATCCAAATATCCACTTGCCGATTCTACAAAAAGAGTGTTTCCAAACTGCTGTATCAAAAGAAAGGATGAACTCTGTAAGTAGAGAAAACACATCACAAAGAAGTTTCTGAGAATGCTTCTGTCTACATTTTATATGAAGATATCCCCGATTCCAACGAAGTCTTCAAAGTTATCCAAATATCCACTTGCAGATTCTACCAAAAGAGTGTTTCCAAACTGCTGTATCAAAAGAATGGTTGAGCTCCGTTAGTTGAGGACACTCATCACAAACAAGCTTTTGAGAATGCTTCTGTCTAGATTTTATATGAAGATATTCCCGTTTCCAACGAACTCTTCACTGTTATGCAAATATCCACTTGCCGATTCTACAAAAAGAGTGTTTCCAAACTGCTGTATCAAAAGAAAGGTTGAACTCTGTAAGTAGAGAAAACACATCACAAAGAAGTTTCTGAGAATGCTTCTGTCTAGATTTTATATGAAGATATTCCCGTTTCCAACGTACTCTTCACTGTTATCCAAATATCCACTTGCCGATTCTACAAAAGGAGTGTTTCCAAACTGCTGTATCAAAAGAAAGGTTGAACTCTGTAAGTAGAGAAAACACATCACAAAGAAGCTGCTGAGAATGCTTTTGTCTAGATTTTATATGAAGATATTCCCGTTTCCAACGAAATCTTCAAAATTATCCAAATATCCACTTGCAGATTCTACAAAAAGAGTGTTTCAAAACTACTGTATCAAGAGAAAGGTTCAACTCTGGTAACTGAGTACACACATCCCGATTAAGTTTCTGAGAATCTTTCTGTCTCCTTTTTATTTGAAGATATTTCTGTTTTCACCATAGGCCTGAATTCGCTCAAAATGTCCACTTCCAGATACTACAAAAAGAGTGTTTCAAACCTGGTCTACGAAAGGGAATGTTCAGCTCTGTGACTTGAATGCAGATATCACAAAGCAGTTTCTCACAGTGCTTCTGTCTAGATTTTAGATGAAGATATTCCCGTTTCCAACGAAATCGTTAGAGCTATCCAAATATCCACTTACAGATTCTACGAAAAGAGAGTTTCCAAACTGCTCTATTTAAAGAATGGTTGAACTCTGTTAGTTGAGGACGCACAACACAAAGAAGTTTCTGAGAATGCTTTTGTCTAGATTTTATATGAAGATATTCCCGTTTCCAACGAAATCTTTAGAGGTATCCAAATATCCACTTACAGATTCTCCAAAAAGAGAGTATCCAAACTGCTGTATCAAAGGAATGGTTGAACTCTGTTAGTTGAGGACACTCATCGCAAAGAAGCTTCTGAGAATGCTTCTGTCTAGATTTTATATGAAGATATTTCCGTTTCCAACGAAATCTTCACAGTTATCCAAATATCCACTTGCAGATTCTACCAAAAGAGTGTTTCCAAACTGCTGTATCAAAAGAATGGTTGAGCTCCGTTAGTTGAGGACACTCATCACAAACAAGCTTTTGAGAATGCTTCTGTCTAGATTTTATATGAAGATATTCCCGTGTCCAACGAACTCTTCACTGTTATCGAAATATCCACTTGCCGATCCTACAAAAAGAGTGTTTCCAAACTGCTGTATCAAAAGAAAGGTTGAACTCTGTAAGTAGAGAAAAAACATCACAAAGATGTTTCTGAGAATGCTTCTGTATAGATTTTATATGAAGATATTCCCGTTTCCAATGAAATCTTCAAAGTTATCCAAATATCCACTTGCAGATTCTACAAAAAGAGTGTTTCCAAACTACTGTATCATCAGAAAGGTTCAACTCCGGTAACTGAGTACACACATCCCGATTAAGTTTCTGAGAATCTTTCTGTCTCTTTTTTATAGGAAGATATTTCTGTTTTCACCGTAGGCCTGAATTCGCTCAAAATGTCCACTTCCAGATACTACAAAAAGAGTGTTTCAAACCTGGTCTACGAAAGCGAATGTTCAGCTCTGTGACTTGAATGCAGATATCACTAAGCAGTTTCTGACAGTGCTTCTGTCTAGATTTTAGATGAAGATATTCCCGTTTCCAACGAAATCTTTAGAGGTATCCAAATATCCAGTTACAGATTCTACAAAAAGAGAGTATCCAAACTGCTGTATCAAAAGAATGGTTGAACTCTGTTAGTTGAGGACACTCATCACAAAGAAGCTTCTGAGAATGCTTCTGTCTAGATTTTATATGAAGACATTCCCGTTTCCAACGAAATCTTCACAGTTATCCAAATTTCCACTTGCAGATTCTACCAAAAGTGTGTTTCCAATCTGCTGTATCAAAGGAATGGTTGAGCTCCGTTAGTTGAGGACACTCATCACAAACAAGCTTTTGAGAATGCTTCTGTCTAGATTTTATATGAAGATATTCCAGTTTCCAACGAACTCTTCACAGTTATCCAAATATCCACTTGCCGATTCTACAAAAAGATTGTTTCCAAACTGCTGTATCAAAAGAAAGGTTGAGCTCTGTAAGTAGAGTAAACAGATCACAAAGAAGTTTCTGAGAACGCTTTTGTCTAGATTTTATATGAAGATATTCCCGTTTCCAACGAAATCTTTAGAGGTATCCAAATATCCAGTTACAGATTCTACAAAAAGAGAGTATCCAAACTGCTGTATCAAAAGAATGGTTGAACTCTGTTAGTTGAGGACACTCATCACAAAGAAGCTTCTGAGAATGCTTCTGTCTAGATTTTAAATGAAGATATTCCCGTTTCCAACGAAATCTTCACAGTTATCAAAATATCCACTTGCAGATTCTACCAGAAGAGTGTTTCCAAGCTGCTGTATCAAAAGAATGGTTGAACTCTGTAAGTAGAGAAAACACATCACAAAGAAGTTTCTGAGAATGCTTCTGTCTAGATTTTACATGAAGATATTCCCGTTTCCAACGAAATCTTCAAAGTTATCCAAATATCCACTTGCAGATTCTACAAAAAGAGTGTTTCCAAACTACTGTATCTACAGAAAGGTTCAACTCTGGTAACTGAGTACACACATCCCGATTAAGTTTCTGAGAATCTTTCTGTCTCTTTTTTATGGGAAGATATTTCTCTTTTCACCATAGGCCTGAATTCGCTCAAAATGTCCACTTCCAGATTCTACAAAAAGAGTGTTTCAAACCTGGTCTATGAAAGGGAATGTTCAGCTCTGTGACTTGAATGCAGATATTACAAAGCAGTTTCTGACAGTGCTTCTGTCTAGATTTTAGATGAAGATATTCCCGTTTCCAACGAAATCTTTAGAGCTATGCAAATATCCACTTACAGATTCAACAAAAAGAGAGTTTCCAAACTGCTCTATTTAAAGAAAGGATGAACTCTGTTAGTTGAGGACGCACACCACAAAGAAGTTTCTGAGAATGCTTTTGTCTAGATTTTATATGAAGATATTCCCGTTTCCAACGAAATCTTTAGAGGTATCCAAATATCCAGTTACAGATTCTCCAAAAAGAGAGTATCCAAACTGCTGTATCAAAGGAATGGTTGAACTCTGTTAGTTGAGGACACTCATCGCAAAGAAGCTTCTGAGAATGCTTCTGTCTAGATTTTATATGAAGATATTTCCGTTTCCAACGAAATCTTCACAGTTATCCAAATATCCACTTGCAGATTCTACCAAAAGAGTGTTTCCAAACTGCTGTATCAAAAGAATGGTTGATCTCCGTTAGTTGAGGACACTCATCACAAACAAGCTTTTGAGAATGCTTCTGTCTAGATTTTATATGAAGATATTCCCGTGTCCAACGAACTCTTCACTGTTATCCAAATATCCACTTGCCGATCCTACAAAAAGAGTGTTTCCAAACTGCTGTATCAAAAGAAAGGTTGAACTCTGTAAGTAGAGAAAAAACATCACAAAGATGTTTCTGAGAATGCTTCTGTACAGATTTTTTATGAAGATATTCCCGTTTCCAATGAAATCTTGAAAGTTATCCAAATATCCACTTGCAGATTCTACAAAAAGAGTGTTTCCAAACTACTGTATCATCAGAAAGGTTCAACTCCGGTAACTGAGTACACACATCCCGATTAAGTTTCTGAGAATCTTTCTGTCTCTTTTTTATAGGAAGATATTTCTGTTTTCACCGTAGGCCTGAATTCGCTCAAAATGTCCACTTCCAGATACTACAAAAAGAGTGTTTCAAACCTGGTCTACGAAAGCGAATGTTCAGCTCTGTGACTTGAATGCAGATATCACTAAGCAGTTTCTGACAGTGCTTCTGTCTAGATTTTAGATGAAGATATTCCCGTTTCCAACGAAATCTTTAGAGGTATCCAAATATCCAGTTACAGATTCTACAAAAAGAGAGTATCCAAACTGCTGTATCAAAAGAATGGTTGAACTCTGTTAGTTGAGGACACTCATCACAAAGAAGCTTCTGAGAATGCTTCTGTCTAGATTTTATATGAAGACATTCCCGTTTCCAACGAAATCTTCACAGTTATCCAAATTTCCACTTGCAGATTCTACCAAAAGTGTGTTTCCAATCTGCTGTATCAAAGGAATGGTTGATCTCCGTTAGTTGAGGACACTCATCACAAACAAGCTTTTGAGAATGCTTCTGTCTAGATTTTATATGAAGATATTCCAGTTTCCAACGAACTCTTCACAGTTATCCAAATATCCACTTGCCGATTCTACAAAAAGATTGTTTCCAAACTGCTGTATCAAAAGAAAGGTTGAGCTCTGTAAGTAGAGTAAACAGATCACAAAGAAGTTTCTGAGAATGCTTCTGTCTAGATTTTATATGAAGATATTCCCGTTTCCAACGAAATCTTCAAAGTTATCCAAATATCCACTTGCAGATTCTACCAAAAGAGTGTTTCCAAACTGCTGTATAAAAAGAATGGTTGAGCTCCGTTAGTTGAGGACACTCATCACAAACAAGCTTTTGAGAATGTTTCTGTCTAGATTTTATATGAAGATATTCCCGTTTCCAACGAACTCTTCACTGTTATCCAAATATCCACTTGCCGATTCTACAAAAGGAGTGTTTCCAAACTGCTGTATCAAAAGAAAGGTTGATCTCTGTAAGTAGAGAAAACACATCACAAAGAAGTTTCAGAGAATGCTTCTGTCTAGGTTTTATATGAAGATATTCCCGTTTCCAACGAAATCTTCAGAGTTATCCAAATATCCACTTGCAGATTCTACAAAAAGAGTGTTTCCAAACTACTGTATCAACAGAAAGGTTCAACTCTGGTAACTGAGTACACACATCCCGATTAAGTTTCTGAGAATCTTTCTGTCTCTTTTATATGGGAAGATATTTCTGTTTTCACCGTAGGCCTGAATTCGCTCAAAATGTCCACTTCCAGATACTACAAAAAGAGTGTCTCAAACCTGGTCTACGAAAGGAAATGTTCAGCTCTGTGACTTGAATGCAGATATCACAAAGCAGTTTCTGACAGTTCTTCTGTCTAGATTTTAGATGAAGATATTCCCGTTTGCAACGAAATCGTTAGAGCTATCCAAATATCCACTTACAGATTCTACAAAAAGAGAGTTTCCAAAATGCTCTATTTAAAGAAAGGATGAACTCTGTTAGTTGAGGAAGCACACCACAAAGAAGTTTCTGAGAACGCTTTTGTCTAGATTTTATATGAAGATATTCCCGTTTCCAACGAAATCTTTAGAGGTATCCAAATATCCAGTTACAGATTCTACAAAAAGAGAGTATCCAAACTGCTGTATCAAAAGAATGGTTGAACTCTGTTAGTTGAGGACACTCATCACAAAGAAGCTTCTGAGAATGCTTCTGTCTAGATTTTAAATGAAGATATTCCCGTTTCCAACGAAATCTTCACAGTTATCAAAATATCCACTTGCAGATTCTACCAGAAGAGTGTTTCCAAGCTGCTGTATCAAAAGAATGGTTGAACTCTGTAAGTAGAGAAAACACATCACAAAGAAGTTTCTGAGAATGCTTCTGTCTAGATTTTACATGAAGATATTCCCGTTTCCAACGAAATCTTCAAAGTTATCCAAATATCCACTTGCAGATTCTACAAAAAGAGTGTTTCCAAACTACTGTATCTACAGAAAGGTTCAACTCTGGTAACTGAGTACACACATCCCGATTAAGTTTCTGAGAATCTTTCTGTCTCTTTTTTATGGGAAGATATTTCTCTTTTCACCATAGGCCTGAATTCGCTCAAAATGTCCACTTCCAGATTCTACAAAAAGAGTGTTTCAAACCTGGTCTATGAAAGGGAATGTTCAGCTCTGTGACTTGAATGCAGATATTACAAAGCAGTTTCTGACAGTGCTTCTGTCTAGATTTTAGATGAAGATATTCCCGTTTCCAACGAAATCTTTAGAGCTATGCAAATATCCACTTACAGATTCTACAAAAAGAGAGTTTCCAAACTGCTCTATTTAAAGAAAGGATGAACTCTGTTAGTTGAGGACGCACACCACAAAGAAGTTTCTGAGAATGCTTTTGTCTAGATTTTATATGAAGATATTCCCGTTTCCAACGAAATCTTTAGAGGTATCCAAATATCCAGTTACAGATTCTCCAAAAAGAGAGTATCAAAACTGCTGTATCAAAAGAATCGTTGAACTCTGTTAGTTGAGGACACTCATCACAAAGAAGCTTCTGAGAATGCTTCTGTCTAGATTTTTTATGAAGATATCCCCGTTTCCAACGAAATCTTCACAGTTATCCAAATATCCACTTGCAGATATTACAAAAAGTGTGTTTCCAAACTGCTGTATCAAGAGAATGGTTGAGCTCCGTTAGTTGAGGACACTCATAACAAACAAGCTTTTGAGAATGCTTCTGTCTAGATTTTATATGAAGATATTCCCGTTTCCAACGAACTCTTCACTGTTATCCAAATATCCACTTGACGATCCTACAAAAAGAGTGTTTCCAAACTGCTGTATCAAAAGAAAGGTTGAACTCTGTAAGTAGAGAAAACACATCACAAAGAAGTTTCTGAGAATGCTTCTGTCAAGATTTTATATGAAGATATTCCCGTTTCCAACGAAATCTTCAAAGTTATCCAAATATCCACTTGCAGATTCTACCAAAAGAGTGTTTCCAAACTACTGTGTCAACAGAAAGGTTCAACTCTGGTAACAGACTACACACATCCCGATTAAGTTTCTGAGAATCTTTCTGTCTCTTTTTTTATGGGAAGATATTTCTGTTTTCACCGTAGGCCTGAATTCGCTCAAAATGTCCACTTCCAGATTCTACAAAAAGAGTGTTTCAAACCTGGTCTACGAAAGGGAATGTTCAGCTCTGTGACTTGAATGCAGATATTACAAAGCAGTTTCTGACAGTGCTTCTGTCTAGATTTTAGATGAAGATATTCCCGTTTCCAACGAAATCTTTAGAGGTATCCAAATATCCAGTTACAGATTCTACAAAAAGAGAGTATCCAAACTGCTGTATCAAAAGAATGGTTGAACTCTGTTAGTTGAGGACACTCATCACAAAGAAGCTTCTGAGAATGCTTCTGTCTAGATTTTATATGAAGACATTCCCGTTTCCAACGAAATCTTCACAGTTATCCAAATTTCCACTTGCAGATTCTACCAAAAGTGTGTTTCCAATCTGCTGTATCAAAGGAATGGTTGAGCTCCGTTAGTTGAGGACACTCATCACAAACAAGCTTTTGAGAATGCTTCTGTCTAGATTTTATATGAAGATATTCCAGTTTCCAACGAACTCTTCACAGTTATCCAAATATCCACTTGCCGATTCTACAAAAAGATTGTTTCCAAACTGCTGTATCAAAAGAAAGGTTGAGCTCTGTAAGTAGAGTAAACAGATCACAAAGAAGTTTCTGAGAATGCTTCTGTCTAGATTTTATATGAAGATATTCCCGTTTCCAACGAAATCTTCAAAGTTATCCAAATATCCACTTGCAGATTCTACCAAAAGAGTGTTTCCAAACTGCTGTATAAAAAGAATGGTTGAGCTCCGTTAGTTGAGGACACTCATCACAAACAAGCTTTTGAGAATGCTTCTGTCTAGATTTTATATGAAGATATTCCCGTTTCCAACGAACTCTTCACTGTTATCCAAATATCCACTTGCCGATTCTACAAAAGGAGTGTTTCCAAACTGCTGTATCAAAAGAAAGGTTGATCTCTGTAAGTAGAGAAAACACATCACAAAGAAGTTTCAGAGAATGCTTCTGTCTAGGTTTTATATGAAGATATTCCCGTTTCCAACGAAATCTTCAGAGTTATCCAAATATCCACTTGCAGATTCTACAAAAAGAGTGTTTCCAAACTACTGTATCAACAGAAAGGTTCAACTCTGGTAACTGAGTACACACATCCCGATTAAGTTTCTGAGAATCTTTCTGTCTCTTTTTTATGGGAAGATATTTCTGTTTTCACCGTAGGCCTGAATTCGCTCAAAATGTCCACTTCCAGATACTACAAAAAGAGTGTCTCAAACCTGGTCTACGAAAGGAAATGTTCAGCTCTGTGACTTGAATGCAGATATCACAAAGCAGTTTCTGACAGTTCTTCTGTCTAGATTTTAGATGAAGATATTCCCGTTTGCAACGAAATCGTTAGAGCTATCCAAATATCCACTTACAGATTCTACAAAAAGAGAGTTTCCAAAATGCTCTATTTAAAGAAAGGATGAACTCTGTTAGTTGAGGAAGCACACCACAAAGAAGTTTCTGAGAACGCTTTTGTCTAGATTTTATATGAAGATATTCCCGTTTCCAACGAAATCTTTAGAGGTATCCAAATATCCAGTTACAGATTCTACAAAAAGAGAGTATCCAAACTGCTGTATCAAAAGAATGGTTGAACTCTGTTAGTTGAGGACACTCATCACAAAGAAGCTTCTGAGAATGCTTCTGTCTAGATTTTAAATGAAGATATTCCCGTTTCCAACGAAATCTTCACAGTTATCAAAATATCCACTTGCAGATTCTACCAGAAGAGTGTTTCCAAGCTGCTGTATCAAAAGAATGGTTGAACTCTGTAAGTAGAGAAAACACATCACAAAGAAGTTTCTGAGAATGCTTCTGTCTAGATTTTACATGAAGATATTCCCGTTTCCAACGAAATCTTCAAAGTTATCCAAATATCCACTTGCAGATTCTATAAAAAGAGTGTTTCCAAACTACTGTATCTACAGAAAGGTTCAACTCTGGTAACTGAGTACACACATCCCGATTAAGTTTCTGAGAATCTTTCTGTCTCTTTTTTATGGGAAGATATTTCTCTTTTCACCATAGGCCTGAATTCGCTCAAAATGTCCACTTCCAGATTCTACAAAAAGAGTGTTTCAAACCTGGTCTATGAAAGGGAATGTTCAGCTCTGTGACTTGAATGCAGATATTACAAAGCAGTTTCTGACAGTGCTTCTGTCTAGATTTTAGATGAAGATATTCCCGTTTCCAACGAAATCTTTAGAGCTATGCAAATATCCACTTACAGATTCTACAAAAAGAGAGTTTCCAAACTGCTCTATTTAAAGAAAGGATGAACTCTGTTAGTTGAGGACGCACACCACAAAGAAGTTTCTGAGAATGCTTTTGTCTAGATTTTATATGAAGATATTCCCGTTTCCAACGAAATCTTTAGAGGTATCCAAATATCCAGTTACAGATTCTCCAAAAAGAGAGTATCAAAACTGCTGTATCAAAAGAATCGTTGAACTCTGTTAGTTGAGGACACTCATCACAAAGAAGCTTCTGAGAATGCTTCTGTCTAGATTTTTTATGAAGATATCCCCGTTTCCAACGAAATCTTCACAGTTATCCAAATATCCACTTGCAGATATTACAAAAAGTGTGTTTCCAAACTGCTGTATCAAGAGAATGGTTGAGCTCCGTTAGTTGAGGACACTCATAACAAACAAGCTTTTGAGAATGCTTCTGTCTAGATTTTATATGAAGATATTCCCGTTTCCAACGAACTCTTCACTGTTATCCAAATATCCACTTGACGATCCTACAAAAAGAGTGTTTCCAAACTGCTGTATCAAAAGAAAGGTTGAACTCTGTAAGTAGAGAAAACACATCACAAAGAAGTTTCTGAGAATGCTTCTGTCAAGATTTTATATGAAGATATTCCCGTTTCCAACGAAATCTTCAAAGTTATCCAAATATCCACTTGCAGATTCTACCAAAAGAGTGTTTCCAAACTCCTGTATCAACAGAAAGGTTCAACTCTGGTAACAGACTACACACATCCCGATTAAGTTTCTGAGAATCTTTCTGTCTCTTTTTTTATGGGAAGATATTTCTGTTTTCACCGTAGGCCTGAATTCGCTCAAAATGTCCACTTCCAGATTCTACAAAAAGAGTGTTTCAAACCTGGTCTACGAAAGGGAATGTTCAGCTCTGTGACTTGAATGCAGATATTACAAAGCAGTTTCTGACAGTGCTTCTGTCTAGATTTTAGATGAAGATATTCCCGTTTCCAACGAAATCGTTAGAGCTATCCAAATATCCACTTACAGATTCTACAAAAAGAGAGTTTCCAAACTGCTGTATTTAAAGAAAGGATGAACTCTGTTAGTTGAGGACGCACACCACAAAGAAGTTTCTGAGAGTGCTTTTGTCTAGATTTTATATGAAGATATTCCCGTTTCCAACAAAATCTTTAGAGCTATCCAAATATCCAGTTACAGATTCTCCAAAAAGAGAGTATCCAAACTGCTGCATCAAAGGAATGGTTGAATTCTGTTAGTTGAGGACACTCATCACAAAGAAGCTTCGGAGAATGCTTCTGTCTAGATTTTATATGAAGACATTCCCGTTTCCAACGAAATCTTCACAGTTATCCAAATATCCACTTGCAGATTTTACAAAAAGAGTGTTTCCAAACTGCTGTAACAAAAGAATGGTTGAGCTCCGTTAGTTGAGGACACTCATCACAAAGAAGCTTCTGAGAATGCTTCTGTCTAGATTCTATATGAAGATATTCCCGTTTCCAACGAAATCTTCACAGTTATCCAAATATCCACTTGCAGATTCTACCAAAAGAGTGTTTCCAAACTGCTGTAGCAAAAGAATGGTTGAGCTCCGTTAGCTGAGGACACTCATCACAAACAAGCTTTTGAGAATGCTTCTGTCTAGATTTTATATGAAGATATTCCCGTTTCCAACGAACTCTTCACAGTTATCGAAATATCCACTTGCCGATTCTACAAAAAGAGTGATTCCAAACTGCTGTATCAAAAGAAAGGTTGAACTCTGCAAGTAGAGAAAACACATCACAAAGAAGTTTCTGAGAATGCTTCTGTCTAGATTTTATATGAAGATATTCCAGTTTCCAACGAAATCTTCAAAGTTATCAAAATATCCACTTGCAGATTCTACAAAAAGAGTGTTTCCAAACTACTGTATCAACAGAAAGGTTCAACTCTGGTAACTGAGTACACACATCCCGATTAAGTTTCTGAGAATCTTTCTGTCTCTTTTTTATGGGAAGATATTTCTGTTTTCACTGTAGGCCTGAATTCGCTCAAAATGTCCACTTCCAGATTCTACAAAAAGAGTGTTTCAAACCTGGTCTATGAACGGGAATGTTCAGCTCTGTGACTTGAATGCAGATATTACAAAGCAGTTTCTGACACTGCTTCTGTCTAGATTTTAGATGAAGATATTCCCGTTTCCAACGAAATCGTTAGAGCTATCCAAATATCCACTTACAGATTCTACAAAAAGAGAGTTTCCAAACTGCTGTATTTAAAGAAAGGATGAACTCTGTTAGTTGAGGACGCACACCACAAAGAAGTTTCTGAGAATGCTTTTGTCTAGATTTTATATGAAGATATTCCCGTTTCCAACAAAATCTTTAGAGCTATCCAAATATCCAGTTACAGATTCTCCAAAAAGAGAGTATCCAAACTGCTGCATCAAAGGAATGGTTGAATTCTGTTAGTTGAGGACACTCATCACAAAAAAGCTTCTGAGAATGCTTCTGTCTAGATTTTATATGAAGATATTCCCGTTTCCAACGAAATCTTCACAGTTATCCAAATATCCACTTGCAGATTTTACAAAAAGAGTGTTTCCAAACTGCTGTAATAAAAGAATGGTTGAGCTCCGTTAGTTGAGGACACTCATCACAAAGAAGCTTCTGAGAATGCTTCTGTCTAGATTCTATATGAAGATATTCCCGTTTCCAACGAAATCTTCACAGTTATCCAAATATCCACTTGCAGATTCTACCAAAAGAGTGTTTCCAAACTGCTGTATCAAAAGAATGGTTGAGCTCCGTTGGTTGAGGACACTCATCACGAACAAGCTTTTGAGAATGCTTCTGTCTAGATTTTATATGAAGATATTCCCGTTTCCAACGAACTCTTCACTGTTATCCAAATATCCACTTGCCGATTCTACAAAAAGAGTGTTTCCAAACTGCTATATCAAAAGAAAGGTTGAACTCTGTAAGTAGAGAAAACACATCACAAAGAAGTTTCTGAGAATGCTTCTGTCTAGATTTTATATGAAGATATTCCCGTTTCCAACGAAATCTCCAAAGTTATCCAAATATCCACTTGCAGATTCTACAAAAAGAGTGTTTCCAAACTACTGTATCAACAGAAAGGTTCAACTCTGGTAACTGAGTACACACATCCCACTTAAGTTTCTGAGAATCTTTCTGTCTCTTTTTTATGGGAAGATATTTCTGTTTTCACCGTAGGCCTGAATTCGCTCAAAATGTCCACTTCCAGATACTACAAAAAGAGTGTTTCAAACCTGGTCTATGAAAGGGAATGTTCAGCTCTGTGACTTGAATGCAGATATCACAAAGCAGTTTCTGACAGTGCTTCTGTCTGGATTTTAGATGAAGGTATTCCCGTTTCCAACGAAATCGTTAGAGCTATCCAAATATCCACTTACAGATTCTACAAAAAGAGAGTTTCCAAACTGCTCAATTTAAAGAAAGGTTGAACTCTGTTAGTTGAGGACGCACACCACAAAGAAGTTTCTGAGAATGCTTTTGTCTAGATTTTATATGAAGATATTCCCGTTTCAATACGAAATCTTTAGAGGTATCCAAATATCCAGTTACAGATTCTACAAAAAAGAGTATCCAAACTGCTGTATCAAAAGAATGGTTGAAGTCTGTTAGTTGAGGACGCTCATCACAAAGAAGCTTCTGAGAATGCTTCTGTCTAGATTTTATATGAAGATATTCCCGTTTCCAACGAAATCTCCACAGTTATCCAAATATCCACTTGCAGATTTTACAAAAAGAGTGTTTCCAAACTGCTGTATCAAAAGAATGGTTGAGCTCCGTTAGTTGAGGACACTCATCACAAACAAGTTTTGAGAATGCTTCTGTCTAGATTTTATATGAAGATATTCCCGTTTCCAACGAACTCTTCACTGTTATCCAAATATCCACTTGCCGATTCTACAAAAAGAGAGTTTCCAAACTGCTGTATCAAAAGAAAGGTTGAACTCTGTAAGTAGAGAAAACACATCACAAAGAAGTTTCTGAGAATGCTTCTGTCTAGATTTTATATGAAGATATTCCCGTTTCCAATAAACTCTTCACTGTTATCCAAATATCCACTTGCCGATTCTACAAAAAGAGTGTTTCCAAACTGCTGTATCAAAAGAAAGGTTGAACTCTGTAAGTAGAGAAAACACTTCACAAAGAAGTTTCTGAGAATGCTTCTGTCTAGATTTTATATGAAGATATTCCCGTTTCCAACGAAATCTTCAAAGTTATCCAAATATCCACTTGCAGATTCTACAAAAAGAGTGTTTCCAAACTACTGTATCAACAGAAAGGTTCAACCCTGGTAACTGAGTACACACATCCTGATTAAGTTTCTGAGAATCTTTCTGTCTCTTTTTTATGGGAAGATATTTGTTTTCACCGTAGGCCTGAATTCGCTCAAAATGTCCACTTCCAGATACTACAAAAAGAGTGTCTCAAACCTGGTCTACGAAAGGGAATGTTCAGCTCTGTGACTTGAATGCAGATATCACAAAGAAGTTTCTGACAGTTCTTCTGTCTAGATTTTAGATGAAGATATTCCCGTTTGCAACGAAATCGTTAGAGCTATCCAAATATCCACTTACAGATTCTACAAAAAGAGAGTTTCCAAACTGCTCTATTTAAAGAAAGGATGAACTCTGTTAGTTGAGGACGCACACCACAAAGAAGTTTCTGAGAATGCTTTTGTCTAGATTTTATATGAAGATATTCCCGTTTCCAACGAAATCTTTAGAGGTATCCAAATATCCAGTTACAGATTCTACAAAAAGAGAGTATCCAAACTGCTGTATCAAAAAAATGGTTGAACTCTGTTAGTTGAGGACACTCATCACAAAGAAGCTTCTGAGAATGCTTCTGTCTAGATTTTAAATGAAGACATTCCCGTTTCCAACGATATCTTCACAGTTATCAAAATATCCACTTGCAGATTCTACCAGAAGAGTGTTTCCAAACTGCTGTATCAAAAGAATGGTTGAAGTCTGTAAGTAGAGAAAACACATCACAAATAAGTTTCTGAGAATGCTTCTGTCTAGATTTTACATGAAGATATTCCCGTTTCCAACGAAATCTTCAAAGTTATCCAAATATCCACTGGCAGATTCTACAAAAAGAGTGTTTCCAAACTACTGTATCTATAGAAAGTTTCAACTCTGGTAACTGAGTACACACATCCCGATTAAGTTTCTGAGAATCTTTCTGTCTCTTTTTTATGGGAAGATATTTCTCTTTTCACCATAGGCCTGAATTCGCTCAAAATGTCCACTTCCAGATTCTACAAAAAGAGTGTTTCAAACCTGGTCTATGAAAGGGAATGTTCAGCTCTGTGACTTGAATGCAGATATTACAAAGCAGTTTCTGACAGTGCTTCTGTCTAGATTTTAGATGAAGATATTCCCGTTTCCAACGAAATCTTTAGAGCTATGCAAATATCCACTTACAGATTCTACAAAAAGAGAGTTACCAAACTGCTCTATTTAAAGAAAGGATGAACTCTGTTAGTTGAGGACGCACACCACAAAGAAGTTTCTGAGAATGCTTTTGTCTAGATTTTATATGAAGATATTCCCGTTTCCAACGAAATCTTTAGAGGTATCCAAATATCCAGTTACAGATTCTCCAAAAAGAGAGTATCAAAACTGCTGTATCAAAAGAATCGTTGAACTCTGTTAGTTGAGGACACTCATCACAAAGAAGCTTCTGAGAATGCTTCTGTCTAGATTTTTTATGAAGATATCCCCGTTTCCAACGAAATCTTCACAGTTATCCAAATATCCACTTGCATATATTACAAAAAGTGTGTTTCCAAACTGCTGTATCAAGAGAATGGTTGAGCTCCGTTAGTTGAGGACACTCATAACAAACAAGCTTTTGAGAATGCTTCTGTCTAGATTTTATATGAAGATATTCCCGTTTCCAACGAACTCTTCACTGTTATCCAAATATCCACTTGCCGATCCTACAAAAAGAGTGTTTCCAAACTGCTGTATCAAAAGAAAGGTTGAACTCTGTAAGTAGAGAAAACACATCACAAAGAAGTTTCTGAGAATGCTTCTGTCAAGATTTTATATGAAGATATTCCCGTTTCCAACGAAATCTTCAAAGTTATCCAAATATCCACTTGCAGATTCTACAAAAAGAGTGTTTCCAAACTACTGTATCAACAGAAAGGTTCAACTCTGTTAACAGACTACACACATCCCGATTAAGTTTCTGAGAATCTTTCTGTCTCTTTTTTATGGGAAGATATTTCTGTTTTCACCGTAGGCCTGAATTCGATCAAAATGTTCACTTCCAGATTCTACAAAAAGAGTGTTTCAAACCTGGTCTACCAAAGGGAATGTTCAGCTCTGTGACTTGAATGCAGATATTACAAAGCAGTTTCTGACAGTGCTTCTGTCTAGATTTTAGATGAAGATATTCCCGTTTCCAAAGAAATCGTTAGAGCTATCCAAATATCCACTTACAGATTCTACAAAAAGAGAGTTTCCAAACTGCTGTATTTAAAGAAAGGATGAACTCTGTTAGTTGAGGACGCACACCACAAAGAAGTTTCTGAGAGTGCTTCTGTCTAGATTTTATATGAAGATATTCCCGTTTCCAACGAAATCTTCACAGTTATCCAAATATCCACTTGCAGATTCTACCAAAAGAGTGTTTCCAAACTGCTGTATCAAAAGAATGGTTGAGCTCCGTTAGTTGAGGACACTCATCACAAACAAGCTTTTGAGAATGCTTCTGTCTAGATTTTATATGAAGATATTCCCGTTTCCAACGAACTCTTCACTGTTATCCAAATATCCACGTGCCGATCCTACAAAAAGAGTGTTTCCAAACTGCTGCATCAAAAGAAAGGTTGAACTCTGTAAGTAGAGAAAACACATCACAAAGAAATTTCTGAGAATGCTTCTGTCTAGATTTTATATGAAGATATTCCCGTTTCCAATGAAATCTTCAAAGTTATCCAAATATCCACATGTAGATTCTACAAAAAGAATGTTTCCAAACTACTGTATCAACAGAAAGGTTCAACTCTGGTAACTGAGTACACACATCCCGATTAAGTTTCTGAGAATCTTTCTGTCTCTTTTTTATGGGAAGATATTTCTGTTTTCATCGTAGGCCTGAATTTGCTCAAAATGTCCACTTCCAGATACTAGAAAAAGAGTGTTTCAAACCTGGTCTACGAAAGGGAATGTTCAGCTTTGTGACTTGAATGCAGATATCACAAAGCAGTTTCTGACAGTGCTTCTGTCTAGATTTTAGATGAAGATATTCCCGTTTCCAACGAAATCTTTAGAGGTATCCAAATATCCAGTTACAGATTCTACAAAAAGAGAGTATCCAAACTGCTGTATCAAAAGAATGGTTGAACTCTGTTAGTTGAGGACACTCATCAAAAAGAAGCTTCTGAGAATGCTTCTGTCTAGATTTTATATGAAGATATTCCCGTTTCCAACGAAATCTTCACAGTTATCCAAATTTCCACTTGCAGATTCTACCAAAAGAGTGTTTCCAATCTGCTGTATCAAAGGAATGGTTGAGCTCCGTTAGTTGAGGACACTCATCACAAACAAGCTTTTGAGAATGCTTCTGTCTATATTTTATATGAAGATATTCCCGTTTCCAAAGAACTCTTCACAGTTATCCAAATATCCACTTGCCGATTCTACAAAAAGATTGTTTCCAAACAGCTGTATCAAAAGAAAGGTTGAACTCTGTAAGTAGAGTAAACAGATCACAAAGAAGTTTCTGAGAATGCTTCTGTCTAGATTTTATATGAAGATATTCCCGTTTCCAACGAAATCTTCAAAGTTATCCAAATATCCAGTTGCAGATTCTACCAAAAGAGTGTTTCCAAACTGCTGTATCAAAAGAATGGTTGAGCTCCGTTAGTTGAGGACACTCATCACAAACAAGCTTTTGAGAATGCTTCTGTCTAGATTTTATATTAAGATATTCCCGTTTCCAACGAACTCTTCACAGTTATCCAAATATCCACTTGCCGATTCTACAAAAAGAGTGTTTCCAAACTGCTGTATCAAGAGAAAGGTTGAACTCTGTAAGTAGAGAAAACACATCACAAAGAAGTTTCTGAGAATGCTTCTGTCTAGATTTTATATGAAGATATTCCCGTTTCCAATGAAATCTTCACAGTTATCCAAATATCCACTTGCAGATTCTACCAAAAGAGTGTTTCCAAACTGCTGTATCAAAAGAATGGTTGAGCTCCGTTAGTTGAGGACACTCATCACAAACAAGCTTTTGAGAATGCTTCTGTCTAGATTTTATATGAAGATATTCTCGTTTCCAACGAACTCTTCACTGTTATCCAAATATCCACTTGCCGATCCTACAAAAAGAGTGTTTCCAAACTGCTGTATCAAAAGAAAGGTTGAACTCTGTAAGTAGAGAAAACACATCACAAAGATGTTTGTGAGAATGCTTCTGTATAGATTTTATATGAAGATATTCCCGTTTCCAACGAAATCTTCAAAGTTATCCAAATATCCACTTGCAGATTCTACAAAAAGAGTGTTTCCAAACTACTGTATCAACAGAAAGGTTCAACTCCGGTAACTGAGTACACACATCCCGATTAAGTTTCTGAGAATATTTCTGTCTCTTTTTTATGGGAAGATATTTCTGTTTTCACCGTAGGCCTTAATTCGCTCAAAATGTCCACTTCCAGATACTACAAAAAGAGTGTTTCAAACCTGGTCTACGAAAGGGAATGTTCAGCTCTGTGACTTGAATGCAGATATCACAAAGCAGTTTCTGACAGTGCTTCTGTCTAGATTTTAGATGAAGATATTCCCGTTTCCAACGAAATCGTTAGAGTTATCCAAATATCCACTTACAGATTCTACAAAAAGAGAGTTTCCAAACTGCTCTATTTAAAGAAAGGTTGAACTCTGTTAGTTGAGGACGCACACCAAAAAGAAGTTTCTGAGAATGCTTTTGTCTAGATTTTATATGAAGTTATTCCCGTTTCCAACAAAATCTTTAGAGGTATCCAAATATCCAGTTACAGATTCTACAAAAAGAGAGTATCCAAAGTGCTGTATCAAAAGAATGGTTGAGGTCCGTTAGTTGAGGACACTCATCACAAACAAGCTTTTGAGAATGCTTCTGTCTAGATTTTATATGAAGATATTCCCGTTCCCAACGAACTCTTCACTGTTATCCAAATATCCACTTGCCGATTCTACAAAAAGAGAGTATCCAAACTGCTGTATCAAAAGAAAGGTTGAACTCTGTAAGTAGAGAAAACACATCACAAAGAGGTTTCTGAGAATGCTTCTGTCTACATTTTATATGAAGATATTCCCGTTTCCAACGAAATCTTCAAAGTTATCCAAATATCCACTTGCAGATTCTACAAAAAGTGTTTCCAAACTACTGTATCAACAGAAAGGTTCAACTCTGGTAACTGAGTACACACATCACGATTAAGTTTCTGAGAATCTTTCTGTCTCTTTTTTATGGGAAGATATTTCTGTTTTCACCGTAAGCGTGAATTCGCTCAAAATGTCCACTTCCAGATACTACAAAATAGTGTTTCAAACCTGGTCTATGAAAGGGAATGTTCAGCTCTGTGACTTGAATGCAGATATCACAAAGCAGTTTCTCACAGTGCTTCTGTCTAGATTTTAGATGAAGATATTCCCGTTTCCAACAAAATCGTTAGAGCTATCCAAATATCCACTTGCAGATTCTACAAAAAGAGTGTTTCCAAACTGCTCTATTTAAAGAAAGGTTGAACTCTGTTAGTTGAGGACGCACACCACAAAGAAGTTTCTGAGAATGCTTTTGTCTAGATTTTATATGAAGATATTCCCGTTTCCAAAGAAATCTTTAGAGGTATCCAAATATCCAGTTACAGATTCTACAAAAAGAGAGTATCCAAACTGCTGTATCAAAAGAATGGTTGAACTCTGTTAGCTGAGGACACTCATCACAAAGAAGCTTCTGAGAATACTTCTGTCTAGATTCTATATGAAGATATTCCCGTTTCCAACGAAATCTTCACAGTTATCCAAATATCCACTTGCAGATTCTACCAAAAGAGTGTTTCCAAACTGCTGTATCAAAAGAATGGTTGAGCTCCGTTGGTTGAGGACACTCATCACAAACAAGCTTTTGAGAATGCTTCTGTCTAGATTTTATATGAAGATATTCCCGTTTCCAACGAACTCTTCACTGTTATCCAAATATCCACTTGCCGATTCTACAAAAAGAGTGTTTCCAAACTGCTGAATCAAAAGAAAGGTTGAACTCTGTAAGTAGAGAAAACACATCACAGAGAAGTTTCTGAGAATGCTTCTGTCTAGATTTTATATGAAGATAATGACGTTTCCAACGAAATCTTCAAAGTTATCCAAATATCCACTTGCAGATTCTACAAAAAGAGTGTTTCCAAACTACTGTATCAACAGAAAGTTTCAACTCTGGTAACTGAGTACACACATCCCACTTAAGTTTCTGAGAATCTTTCTGTCTCTTTTTTATGGGAAGATATTTCTGTTTTCACCGTAGGCCTGAATTCGCTCAAAATGTCCACTTCCAGATACTACAAAAAGAGTGTTTCAAACCTGGTCTATGAAAGGGAATGTTCAGCTCTGTGACTTGAATGCAGATATCACAAAGCAGTTTCTGACAGTGCTTCTGTCTGGATTTTAGATGAAGGTATACCCGTTTCCAACGAAATCGTTAGAGCTATCCAAATATACCACTTACAGATTCTACAAAAAGAGAGTTTCCAAACTGCTCTATTTAAAGAAAGGTTGAACTCTGTTAGTTGAGGACGCACACCACAAAGAAGTTTCTGAGAATGCTTTTGTCTAGATTTTA
The DNA here is from genome assembly GCF_029281585.2 of Gorilla gorilla gorilla. Taxonomy (NCBI): domain Eukaryota; kingdom Metazoa; phylum Chordata; class Mammalia; order Primates; family Hominidae; genus Gorilla; species Gorilla gorilla. The sequence continues at coordinate 27,453,564 of NC_073236.2, read as the reverse complement.
TATGAAGATATTCCCGTTTCAATACGAAATCTTTAGAGGTATCCAAATATCCAGTTACAGATTCTACAAAAAGAGAGTATCCAAACTGCTGTATCAAAAGAATGGTTGAAGTCTGTTAGTTGAGGACACTCATCACAAAGAAGCTTCTGAGAATGCTTCTGTCTAGATTTTATATGAAGATATTCCCGTTTCCAACGAAATCTTCACAGTTATCCAAATATCCACTTGCAGATTTTACAAAAAGAGTGTTTCCAAACTGCTGTATCAAAAGAATGGTTGAGCTCCGTTAGTTGAGGACACTCATCACAAACAAGCTTTTGAGAATGCTTCTGTCTAGATTTTATATGAAGATATTCCGGTTTCCAACGAACTCTTCACAGTTATCCAAATATCCACTTGCCGATTCTACAAAAACAGTGTTTCCAAACTGCTGTATCAAAACAAAGGTTGAACTCTGTAAGTAGAGAAAACACATCACAAAGAAGTTTCTGAGAATGCTTCTGTCTAGATTTTATATGAAGATATTCCCGTTTCCAACGAAATCTTCAAAGTTATCAAAATATCCACTTGCAGATTCTACAAAAAGAGTGTTTCCAAACTACTGTATCAACAGAAAGGTTCAACTCCGGTAACTGAGTACACACATCCCGATTAAGTTTCTGAGAATCTTTCTGTCTCTTTTTTATGGGGAGATATTTCTGTTTTCACCGTATGCCTGAATTCGTTCAAAATGTCCACTTCCAGATTCTACAAAAAGAGTGTTTCAAACCTGGTCTATGAAAGGGAATGTTCAGCTCTGTGACTTGAATGCAGATATCACAAAGCAGTTTCTGACAGTGCTTCTGTCAAGATTTTAGATGAAGATATTCCCGTTTCCAACGAAATCGTTAGAGTTATCGAAATATCCACTTACAGATTCTACAAAAAGAGAGTTTCCAAACTGCTCGATTTAAAGAATGGTTGAACTCTGTTAGTTGAGGACGCACACCACAAAGAAGTTTCTGAGAATGCTTTTGTCTAGATTTTATATGAAGATATTCCCGTTTCAATACGAAATCTTTAGAGGTATCCAAATATCCAGCTACAGATTCTACAAAAAGAGAGTATCCAAACTGCTGTATCAAAAGAATGGTTGAAGTCTGTTAGTTGAGGACACTCATCAAAAAGAAGCTTCTGAGAATGCTTCTGTCTAGATTTTATATGAAGATATTACCGTTTCCAACGAAATCTTCACAGTTATCCAAATTTCCACTTGCAGATTCTACCAAAAGAGTGTTTCCAAACTGCTGTATCACAGGAATGGTTGAGCTCCGTTAGTTGAGGACACTCATCACAAACAAGCTTTTGAGAATGCTTCTGTCTAGATTTTATATGAAGATATTCCCGTTTCCAACGAACTCTTCACAGTTATCCAAATACGCACTTGCTGATTCTACAAAAAGATTGTTTCCAAACTGCTGTATCAAAAGAAAGTTTGTACTCTGTAAGTAGAGTAAACAGATCACAAAGAAGTTTCTGAGAATGCTTCTGTCTAGATTTTATATGAAGATATTCCCGTTTCCAACGAAATCTTCAAATTTATCCAAATATCCACTTGCAGATTCTACCAAAAGAGTGTTTCCAAACTGCTGTATCAAAAGAATGGTTGAGCTCTGTTAGTTGAGGACACTCATCACAAACAAGCTTTTGACAATGCTTCTGTCTAGATTTTATATGAAGATATTCTCGTTTCCAACGAACTCTTCACTGTTATCCAAATATCCACTTGCCGATCCTACAAAAAGAGTGTTTCCAAACTGCTGTATCAAAAGAAAGGTTGAACTCTGTAAGTAGAGAAAACACATCACAAAGATGTTTGTGAGAATGCTTCTGTATAGATTTTCTATGAAGATATTCCCGTTTCCAATGAAATCTTCAAAGTTATCCAAATATCCACTTGCAGATTCTACAAAAAGAGTGTTTCCAAACTACTGTATCAACAGAAAGGTTCAACTCCGTTAACTGAGTACACACATCCCGATTAAGTTTCTGAGAATATTTCTGTCTCTTTTTTATGGGAAGATATTTCTGTTTTCACCGTAGGCCTTAATTCGCTCAAAATGTCCACTTCCAGATACTACAAAAAGAGTGTTTCAAACCTGGTCTACGAAAGGGAATGTTCAGCTCTGTGACTTGAATGCAGATATCACAAAGCAGTTTCTGACAGTGCTTCTGTCTAGATTTTAGATGAAGATATTCCCGTTTCCAACGAAATCGTTAGAGTTATCCAAATATCCACTTACAGATTCTACAAAAAGAGAGTTTCCAAACTGCTCTATTTAAAGAAAGGTTGAACTCTGTTAGTTGAGGACGCACACCAAAAAGAAGTTTCTGAGAATGCTTTTGTCTAGATTTTATATGAAGTTATTCCCGTTTCCAACAAAATCTTTAGAGGTATCCAAATATCCAGTTACAGATTCTACAAAAAGAGAGTATCCAAAGTGCTGTATCAAAAGAATGGTTGAGGTCCGTTAGTTGAGGACACTCATCACAAACAAGCTTTTGAGAATGCTTCTGTCTAGATTTTATATGAAGATATTCCCGTTCCCAACGAACTCTTCACTGTTATCCAAATATCCACTTGCCGATTCTACAAAAAGAGAGTATCCAAACTGCTGTATCAAAAGAAAGGTTGAACTCTGTAAGTAGAGAAAACACATCACAAAGAGGTTTCTGAGAATGCTTCTGTCTACATTTTATATGAAGATATTCCCGTTTCCAACGAAATCTTCAAAGTTATCCAAATATCCACTTGCAGATTCTACAAAAAGTGTTTCCAAACTACTGTATCAACAGAAAGGTTCAACTCTGGTAACTGAGTACACACATCACGATTAAGTTTCTGAGAATCTTTCTGTCTCTTTTTTATGGGAAGATATTTCTGTTTTCACCGTAAGCGTGAATTCGCTCAAAATGTCCACTTCCAGATACTACAAAATAGTGTTTCAAACCTGGTCTATGAAAGGGAATGTTCAGCTCTGTGACTTGAATGCAGATATCACAAAGCAGTTTCTCACAGTGCTTCTGTCTAGATTTTAGATGAAGATATTCCCGTTTCCAACAAAATCGTTAGAGCTATCCAAATATCCACTTGCAGATTCTACAAAAAGAGTGTTTCCAAACTGCTCTATTTAAAGAAAGGTTGAACTCTGTTAGTTGAGGACGCACACCACAAAGAAGTTTCTGAGAATGCTTTTGTCTAGATTTTATATGAAGATATTCCCGTTTCCAAAGAAATCTTTAGAGGTATCCAAATATCCAGTTACAGATTCTACAAAAAGAGAGTATCCAAACTGCTGTATCAAAAGAATGGTTGAACTCTGTTAGCTGAGGACACTCATCACAAAGAAGCTTCTGAGAATACTTCTGTCTAGATTCTATATGAAGATATTCCCGTTTCCAACGAAATCTTCACAGTTATCCAAATATCCACTTCCAGATTCTACCAAAAGAGTGTTTCCAAACTGCTGTATCAAAAGAATGGTTGAGCTCCGTTGGTTGAGGACACTCATCACAAACAAGCTTTTGAGAATGCTTCTGTCTAGATTTTATATGAAGATATTCCCGTTTCCAACGAACTCTTCACTGTTATCCAAATATCCACTTGCCGATTCTACAAAAAGAGTGTTTCCAAACTGCTGAATCAAAAGAAAGGTTGAACTCTGTAACTAGAGAAAACACATCACAGAGAAGTTTCTGAGAATGCTTCTGTCTAGATTTTATATGAAGATAATGACGTTTCCAACGAAATCTTCAAAGTTATCCAAATATCCACTTGCAGATTCTACAAAAAGAGTGTTTCCAAACTACTGTATCAACAGAAAGTTTCAACTCTGGTAACTGAGTACACACATCCCACTTAAGTTTCTGAGAATCTTTCTGTCTCTTTTTTATGGGAAGATATTTCTGTTTTCACCGTAGGCCTGAATTCGCTCAAAATGTCCACTTCCAGATACTACAAAAAGAGTGTTTCAAACCTGGTCTATGAAAGGGAATGTTCAGCTCTGTGACTTGAATGCAGATATCACAAAGCAGTTTCTGACAGTGCTTCTGTCTGGATTTTAGATGAAGGTATACCCGTTTCCAACGAAATCGTTAGAGCTATCCAAATATACCACTTACAGATTCTACAAAAAGAGAGTTTCCAAACTGCTCTATTTAAAGAAAGGTTGAACTCTGTTAGTTGAGGACGCACACCACAAAGAAGTTTCTGAGAATGCTTTTGTCTAGATTTTATATGAAGATATTCCCGTTTCAATACGAAATCTTTAGAGGTATCCAAATATCCAGTTACAGATTCTACAAAAAGAGAGTATCCAAACTGCTGTATCAAAAGAATGGTTGAAGTCTGTTAGTTGAGGACACTCATCCCAAAGAAGCTTCTGAGAATGCTTCTGTCTAGATTTTATATGAAGATATTCCCGTTTCCAACGAAATCTTCACAGTTATCCAAATATCCACTTGCAGATTTTACAAAAAGAGTGTTTCCAAACTGCTGTATCAAAAGAATGGTTGAGCTCCGTTAGTTGAGGACACTCATCACAAACAAGCTTTTGAGAATGCTTCTGTCTAGATTTTATATGAAGATATTCCGGTTTCCAACGAACTCTTCACAGTTATCCAAATATCCACTTGCCGATTCTACAAAAACAGTGTTTCCAAACTGCTGTATCAAAACAAAGGTTGAACTCTGTAAGTAGAGAAAACACATCACAAAGAAGTTTCTGAGAATGCTTCTGTCTAGATTTTATATGAAGATATTCCCGTTTCCAACGAAATCTTCAAAGTTATCAAAATATCCACTTGCAGATTCTACAAAAAGAGTGTTTCCAAACTACTGTATCAACAGAAAGGTTCAACTCCGGTAACTGAGTACACACATCCCGATTAAGTTTCTGAGAATCTTTCTGTCTCTTTTTTATGGGGAGATATTTCTGTTTTCACCGTATGCCTGAATTCGTTCAAAATGTCCACTTCCAGATTCTACAAAAAGAGTGTTTCAAACCTGGTCTATGAAAGGGAATGTTCAGCTCTGTGACTTGAATGCAGATATCACAAAGCAGTTTCTGACAGTGCTTCTGTCAAGATTTTAGATGAAGATATTCCCGTTTCCAACGAAATCGTTAGAGTTATCGAAATATCCACTTACAGATTCTACAAAAAGAGAGTTTCCAAACTGCTCGATTTAAAGAATGGTTGAACTCTGTTAGTTGAGGACGCACACCACAAAGAAGTTTCTGAGAATGCTTTTGTCTAGATTTTATATGAAGATATTCCCGTTTCAATACGAAATCTTTAGAGGTATCCAAATATCCAGCTACAGATTCTACAAAAAGAGAGTATCCAAACTGCTGTATCAAAAGAATGGTTGAAGTCTGTTAGTTGAGGACACTCATCAAAAAGAAGCTTCTGAGAATGCTTCTGTCTAGATTTTATATGAAGATATTACCGTTTCCAACGAAATCTTCACAGTTATCCAAATTTCCACTTGCAGATTCTACCAAAAGAGTGTTTCCAAACTGATGTATCACAGGAATGGTTGAGCTCCGTTAGTTGAGGACACTCATCACAAACAAGCTTTTGAGAATGCTTCTGTCTAGATTTTATATGAAGATATTCCCGTTTCCAACGAACTCTTCACAGTTATCCAAATACGCACTTGCTGATTCTACAAAAAGATTGTTTCCAAACTGCTGTATCAAAAGAAAGGTTGTACTCTGTAAGTAGAGTAAACAGATCACAAAGAAGTTTCTGAGAATGCTTCTGTCTAGATTTTATATGAAGATATTCCCGTTTCCAACGAAATCTTCAAATTTATCCAAATATCCACTTGCAGATTCTACCAAAAGAGTGTTTCCAAACTGCTGTATCAAAAGAATGGTTGAGCTCTGTTAGTTGAGGACACTCATCACAAACAAGCTTTTGACAATGCTTCTGTCTGGATTTTATATGAAGATATTCCCGTTTCCAATGAACTCTTCACAGTTATCCAAATATCCACTTGCCGATTCTACAAAAAGAGTGTTTCCAAACTGCTGTATCAAAAGAAAGGTTGAACTCTGTAAGTAGAGAAAACACATCACAAAGAAGTTTCTGAGAATGCTTCTGTCTAGATTTTATATGAAGATATTCCCGTTTCCAACGAAATCTTCACAGTTATCCAAATATCCACTTGCAGATTCTACCAAAAGAGTGTTTCCAAACTGCTGTATCAAAAGAATGGTTGAGCTCTGTTAGTTGAGGACACTCATCACAAACAAGCTTTTGAGAATGCTTCTGTCTAGATTTTATATGAAGATATTCCCGTTTCCAATGAACTCTTCACAGTTATCCAAATATCCACTTGCCGATTCTACAAAAAGAGTGTTTCCAAACTGCTGTATCAAAAGAAAGGTTGAACTCTGTAAGTAGAGAAAACACATCACAAAGAAGTTTCTGAGAATGCTTCTGTCTAGATTTTATATGAAGATATTCCCGTTTCCAACGAAATCTTCACAGTTATCCAAATATCCACTTGCAGATTCTACCAAAAGAGTGTTTCCAAACTGCTGTATCAAAAGAATGGTTGAGCTCCGTTAGTTGAGGACACTCATCACAAACAAGCTTTTGAGAATGATTCTGTGTAGATTTTATATGAAGATATTCTCGTTTCCAACGAACTCTTCACTGTTATCCAAATATCCACTTGCCGATTCTACAAAAAGAGTGTTTCCAAACGGCTGTATCAAAAGAAAGGTTGAACTCTGTAAGTAGAGAAAACACATCACAAAGATGTTTCTGAGAATGCTTCTGTATAGATTTTATATGAAGATATTCCCGTTTCCAACGAAATCTTCAAAGTTATCCAAATATCCACTTGCAGATTCTACAAAAAGAGTGTTTCCAAACTACTGTATCAACAGAAAGGTTCAACTCCGGTAACTGAGTACACACATCCCGATTAAGTTTCTGAGAATCTTTCTGTCTCTTTTTTATGGGAAGATATTTCTGTTTTCACCGTAGGCCTGAATTCGCTCAAAATGTCCACTTCCAGATACTACAAAAAGAGTGTTTGAAACCTGGTCTACGAAAGGGAATGTTCAGCTCTGTGACTTGAATGCAGATATCACAAAGCAGTTTCTGACAGTGCTTCTGTCTAGATTTTAGATGAAGATATTCCCGTTTCCAACGAAATCGTTAGAGTTATCCAAATATCCACTTACAGATTCTACAAAAAGAGAGTTTCCAAACTGCTGTATTTAAAGAAAGGTTGAACTCTGTTAGTTGAGGACGCACACCAAAAAGAAGTTTCTGAGAATGCTTTTGTCTAGATTTTATATGAAGTTATTCCCGTTTCCAACAAAATCTTTAGAGGTATACAAATATCCAGTTACAGATTCTACAAAAAGAGAGTATCCAAAGTGCTGTATCAAAAGAATTGTTGAGGTCCGTTAGTTGAGGACACTCATCACAAACAAGCTTTTGAGAATGCTTCTGTCTAGATTTTATATGAAGATATTCCCGTTCCCAACGAACTCTTCACTGTTATCCAAATATCCACTTGCCGATACTACAAAAAGAGAGTATCCAAACTGCTGTATCAAAAGAAAGGTTGAACTCTGTAAGTAGAGAAAACACATCACAAAGAAGTTTCTGAGAATGCTTCTGTCTAGATTTTATATGACGATATTCCCGTTTCCAACGAAATCTTCAAAGTTATCCAAATATCCACTTGCAGATTCTACAAAAAGTGTTTCCAAACTACTGTATCAACAGAAAGGTTCAACTCTGGTAACTGAGTACACACATCCCGATTAAGTTTCTGAGAATCATTCTGTCTCTTTTTTATGGGAAGATATTTCTGTTTTCACCGTAAGCGTGAATTCGCTCAAAATGTCCACTTCCAGATACTACAAAAAGAGTGTTTCAAACCTGGTCTATGAAAGGGAATGTTCAGCTCTGTGACTTGAATGCAGATATCACAAAGCAGTTTCTCACAGTGCTTCCGTCTAGATTTTAGATGAAGATATTCCCGTTTCCAACAAAATCGTTAGAGCTATCCTAATATCCACTTACAGATTCTACAAAAAGAGTGTTTCAAAACTGCTCTATTTAAAGAAAGGTTGAACTCTGTAAGTTGAGGACGCACACCACAAAGAAGTTTCTGAGAATGCTTTTGTCTAGATTTTATATGAAGATATTCCCGTTTCCAACGAAATCTTCACAGTTATCCAAATTTCCACTTGCAGATTCTACCAAAAGAGTGTTTCCAAACTGCTGTATCACAGGAATGGTTGAGCTCCGTTAGTTGAGGACACTCATCACAAACAAGCTTTTGAGAATGCTTCTGTCTAGATTTTATATGAAGATATTCCCGTTTCCAACGAACTCTTCACTGTTATCCAAATATCCACTTGCCGATCCTACAAAAAGAGTGTTTCAAAACTGCTGTATCAAAAGAAAGGTTGAACTCTGTAAGTAGAGAAAACACATCACAAAGAAGTTTCTGCGAATGCTTCTGTCTAGATTTTATATGAAGATATTCCCGTTTCCAATGAAATCTTCAAAGTTATCTAAATATCCACTTGTAGATTCTACAAAAAGAGTGTTTCCAAACTACTGTATCAACAGAAAGGTTCAACTCCGGTAACTGAGTACACACATCCCGATTAAGTTTCTGAGAATCTTTCTGTCTCTTTTTTATGGGAAGATATTTCTGTTTTCATCGTAGGCCTGAATTCGCTCAAAATGTCCACTTCCAGATACTAGAAAAAGAGTGTTTCAAACCTGGTCTACGAAAGGGAATGTTCAGCTCTGTGACTTGAATGCAGATATCACAAAGCAGTTTCTGACAGTGCTTCTGTCTAGATTTTAGATGAAGATATTCCCGTTTCCAACGAAATCTTTAGAGGTATCCAAATATCCAGTTACAGATTCTACAAAAAGAGAGTATCCAAACTGCTGTATCAAAAGAATGGTTGAACTCTGTTAGTTGAGGACACTCATCAAAAAGAAGCTTCTGAGAATGCTTCTGTCTAGATTTTATATGAAGATATTCCCGTTTCCAACGAAATCTTCACAGTTATCCAAATTTCCACTTGCAGATTCTACCAAAAGAGTGTTTCCAAACTGCTGTATCACAGGAATGGTTGAGCTCCGTTAGTTGAGGACACTCATCACAAACAAGCTTTTGAGAATGCTTCTGTCTAGATTTTATATGAAGATATTCCCGTTTCCAACGAACTCTTCACAGTTATCCAAATACGCACTTGCCGATTCTACAAAAAGATTGTTTCCAAACTGCTGTATCAAAAGAATGGTTGAACTCTGTAAGTAGAGTAAACAGATCACAAAGAAGTTTCTGAGAATGCTTCTGTCTAGATTTTATATGAAGATATTCCCGTTTCCAACGAAATCTTCAAAGTTATCCAAATATCCACTTGCAGATTCCACCAAAAGAGTGTTTCCAAACTGCTGTATCAAAAGAATGGTTGAGCTCTGTTAGTTGAGGACACTCATCACAAACAAGCTTTTGAGAATGCTTCTGTCTCAATTTTATATGAAGATATTCCCGTTTCCAATGAACTCTTCACAGTTATCCAAATATCCACTTGCCGATTCTACAAAAAGAGTGTTTCCAAACTGCTGTATCAAAAGAAAGGTTGAACTCTGTAAGTAGAGAAAACACATCACAAAGAAGTTTCTGAGAATGCTTCTGTCTAGATTTTATATGAAGATATTACAGTTTCCAACGAAATCTTCACAGTTATCCAAATATCCACTTGCAGATTCTACCAAAAGAGTGTTTCCAAACTGCTGTATCAAAAGAATGGTTGAGCTCCGTTAGTTGAGGACACTCATCACAAACAAGCTTTTGAGAATGCTTCTGTGTAGATTTTATATGAAGGTATTCCCGTTTCCAATGAACTCTTCACTGTTATCCTAATATCCACTTGCCGATTCTACAAAAAGAGTGTTTCCAAACGGCTGTATCAAAAGAAAGGTTGAACTCTGTAAGTAGAGAAAACACATCACAAAGAAGTTTCTGAGAATGCTTCTGTCTAGATTTTATTTGAAGATATTCCCATTTCCAACGAACTCTTCACTGTTATCCAAATATCCACTTGCCGACTCTACAAAAGGAGTGTTTCCAAACTGCTGTATCAAAAGAAAGGTGGAACTCTGTAAGTAGAGAAAACACATCACAAAGAAGTTTCTGAGAATGCTTCTGTCTAGATTTTATATGAAGATATTCCCGTTTCCAACGAAATCTTCAAAGTTATCCAAATATCCACTTGCAGATTCTACAAAAAGAGTGTTTCCAAACTACTGTATCAACCGAAAGGTTCAACTCTGGTAACTGAGTACACAAATCCTGATTAAGTTTATGAGAATCTTTCTGTCTCTTTTTTATGGGAAGATATTTCTGTTTTCTCAGTAGGCCTGAATTCGCTCAAAATGTCAACTTCCAGATACTACAAAAAGAGTGTTTCAAACCTGGTCTACGAAAGGGAATGTTCAGCTCTGTGACTTGAATGCAGATATCACAAAGCAGTTTCTGACAGTGCTTCTGTCTACATTTTAGATGAAGATACACCCGTATCCAACGAAATCGTTAGAGCTATCCAAATATCCACTTACAGATTCTACAAAAAGAGAGTTTCCAAACTGCTCGATTTAAAGAATGGTTGAACTCTGTTAGTTGAGGACGCACACCACAAAGAAGTTTCTGAGAATGCTTTTGTCTAGATTTTATATGAAGATATTCCCGTTTCAATACGAAATCTTTAGAGGTATCCAAATATCCAGCTACAGATTCTACAAAAAGAGAGTATCCAAACTGCTGTATCAAAAGAATGGTTGAAGTCTGTTAGTTGAGGACACTCATCACAAAGAAGCTTCTGAGAATGCTTCTGTCTAGATTTTATATGAAGATATTCCCGTTTCCAACGAAATCTTCACAGTTATCCAAATATCCACTTGCAGATTCTACCAAAAGAGTGTTTCCAAACTGCTGTATCAAAAGAATTGTTGAGCTCCGTTGGTTGAGGACACTCATCACAAACAAGCTTTTGAGAATGCTTCTGTCTAGATTTTATATGAAGATATTCCCGTTTCCAACGAACCCTTCACTGTTATCCAAATATCCACTTGCCGATCCTAAAAAAAGAGTGTTTCCAAACTGCTGTATCAAAAGAAAGGTTGAACTCTGTAAGTAGAGAAAACACATCACAAAGAAGTTTCTGAGATTGCTTCTGTCTAGATTTTATATGAAGATATTCCCGTTTCCAATGAAATCTTCAAAGTTATCTAAATATCCACTTGTAGATTCTACAAAAAGAGTGTTTCCAAACTACTGTATCAACAGAAAGGTTCAACTCCGGTAACTGAGTAAACACATCCCGATTAAGTTTCTGAGAATCTTTCTGTCTCTTTTTTATGGGAAGATATTTCTGTTTTCATCGTAGGCCTGAATTCGCTCAAATTGTCCACTTCCAGATACTAGAAAAAGAGTGTTTCAAACCTGGTCTACGAAAGGGAATGTTCAGCTCTGTGACTTGAATGCAGATATCACAAAGCAGTTTCTGACAGTGCTTCTGTCTAGATTTTAGATGAAGATATTCCCGTTTCCAACGAAATCTTTAGAGGTATCCAAATATCCAGTTACAGATTCTACAAAAAGAGAGTATCCAAACTGCTGTATCAAAAGAATGGTTGAACTCTGTTAGTTGAGGACACTCATCAAAAAGAAGCTTCTGAGAATGCTTCTGTCTAGATTTTATATGAAGATATTCCCGTTTCCAACGAAATCTTCACAGTTATCCAAATTTCCACTTGCAGATTCTACCAAAAGAGTGTTTCCAAACTGCTGTATCACAGGAATGGTTGAGCTCCGTTAGTTGAGGACGCTCATCACAAACAAGCTTTTGAGAATGCTTCTGTCTAGATTTTATATGAAGATATTCCCGTTTCCAACGAACTCTTCACAGTTATCCAAATACGCACTTGCTGATTCTACAAAAAGATTGTTTCCAAACTGCTGTATCAAAAGAAAGGTTGTACTCTGTAAGTAGAGTAAACAGATCACAAAGAAGTTTCTGAGAATGCTTCTGTCTAGATTTTATATGAAGATATTCCCGTTTCCAACGAAATCTTCAAATTTATCCAAATATCCACTTGCAGATTCTACCAAAAGAGTGTTTCCAAACTGCTGTATCAAAAGAATGGTTGAGCTCTGTTAGTTGAGGACACTCATCACAAACAAGCTTTTGACAATGCTTCTGTCTAGATTTTATATGAAGATATTCCCGTTTCCAATGAACTCTTCACAGTTATCCAAATATCCACTTGCCGATTCTACAAAAAGAGTGTTTCCAAACTGCTGTATCAAAAGAAAGGTTGAACTCTGTAAGTAGAGAAAACACATCACAAAGAAGTTTCTGAGAATGCTTCTGTCTAGATTTTATATGAAGATATTCCCGTTTCCAACGAAATCTTCACAGTTATCCAAATATCCACTTGCAGATTCTACCAAAAGAGTGTTTCCAAACTGCTGTATCAAAAGAATGGTTGAGCTCTGTTAGTTGAGGACACTCATCACAAACAAGCTTTTGAGAATGCTTCTGTCTAGATTTTATATGAAGATATTCCCGTTTCCAATGAACTCTTCACAGTTATCCAAATATCCACTTGCCGATTCTACAAAAAGAGTGTTTCCAAACTGCTGTATCAAAAGAAAGGTTGAACTCTGTAAGTAGAGAAAACACATCACAAAGAAGTTTCTGAGAATGCTTCTGTCTAGATTTTATATGAAGATATTCCCGTTTCCAACGAAATCTTCACAGTTATCCAAATATCCACTTGCAGATTCTACCAAAAGAGTGTTTCCAAACTGCTGTATCAAAAGAATGGTTGAGCTCCGTTAGTTGAGGACACTCATCACAAACAAGCTTTTGAGAATGATTCTGTGTAGATTTTATATGAAGATATTCTCGTTTCCAACGAACTCTTCACTGTTATCCAAATATCCACTTGCCGATTCTACAAAAAGAGTGTTTCCAAACGGCTGTATCAAAAGAAAGGTTGAACTCTGTAAGTAGAGAAAACACATCACAAAGATGTTTCTGAGAATGCTTCTGTATAGATTTTATATGAAGATATTCCCGTTTCCAACGAAATCTTCAAAGTTATCCAAATATCCACTTGCAGATTCTACAAAAAGAGTGTTTCCAAACTACTGTATCAACAGAAAGGTTCAACTCCGGTAACTGAGTACACACATCCCGATTAAGTTTCTGAGAATCTTTCTGTCTCTTTTTTATGGGAAGATATTTCTGTTTTCACCGTAGGCCTGAATTCGCTCAAAATGTCCACTTCCAGATACTACAAAAAGAGTGTTTGAAACCTGGTCTACGAAAGGGAATGTTCAGCTCTGTGACTTGAATGCAGATATCACAAAGCAGTTTCTGACAGTGCTTCTGTCTAGATTTTAGATGAAGATATTCCCGTTTCCAACGAAATCGTTAGAGTTATCCAAATATCCACTTACAGATTCTACAAAAAGAGAGTTTCCAAACTGCTCTATTTAAAGAAAGGTTGAACTCTGTTAGTTGAGGACGCACACCAAAAAGAAGTTTCTGAGAATGCTTTTGTCTAGATTTTATATGAAGTTATTCCCGTTTCCAACAAAATCTTTAGAGGTATACAAATATCCAGTTACAGATTCCACAAAAAGAGAGTATCCAAAGTGCTGTATCAAAAGAATGGTTGAGGTCCGTTAGTTGAGGACACTCATCACAAACAAGCTTTTGAGAATGCTTCTGTCTAGATTTTATATGAAGATATTCCCATTCCCAACGAACTCTTCACTGTTATCCAAGTATCCACTTGCCGATACTACAAAAAGAGAGTATCCAAACTGCTGTATCAAAAGAAAGGTTGAACTCTGTAAGTAGAGAAAACACATCACAAAGAAGTTTCTGAGAATGCTTCTGTCTAGATTTTATATGACGATATTCCCGTTTCCAACGAAATCTTCAAAGTTATCCAAATATCCACTTGCAGATTCTACAAAAAGTGTTTCCAAACTACTGTATCAACAGAAAGGTTCAACTCTGGTAACTGAGTACACACATCCCGATTAAGTTTCTGAGAATCTTTCTGTCTCTTTTTTATGGGAAGATATTTCTGTTTTCACCGTAAGCGTGAATTCGCTCAAAATGTCCACTTCCAGATACTACAAAAAGAGTGTTTCAAACCTGGTCTATGAAAGGGAATGTTCAGCTCTGTGACTTGAATGCAGATATCACAAAGCAGTTTCTCACAGTGCTTCTGTCTAGATTTTAGATGAAGATATTCCCGTTTCCAACAAAATCGTTAGAGCTATCCTAATATCCACTTACAGATTCTACAAAAAGAGTGTTTCAAAACTGCTCTATTTAAAGAAAGGTTGAACTCTGTAAGTTGAGGACGCACACCACAAAGAAGTTTCTGAGAATGCTTTTGTCTAGATTTTATATGAAGATATTCCCGTTTCCAAAGAAATCTTTAGAGGTATCCAAATATCCAGTTACAGATTCTACAAAAAGAGAGTATCCAAACTGCTGTATCAAAAGAATGGTTGAACTCTGTTAGTTGAGGACACTCATCACAAAGAAGCTTCTGAGAATGCTTCTGTCTAGATTTTATATGAAGATATTCCCGTTTCCAACGAAATCTTCACAGTTATCCAAATATCCACTTGCAGATTCTACCAAAAGAGTGTTTCCAAACTGCTGTATCAAAAGAATTGTTGAGCTCCGTTGGTTGAGGACACTCATCACAAACAAGCTTTTGAGAATGCTTCTGTCTAGATTTTATATGAAGATATTCCCGTTTCCAACGAACTCTTCACTGTTATCCAAATATCCACGTGCCGATCCTACAAAAAGAGTGTTTCAAAACTGCTGTATCAAAAGAAAGGTTGAACTCTGTAAGTAGAGAAAACACATCACAAAGAAGTTTCTGCGAATGCTTCTGTCTAGATTTTATATGAAGATATTCCCGTTTCCAATGAAATCTTCAAAGTTATCTAAATATCCACTTGTAGATTCTACAAAAAGAGTGTTTCCAAACTACTGTATCAACAGAAAGGTTCAACTCCGGTAACTGAGTACACACATCCCGATTAAGTTTCTGAGAATCTTTCTGTCTCTTTTTTATGGGAAGATATTTCTGTTTTCATCGTAGGCCTGAATTAGCTCAAAATGTCCACTTCCAGATACTAGAAAAAGAGTGTTTCAAACCTGGTCTACGAAAGGGAATGTTCAGCTCTGTGACTTGAATGCAGATATCACAAAGCAGTTTCTGACAGTGCTTCTGTCTAGATTTTAGATGAAGATATTCCCGTTTCCAACGAAATCTTTAGAGGTATCCAAATATCCAGTTACAGATTCTACAAAAAGAGAGTATCCAAACTGCTGTATCAAAAGAATGGTTGAACTCTGTTAGTTGAGGACACTCATCACAAACAAGCTTTTGAGAATGCTTCTGTCTAGATTTTATATGAAGATATTCCCGTTTCCAACGAAATCTTCACAGTTATCCAAATTTCCACTTGCAGATTCTACCAAAAGAGTGTTTCCAAACTGCTGTATCACAGGAATGGTTGAGCTCCGTTAGTTGAGGACACTCATCACAAACAAGCTTTGGAGAATGCTTCTGTCTAGATTTTATATGAAGATATTCCCGTTTCCAACGAACTCTTCACAGTTATCCAAATACGCACTTGCCGATTCTACAAAAAGATTGTTTCCAAACTGCTGTATCAAAAGAATGGTTGAACTCTGTAAGTAGAGTAAACAGATCACAAAGAAGTTTCTGAGAATGCTTCTGTCTAGATTTTATATGAAGATATTCCCGTTTCCAACGAAATCTTCAAAGTTATCCAAATATCCACTTGCAGATTCTACCAAAAGAGTGTTTCCAAACTGCTGTATCAAAAGAATGGTTGAGCTCTGTTAGTTGAGGACACTCATCACAAACAAGCTTTTGAGAATGCTTCTGTCTCGATTTTATATGAAGATATTCCCGTTTCCAATGAACTCTTCACAGTTATCCAAATATCCACTTGCCGATTCTACAAAAAGAGTGTTTCCAAACTGCTGTATCAAAAGAAAGGTTGAACTCTGTAAGTAGAGAAAACACATCACAAAGAAGTTTCTGAGAATGCTTCTGTCTAGATTTTATATGAAGATATTACAGTTTCCAACGAAATCTTCACAGTTATCCAAATATCCACTTGCAGATTCTACCAAAAGAGTGTTTCCAAACTGCTGTATCAAAAGAATGGTTGAGCTCCTTTAGTTGAGGACACTCATCACAAACAAGCTTTTGAGAATGCTTCTGTGTAGATTTTATATGAAGGTATTCCCGTTTCCAATGAACTCTTCACTGTTATCCAAATATCCACTTGCCGATTCTACAAAAAGAGTGTTTCCAAACGGCTGTATCAAAAGAAAGGTTGAACTCTGTAAGTAGAGAAAACACATCACAAAGAAGTTTCTGAGAATGCTTCTGTCTAGATTTTATTTGAAGATATTCCCGTTTCCAACGAACTCTTCACTGTTATCCAAATATCCACTTGCCGACTCTACAAAAGGAGTGTTTCCAAACTGCTGTATCAAAAGAAAGGTGGAACTCTGTAAGTAGAGAAAACACATCACAAAGAAGTTTCTGAGAATGCTTCTGTCTAGATTTTATATGAAGATATTCCCGTTTCCAACGAAATCTTCAAAGTTATCCAAATATCCACTTGCAGATTCTACAAAAAGAGTGTTTCCAAACTACTGTATCAACCGAAAGGTTCAACTCTGGTAACTGAGTACACAAATCCTGATTAAGTTTATGAGAATCTTTCTGTCTCTTTTTTATGGGAAGATATTTCTGTTTTCTCCGTAGGCCTGAATTCGCTCAAAATGTCCACTTCCAGATACTACAAAAAGAGTGTTTCAACCCTGGTCTACGAAAGGGAATGTTCAGCTCTGTGACTTGAATGCAGATATCACAAAGCAGTTTCTGACAGTGCTTCTGTCTACATTTTAGATGAAGATACACCCGTATCCAACGAAATCGTTAGAGCTATCCAAATATCCACTTACAGATTCTACAAAAAGAGAGTTTCCAAACTGCTCTATTTAAAGAAAGGTTGAACTCTGTTAGTTGAGGACGCACACCACAAAGAAGTTTCTGAGAATGCTTTTGTCTAGATTTTATATGAAGATATTCCCGTTTCCAACATAATCTTTAGAGGTATCCAAATATCCAGTTACAGATTCTACAAAAAGAGAGTATCAAAACTGCTGTATCAAAAGAATGGTTGAACTCTGTTAGTTGAGGACACTCATCACTAAGAAGCTTCTGAGAATGCTTCTGTCTAGATTTTATATGAAGATATTCCCGTTTCCAACGAAATCTTCACAGTTATCCAAATATCCACTTGCAGATTCTACCAAAAGAGTGTTTCCAAACTGCTGTATCAAAAGAATGGTTGAGCTCCGTTAGTTGAGGACACTCATCACAAACAAGCTTTTGAGAATGCTTCTGTCTAGATTTTATATGAAGATATTCTCGTTTCCAACGAACTCTTCACTGTTATCCAAATATCCACTTGCCGATTCTACAGAAAGAGTGTTTCCAAACTGCTGTATCAAAAGAAAGGTTGAACTCGGTAAGTAGAGAAAACACATCACAAAGAAGTTTCTGAGAATGCTTCTGTCTAGATTTTATATGAAGATATTCCCGTTTCCAACGAAATCTTCAAAGTTATCCAAATATCCACTTGCAGATTCTACAAAAAGAATGTTTCCAAACTACTGTATCAACAGAAAGGTTCAACTCTGGTAACTGAGTACACACATAACGATTAAGTTTCTGAGAATCTTTCTGTCTCTTTTTTATGGGAAGACATTTCTGTTTTCACCGTAGACCTGAATTCGCTCAAAATGTCCACTTCTAGATACTACAAAAAGAGTGTTTCAAACCTGGTCTACGAAAGGGAATGTTCATCTCTGTGACTTGAATGCAGATATCACAAAGCAGTTTCTGACAGTGCTTCTGTCTAGATTTTAGATGAAGATATTCCCGTTTCCAACGAAATCCTTAGAGCTATCCAAATATCCACTTACAGATTCTACAAAAAGAGAGTTTCCAATCTGCTCTATTTAAAGAAAGGTTGAACTCTGTTAGTTGAGGACGCACACCACAAAGAAGTTTCTGAGAATGCTTTTGTCTAGATTTTATATGAAGATATTCCCGTTTCCAACGAAATCTTTAGAGGTATCCAAATATCCAGTTACAGATTCTCCAAAAAGAGAGTATCCAAACTGCTGTATCAAAAGAATGGTTGAACTCTGTTAGTTGAGGACACTCATCACAAAGAAGCTTCTGAGAATGCTTCTGTCTAGATTTTAAATGAAGATATTCCCGTTTCCAACGAAATCTTCACAGTTATCCAAATATCCACTTGCAGATTCTAAAAAAAGAGTGTTTCCAAACTACTGTATCAACAGAAAGGTTCAACTCTGGTAACTGAGTACACACATCCCGATTAAGTTTCTGAGAATCTTTCTGTCTCTTTTTCATGGGAAGATATTTCGGTTTTCACCGTAGGCCTGAATTCGCTCAAAATGTCCGCTTGCAGATACTACAAAAGAGTGTTTAGAACCTGGTCTACGAAAGGGAATGTTCAGCTCTGTGACTTGAATGCAGATATTACAAAGCAGTTTCTGACAGTGCTTCTGTCTAGATTTTAGATGAAGATATTCCCGTTTCCAACGAAATCATTAGAGCTATCCAAATATCCACTTACAGATTCTACAAAAAGAGAGTATCCAAACTGCTGTATCAAAAGAATGGTTGAACTCTGTTAGTTGAGGACACTCACCACAAACAGGCTTTTGAGAATGCTTCTGTCTAAATTTTATATGAAGATATTCCCATTTCCAACGAACTCTTCACTGTTATCCAAATATCCACTTGCCGATTCTACAAAAAGAGTGTTTCCAAACTGCTGTATCAAAAGAAAGGATGAACTCTGTAAGTAGAGAAAACACATCACAAAGAAGTTTCTGAGAATGCTTCTGTCTACATTTTATATTAAGATATCCCCGTTTCCAACGAAGTCTTCAAAGTTATCCAAATATCCACTTGCAGATTCTACCAAAAGAGTGTTTCCAAACTGCTGTATCAAAAGAATGGTTGAGCTCCGTTAGTTGAGGACACTCATCACAAACAAGCTTTTGAGAATGCTTCTGTCTAGATTTTATATGAAGATATTCCCGTTTCCAACGAACTCTTCACTGTTATGCAAATATCCACTTGCCGATTCTACAAAAAGAGTGTTTCCAAACTGCTGAATCAAAAGAAAGGTTGAACTCTGTAAGTAGAGAAAACACATCACAAAGAAGTTTCTGAGAATGCTTCTGTCTAGATTTTATATGAAGATATTCCCGTTTCCAACGTACTCTTCACTGTTATCCAAATATCCACTTGCCGATTCTACAAAAGGAGTGTTTCCAAACTGCTGTATCAAAAGAAAGGTTGAATTCTGTAAGTAGAGAAAACACATCACAAAGAAGCTGCTGAGAATGCTTCTGTCTAGATTTTATATGAAGATATTCCCGTTTCCAACGAAATCTTCAAAGTTATCCAAATATCAACTTGCAGATTCTACAAAAAGTGTGTTTCCAAACTACTGTATGAACAGAAAGGTTCAACTCTGGTAACTGAGTACACACATCCCGATTAAGTTTCTGAGAATCTTTCTGTCTCCTTTTTATTTGAAGATATTTCTGTTTTCACCATAGGCCTGAATTCGCTCAAAATGTCCACTTCCAGATACTACAAAAAGAGTGTTTCAAACCTGGTCTACGAAAGGGAATGTTCAGCTCTGTGACTTGAATGCAGATATCACAAAGCAGTTTCTCACAGTGCTTCTGTCTAGATTTTAGATGAAGATATTCCCGTTTCCAACGAAATTGTTAGAGCTATCCAAATATCCACTTACAGATTCTACGAAAAGAGAGTTTCCAAACTGCTCTATTTAAAGAATGGTTGAACTCTGTTAGTTGAGGACGCACACCACAAAGAAGTTTCTGAGAATGCTTTTGTCTAGATTTTATATGAAGATATTCCCGTTTCCAACGAAATCTTTAGAGGTATCCAAATATCCACTTACAGATTCTCCAAAAAGAGAGTATCCAAACTGCTGTATCAAAGGAATGGTTGAACTCTGTTAGTTGAGGACACTCATCGCAAAGAATCTTCTGAGAATGCTTCTGTCTAGATTTTATATGAAGATATTTCCGTTTCCAACGAAATCTTCACAGTTATCCAAATATCCACTTGCAGATTCTACCAAAAGAGTGTTTCCAAACTGCTGTATCAAAAGAATGGTTGAGCTCCGTTAGTTGAGGACACTCATCACAAACAAGCTTTTGAGAATGCTTCTGTCTAGATTTTATATGAAGATATTCCCGTGTCCAACGAACTCTTCACTGTTATCCAAATATCCACTTGTCGATCCTACAAAAAGAGTGTTTCCAAACTGCTGTATCAAAAGAAAGGTTGAACTCTGTAAGTAGAGAAAAAACATCACAAAGATGTTTCTGAGAATGCTTCTGTATAGATTTTATATGAAGATTTTCCCGTTTCCAATGAAATCTTCAAAGTTATCCAAATATCCACTTGCAGATTCTACAAAAAGAGTGTTTCCAAACTACTGTATCAACAGAAAGGTTCAACTCCGGTAACTGAGTACACACATCCCGATTAAGTTTCTGAGAATCTTTCTGTCTCTTTTTTATAGGAAGATATTTCTGTTTTCACCGTAGGCCTGAATTCGCTCAAAATGTCCACTTCCAGATACTGCAAAAAGAGTGTTTCAAACCTGGTCTACGAAAGCGAATGTTCAGCTCTGTGACTTGAATGCAGATATCACAAAGCAGTTTCTGACAGTGCTTCTGTCTAGATTTTAGATGAAGATATTCCCGTTTCCAACGAAATCTTTAGAGGTATCCAAATATCCAGTTACAGATTCTACAAAAAGACAGTATCCAAACTGCTGTATCAAAAGAATGGTTGAACTCTGTTAGTTGAGGACACTCATCACAAAGAAGCTTCTGAGAATGCTTCTGTCTAGATTTTATATGAAGATATTCCCGTTTCCAACGAAATCTTCACAGTTATCCAAATTTCCACTTGCAGATTCTACCAAAAGAGTGTTTCCAATCTGCTGTATCAAAGGAATGGTTGAGCTCCGTTAGTTGAGGACACTCATCACAAACAAGCTTTTGAGAATGCTTCTGTCTAGATTTTGTGTGAAGATATTCCCGTTTCCAACGAACTCTTCACTGTTATCCAAATATCCACTTGCCGATTCTACAAAAAGAGTGTTTCCAAACTGCTGTATCAAAAGAAAGGTTGAACTCTGTTAGTAGAGAAAACACATCACAAAGAAGTTTCTGAGAATGCTTCTGTCTAGATTTTATATGAAGATATTCCCGTTTCCAACGAAATCTTCAAAGTTATCCAAATATCCACTTGCAGATCCTACAAAAAGAGTGTTTCCAAACTACTGTATCAACAGAAAGGTTCAAATCTGGTAACTGAGTACACACATCCCGATTAAGTTTCTGAGAATCTTTCTGTCTCTTTTTTATGGGAAGATATTTCTGTTTTCACCGTAGGCCTGAATTCGCTCAAAATGTCCACTTCCAGATACTACAAAAAGAGTGTTTCAAACCTGGTCTATGAAAGGGAATGTTCAGCTCTGTGACTTGAATGCAGATATCACAAAGCAGTTTCTGACAGTGCTTCTGTCTAGATTTTAGATGAAGATATTCCCGTTTCCAACGAAATCGTTAGAGCTATCCAAATATCCACTTACAGATTCTACAAAAAGAGAGTTTCCAAACTGCTCTATTTAAAGAAAGGTTGAACTCTGTTAGTTGAGGACGCACACCACAAAGAAGTTTCTGAGAATGCTTTTGTCTAGATTTTATATGAAGATATTCCCGTTTCCAATGAAATCTTTAGAGGTATCCAAATATCCAGTTACAGATTCTACAAAAAGAGAATATCCAAACTGCTGTATCAAAAGAATGGTTGAAGTCTGTTTGTTGAGGACACTCATCACAAAGAAGCTTCTGAGAATGCCTCTGTCTAGATTTTATATGAAGATATTCCCGTTTCCAACGAAATCTTCACAGTTATCCAAATATCCACTTGCAGATTCTACCAAAAGAGTGTTTCCAAACTGCTGTATCAAAAGAAAGGTTGAACTCTGTAAGTAGAGAAAACACATCACAAAGAAGTTTCTGAGAATGCTTCTGTCTAGGTTTTATATGAAGATATTCCCGTTTCCAACGAAATCTTCAAAGTTATCCAAATATCCACTGGCAGATTCTACAAAAAGAGTGTTTCCAAACTACTGTATCAACAGAAAGGTTCAACTCTGTTAACTGAGTACACACATCCCAATTAAGTTTCTGAGAATCTTTCTGTCTCTTTTTTATTTGAAGATATTTCTGTTTTCACCGTAGGCCTGAATTCGCTCAAAATGTCCACTTCCAGATACTACAAAAAGAGTGTTTCAAACCTGGTCTACAAAAGGGAATGTTCAGCTCTGTGACTTGAATGCAGATATCACAAAGCAGTTTCTGACAGTGCTTCTGTCTAGATTTTAGATGAAGATATTCCCGTTTCCAATGAAATCGTTAGAGCTATCCAAATATCCACTTACAGATTCTACAAAAAGAGAGTTTCCAAACTGCTCTATTTAAAGAAAGGTTGAACTCTGTTAGTTGAGGACGCACACGACAAAGAAGTTTCTGAGAATGCTTTTGTCTAGATTTTATATGAAGATATTCCCGTTTCCAATGAAATCTTTAGAGGTATCCAGATATCCAGTTACAGATTCTAAAAAAAGAGAGTATCCAAACTGCTGTATCAAAAGAATGGTTGGACTCTGTTAGTTGAGGAAACTCATCACAAAGAAGCTTCTGAGAATGCTTCTGTCTAGATTTTATATGAAGATATTCCCGTTTCCAACGAAATCTTCACAGTTATCCAAATATCCACTTGCAGATTCTACCAAAAGAGTGTTTCCAAACTGCTGTATCAGAAGAATGGTTGAGCTCCGTTAGTTGAGGACCCTCATCACAAACAAGCTTTTGAGAATGCTTCTGTCTAGATTTTATATGAAGATATTCCCGTTTCCAACGAACTCTTCACAGTTATCCAAATATCCACTTGCCGATTCTACAAAAAGAGTGTTTCCAAACTGCTGTATCAAAAGAAAGGTTGAACTCTGTAAGTAGAGAAAACACATCACAAAGAACTTTCTGAGAATGCTTCTGTCTAGATTTTATATGAAGATATTCCCGTTTCCAACGAAATCTTCAAAGTTATCCAAATATCCACTTGCAGATTCTACAAAAAGAGTGTTTCCAAACTACTGTATCAACAGAAAGGTTCAACTCTGGTAACTGAGTACACACATCCCGATTAAGTTTCTGAGAATCTTTCTGTCTCTTTTTTATGGGAAGATATTTCTGTTTTCACCGTAGGCCTGAATTCGCTCAAAATGTCCACTTCCAGATACTACAAAAAGAGTGTTTCAAACCTGGTCTACGAAAGGGAATGTTCAGCTCTGTGACTTGAATGCAGATATCACAAAGCAGTTTCTGACAGTGCTTCTGTCTAGATTTTAGATGAAGATACACCCGTTTCCAACGAAATCGTTAGAGCTATCCAAATATCCACTTACAGATTCTACAAAAAGAGAGTTTCCAAACTGCTCTATTTAAAGAAAGGTTGAACTCTGTAAGTTGAGGACGCACACCACAAATAAGTTTCCGAGAATGCTTTTGTCTAGATTTTATATGAAGATATTCCCGTTTCCAACGAAATCTTTAGAGGTATCCAAATATCCACTTACAGATTCTACAAAAAGAGATTATCCAAACTGCTGTATCAAAAGAATGGTTGAACTCTGTTAGTTGAGGACACTCATCACAAAGGAACTTCTGAGAATGCTTCTGTCTAGATTTTAAATGAAGATATTCCCGTTTCCAACGAAATCTTCACAGTTATCCAAATATCCACTTGCAGATTCTACCAAAAGAGTGTTTCCAAACTGCTGTATGAAAAGAATGGTTGAGCTCCGTTAGTTGAGGACACTCATCACAAACAAGCTTTTGAGAATGCTTCTGTCTAGATTTTATATGAAGATATTCCCGTTTCCAACGAACTCTTCACAGTTATCCAAATATCCACTTGCCGATTCTTTCAAAAAGAGTGTTTCCAAACTGCTGTATCAAAGAAAGGTTGAACTCTGTAAGTAGAGAAAACACATCACAAAGAAGTTTCTGAGAATGCTTCTGTCTAGATTTTATATGAAGATATTCCCGTTTCCAACGAACTCTTCACTGTTATCCAAATATCCACTTGCCGATTCTACAAAAAGTGTGTTTCCAAACTGCTGTATCAAAAGAAAGGTTGAACTCCATAAATAGAGAAAACACATCACAAAGAAGTTTCTGAGAATGCTTCTGTCTAGATTTTATATGAAGATATTCCCGTTTCCAACGAAATCTTCAAAGTTATCCAAATATCCACTTGCAGATTCTACAAAAAGAGTGTTTCCAAACTACTGTATCAACAGAAAGGTTCAACCCTGGTAACTGAGTACACACATCCCGATTAAGTTTCTGAGAATCTTTCTGTCTCTTTTTTATGGGAAGATATTTCTCTTTTCACCGTAGGCCTGAATTCGCTCAAAATGTCCACTTCCAGATACTACAAAAAGAGTGTTTCAAACCTGGTCTACGAAAGGGAATGTTGAGCTCTGTGACATGAATGCAGATATCACAAAGCAGTTTCTGACAGTGCTTCTGTCTAGATTTTATATGAAGATATTCCCGTTTCCAACGAAATCTTTAGGGGTATCCAAATATCCAGTTACAGATTCTCCAAAAAGAGAGTATTCAAACTGCTGTATCAAAAGAATGGTTGAACTCTGTTAGTTGAGGACACTCATCACAAAGAAGCTTCTGAGAATGCTTCTGTCTAGATTTTATATGAAGATATTCCCGTTTCCAACGAAATCTTCACAGTTATCCAAATATCCACTTGCAGATTCTACCAAAAGAGTGTTTCCAAACTGCTGTATCAGAAGAAAGGTTGAACTCTGTAAGTAGAGAAAACACATCACAAAGAAGTTTCTGAGAATGCTTCTGTCTAGGTTTTATATGAAGATATTCCCGTTTCCAACGAAATCTTCAAAGTTATCCAAATATCCACTTGCAGATTCTACCAAAAGAGTGTTTCCAAACTGCTGTATCAGAAGAATGGTTGAGCTCCGTTAGTTGAGGACACTCATCACAAGGAAGCTTCTGAGAATGCTTCTGTCTAGATTTTATATGAAGATATTCCCGTTTCCAACGAACTCTTCACAGTTATCCAAATATCCACTTGCCGATTCTACAAAAAGAGTGTTTCCAAACTGCTGTATCAAAAGAAAGGTTGAACTCTGTAAGTAGAGAAAACACATCACAAAGAAGTTTCTGAGAATGCTTCTGTCTAGATTTTATATGAAGATATTCCCGTTTCCAACGAACTCTTCACTGTTATCCAAATATCCACTTGCCGATTCTACGAAAAGAGTGTTTCCAAACTGCTGTATCAAAAGAAAGGTTGAACTCCGTAAATAGAGAAAACACATCACAAAGAAGTTTCTGAGAATGCTTCTGTCTAGATTTTATATGAAGATATTCCCGTTTCCAACGAAATCTTCAAAGTTATCCAAATATCCACTTGCAGATTCTACAAAAAGAGTGTTTCCAAACTACTGTATCAACAGAAAGGTTCAACTCTGGTAACTGAGTACACACATAACGATTAAGTTTCTGAGAATCTTTCTGTCTCTTTTTTATGGGAAGACATTTCTGTTTTCACCGTAGACCTGAATTCGCTCAAAATGTCCACTTCTAGATACTA
This sequence comes from Gorilla gorilla gorilla, assembly GCF_029281585.2. Classification (NCBI taxonomy): domain Eukaryota; kingdom Metazoa; phylum Chordata; class Mammalia; order Primates; family Hominidae; genus Gorilla; species Gorilla gorilla. The sequence goes on along the minus strand of NC_073236.2, from coordinate 27,427,509 downwards.
CAAAAAGAGTGTTTCAAACCTGGTCTACGAAAGGGAATGTTCATCTCTGTGACTTGAATGCAGATATCACAAAGCAGTTTCTGACAGTGCTTCTGTCTAGATTTTAGATGAAGATATTCCCGTTTCCAACGAAATCCTTAGAGCTATCCAAATATCCACTTACAGATTCTACAAAAAGAGAGTTTCCAATCTGCTCTATTTAAAGAAAGGTTGAACTCTGTTAGTTGAGGACGCACACCACAAAGAAGTTTCTGAGAATGCTTTTGTCTAGATTTTATATGAAGATATTCCCGTTTCCAACGAAATCTTTAGAGGTATCCAAATATCCAGTTACAGATTCTCCAAAAAGAGAGTATCCAAACTGCTGTATCAAAAGAATGGTTGAACTCTGTTAGTTGAGGACACTCATCACAAAGAAGCTTCTGAGAATGCTTCTGTCTAGATTTTAAATGAAGATATTCCCGTTTCCAACGAAATCTTCACATTTATCCAAATATCCACTTGCCGATTCTTCAAAAAGAGTGTTTCCAAACTGCAGTATGAAAAGAAAGGTTGAACTCTGTAAGTAGAGAAAACACATCACAAACAAGTTTCTTAGAATGCTTCTGTCTAGATTTTATATGAAGATATTCCCGTTTCCAACGAAATCTTCAAAGTTATCCAAATATCCACTTGCAGATTCTACAAAAAGAGTGTTTCCAAACTACTGTATCAACAGAAAGGTTCAACTCTGGTAACTGAGTACACACATCCCGATTAAGTTTCTGAGAATCTTTCTGTCTCTTTTTCATGGGAAGATATTTCGGTTTTCACCGTAGGCCTGAATTCGCTCAAAATGTCCGCTTGCAGATACTACAAAAGAGTGTTTAGAACCTGGTCTACGAAAGGGAATGTTCAGCTCTGTGACTTGAATGCAGATATTACAAAGCAGTTTCTGACAGTGCTTCTGTCTAGATTTTAGATGAAGATATTCCCGTTTCCAACGAAATCATTAGAGCTATCCAAATATCCACTTACAGATTCTACAAAAAGAGAATTTCCAAACTGCTTTATTTAAGGAAAGGATGAACTCTGTTAGTTGAGGACGCACACCACAAAGAAGTTTCTGAGAATGCTTTTGTCTAGATTTTATATGAAGATATTCCCGTTTCCAACGAAATCTTTAGAGGTATCCAAATATCCACTTACAGATTCTACAAAAAGAGAGTATCCAAACTGCTGTATCAAAAGAATGGTTGAACTCTGTTAGTTGAGGACACTCACCACAAACAGGCTTTTGAGAATGCTTCTGTCTAAATTTTATATGAAGATACTCCCATTTCCAACGAACTCTTCACTGTTATCCAAATATCCACTTGCCGATTCTACAAAAAGAGTGTTTCCAAACTGCTGTATCAAAAGAAAGGATGAACTCTGTAAGTAGAGAAAACACATCACAAAGAAGTTTCTGAGAATGCTTCTGTCTACATTTTATATGAAGATATCCCCGTTTCCAACGAAGTCTTCAAAGTTATCCAAATATCCACTTGCAGATCCTACCAAAAGAGTGTTTCCAAACTGCTGTATCAAAAGAATGGTTGAGCTCCGTTAGTTGAGGACACTCATCACAAACAAGCTTTTGAGAATGCTTCTGTCTAGATTTTATATGAAGATATTCCCGTTTCCAAAGAACTCTTCACTGTTATGCAAATATCCACTTGCCGATTCTACAAAAAGAGTGTTTCCAAACTGCTGAATCAAAAGAAAGGTTGAACTCTGTAAGTAGAGAAAACACATCACAAAGAAGTTTCTGAGAATGCTTCTGTCTAGATTTTATATGAAGATATTCCCGTTTCCAACGTACTCTTCACTGTTATCCAAATATCCACTTGCCGATTCTACAAAAGGAGTGTTTCCAAACTGCTGTATCAAAAGAAAGGTTGAACTCTGTAAGTAGAGAAAACACATCACAAAGAAGCTGCTGAGAATGCTTTTGTCTAGATTTTATATGAAGATATTCCCGTTTCCAACGAAATCTTCAAAGTTATCCAAATATCCACTTGCAGATTCTACAAAAAGTGTGTTTCCAAACTACTGTATGAACAGAAAGGTTCAACTCTGGTAACTGAGTACACACATCCCGATTAAGTTTCTGAGAATCTTTCTGTCTCCTTTTTATTTGAAGATATTTCTGTTTTCACCATAGGCCTGAATTCGCTCAAAATGTCCACTTCCAGATACTACAAAAAGAGTGTTTCAAACCTGGTCTACGAAAGGGAATGTTCAGCTCTGTGACTTGAATGCAGATATCACAAAGCAGTTTCTCACAGTGCTTCTGTCTAGATTTTAGATGAAGATATTCCCGTTTCCAACGAAATCGTTAGAGCTATCCAAATATCCACTTACAGATTCTACGAAAAGAGAGTTTCCAAACTGCTCTATTTAAAGAATGGTTGAACTCTGTTAGTTGAGGACGCACACCACAAAGAAGTTTCTGAGAATGCTTTTGTCTAGATTTTATATGAAGATATTCCCGTTTCCAACGAAATCTTTAGAGGTATCCAAATATCCACTTACAGATTCTCCAAAAAGAGAGTATCCAAACTGCTGTATCAAAGGAATGGTTGAACTCTGTTAGTTGAGGACACTCATCGCAAAGAATCTTCTGAGAATGCTTCTGTCTAGATTTTATATGAAGATATTTCCGTTTCCAACGAAATCTTCACAGTTATCCAAATATCCACTTGCAGATTCTACCAAAAGAGTGTTTCCAAACTGCTGTATCAAAAGAATGGTTGAGCTCCGTTAGTTGAGGACACTCATCACAAACAAGCTTTTGAGAATGCTTCTGTCTAGATTTTATATGAAGATATTCCCGTGTCCAACGAACTCTTCACTGTTATCCAAATATCCACTTGCCGATCCTACAAAAAGAGTGTTTCCAAACTGCTGAATCAAAAGAAAGGTTGAACTCTGTAAGTAGAGAAAAAACATCACAAAGATGTTTCTGAGAATGCTTCTGTATAGATTTTATATGAAGATTTTCCCGTTTCCAATGAAATCTTCAAAGTTATCCAAATATCCACTTGCAGATTCTACAAAAAGAGTGTTTCCAAACTACTGTATCAACAGAAAGGTTCAACTCCGGTAACTGAGTACACACATCCCGATTAAGTTTCTGAGAATCTTTCTGTCTCTTTTTTATAGGAAGATATTTCTGTTTTCACCGTAGGCCTGAATTCGCTCAAAATGTCCACTTCCAGATACTACAAAAAGAGTGTTTCAAACCTGGTCTACGAAAGCGAATATTCAGCTCTGTGACTTGAATGCAGATATCACTAAGCAGTTTCTGACAGTGCTTCTGTCTAGATTTTAGATGAAGATATTCCCGTTTCCAACGAAATCTTTAGAGGTATCCAAATATCCAGTTACAGATTCTACAAAAAGACAGTATCCAAACTGCTGTATCAAAAGAATGGTTGAACTCTGTTAGTTGAGGACACTCATCACAAAGAAGCTTCTGAGAATGCTTCTGTCTAGATTTTATATGAAGATATTCCCGTTTCCAACGAAATCTTCACAGTTATCCAAATTTCCACTTGCAGATTCTACCAAAAGAGTGTTTCCAATCTGCTGTATCAAAGGAATGGTTGAGCTCCGTTAGTTGAGGACACTCATCACAAACAAGCTTTTGAGAATGCTTCTGTCTAGATTTTGTGTGAAGATATTCCCGTTTCCAACGAACTCTTCACTGTTATCCAAATATCCACTTGCCGATTCTACAAAAAGAGTGTTTCCAAACTGCTGTATCAAAAGAAAGGTTGAACTCTGTTAGTAGAGAAAACACATCACAAAGAAGTTTCTGAGAATGCTTCTGTCTAGATTTTATATGAAGATATTCCCGTTTCCAACGAAATCTTCAAAGTTATCCAAATATCCACTTGCAGATCCTACAAAAAGAGTGTTTCCAAACTACTGTATCAACAGAAAGGTTCAAATCTGGTAACTGAGTACACACATCCCGATTAAGTTTCTGAGAATCTTTCTGTCTCTTTTTTATGGGAAGATATTTCTGTTTTCACCGTAGGCCTGAATTCGCTCAAAATGTCCACTTCCAGATACTACAAAAAGAGTGTTTCAAACCTGGTCTACGAAAGGGAATGTTGAGCTCTGTGACATGAATGCAGATATCACAAAGCAGTTTCTGACAGTGCTTCTGTCTAGATTTTATATGAAGATATTCCCGTTTCCAACGAAATCTTTAGGGGTATCCAAATATCCAGTTACAGATTCTCCAAAAAGAGAGTATTCAAACTGCTGTATCAAAAGAATGGTTGAACTCTGTTAGTTGAGGACACTCATCACAAAGAAGCTTCTGAGAATGCTTCTGTCTAGATTTTATATGAAGATATTCCCGTTTCCAACGAAATCTTCACAGTTATCCAAATATCCACTTGCAGATTCTACCAAAAGAGTGTTTCCAAACTGCTGTATCAGAAGAAAGGTTGAACTCTGTAAGTAGAGAAAACACATCACAAAGAAGTTTCTGAGAATGCTTCTGTCTAGGTTTTATATGAAGATATTCCCGTTTCCAACGAAATCTTCAAAGTTATCCAAATATCCACTTGCAGATTCTACCAAAAGAGTGTTTCCAAACTGCTGTATCAGAAGAATGGTTGAGCTCCGTTAGTTGAGGACACTCATCACAAGGAAGCTTCTGAGAATGCTTCTGTCTAGATTTTATATGAAGATATTCCCGTTTCCAACGAACTCTTCACAGTTATCCAAATATCCACTTGCCGATTCTACAAAAAGAGTGTTTCCAAACTGCTGTATCAAAAGAAAGGTTGAACTCTGTAAGTAGAGAAAACACATCACAAAGAAGTTTCTGAGAATGCTTCTGTCTAGATTTTATATGAAGATATTCCCGTTTCCAACGAACTCTTCACTGTTATCCAAATATCCACTTGCCGATTCTACGAAAAGAGTGTTTCCAAACTGCTGTATCAAAAGAAAGGTTGAACTCCGTAAATAGAGAAAACACATCACAAAGAAGTTTCTGAGAATGCTTCTGTCTAGATTTTATATGAAGATATTCCCGTTTCCAACGAAATCTTCAAAGTTATCCAAATATCCACTTGCAGATTCTACAAAAAGAGTGTTTCCAAACTACTGTATCAACAGAAAGGTTCAACTCTGGTAACTGAGTACACACATAACGATTAAGTTTCTGAGAATCTTTCTGTCTCTTTTTTATGGGAAGACATTTCTGTTTTCACCGTAGACCTGAATTCGCTCAAAATGTCCACTTCTAGATACTACAAAAAGAGTGTTTCAAACCTGGTCTACGAAAGGGAATGTTCATCTCTGTGACTTGAATGCAGATATCACAAAGCAGTTTCTGACAGTGCTTCTGTCTAGATTTTAGATGAAGATATTCCCGTTTCCAACGAAATCCTTAGAGCTATCCAAATATCCACTTACAGATTCTACAAAAAGAGAGTTTCCAATCTGCTCTATTTAAAGAAAGGTTGAACTCTGTTAGTTGAGGACGCACACCACAAAGAAGTTTCTGAGAATGCTTTTGTCTAGATTTTATATGAAGATATTCCCGTTTCCAACGAAATCTTTAGAGGTATCCAAATATCCAGTTACAGATTCTCCAAAAAGAGAGTATCCAAACTGCTGTATCAAAAGAATGGTTGAACTCTGTTAGTTGAGGACACTCATCACAAAGAAGCTTCTGAGAATGCTTCTGTCTAGATTTTAAATGAAGATATTCCCGTTTCCAACGAAATCTTCACAGTTATCCAAATATCCACTTGCCGATTCTTCAAAAAGAGTGTTTCCAAACTGCAGTATGAAAAGAAAGGTTGAACTCTGTAAGTAGAGAAAACACATCACAAACAAGTTTCTTAGAATGCTTCTGTCTAGATTTTATATGAAGATATTCCCGTTTCCAACGAAATCTTCAAAGTTATCCAAATATCCACTTGCAGATTCTACAAAAAGAGTGTTTCCAAACTACTGTATCAACAGAAAGGTTCAACTCTGGTAACTGAGTACACACATCCCGATTAAGTTTCTGAGAATCTTTCTGTCTCTTTTTCATGGGAAGATATTTCGGTTTTCACCGTAGGCCTGAATTCGCTCAAAATGTCCGCTTGCAGATACTACAAAAGAGTGTTTAGAACCTGGTCTACGAAAGGGAATGTTCAGCTCTGTGACTTGAATGCAGATATTACAAAGCAGTTTCTGACAGTGCTTCTGTCTAGATTTTAGATGAAGATATTCCCGTTTCCAACGAAATCATTAGAGCTATCCAAATATCCACTTACAGATTCTACAAAAAGAGAATTTCCAAACTGCTTTATTTAAGGAAAGGATGAACTCTGTTAGTTGAGGACGCACACCACAAAGAAGTTTCTGAGAATGCTTTTGTCTAGATTTTATATGAAGATATTCCCGTTTCCAACGAAATCTTTAGAGGTATCCAAATATCCACTTACAGATTCTACAAAAAGAGAGTATCCAAACTGCTGTATCAAAAGAATGGTTGAACTCTGTTAGTTGAGGACACTCACCACAAACAGGCTTTTGAGAATGCTTCTGTCTAAATTTTATATGAAGATACTCCCATTTCCAACGAACTCTTCACTGTTATCCAAATATCCACTTGCCGATTCTACAAAAAGAGTGTTTCCAAACTGCTGTATCAAAAGAAAGGATGAACTCTGTAAGTAGAGAAAACACATCACAAAGAAGTTTCTGAGAATGCTTCTGTCTACATTTTATATGAAGATATCCCCGTTTCCAACGAAGTCTTCAAAGTTATCCAAATATCCACTTGCAGATCCTACCAAAAGAGTGTTTCCAAACTGCTGTATCAAAAGAATGGTTGAGCTCCGTTAGTTGAGGACACTCATCACAAACAAGCTTTTGAGAATGCTTCTGTCTAGATTTTATATGAAGATATTCCCGTTTCCAAAGAACTCTTCACTGTTATGCAAATATCCACTTGCCGATTCTACAAAAAGAGTGTTTCCAAACTGCTGAATCAAAAGAAAGGTTGAACTCTGTAAGTAGAGAAAACACATCACAAAGAAGTTTCTGAGAATGCTTCTGTCTAGATTTTATATGAAGATATTCCCGTTTCCAACGTACTCTTCACTGTTATCCAAATATCCACTTGCCGATTCTACAAAAGGAGTGTTTCCAAACTGCTGTATCAAAAGAAAGGTTGAACTCTGTAAGTAGAGAAAACACATCACAAAGAAGCTGCTGAGAATGCTTTTGTCTAGATTTTATATGAAGATATTCCCGTTTCCAACGAAATCTTCAAAGTTATCCAAATATCCACTTGCAGATTCTACAAAAAGTGTGTTTCCAAACTACTGTATGAACAGAAAGGTTCAACTCTGGTAACTGAGTACACACATCCCGATTAAGTTTCTGAGAATCTTTCTGTCTCCTTTTTATTTGAAGATATTTCTGTTTTCACCATAGGCCTGAATTCGCTCAAAATGTCCACTTCCAGATACTACAAAAAGAGTGTTTCAAACCTGGTCTACGAAAGGGAATGTTCAGCTCTGTGACTTGAATGCAGATATCACAAAGCAGTTTCTCACAGTGCTTCTGTCTAGATTTTAGATGAAGATATTCCCGTTTCCAACGAAATCGTTAGAGCTATCCAAATATCCACTTACAGATTCTACGAAAAGAGAGTTTCCAAACTGCTCTATTTAAAGAATGGTTGAACTCTGTTAGTTGAGGACGCACACCACAAAGAAGTTTCTGAGAATGCTTCTGTCTAGATTTTATATGAAGATATTCCCGTTTCCAACGAAATCTTCACAGTTATCCAAATATCCACTTGCAGATTCTACCAAAAGAGTGTTTCCAAACTGCTGTATCAGAAGAATGGTTGAGCTCCGTTAGTTGAGGACCCTCATCACAAACAAGCTTTTGAGAATGCTTCTGTCTAGATTTTATATGAAGATATTCCCGTTTCCAACGAACTCTTCACAGTTATCCAAATATCCACTTGCCGATTCTACAAAAAGAGTGTTTCCAAACTGCTGTATCAAAAGAAAGGTTGAACTCTGTAAGTAGAGAAAACACATCACAAAGAAGTTTCTGAGAATGCTTCTGTCTAGATTTTATATGAAGATATTCCCGTTTCCAACGAAATCTTCAAAGTTATCCAAATATCCACTTGCAGATTCTACAAAAAGAGTGTTTCCAAACTACTGTATCAACAGAAAGGTTCAACTCTGGTAACTGAGTACACACATCCCGATTAAGTTTCTGAGAACCTTTCTGTCTCTTTCTTATGGGAAGATATTTCTGTTTTCACAGTATGCCTGAATTCGCTCAAAATGTCCACTTCCAGATACTACAAAAAGAGTGTTTCAAACCTGGTCTATGAAAGGGAATCTTCAGCTCTGTGACTTGAATGCAGATATCACAAAGCAGTTTCTGACAGTACTTCTGTCTAGATATTAGATGAAGATATTCCCGTTTCCAACGAAATCGTTAGAGCTATCCAAATATCCACTTACAGATTCTACAAAAAGAGAGTTTCCAAACTGCTCTATTTAAAGAAAGGTTGAACTCTGTTAGTTGAGGACGCACACCACAAAGAAGTTTCTTAGAATGCTTCTGTCTAGATTTTATATGAAGATATTCCCGTTTCCAACGAAATCTTTAGAGGTATCCAAATATCCACTTACAGATTCTACAAAAAGAGAGTATCCAAACTGCTGTATCAAAAGAATGGTTGAACTCTGTTTGTTGAGGACACTCATCACAAAGAAGCTTCTGAGAATGCTTCTGTCTAGATTTTATATGAAGATATTCCCGTTTCCAACGAAATCTTCACAGTTATCCAAATATCCACTTGCAGATTTTACAAAAAGTGAGTTTCCAAACTGCTGTATCAAAAGAATGGTTGAGCTCCGTTAGTTGAGGACACTTATCACAAACAAGCTTTTGAGTATGCTTCTGTCTAGATTTTGTATGAAGATATTCCCGTTTCCAACGAACTCTTCACTGTTATCCAAATATCCACTTGTCGATCCTACAAAAAGAGTGTTTCCAAACTGCTGTATCAAAAGAAAGGTTGAACTCTGTAAGTAGAGAAAACACATCACAAAGAAGTTTCTGAGAATGCTTCTGTCTAGATTTTATATGAAGATATTCCCGTTTCCAAAGAAATCTTCAAAGTTATCCAAATATCCACTTGCAGATTCTACAAAAAGAGTGTTTCCAAACTACTGTATCAACAGAAAGGTTCAACTCTGGTAACTGAGTACACACATCCTGATTAAGTTTCTGAGAATCTTTCTTTCTCTTTTTTATGGGAAGATATTTCTGTTTTCACCGTAGGCCTGAATTCGCTCAAAATGTCCACTTCCAGATACTACAAAAAGAATGTTTCAAAACTGGTCTACGAAAGGGAATGTTCAGCTCTGTGTCTTGAATGCAGATATTACAAAGCAGTTTCTGAGAGTGCTTCTGTCTAGGTTTTAGATGAAGATATTCCCGTTTCCAACGAAATCGTTAGAGCTATCCAAATATCCACTTACAGATTCTACAAAAAGAGAATTTCCAAACTGCTCTATTTAAAGAAAGGATGAACTCTGTTAGTTGAGGACGCACACCACAAAGAAGTTTCTGAGAATGCTTTTGTTTAGATTTTATATGAAGATAATCCCGTTTCCAACGAAATCTTTAGAGGTTTCCAAATATCCAGTTAGAGATTCTACAAAAAGAGAGTATCCAAACTGATGTATCAAAAGAATGGTTGAACTCTGTTAGTTGAGGACACTCATCACAAAGAAGCTTCTGAGAATGCTTCTGTCTAGATTTTATATGAAGATATTCCCGTTTCCAATGAAATCTTCACAGTTATCCAAATATCCACTTGCAGATTCTACCAAAAGAGTGTTTCCAAACTGCTGTATCAAAAGAATGGTTGAGCTCCGTTAGTTGAGGACACTCATCACAAACAAGCTTTTGAGAATGCTTCTGTCTAGATTTTATGTGAGGATATTCCCGTTTCCAACGAACTCTTAACTGTTATCCAAATATCCACTTGCCGATTCTACAAAAAGAGTGTTTCCAAACTGCTGTATCAAAAGAAAGGTTGAACTCTGTAAGTAGAGAAAACACATCACAAAGAAGTTTCTGAGAATGCTTCTGTCTAGATTTTATATGAAGATATTCCCGTTTCCAACGAAATCTTCAAAGTTATCCAAATATCCACTTGCAGATCCTACAAAAAGAGTGTTTCCAAACTACTGTATCAACAGAAAGGTTCAAATCTGGTAACTGAGTACACACATCCCGATTAAGTTTCTGAGAATCTTTCTGTCTCTTTTTTATGGGAAGATATTTCTGTTTTCACCGTAGGCCTGAATTCGCTCAAAATGTCCACTTGCAGATACTACAAAAAGAGTGTTTCAAACCTGGTCTATGAAAGGGAATGTTCAGCTCTGTGACTTGAATGCAGATATCACAAAGCAGTTTCTGACAGTGCTTCTGTCTAGATTTTAGATGAAGATATTCCCGTTTCCAACGAAATCGTTAGAGCTATCCAAATATCCACTTACAGATTCTACAAAAAGAGAGTTTCCAAACTGCTCTATTTAAAGAAAGGTTGAACTCTGTTAGTTGAGGACGCACACCACAAAGAAGTTTCTGAGAATGCTTTTGTCTAGATTTTATATGAAGTTATTCCCGTTTCCAATGAAATCTTTAGAGGTATCCAAATATCCAGTTACAGATTCTACAAAAAGAGAGTATCCAGACTGCTGTATCAAAAGAATGCTTGAACTCTGTTAGTTGAGGACACTCATCACAAAGAAGCTTCTGAGAATGCTTCTGTCTAGATTTTACATGAAGATATTCCCGTTTCCAACGAACTCTTCACAGTTATCCAAATATCCACTTGCAGATTCTACCAAAAGAGTGTTTCCAATCTGTTGTACGAAAAGAAAGGTTGAACTCTGTAAGTAGAGAAAACACATCACAAAGAAGTTTCTGAGAATGCTTCTGTCTAGATTTCATATGAAGATATTTCCGTTTCCAACGAACTCTTCACTGTTATCCAAATATCCACTTGCCGATTCTACAAAAATAGTGTTTCCAAATTGCTGTATCAAAAGAAAGGTTGAACTCCGTAAATAGAGAAAACACATCACAAAGAAGTTTCTGAGAATGCTTCTGTCTAGATTTTATATGAAGATATTCCCGTTTCCAACGAAATCTTCAAAGTAATCCAAATATCCACTTGCAGATTCTACAAAAAGAGTGTTTCCAAACTACTGTATCAACAGAAAGGTTCAAATCTGGTAACTGAGTACACACATCGTGATTAAGTTTCTGAGAATCTTTCTGTCTCTTTTGTATTTGAAGATATTTCTGTTTTCACTGTAGGCCTGAATTCGCTCAAAATATCCACTTCCAGATACTACAAAAAGAGTGTTTCAAACCTGGTCTACGGAAGGGAATGTTCAGCTCTGTGACTTGAATGCAGATATCACAAGGCAGTTTCTGACAGTGCTTCTGTCTAGATTTTAGATGAAGATACTCCCGTTTCCAACGAAATCGTTAGAGCTATCCAAATATCCACTTACAGATTCTACAAAAAGAGAGTATCGAAACTGCTGTATCAAAAGAATGGTTGAACTCTGTTTGTTGAGGACACTCATCACAAAGAAGCTTCTGAGAATGCTTCTGTCTAGGATTTATATGAAGATATTCCCGTTTCCAACGAAATCTTCACAGTTATCCAAATATCCACTTGCAGATTTTACAAAAAGTGAGTTTCCAAACTGCTGTATCAAAAGAATGGTTGAGCTCCGTTAGTTGAGGACACTTATCACAAACAAGCTTTTGAGTATGCTTCTGTCTAGATTTTATATGAAGATATTCCCGTTTCCAACGAACTCTTCACAGTTATCCAAATATCCACTTGCAGATTCTACCAAAAGAATGTTTCCAAACTGCTGTATCAAAAGAATGGTTGAGCTCCGTTAGTTGAGGACACTCATCACAAACAAGCTTTTGAGAATGCTTCTGTCTAGATTTTATGTGAGGATGTTCCCGTTTCCAACGAACTCTTAACTGTAATCCAAATATCCACTTGCCGATTCTACAAAAAGAGTGTTTCCAAACTGCTGTATCAAAAGAAAGGTTGAACTCTGTAAGTAGAGAAAACACATCACAAAGAAGTTTCTGAGAATGCTTCTGTCTAGATTTTATATGAAGATATTCCCGTTTCCAACGAACTCTTCACTGTTATCCAAATATCCACTTGCCGATTCTACGAAAAGAGTGTTTCCAAACTGCTGTATCAAAAGAAAGGTTGAACTCCGTAAATAGAGAAAACACATCACAAAGAAGTTTCTGAGAATGCTTCTGTCTAGATTTTATATGAAGATATTCCCGTTTCCAACGAAATCTTCAAAGTTATCCAAATATCCTCTTGCAGATTCTACAAAAAGAGTGTTTCCAAACTACTGTATCAACAGAAATGTTCAACCCTGGTAACTGACTACACACATCCCGATTAAGTTTCTGAGAATCTTTCTGTCTCTTTTTTATGGGAAGATATTTCTCTTTTCACCGTAGGCCTGAATTCGCTCAAAATGTCCACTTCGAGATACTACAAAAAGAGTGTTTCAAACCTGGTCTACGAAAGGGAATGTTCAGCTCTGTGACTTGAATGCAGATATCACAAAGCAGTTTCTGACAGTGCTTCAGTCTAGATTTTAGATGAAGATATTCCCGTTTCAAACGAAATCGTTAGAGCTATCCAAATATCCACTTACAGATTCTACAAAAAGAGATTTTCCAAACTGCTCTATTTAAAGAAAGGTTGAACTCTGTTAGTTGAGGACAATCATCACAAAGAAGCTTCTGAGAATGCTTCTGTCTAGATTTTATATGAAGATATTCCCGTTTCCAACGAAATCTTCACAGTTATCCAAATATCCACTTGCAGATTCTACCAAAGGGGTGTTTCCAAACTGCTGTATCAAAAGAATGTTTGAGCTCCGTTAGTTGAGGACACTCATCACAAAGAAGCTTTTGAGAATGCTTCTGTCTAGATTTTATATGAAGATATTCCCGTTTCCAACGAACTCTTCACTGTTATCCAAATATCCACTTGCCGATTCTACAAAAAGAGTGTTTCCAAACTGCTGTATCAAAAGAAAGTTTGAACTCTGTAAGTAGAGAAAACACATCACAAAGAAGTTTCTGAGAATGCTTCTGTCTAGATTTTATATGAAGATATTCCGGTATCCAACGAAATCTTCATAGTTATCCAAATATCCACTTGCAGATTCTACAAAAAGAGTGTTTCCAAACTACTGTATCAACAGAAAGTTTCAACTCTGGTAACTGAGTACACACATCCCGATTAAGTTTCTGAGAATCTTTCTGTCTCTTTTTTATTTGAAGATATTTCTGTTTTCACCGTAGGCCTGAATTCGCTCAAAATGTCCACTTCCAGATACTACAAAAAGAGTGTTTCAAACCTGGTCTACGAAAGGGAATGTTCAGCTCTGTGACATGAATGCAGATATCACAAAGCAGTTTCTGACAGTGCTTCTGTCTAGATTTTAGATGAAGATACTCCCGTTTCCAACGAAATCGTTAGAGCTATCCAAATATCCACTTACAGATTCTACAAAAAGAGAGTTTCCAAACTGCTCTATTTAAAGAAAGGTTGAACTCTGTTAGTTGAGGACGCACACCACAAAGAAGTTTCTGAGAATGCTTTTGTCTAGATTTTATATGAAGATATTCCCGTTTCCAACGAAATCTTTAGAGGTATCCAAATATCCACTTACAGATTCTCCAAAAAGAGAGTATTCAAACTGCTGTATCAAAAGAATGGTTGAACTCTGTTAGTTGAGGACACTCATCACAAAGAAGCTTCTGAGAATGCTTCTGTCTAGATTTTAAATGAAGATATTCCCGTTTCCAACGAAATCTTCACAGTTATCCAAATATCCACTTGCAGATTCTACCAAAAGTGTGTTTGCAAACTGCTGTATCAAAAGAATGGTTGAGCTCCGTTAGTTGAGGACACTCATCACAAACAAGCTTTTGAGAATGCTTCTGTCTAGATTTTATATGAAGATATTCCCGTTTCCAACGAAATCGTTAGAGCTATCCAAATATCCACTTACACATTCTACAAAAAGAGAGTTTCCAAACTGCTCTATTTAAAGAATGGTTGAACTCTGTTAGTTGAGGACGCAAACCACAAAGAAGTTTCTGAGAATGCTTTGGTCTAGATTTTATATGAAGATATTCCCGTTTCCAATGAAATCTTTAGAGGTATCCAAATATCCAGTTACAGATTCTACAAAAAGAGAGTATCCAAACTGCTGTATCAAAAGAATGGTTGAACTCTGTTAGTTGAGCACACTCATCACAAAGAAGCCTCTGAGAATGCTTCTGTCTAGATTTTATATGAAGATATTCCCGTTTCCAACGAAATCTTCACAGTTATCCAAATATCCACTTGCAGATTCTACCAAAAGAGTGTTTCCAAACTGCTGTATCAAAAGAATGGTTGAGCTCCGTTAGTTGAGGACACTCAACACAAACAAGCTTTTGAGAATGCTTCTGTCTAGATTTTATATGAAGATATTCCGGTCTCCAACGAACTCTTCACAGTTATCCAAATATCCACTTGCCGATTCTACAAAAAAGTGTTTCCAAACTGCTGTACGAAAAGAAAGGTTGAACTCTGTAAGTAGAGAAAACACATCACAAAGAAGTTTCTGAGAATGCTTCTGTCTAGATTTTATATGAAGGTATTCCCGTTTCCAACGAACTCTTCACTGTTATCCAAATATCCACTTGCCGATTCTACAAAAAAAGTGTTTCCAAATTGCTGTATCAAAAGAAAGGTTGAACTCCGTAAATAGAGAAAACACATCACAAAGAAGTTTCTGAGAATGCTTCTGTCTAGATTTTATATGAAGATATTCCCGTTTCCAACGAAATCTTCAAAGTAATCCAAATATCCACTTGCAGATTCTACAAAAAGGGTGTTTCCAAACTACTGTATCAACAGAAAGGTTCAACTCTGGTAACTGAGTACACACATCCCGATTAAGTTTCTGAGAATCTTTCTGTCTCTTTTTTATTTGAAGATATTTCTGTTTTCACCGTAGGCCTGAATTCGCTCAAAATGTCCACTTCCAGATACTACAAAAAGAGTGTTTCAAACCTGGTCTACGAAAGGGAATGTTCAGCTCTGTGACATGAATGCAGATATCACAAAGCAGTTTCTGACAGTGCTTCTGTCTAGATTTTATATGAAGATATTCCCGTTTCCAACGAAATCTTTAGAGGTATCCAAATATCCAGTTACAGATTCTCCAAAAAGAGAGTATTCAAACTGCTGTATCAAAAGAATGGTTGAACTCTGTTAGTTGAGGACACTCATCACAAAGAAGCTTCTGAGAATGCTTCTGTCTAGATTTTATATGAAGATATTCCCGTTTCCAACGAAATCTTCACAGTTATCCAAATATCCACTTGCAGATTCTACCAAAAGAGTGTTTCCAAACTGCTGTATCAGAAGAAAGGTTGAACTCTGTAAGTAGAGAAAACACATCACAAAGAAGTTTCTGAGAATGCTTCTGTCTAGGTTTTATATGAAGATATTCCCGTTTCCAACGAAATCTTCAAAGTTATCCAAATATCCACTTGCAGATTCTACCAAAAGAGTGTTTCCAAACTGCTGTATCAGAAGAATGGTTGAGCTCCGTTAGTTGAGGACACTCATCACAAGGAAGCTTCTGAGAATGCTTCTGTCAAGATTTTATATGAAGATATTCCCGTTTCCAACGAACTCTTCACAGTTATCCAAATATCCACTTGCCGATTCTACAAAAAGAGTGTTTCCAAACTGCTGTATCAAAAGAAAGGTTGAACTCTGTAAGTAGAGAAAACACATCACAAAGAACTTTCTGAGAATGCTTCTGTCTAGATTTTATATGAAGATATTCCCGTTTCAAACGAAATCTTCAAAGTTATCCAAATATTCACTTGCAGATTCTACAAAAAGAGTGTTTCCAAACTACTGTATCAACAGAAAGGTTCAACTCTGGTAACTGAGTACACACATCCCGATTAAGTTTCTGAGAATCTTTCTGTCTCTTTTTTATGGGAAGATATTTCTGTTTTCACCGTAGGCCTGAATTCGCTCAAAATGTCCACTTCCAGATACTACAAAAAGAGTGTTTCAAACCTGGTCTACGAAAGGGAATGTTCAGCTCTGTGACTTGAATGCAGATATCACAAAGCAGTTTCTGACAGTGCTTCTGTCTAGATTTTAGATGAAGATACACCCGTTTCCAACGAAATCGTTAGAGCTATCCAAATATCCACTTACAGATTCTACAAAAAGAGAGTTTCCAAACTGCTCTATTTAAAGAAAGGTTGAACTCTGTTAGTTGAGGACGCACACCACAAAGAAGTTTCTGAGAATGCTTTTGTCTAGATTTTATATGAAGATATTCCCGTTTCCAACGAAATCTTTAGAGGTATCCAAATATCCACTTACAGATTCTACAAAAAGAGATTATCCAAACTGCTGTATCAAAAGAATGGTTGAACTCTGTTAGATGAGGACACTCATCACAAAGAAGCTTCTGAGAATGCTTCTGTCTAGATTTTAAATGAAGATATTCGCGTTTCCAACGAAATCTTCACAGTTATCCAAATATCCACTTGCAGATTCTACCAAAAGAGTGTTTCCAAACTGCTGTATGAAAAGAATGGTTGAGCTCCGTTAGTTGAGGACACTCATCACAAACAAGCTTTTGAGAATGCTTCTGTCTAGATTTTATATGAAGATATTCCCGTTTCCAACGAACTCTTCACAGTTATCCAAATATCCACTTGCCGATTCTTTCAAAAAGAGTGTTTCCAAACTGCTGTATCAAAGAAAGGTTGAACTCTGTAAGTAGAGAAAACACATCACAAAGAAGTTTCTGAGAATGCTTCTGTCTAGATTTTATATGAAGATATTCCCGTTTCCAACGAAATCTTCAAAGTTATCCAAATATCCACTTGCAGATTCAACAAAAATAGTGTTTCCAAACTACTGTATCAACAGAAAGGTTCAACTCTGGTAACTGAGTACACACATCCCGATTAAGTTTCTGAGAATCTTTCTGTCTCTTTCTTATGGGAAGATATTTCTGTTTTCACAGTATGCCTGAATTCGCTCAAAATGTCCACTTCCAGATACTACAAAAAGAGTGTTTCAAACCTGGTCTATGAAAGGGAATGTTCAGCTCTGTGACTTGAATGCAGATATCACAAAGCAGTTTCTGACAGTACTTCTGTCTAGATATTAGATGAAGATATTCCCGTTTCCAACGAAATCGTTAGAGCTATCCAAATATCCACTTACAGATTCTACAAAAAGAGAGTTTCCAAACTGCTCTATTTAAAGAAAGCTTGAACTCTGTTAGTTGAGGACGCACACCACAAAGAAGTTTCTTAGAATGCTTCTGTCTAGATTTTATATGAAGATATTCCCGTTTCCAACGAAATCTTTAGAGGTATCCAAATATCCACTTACAGATTCTACAAAAAGAGAGTATCGAAACTGCTGTATCAAAAGAATGGTTGAACTCTGTTTGTTGAGGACACTCATCACAAAGAAGCTTCTCAGAATGCTTCTCTCTAGAATTTATATGAAGATATTCCCGTTTCCAACGAAATCTTCACAGTTATCCAAATATCCACTTGCAGATTTTACAAAAAGTGAGTTTCCAAACTGCTGTATCAAAAGAATGGTTGAGCTCCGTTAGTTGAGGACACTTATCACAAACAAGCTTTTGAGTATGCTTCTGTCTAGATTTTATATGAAGATATTCCCGTTTCCAACGAACTCTTCACAGTTATCCAAATATCCACTTGCAGATTCTACCAAAAGAGTGTTTCCAAACTGCTGTATCAAAAGAATGGTTGAGCTCCGTTAGTTGAGGACACTCATCACAAACAAGCTTTTGAGAATGCTTCTGTCTAGATTTTATGTGAGGATATTCCCGTTTCCAACGAACTCTTAACTGTAATCCAAATATCCACTTGCCGATTCTACAAAAAGAGTGTTTCCAAACTGCTGTATCAAAAGAAAGGTTGAACTCTGTAAGTAGAGAAAACACATCACAAAGAAGTTTCTGAGAATGCTTCTGTCTAGATTTTATATGAAGATATTCCCGTTTCCAACGAACTCTTCACTGTTATCCAAATATCCACTTGCCGATTCTACAAAAAGAGTGTTTCCAAACTGCTGTATGAAAAGAAAGGTTGAACTCCGTAAATAGAGAAAACACATCACAAAGAAGTTTCTGAGAATGCTTCTGTCTAGATTTTATATGAAGATATTCCCGTTTCCAACGAAATCTTCAAAGTTATCCAAATATCCTCTTGCAGATTCTACAAAAAGAGTGTTTCCAAACTACTGTATCAACAGAAAGGTTCAACCCTGGTAACTGACTACACACATCCCGATTAAGTTTCTGAGAATCTTTCTGTCTCTTTTTTATGGGAAGATATTTCTCTTTTCACCGTAGGCCTGAATTCGCTCAAAATGTCCACTTCGAGATACTACAAAAAGAGTGTTTCAAACCTGGTCTACGAAAGGGAATGTTCAGCTCTGTGACTTGAATGCAGATATCACAAAGCAGTTTCTGACAGTGCTTCTGTCTAGATTTTAGATGAAGATATTCCCGTTTCAAACGAAATCGTTAGAGCTATCCAAATATCCACTTACAGATTCTACAAAAAGAGATTTTCCAAACTGCTCTATTTAAAGAAAGGTTGAACTCTGTTAGTTGAGGACACTCATCACAAAGAAGCTTCTGAGAATGCTTCTGTCTAGATTTTATATGAAGATATTCCCGTTTCCAACGAAATCTTCACAGTTATCCAAATATCCACTTGCAGATTCTACCAAAAGGGTGTTTCCAAACTGCTGTATCTAAAGAATGTTTGAGCTCCGTTAGTTGAGGACACTCATCACAAACAAGCTTTTGAGAATGCTTCTGTCTAGATTTTATATGAAGATATTCCCGTTTCCAACGAACTCTTCACTGTTATCCAAATATCCACTTGCCGATTCTACAAAAAGAGTGTTTCCAAACTGCTGTATCAAAAGAAAGTTTGAACTCTGTAAGTAGAGAAAACACATCACAAAGAAGTTTCTGAGAATGCTTCTGTCTAGATTTTATATGAAGATATTCCCGTTTCCAACGAAATCTTCATAGTTATCCAAATATCCACTTGCAGATTCTACAAAAAGAGTGTTTCCAAACTACTGTATCAACAGAAAGTTTCAACTCTGGTAACTGAGTACACACATCCCGATTAAGTTTCTGAGAATCTTTCTGTCTCTTTTTTATTTGAAGATATTTCTGTTTTCACCGTAGGCCTGAATTCGCTCAAAATGTCCACTTCCAGATACTACAAAAAGAGTGTTTCAAACCTGGTCTACGAAAGGGAATGTTCAGCTCTGTGACATGAATGCAGATGTCACAAAGCAGTTTCTGACAGTGCTTCTGTCTAGATTTTAGATGAAGATACTCCCGTTTCCAACGAAATCGTTAGAGCTATCCAAATATCCACTTACAGATTCTACAAAAAGAGAGTTTCCAAACTGCTCTATTTAAAGAAAGGTTGAACTCTGTTAGTTGAGGACGCACACCACAAAGAAGTTTCTGAGAATGCTTTTGTCTAGATTTTATATGAAGATATTCCCGTTTCCAACGAAATCTTTAGAGGTATCCAAATATCCACTTACAGATTCTCCAAAAAGAGAGTATTCAAACTGCTGTATCAAAAGAATGGTTGAACTCTGTTAGTTGAGGACACTCATCACAAAGAAGCTTCTGAGAATGCTTCTGTCTAGATTTTAAATGAAGATATTCCCGTTTCCAACGAAATCTTCACAGTTATCCAAATATCCACTTGCAGATTCTACCAAAAGTGTGTTTCCAAACTGCTGTATCAAAAGAATGGTTGAGCTCCGTTAGTTGAGGACACTCATCACAAACAAGCTTTTGAGAATGCTTCTGTCTAGATTTTATATGAAGATATTCCCGTTTCCAACGAAATCGTTAGAGCTATCCAAATATCCACTTACACATTCTACAAAAAGAGAGTTTCCAAACTGCTCTATTTAAAGAATGGTTGAACTCTGTTAGTTGAGGACGCAAACCACAAAGAAGTTTCTGAGAATGCTTTGGTCTAGATTTTATATGAAGATATTCCCGTTTCCAATGAAATCTTTAGAGGTATCCAAATATCCAGTTACAGATTCTACAAAAAGAGAGTATCCAAACTGCTGTATCAAAAGAATGGTTGAACTCTGTTAGTTGAGCACACTCATCACAAAGAAGCCTCTGAGAATGATTCTGTCTAGATTTTATATGAAGATATTCCCGTTTCCAACGAAATCTTCACAGTTATCCAAATATCCACTTGCAGATTCTACCAAAAGAGTGTTTCCAAACTGCTGTATCAAAAGAATGGTTGAGCTCCGTTAGTTGAGGACACTCAACACAAACAAGCTTTTGAGAATGCTTCTGTCTTGATTTTATATGAAGATATTCCGGTCTCCAATGAACTCTTCACTGTTATCCAAATATCCACTTGCCGATTCTACAAAAAAGTGTTTCCAAACTGCTGTACGAAAAGAAAGGTTGAACTCTGTAAGTAGAGAAAACACATCACAAAGAAGTTTCTGAGAATGCTTCTGTCTAGATTTTATATGAAGGTATTCCCGTTTCCAACGAACTCTTCACTGTTATCCAAATATCCACTTGCCGATTCTACAAAAAATGTGTTTCCAAATTGCTGTATCAAAAGAAAGGTTGAACTCCGTAAATAGAGAAAACACATCACAAAGAAGTTTCTGAGAATGCTTCTGTCTAGATTTTATATGAAGATATTCCCGTTTCCAACGAAATCTTCAAAGTAATCCAAATATCCACTTGCAGATTCTACAAAAAGAGTGTTTCCAAACTACTGTATCAACAGAAAGGTTCAACTCCGGTAACTGAGTACACACATCCCGATTAAGTTTCTGAGAATCTTTCTGTCTCTTTTGTATTTGAAGATATTTCTGTTTTCACCGTAGGCCTGAATTCGCTCAAAATATCCACTTCCAGATACTACAAAAAGAGTGCTTCAAACCTGGTCTACGGAAGGGAATGTTCAGCTCTGTGACTTGAATGCAGATATCACAAAGCAGTTTCTGACAGTGCTTCTGTCTAGATTTTAGATGAAGATACTCCCGTTTCCAACGAAATCGTTAGAGCTATCCAAATATCCACTTACAGATTCTACAAAAAGAGAGTTTCCAAACTGCTCTATTTAAAGAAAGGTTGAACTCTGTTAGTTGACGACGCACACCACAAAGAAGTTTCTGAGAATGCTTTTGTCTAGATTTTATATGAAGATATTCCCGTTTCCAATGAAATCTATAGAGGTATCCAAATATCCAGTTACAGATTCTACAAAAAGAGAGTATCCAAACTGCTGTATCAAAAGAAAGGTTGAACTCTGGTAGTTGGGGACACTCATCACAAAGAAGCTTCTGAGAATGCTTCTGTCTAGATTTTATATGAACATATTCCCGTTTCCAACGAAATCTTCACAGTTATCCAAATATCCACTTGAAGATTCTACCAAAAGATTGTTTACAAACTGCTGTATCAAAAGAATGGTTGAGCTCCGTTAGTTGAGGACACTCATCACAAACAAGCTTTTGAGAATGCTTCGGTCTAGATTTTATATGAAGATATTCCCGTTTCCAACGAACTCTTCACTGTTATCCAAATATCCACTAGCCGATTCTACAAAAAGAGTGTTTCCAAACTGCTGTGTCAAAAGAAAGGTTGAACTCTGTAAGTAGAGAAAACACATCACAAAGAAGTTTCTGAGATTGCTTCTGTCTAGATTTTATATGAAGATATTCCCGTTTCCAACGAACTCTTTACTGTTATCCAAATATCCACTTGCCGATTCTACAAATAGAGTGTTTCCAAACTGCTGTATCAAAAGAAAGGTTGAACTCCGTAAATAGAGAAAACACATCACAAAGAAGTTTCTGAGAATGCTTCTGTCTAGATTTTATATGAAGATATTCCCGTTTCCAACGAAATCTTCAAAGTTATCCAAATATCCACTTGCAGATTCTACAAAAAGAGTGTTTCCAAACTACTGTATCAACAGAAAGGTTCAACTCTGGTAACTGAGTACACACATCCCGATTAAGTTTCTGAGAATCTTTCTGTCTCTTTTTTATGGGAAGATATTTCTCTTTTCACCGTAGGCCTGAATTCGCTCGAAATGTCCACTTCCAGATACTACAAAAAGAGTGTTTCAAACCTGGTCTACGAAAGGGAATGTTCAGCTCTGTGACTTGAATGCAGATATCACAAAGCAGTTTCTGACAGTGCTTCTGTCTAGATTTTAGATGAAGATATTCCCGTTTCCAACGAAATCGTTAGAGCTATCCAAATATCCACTTACAGATTCTACAAAAAGAGAGTTTCCAAACTGCTCTATTTAAAGAAAGGTTGAACTCTGTTAGTTGAGGACACTCATCACAAAGAAGCTTCTGAGAATGCTTCTGTCTAGATTTTATATGAAGATATTCCCGTTTCCAACGAAATCTTCACAGTTATCAAAATATCCACTTGCAGATTCTACCAAAAGGGTGTTTCCAAACTGCTGTATCAAAAGAATTTTTGAGCTCCGTTAGTTGAGGACACTCATCACAAACAAGCTTTTGAGAATGCTTCTGTCTAGATTTTATATGAAGATATTCCCGTTTCCAACGAACTCTTCACTGTTATCTAAATGTCCACTTGCCGATTCTACAAAAAGAGTGTTTCCAAACTGCTGTATCAATAGAAAGTTTGAACTCTGTAAGTAGAGAAAACACATCACAAAGAAGTTTCTGAGAATGCTTCTGTCTAGATTTTATATGAAGATATTCCCGTTTCCAACGAAATCTTCATAGTTATCCAAATATCCACTTGCAGATTCTACAAAAAGAGTGTTTCCAAACTACTGTATCAACAGAAAGGTTCAACTCTGGTAACTGAGTACACACATCCTGATTAAGTTTCTGAGAATCTTTCTGTCTCTTTTTTATGGGAAGATATTTCTGTTTTCACCGTAGGCCTGAATTCGCTCAAAATGTCCACTTCCAGATACTACAAAAAGAGTGTTTCAAACCTGGTCTATGAAAGGGAATGTTCAGCTCTGTGACTTGAATGCAGATATCACAAAGCAGTTTCTGACAGTGCTTCTGTCTAGATTTTAGATGAAGATATTCCCGTTTCCAACGAAATCGTTAGAGCTATCCAAATTTCCACTTACAGATTCTACAAAAAGAGAGTTTCCAAACTGCTCTATTTAAAGAAAGGTTGAACTCTGTTAGTTGAGGACGCACAACACAAAGAAGTTTCTGAGAATGCTTTTGTCTAGATTTTATATGAAGATATTCCCGTTTCCAACGAAATCATTAGAGGTATCCAAATATCCAGTTACAGATTCTACAAAAAGAGATTATCCAAACTGCTATATCAAAAGAATGGTTGAACTCTGTTAGTTGAGGACACTCATCACAAAGAAGCTTCTCAGAATGCTTCTGTCTAGATTTTAAATGAAGATATTCCCGTTTCCAACGAAATCTTCACAGTTATCCAAATATCCACTTGCAGATTCTACCAAAAGAGTGTTTCCAAACTGCTGTATCAAAAGAATGGTTGAGCTCCGTTAGTTGAGGACACTCATCACAAACTAGCTTTTGAGAATGCTTCTGTCTAGATTTTATATGAAAATATTCCCGTTTACAACGAACTCTTCACAGTTATCCAAATATCCAAATGCCGATTCTACAAAAAGAGTGTTTCCATACTGCTGTGTCAAAAGAAAGGTTGAACTATGTAAGTAGAGAAAACACATCACAAAGAAGTTTCTGAGTATGCTTCTGTCTAGATTTTATATGAAGATATTCCCGTTTCCAACGAAATCTTCAAAGTTATCCAAATATCCACTTGCAGATTCTACAAAAAGAGTGTTTCCAAACTACTGTATCAACAGAAAGGTTCAACTCTGGTAACTGAGTACACACATCCCGATTAAGTTTCTGAGAATCTTTCTGTCTCTTTTTTATGGGAAGATATTTCTGTTTTCACCGTAGGCCTGAATTCGCACAAAATGTCCACTTCCAGATTCTACAAAAAGAGTGTTTCAAACCTGGTCTACGAAAGGGAATATTCAGCTCTGTGACTTGAATGCAGATATTACTAAGCAGTTTCTGACAGTGCTTCTGTCTATATTTTAGATGAAGTATTCCCGTTTCCAACGAAATCTTTAGAGCTATCCAAATATCCACTTACAGATTCTACAAAAAGAGAGTTTCCAAACTGCTCTATTTAAAGAAAGGATGAACTCTGTTAGTTGAGGACGCACACCACAAAGAAGTTTCTGAGAATGCTTTTGTCTAGATTTTATATGAAGATATTCCCGTTTCCAATGAAATCATTAGAGGTATCCAAATATCCAGTTACAGATACTACAAAAAGAGAGTATCCAAACTGCTGTATCAAAAGAAAGGTTGAACTCTGTTAGTTGAGGACACTCATCACAAAGAAGCTTCTGAGAATGCTTCTGTCTAGATTTTATATGAAGATATTCCCGTTTCCAATGAAATCTTCACAGTTATCCAAATATCCACTTGCGGAAATTACAAAAAGTGTGTTTCCAAACTGCTGTATCAAAAGAATGGTTGAGCTCCGTTAGTTGAGGACACTCATCACAAACAAGCTTTTGAGAATGCTTCTGTCTAGATTTTATGTGAAGATATTCCCGTTTCCAATGAACTCTTCACTGTTATCCAAATATCCACTTGCCGATCCTACAAAAAGAGTGTTTCCAAACTGCTGTATAAAAAGAAAGGTTGAACTCTGTAAGTACAGAAAACACATCACAAAGAAGTTTCGGAGAATGCTTCTGTCTAGATTTTATATGAAGATATTCCCGTTTCCAACGAAATCTTCAAAGTTATCCAAATATCCACTTGCAGATTCTACAAAAAGAGTGTTTCCAAACTACTGTATCAAAAGAAAGGTTCAACTCTGGTAACTGAGTACACACATGCCGATTAAGTTTCTGAGAATCTTTCTGTCTCTTTTTTATGGGAAGATATTTCTGTTTTCACCGTAGGCCTGAATTCGCTCAAAATGTCCACTTCCAGATACTACAAAAAGAGTGTTTCAAACCTGGTCTACGAAAGGGAATGTTCAGCTCTGTGACTTGAATGCAGATATCACAAAGCAGTTTCTGACAGTGCTTCTGTCTAGATTTTAGATGAAGATATTCCCGTTTCCAACGAAATCGTTAGAGCTATCCAAATATCCACTTACAGATTCTACAAAAAGAGAGTTTCCAAACTGCTCTATTTAAAGAAAGGTTGAACTCTGTTAGTTGAGGACGCACAACACAAAGAAGTTTCTGAGAATGCTTTTGTCTAGATTTTATATGAAGATATTCCCGTTTCCAACGAAATCATTAGAGGTATCCAAATATCCAGTTACAGATTCTACAAAAAGAGATTATCCAAACTGCTGTATCAAAAGAATGGTTGAACTCTGTTAGTTGAGGACACTCATCACAAAGAAGCTTCTGAGAATGCTTCTGTCTAGATTTTAAATGAAGATATTCCCGTTTCCAACGAAATCTTCACAGTTATCCAAATATCCACTTGCAGATTCTACCAAAAGAGTGTTTCCAAACTGCTGTATGAAAAGAATGGTTGAGCTCCGTTAGTTGAGGACACTCATCACAAACAAGCTTTTGAGAATGCTTCTGTCTAGATTTTATATGAAAATATTCCCGTTTACAACGAACTCTTCACAGTTATCCAAATATCCAAATGCCGATTCTACAAAAAGTGTGTTTCCATACTGCTGTGTCAAAAGAAAGGTTGAACTATGTAAGTAGAGAAAACACATCACAAAGAAGTTTCTGAGTATGCTTCTGTCTAGATTTTATATGAAGATATTCCCGTTTCCAACGAAATCTTCAAAGTTATCCAAATATCCACTTGCAGATTCTACAAAAAGAGTGTTTCCAAACTACTGTATCAACAGAAAGGTTCAACTCTGGTAACTGAGTACACACATCCCGATTAAGTTTCTGAGAATCTTTCTGTCTCTTTTTTATGGGAAGATATTTCTGTTTTCACCGTAGGCCTGAATTCGCACAAAATGTCCACTTCCAGATTCTACAAAAAGAGTGTTTCAAACCTGGTCTACGAAAGGGAATATTCAGCTCTGTGACTTGAATGCAGATATTACTAAGCAGTTTCTGACAGTGCTTCTGTCTATATTTTAGATGAAGTATTCCCGTTTCCAACGAAATCGTTAGAGCTATCCAAATATCCACTTACAGATTCTACAAAAAGAGAGTTTCCAAACTGCTCTATTTAAAGAAAGGATGAACTCTGTTAGTTGAGGACGCACACCACAAAGAAGTTTCTGAGAATGCTTTTGTCTAGATTTTATATGAAGATATTCCCGTTTCCAATGAAATCATTAGAGGTATCCAAATATCCAGTTACAGATACTACAAAAAGAGAGTATCCAAACTGCTGTATCAAAAGAATGGGTGAACTCTGTTAGTTGAGGACACTCATCACAAAGAAGCTTCTGAGAATGCTTCTGTCTAGATTTTATATGAAGATATTCCCGTTTCCAATGAAATCTTCACAGTTATCCAAATATCCACTTGCGGAAATAACAAAAAGTGTGTTTCCAAACTGCTGTATCAAAAGAATGGTTGAGCTCCGTTAGTTGAGGACACTCATCACAAACAAGCTTTTGAGAATGCTTCTGTCTAGATTTTATGTGAAGATATTCCCGTTTCCAATGAACTCTTCACTGTTATCCAAATATCCACTTGCCGATCCTACAAAAAGAGTGTTTCCAAACTGCTGTATAAAAAGAAAGGTTGAACTCTGTAAGTACAGAAAACACATCACAAAGAAGTTTCGGAGAATGCTTCTGTCTAGATTTTATATGAAGATATTCCCGTTTCCAACGAAATCTTCAAAGTTATCCAAATATCCAATGGCAGATTCTACAAAAAGAGTGTTTCCAAACTACTGTATCAAAAGAAAGGTTCAAATCTGGTAACTGAGTACACACATGCCGATTAAGTTTCTGAGAATCTTTCTGTCTCTTTTTTATGGGAAGATATTTCTGTTTTCACCGTAGGCCTGAATTCGCTCAAAATGTCCACTTCCAGATACTACAAAAAGAGTGTTTCAAACCTGGTCTACGAAAGGGAATATTCAGCTCTGTGACTTGAATGCAGATATCACAAAGCAGTTTCTGACAGTGCTTCTGTCTAGATTTTAGATGAAGATATTCCTGTTTCCAACGAAATCTTTAGAGGTATCCAAATATCCACTTACAGATTCTTCAAAAAGAGAGTATCCAAACTGCTGTATCAAAAGAATGGTTGAACTCTGTTAGTTGAGGACACTCATCACAAAGAAGCTTCTGAGAATGCTTCTGTCTAGATTTTAAATGAAGATATTCCCGTTTCCAACGAAATCTTCACAGTTATCCAAATATCCACTTGCAGATTCTACCAAAAGTGTGTTTGCAAACTGCTGTATCAAAAGAATGGTTGAGCTCCGTTAGTTGAGGACACTCATCACAAACAAGCTTTTGAGAATGCTTCTGTCTAGATTTTATATGAAGATATTCCCGTTTCCAACGAAATCGTTAGAGCTATCCAAATATCCACTTACACATTCTACAAAAAGAGAGTTTCCAAACTGCTCTATTTAAAGAATGGTTGAACTCTGTTAGTTGAGGACGCAAACCACAAAGAAGTTTCTGAGAATGCTTTGGTCTAGATTTTATATGAAGATATTCCCGTTTCCAATGAAATCTTTAGAGGTATCCAAATATCCAGTTACAGATTCTACAAAAAGAGAGTATCCAAACTGCTGTATCAAAAGAATGGTTGAACTCTGTTAGTTGAGCACACTCATCACAAAGAAGCCTCTGAGAATGATTCTGTCTAGATTTTATATGAAGATATTCCCGTTTCCAACGAAATCTTCACAGTTATCCAAATATCCACTTGCAGATTCTACCAAAAGAGTGTTTCCAAACTGCTGTATCAAAAGAATGGTTGAGCTCCGTTAGTTGAGGACACTCAACACAAACAAGCTTTTGAGAATGCTTCTGTCTAGATTTTATATGAAGATATTCCGGTCTCCAATGAACTCTTCACTGTTATCCAAATATCCACTTGCCGATTCTACAAAAAAGTATTTCCAAACTGCTGTACGAAAAGAAAGGTTGAACTCTGTAAGTAGAGAAAACACATCACAAAGAAGTTTCTGAGAATGCTTCTGTCTAGATTTTATATGAAGGTATTCCCGTTTCCAACGAACTCTTCACTGTTATCCAAATATCCACTTGCCGATTCTACAAAAAATGTGTTTCCAAATTGCTGTATCAAAAGAAAGGTTGAACTCCGTAAATAGAGAAAACACATCACAAAGAAGTTTCTGAGAATGCTTCTGTCTAGATTTTATATGAAGATATTCCCGTTTCCAACGAAATCTTCAAAGTAATCCAAATATCCACTTGCAGATTCTACAAAAAGAGTGTTTCCAAACTACTGTATCAACAGAAAGGTTCAACTCCGGTAACTGAGTACACACATCCCGATTAAGTTTCTGAGAATCTTTCTGTCTCTTTTGTATTTGAAGATATTTCTGTTTTCACCGTAGGCCTGAATTCGCTCAAAATATCCACTTCCAGATACTACAAAAAGAGTGCTTCAAACCTGGTCTACGGAAGGGAATGTTCAGCTCTGTGACTTGAATGCAGATATCACAAAGCAGTTTCTGACAGTGCTTCTGTCTAGATTTTAGATGAAGATACTCCCGTTTCCAACGAAATCGTTAGAGCTATCCAAATATCCACTTACAGATTCTACAAAAAGAGAGTTTCCAAACTGCTCTATTTAAAGAAAGGTTGAACTCTGTTAGTTGACGACGCACACCACAAAGAAGTTTCTGAGAATGCTTTTGTCTAGATTTTATATGAAGATATTCCCGTTTCCAATGAAATCTATTGAGGTATCCAAATATCCAGTTACAGATTCTACAAAAAGAGAGTATCCAAACTGCTGTATCAAAAGAAAGGTTGAACTCTGGTAGTTGGGGACACTCATCACAAAGAAGCTTCTGAGAATGCTTCTGTCTAGATTTTATATGAACATATTCCCGTTTCCAACGAAATCTTCACAGTTATCCAAATATCCACTTGAAGATTCTACCAAAAGATTGTTTCCAAACTGCTGTATCAAAAGAATGGTTGAGCTCCGTTAGTTGAGGACACTCATCACAAACAAGCTTTTGAGAATGCTTCGGTCTAGATTTTATATGAAGATATTCCCGTTTCCAACGAACTCTTCACTGTTATCCAAATATCCACTAGCCGATTCTACAAAAAGAGTGTTTCCAAACTGCTGTGTCAAAAGAAAGGTTGAACTCTGTAAGTAGAGAAAACACATCACAAAGAAGTTTCTGAGATTGCTTCTGTCTAGATTTTATATGAAGATATTCCCGTTTCCAACGAACTCTTCACTGTTATCCAAATATCCACTTGCCGATTCTACAAATAGAGTGTTTCAAAACTGCTGTATCAAAAGAAAGGTTGAACTCCGTAAATAGAGAAAACACATCACAAAGAAGTTTCTGAGAATGCTTCTGTCTAGATTTTATATGAAGATATTCCCGTTTCCAACGAAATCTTCAAAGTTATCCAAATATCCACTTGCAGATTCTACAAAAAGAGTGTTTCCAAACTACTGTATCAACAGAAAGGTTCAACTCTGGTAACTGAGTACACACATCCCGATTAAGTTTCTGAGAATCTTTCTGTCTCTTTTTTATGGGAAGATATTTCTCTTTTCACCGTAGGCCTGAATTCGCTCGAAATGTCCACTTCCAGATACTAAAAAAAAGAGTGTTTCAAACCTGGTCTACGAAAGGGAATGTTCAGCTCTGTGACTTGAATGCAGATATCACAAAGCAGTTTCTGACAGTGCTTCTGTCTAGATTTTAGATGAAGATATTCCCGTTTCCAACGAAATCGTTAGAGCTATCCAAATATCCACTTACAGATTCTACAAAAAGAGAGTTTCCAAACTGCTCTATTTAAAGAAAGGTTGAACTCTGTTAGTTGAGGACACTCATCACAAAGAAGCTTCTGAGAATGCTTCTGTCTAGATTTTATATGAAGATATTCCCGTTTCCAACGAAATCTTCACAGTTATCAAAATATCCACTTGCAGATTCTACCAAAAGGGTGTTTCCAAACTGCTGTATCAAAAGAATTTTTGAGCTCCGTTAGTTGAGGACACTCATCACAAACAAGCTTTTGAGAATGCTTCTGTCTAGATTTTATATGAAGATATTCCCGTTTCCAACGAACTCTTCACTGTTATCTAAATGTCCACTTGCCGATTCTACAAAAAGAGTGTTTCCAAACTGCTGTATCAATAGAAAGTTTGAACTCTGTAAGTAGAGAAAACACATCACAAAGAAGTTTCTGAGAATGCTTCTGTCTAGATTTTATATGAAGATATTCCCGTTTCCAACGAAATCTTCATAGTTATCCAAATATCCACTTGCAGATTCTACAAAAAGAGTGTTTCCAAACTACTGTATCAACAGAAAGGTTCAACTCTGGTAACTGAGTACACACATCCTGATTAAGTTTCTGAGAATCTTTCTGTCTCTTTTTTATGGGAAGATATTTCTGTTTTCACCGTAGGCCTGAATTCGCTCAAAATGTCCACTTCCAGATACTACAAAAAGAGTGTTTCAAACCTGGTCTATGAAAGGGAATGTTCAGCTCTGTGACTTGAATGCAGATATCACAAAGCAGTTTCTGACAGTGCTTCTGTCTAGATTTTAGATGAAGATATTCCCGTTTCCAACGAAATCGTTAGAGCTATCCAAATTTCCACTTACAGATTCTACAAAAAGAGAGTTTCCAAACTGCTCTATTTAAAGAAAGGTTGAACTCTGTTAGTTGAGGACGCACAACACAAAGAAGTTTCTGAGAATGCTTTTGTCTAGATTTTATATGAAGATATTCCCGTTTCCAACGAAATCATTAGAGGTATCCAAATATCCAGTTACAGATTCTACAAAAAGAGATTATCCAAACTGCTATATCAAAAGAATGGTTGAACTCTGTTAGTTGAGGACACTCATCACAAAGAAGCTTCTCAGAATGCTTCTGTCTAGATTTTAAATGAAGATATTCCCGTTTCCAACGAAATCTTCACAGTTATCCAAATATCCACTTGCAGATTCTACCAAAAGAGTGTTTCCAAACTGCTGTATCAAAAGAATGGTTGAGCTCCGTTAGTTGAGGACACTCATCACAAACTAGCTTTTGAGAATGCTTCTGTCTAGATTTTATATGAAAATATTCCCGTTTACAACGAACTCTTCACAGTTATCCAAATATCCAAATGCCGATTCTACAAAAAGAGTGTTTCCATACTGCTGTGTCAAAAGAAAGGTTGAACTATGTAAGTAGAGAAAACACATCACAAAGAAGTTTCTGAGTATGCTTCTGTCTAGATTTTATATGAAGATATTCCCGTTTCCAACGAAATCTTCAAAGTTATCCAAATATCCACTTGCAGATTCTACAAAAAGAGTGTTTCCAAACTACTGTATCAACAGAAAGGTTCAACTCTGGTAACTGAGTACACACATCCCGATTAAGTTTCTGAGAATCTTTCTGTCTCTTTTTTATGGGAAGATATTTCTGTTTTCACCGTAGGCCTGAATTCGCACAAAATGTCCACTTCCAGATTCTACAAAAAGAGTGTTTCAAACCTGGTCTACGAAAGGGAATATTCAGCTCTGTGACTTGAATGCAGATATTACTAAGCAGTTTCTGACAGTGCTTCTGTCTATATTTTAGATGAAGTATTCCCGTTTCCAACGAAATCGTTAGAGCTATCCAAATATCCACTTACAGATTCTACAAAAAGAGAGTTTCCAAACTGCTCTATTTAAAGAAAGGATGAACTCTGTTAGTTGAGGACGCACACCACAAAGAAGTTTCTGAGAATGCTTTTGTCTAGATTTTATATGAAGATATTCCCGTTTCCAATGAAATCATTAGAGGTATCCAAATATCCAGTTACAGATACTACAAAAAGAGAGTATCCAAACTGCTGTATCAAAAGAAAGGTTGAACTCTGTTAGTTGAGGACACTCATCACAAAGAAGCTTCTGAGAATGCTTCTGTCTAGATTTTATATGAAGATATTCCCGTTTCCAATGAAATCTTCACAGTTATCCAAATATCCACTTGCGGAAATTACAAAAAGTGTGTTTCCAAACTGCTGTATCAAAAGAATGGTTGAGCTCCGTTAGTTGAGGACACTCATCACAAACAAGCTTTTGAGAATGCTTCTGTCTAGATTTTATGTGAAGATATTCCCGTTTCCAACGAAATCTTCAAAGTTATCCAAATATCCACTTGCAGATTCTACAAAAAGAGTGTTTCCAAACTACTGTATCAAAAGAAAGGTTCAACTCTGGTAACTGAGT
Source organism: Gorilla gorilla gorilla (assembly GCF_029281585.2). Taxonomy (NCBI): domain Eukaryota; kingdom Metazoa; phylum Chordata; class Mammalia; order Primates; family Hominidae; genus Gorilla; species Gorilla gorilla. The sequence continues at coordinate 27,394,796 of NC_073236.2, read as the reverse complement.
ACACACATGCCGATTAAGTTTCTGAGAATCTTTCTGTCTCTTTTTTATGGGAAGATATTTCTGTTTTCACCGTAGGCCTGAATTCGCTCAAAATGTCCACTTCCAGATACTACAAAAAGAGTGTTTCAAACCTGGTCTACGAAAGGGAATGTTCAGCTCTGTGACTTGAATGCAGATATCACAAAGCAGTTTCTGACAGTGCTTCTGTCTAGATTTTAGATGAAGATATTCCCGTTTCCAACGAAATCGTTAGAGCTATCCAAATATCCACTTACAGATTCTACAAAAAGAGAGTTTCCAAACTGCTCTATTTAAAGAAAGGTTGAACTCTGTTAGTTGAGGACGCACAACACAAAGAAGTTTCTGAGAATGCTTTTGTCTAGATTTTATATGAAGATATTCCCGTTTCCAACGAAATCATTAGAGGTATCCAAATATCCAGTTACAGATTCTACAAAAAGAGATTATCCAAACTGCTGTATCAAAAGAATGGTTGAACTCTGTTAGTTGAGGACACTCATCACAAAGAAGCTTCTGAGAATGCTTCTGTCTAGATTTTAAATGAAGATATTCCCGTTTCCAACGAAATCTTCACAGTTATCCAAATATCCACTTGCAGATTCTACCAAAAGAGTGTTTCCAAACTGCTGTATGAAAAGAATGGTTGAGCTCCGTTAGTTGAGGACACTCATCACAAACAAGCTTTTGAGAATGCTTCTGTCTAGATTTTATATGAAAATATTCCCGTTTACAACGAACTCTTCACAGTTATCCAAATATCCAAATGCCGATTCTACAAAAAGTGTGTTTCCATACTGCTGTGTCAAAAGAAAGGTTGAACTATGTAAGTAGAGAAAACACATCACAAAGAAGTTTCTGAGTATGCTTCTGTCTAGATTTTATATGAAGATATTCCCGTTTCCAACGAAATCTTCAAAGTTATCCAAATATCCACTTGCAGATTCTACAAAAAGAGTGTTTCCAAACTACTGTATCAACAGAAAGGTTCAACTCTGGTAACTGAGTACACACATCCCGATTAAGTTTCTGAGAATCTTTCTGTCTCTTTTTTATGGGAAGATATTTCTGTTTTCACCGTAGGCCTGAATTCGCACAAAATGTCCACTTCCAGATTCTACAAAAAGAGTGTTTCAAACCTGGTCTACGAAAGGGAATATTCAGCTCTGTGACTTGAATGCAGATATTACTAAGCAGTTTCTGACAGTGCTTCTGTCTATATTTTAGATGAAGTATTCCCGTTTCCAACGAAATCGTTAGAGCTATCCAAATATCCACTTACAGATTCTACAAAAAGAGAGTTTCCAAACTGCTCTATTTAAAGAAAGGATGAACTCTGTTAGTTGAGGACGCACACCACAAAGAAGTTTCTGAGAATGCTTTTGTCTAGATTTTATATGAAGATATTCCCGTTTCCAATGAAATCATTAGAGGTATCCAAATATCCAGTTACAGATACTACAAAAAGAGAGTATCCAAACTGCTGTATCAAAAGAAAGGTTGAACTCTGTTAGTTGAGGACACTCATCACAAAGAAGCTTCTGAGAATGCTTCTGTCTAGATTTTATATGAAGATATTCCCGTTTCCAATGAAATCTTCACAGTTATCCAAATATCCACTTGCGGAAATAACAAAAAGTGTGTTTCCAAACTGCTGTATCAAAAGAATGGTTGAGCTCCGTTAGTTGAGGACACTCATCACAAACAAGCTTTTGAGAATGCTTCTGTCTAGATTTTATGTGAAGATATTCCCGTTTCCAATGAACTCTTCACTGTTATCCAAATATCCACTTGCCGATCCTACAAAAAGAGTGTTTCCAAACTGCTGTATAAAAAGAAAGGTTGAACTCTGTAAGTACAGAAAACACATCACAAAGAAGTTTCGGAGAATGCTTCTGTCTAGATTTTATATGAAGATATTCCCGTTTCCAACGAAATCTTCAAAGTTATCCAAATATCCAATGGCAGATTCTACAAAAAGAGTGTTTCCAAACTACTGTATCAAAAGAAAAGTTCAACTCTGGTAACTGAGTACACACATGCCGATTAAGTTTCTGAGAATCTTTCTGTCTCTTTTTTATGGGAAGATATTTCTGTTTTCACCGTAGGCCTGAATTCGCTCAAAATGTCCACTTCCAGATACTACAAAAAGAGTGTTTCAAACCTGGTCTACGAAAGGGAATATTCAGCTCTGTGACTTGAATGCAGATATCACAAAGCAGTTTCTGACAGTGCTTCTGTCTAGATTTTAGATGAAGATATTCCTGTTTCCAACGAAATCTTTAGAGGTATCCAAATATCCACTTACAGATTCTTCAAAAAGAGAGTATCCAAACTGCTGTATCAAAAGAATGGTTGAACTCTGTTAGTTGAGGACACTCATCACAAAGAAGCTTCTGAGAATGCTTCTGTCTAGATTTTATATGAAGATATTCCCGTTTCCAACGAAATCTTCACAGTTATCCAAGTATCCACTTGCAGATTCTACCAAAAGAGTGTTTCCAAACTGCTGTATCAAAACAATTGTTGAGCTCCGTTAGTTGAAGACACTCATCACAAACAAGCTTTTGAGAATGCTTCTGTCTTGATTTTATATGAAGATATTCAAGTTTCCAATGAACTCTTCACTGTTATCCAAATATCCACTTGCCGATTCTACAAAAAGAGTGTTTCCAAACTGCCGTATCAAAAGAAAGGTTGAACTCTGTAAGTACAGAAAACACATCACAAAGAAGTTTCTGAGAATGCTTCTGTCTAGATTTTATATGAAGATATTCCCGTTTCCAACGAACTCTTCACTGTTATCCAAATATCCACTTGCCGATTCTACAAAAAGAGTGTTTCCAAACTGCTGTATCAAAAGAAAGGTTGAACTCTGTAAGTAGAGAAAACACATCACAAAGAAGTTTCTGAGAATGCTTCTGTCTAGATTTTATATGAAGATATTCCCGTTTCCAACGAAATCTTCAAAGTTATCCAAATATCCACTTGCAGATCCTACAAAAAGAGTGTTTCCAAACTACTGTATCAACAGAAAGGTTCAAATCTGGTAACTGAGTACACACACCTCGATTCAGTTTCTGAGAATCTTTCTGTCTCTTTTTTATGGGAAGATATTTCTGTTTTCACCGTAGGCCTGAATTCGCTCAAAATGTCCACTTCCAGATACTACAAAAAGAATGTTTCAAACCTGGTCTATGAAAGGGAATGTTCAGCTCTGTGACTTGAATGCAGATATCACAAAGCAGTTTCTGGCAGTGCTTCTGTCTAGATTTTAGATGAAGATATTCCCGTTTCCAACGAAATCGTTAGAGCTATCCAAATATCCACTTACAGATTCTACAAAAAGAGAGTTTCCAAACTGCTCTATTTAAAGAAAGGTTGAACTCTGTTAGTTGAGGACGCACACCACAAAGAAGTTTCTGAGAATGCTTTTGTCTAGATTTTATATGAAGATATTCCCGTTTCCAATGAAATCTTTAGAGGTATCCAAATATCCAGTTACAGATTCTACAAAAAGAGAGTATCCAAACTGCTGTATCAAAAGAATGGTTGAACTCTGTTAGTTGAGGACACTCATCACAAAGAAGCTTCTGAGAATGCTTCTGTCTAGATTTTATATGAAGATATTCCCGTTTCCAACGAAATCTTCACAGTTATCCAAATATCCACTTGCAGATTCTACCAAAAGAGTGTTTCCAAACTGCTGTATCAAAGAAAGGTTGAACTCTGTAAGTAGAGAAAACACATCACAAAGAAGTTTCTGAGAATGCTTCTGTCTAGATTTTATATGAAGATATTCCCGTTTCCAACGAAATCTTCAAAGTTATCCAAATATCCACTTGCAGATTCTACAAAAAGAGTGTTTCCAAACTACTGTATCAACAGAAAGGTTCAACTCTGGTAACTGAGTACACACATCCCGATTAAGTTTCTGAGAATCTTTCTGTCTCTTTCTTATGGGAAGATATTTCTGTTTTCACAGTATGCCTGAATTCCCTCAAAATGTCCACTTCCAGATACTACAAAAAGAGTGTTTCAAACCTGGTCTATGAAAGGGAGTGTTCAGCTCTGTGACTTGAATGCAGATATCACAAAGCAGTTTCTGACAATACTTCTGTCTAGATTTTACATGAAGATATTCCCGTTTCCAACGAAATCGTTAGAGCTATCCAAATATCCACTTACAGATTCTACAAAAAGAGAGTTTCCAAACTGCTCTATTTAAAGAAAGGTTGAACTCTGTTAGTTGAGGACGCACACCACAAAGAAGTTTCTGAGAATGCTTTTGTCTAGATTTTATATGAAGATATTCCCGTTTCCAACGAAATCTTTAGAGGTATCCAAATATCCACTTACAGATTCTACAAAAAGAGAGTATCGAAACTGCTGTATCAAAAGAATGGTTGAACTCTGTTTGTTGAGGACACTCATCACAAAGAAGCTTCTGAGAATGCTTCTGTCTAGATTTTATATGAAGATATTCCCGTTTCCAACGAAATCTTCACAGTTATCCAAATATCCACTTGCAGATTTTACAAAAAGTGAGTTTCCAAACTGCTGTATCAAAAGAATGGTTGAGCTCCGTTAGTTGAGGACACTTATCACAAACAAGCTTTTGAGTATGCTTCTGTCTAGATTTTATATGAAGATATTCCCGTTTCCAACGAACTCTTCACTGTTATCCAAATATCCACTTGCCGATCCTACAAAAAGAGTGTTTCCAAACTGCAGTATCAAAAGAAAGGTTGAACTCTGTAAGTAGAGAAAACACATCACAAAGAAGTTTCTGAGAATGCTGCTGTCTAGATTTTATATGAAGATATTCCCGTTTCCAACGAAATCTTCAAAGTTATCCAAATATCCACTTGCAGATTCTACAAAAAGAGTGTTTCCAAACTACTGTATCAACAGAAAGGTTCAACTCTGGTAACTGAGTACACACATCCTGATTAAGTTTCTGAGAATCTTTCTTTCTCTTTTTTATGGGAAGATATTTCTGTTTTCACCGTAGGCCTGAATTCGCTCAAAATGTCCACTTCCAGATACTACAAAAAGAATGTTTCAAAACTGGTCTACGAAAGGGAATGTTCAGCTCTGTGTCTTGAATGCAGATATTACAAAGCAGTTTCTGAGAGTGCTTCTGTCTAGATTTTAGATGAAGATATTCCCGTTTCCAATGAAATCGTTAGAGCTATCCAAATATCCACTTACAGATTCTACAAAAAGAGAGTTTCCAAACTGCTCTATTTAAAGAAAGTATGAACTCTGTTAGTTGAGGACGCACACCACAAAGAAGTTTCTGAGAATTCTTTTGTCTAGATTTTATATGAAGATAATCCCGTTTCCAACGAAATCTTTAGAGGTTTCCAAATATCCAGTTAGAGATTCTACAAAAAGAGAGTATCCAAACTGATGTATCAAAAGAATGGTTGAACTCTGTTAGTTGAGGACACTCATCACAAAGAAGCTTCTGAGAATGCTTCTGTCTAGATTTTATATGAAGATATTCCCGTTTCCAATGAAATCTTCACAGTTATCCAAATATCCACTTGCAGATTCTACAAAAAGAGTGTTTCCAAACTGCTGTATCAAAAGAATGGTTGAGCTCCGTTAGTTGAGGACACTCATCACAAACAAGCTTTTGAGAATGCTTCCGTCTAGATTTTATGTGAGGATATTCCCGTTTGCAACGAACTCTTAACTGTTATCCAAATATCCACTTGCCGATTCTACAAAAAGAGTGTTTCCAAACTGCTGTATCAAAAGAAAGGTTGAACTCTGTAAGTAGAGAAAACACATCACAAAGAAGTTTCTGAGAATGCTTCTGTCTAGATTTTATATGAAGATATTCCCGTTTCCAACGAAATCTTCAAAGTTATCCAAATATCCACTTGCAGATTCTACAAAAAGAGTGTTTCCAAACTACTGTATCAACAGAAAGGTTCAACTCTGGTAACTGAGTACACACATCACGATTAAGTTTCTGAGAATCTTTCTGTCTCTTTCTTATGGGAAGATATTTCTGTTTTCACAGTAGGCCTGAATTCACTCAAAATGTCCACTTCCAGATAGTACAAAAAGAGTGTTTCAAACCTGGTCTATGAAAGGGAATGTTCAGCTCTGTGGCTTGAATGCAGATATCACAAAGCAGTTTCTGACAGTACTTCTGTCTAGATTTTAGATGAAGATATTCCCGTTTCCAACGAAATCGTTAGAGCTATCCAAATATCCACTTACAGATTCTACAAAAAGAGAGTTTCCATACTGCTCTATTTAAAGAAAGGTTGAACTCTGTTAGTTGAGGACGCACACCACAAAGAAGTTTCTTAGAATGCTTTTGTCTAGATTTTATATGAAGATATTCCCGTTTCCAACGAAATCTTTAGATGTATCCAAATATCCACTTACAGATTCTACAAAAAGAGAGTATCGAATCTGCTGTATCAAAAGAACGGTTGAACTCTGTTGGTTGAGGACACTCATCACAAAGAAGCTTCTGAGAATGCTTCTGTCTAGATTTTATATGAAGATATTCAAGTTTCCAACGAAATCTTTAGATGTATCCAAATATCCACTTGCAGATTTTACAAAAAGTGAGTTTCCAAACTGCTGTATCAAAAGAATGGTTGAGCTCCGTTAGTTGAGGACACTTATCACAAACAAGCTTTTGAGTATGCTTCTGTCTAGATTTTATATGAAGATATTCCCGTTTCCAACGAACTCTTCACTGTTATCCAAATATCCACTTGCCGATCCTACAAAAAGAGTGTTTCCAAACTGCTGAATCAAAAGAAAGTTTGAACTCTGTAAGTAGAGAAAACACATCACAAAGAAGTTTCTGAGAATGCTTCTGTCTAGATTTTATATGAAGATATTCCCGTTTCCAACGAAATCTTCACAGTTATCCAAATATCCACTTGCAGATTCTACCAAAAGAGTGTTTCCAAACTGCTGTATCAGAAGAATGGTTGAGCTCCGTTAGTTGAGGACACTCATCACAAACAAGCTTTTGAGAATGCTTCTGTCTAGATTTTATATGAAGATATTCCCGTTTCCAACGAACTCTTCACAGTTATCCAAATATCCACTTGCCGATTCTACAAAAAGAGTGTTTCCAAACTGCTGTATCAAAAGAAAGGTTGAACTCTGTAAGTAGAGAAAACACATCACAAAGAACTTTCTGAGAATGCTTCTGTCTAGATTTTATATGAAGATATTCCCGCTTCCAACGAAATCTTCAAAGTTATCCAAATATCCACTTGCAGATTCTACAAAAAGAGTGTTTCCAAACTACTGTATCAACAGAAAGGTTCAACTCTGGTAACTGAGTACACACATCCCGATTAAGTTTCTTAGAATCTTTCTGTCTCTTTTTTAATGGGAAGATATTTCTGTTTTCACCGTAGGCCTGAATTCGCCCAAAATGTCCACTTCCAGATACTACAAAAAGAGTGTTTGAAACCTGGTCTATGAAAGGGAATGTTCAGCTCTGTGACTTGAATGCAGATATCACAAAGCAGTTTCTGACAGTGCTTCTGTCTAGATTTTAGATGAAGATACACCCGTTTCCAACGAAATCTTTAGAGGTATCCAAATATCCACTTACAGATTCTACAAAAAGAGATTATCCAAACTGCTGTATCAAAAGAATGGTTGAACTCTGTTAGTTGAGGACACTCATCACAAAGAAGCTTCTGAGAATGCTTCTGTCTAGATTTTAAATGAAGATATTCCCGTTTCCAACGAAATCTTCACAGTTATCCAAATATCCACTTGCAGATTCTACCAAAAGAGTGTTTCCAAACTGCTGTATGAAAAGAATGGTTGAGCTCCGTTAGTTGAGGACACTCATCACAAACAAGCTTTTGAGAATGCTTCTGTCTAGATTTTATATGAAGATATTCCCGTTTCCAACGAACTCTTCACAGTTATCCAAATATCCACTTGCCGATTCTTTCAAAAAGAGTGTTTCCAAACTGCTGAATCAAAGAAAGGTTGAACTCTGTAAGTAGAGAAAACACATCACAAAGAAGTTTCTGAGAATGCTTCTGTCTAGATTTTATATGAAGATATTCCCGTTTCCAACGAAATCTTCAAAGTTATCCAAATATCCACTTGCAGATTCTACAAAAAGAGTGTTTCCAAACTACTGTATCAAAAGAATGGTTGAACTCTGTTTGTTGAGGACACTCATCACAAAGAAGCTTCTGAGAATGCTTCTGTCTAGATTTTATATGAAGATATTCCCGTTTCCAAGGAAATCTTCACAGTTATCCAAATATCCACTTGCAGATTCTACCAAAAGAGTGTTTCCAAACTGCTGTATCAAAAGAATGGTTGAGCTCCGTTAGTTGAGGACACTCATCACAAACAAGCTTTTGAGAATGCTTCTGTCTAGATTTTATATGAAGATATTCCCGTTTCCAACGAACTCTTCACTGTTATCCAAATATCCACTTGCCGATTCTACAAAAAGAGTGTTTCCAAACTGCTGTATCAAAAGAAGGGTTGAACTCTGTAAGTAGAGAAAACACATCACAAAGAAGTTTCTGAGAATGCTTCTGTCTAGATTTTATATGAAGATATTCCCGTTTCCAACGAAATCTTCAAATTTACCCAAATATCCACTTGCAGATTCTACAAAAAGAGTGTTTCCAAACTACTGTATCAACAGTAAGGTTCAACTCTGGTAACTGAGTAAACACATCCGAATTAAGTTTCTGAGAATCTTTCTGTCTCTTTTTTATGGGAAGATATTTCTGTTTCACCGTAGGCCTGAATTCGCTCAAAATGTCCACTTCCAGATACTACAAAAAGAGTGTTTCAAACCTGGTCTATGAAAGGGAATGTTCAGCTCTGTGACTTGAATGCAGATATCACAAAGCAGTTTCTGACAGTGCTTCTGTCTAGATTTTAGATGAAGATACACCCGTTTCCAACGAAATCGTTAGAGCTATCCAAATATCCACTTACAGATTCTACAAAAAGAGAGTTTCCAAACTGCTGTATTTAAAGAAAGGTTGAACTCTGTTAGTTGAGGACGCACTCCACAAAGAAGTTTCTGAGAATGCTTTTGTCTAGATTTTATATGAAGATATTCCCGTTTCCAACGAAATCTTTAGAGGTATCCAAATATCCACTTACAGATTCTACAAAAAGAGATTATCCAAACTGCTGTATCAAAAGAATGGTTGAACTCTGTTAGTTGAGGACACTCATCACAAAGAAGCTTCTGAGAATGCTTCTGTCTAGATTTTAAATGAAGATATTCCCGTTTCCAACGAAATCTTCACAGTTATCCAAATATCCACTTGCAGATTCTACCAAAAGAGTGTTTCCAAACTGCTGTATGAAAAGAATGGTTGAGCTCCGTTAGTTGAGGACACTCATCACAAACAAGCTTTTGAGAATGCTTCTGTCTAGATTTTATATGAAGATATTCCCGTTTCCAACGAACTCTTCACAGTTATCCAAATATCCACTTGCCGATTCTTTCAAAAAGAGTGTTTCCAAACTGCTGTATCAAAGAAAGTTTGAACTCTGTAAGTAGAGAAAACACATCACAAAGAAGTTTCTGAGAATGCTTCTGTCTAGATTTTATATGAAGATATTCCCGTTTCCAACGAAATCTTCAAAGTTATCCAAATATCCACTTGCAGATTCTACAAAAAGAGTGTTTCCAAACTACTGTATCAACAGAAAGGTTCAACTCTGGTAACTGAGTACACACATCCCGATTAAGTTTCTGAGAATCTTTCTGTCTCTTTCTTATGGGAAGATATTTCTGTTTTCACAGTATGCCTGAATTCGCTCAAAATGTCCACTTCCAGATACTACAAAAAGAGTGTTTCAAACCTGGTCTATGAAAGGGAATGTTCAGCTCTGTGACTTGAATGCAGATATCACAAAGCAGTTTCTGACAGTACTTCTGTCTAGATTTTAGATGAAGATATTCCCGTTTCCAACGAAATCGTTAGAGCTATCCAAATATCCACTTACAGATTCTACAAAAAGAGAGTTTCCAAACTGCTCTATTTAAAGAAAGGTTGAACTCTGTTAGTTGAGGACGCACACCACAAAGAAGTTTCTTAGAATGCTTTTGTCTAGATTTTATATGAAGATATTCCCGTTTCCAACGAAATCTTTAGATGTATCCAAATATCCACTTACAGATTCTACAAAAAGAGAGTATCGAATCTGCTGTATCAAAAGAATGGTTGAACTCTGTTTGTTGAGGACACTCATCACAAAGAAGCTTCTGAGAATGCTTCTGTCTAGATTTTAAATGAAGATATTCCCGTTTCCAACGAAATCTTTAGATGTATCCAAATATCCAGTTACAGATTCTACAAAAAGATAGTATCCAAACTGCTGTATCAAAAGAATGGTTGAACTCTGTTAGTTGAGGACACTCATCACAAAGAAGCTTCTGAGAATGCTTCTGTCTAGAATTTATATGAAGATATTCCCGTTTCCAACGAAATCTTCACAGTTATCCAAATATCCACTTGCAGATTTTACAAAAAGTGAGTTTCCAAACTGCTGTATCAAAAGAATGGTTGAGCTCCGTTAGTTGAGGACACTTATCACAAACAAGCTTTTGAGTATGCTTCTGTCTAGATTTTATATGAAGATATTCCCGTTTCCAACGAACTCTTCACAGTTATCCAAATATCCACTTGCAGATTCTACCAAAAGAGTGTTTCCAAACTGCTGTATCAAAAGAATGGTTGAACTCTGTTAGTTGAGGACACTCATCACAAAGAAGCTTCTGAGAATGCTTCTGTCTAGATTTTAAATGAAGATATTCCCGTTTCCAACGAAATCTTCACAGTTATCCAAATATCCACTTGCAGATTCTACCAAAAGTGTGTTTGCAAACTGATGTATCAAAAGAATGGTTGAGCTCCGTTAGTTGAGGACACTCATCACAAACAAGCTTTTGAGAATGCTTCTGTCTAGATTTTATATGAAGATATTCCCGTTTCCAACGAAATCGTTAGAGCTATCCAAATATCCACTTACACATTCTACAAAAAGAGAGTTTCCAAACTGCTCTATTTAAAGAATGGTTGAACTCTGTTAGTTGAGGACGCAAACCACAAAGAAGTTTCTGAGAATGCTTTGGTCTAGATTTTATATGAAGATATTCCCGTTTCCAATGAAATCTTTAGAGGTATCCAAATATCCAGTTACAGATTCTACAAAAAGAGAGTATCCAAACTGCTGTATCAAAAGAATGGTTGAACTCTGTTAGTTGAGCACACTCATCACAAAGAAGCCTCTGAGAATGCTTCTGTCTAGATTTTATATGAAGATATTCCCGTTTCCTACGAAATCTTCACAGTTATCCAAATATCCACTTGCAGATTCTACCAAAAGGGTGTTTCCAAACTGCTGTATCAAAAGAATGGTTGAGCTCCGTTAGTTGAGGACACTCAACACAAACAAGCTTTTGAGAATGCTTCTGTCTAGATTTTATATGAAGATATTCCGGTCTCCAATGACCTCTTCACTGTTATCCAAATATCCACTTGCCGATTCTACAAAAAAGTGTTTCCAAACTGCTGTACGAAAAGAAAGGTTGAACTCTGTAAGTAGAGAAAACACATCACAAAGAAGTTTCTGAGAATGCTTCTGTCTAGATTTTATATGAAGGTATTCCCGTTTCCAACGAACTCTTCACTGTTATCCAAATATCCACTTGCCGATTCTACAAAAAAAGTGTTTCCAAATTGCTGTATCAAAAGAAAGGTTGAACTCCGTAAATAGAGAAAACACATCACAAAGAAGTTTCTGAGAATGCTTCTGTCTAGATTTTATATGAAGATATTCCCGTTTCCAACGAAATCTTCAAAGTAATCCAAATATCCACTTGCAGATTCTACAAAAAGAGTGTTTCCAAACTACTGTATCAACAGAAAGGTTCAACTCCGGTAACTGAGTACACACATCCCGATTAAGTTTCTGAGAATCTTTCTGTCTCTTTTGTATTTGAAGATATTTCTGTTTTCACCGTAGGCCTGAATTCGCTCAAAATATCCACTTCCAGATACTACAAAAAGAGTGCTTCAAACCTGGTCTACGGAAGGGAATGTTCAGCTCTGTGACTTGAATGCAGATATCACAAAGCAGTTTCTGACAGTGCTTCTGTCTAGATTTTAGATGAAGATACTCCCGTTTCCAACGAAATCGTTAGAGCTATCCAAATATCCACTTACAGATTCTACAAAAAGAGAGTTTCCAAACTGCTCTATTTAAAGAAAGGTTGAACTCTGTTAGTTGACGACGCACACCACAAAGAAGTTTCTGAGAATGCTTTTGTCTAGATTTTATATGAAGATATTCCCGTTTCCAATGAAATCTTTAGAGGTATCCAAATATCCAGTTACAGATTCTACAAAAAGAGAGTATCCAAACTGCTGTATCAAAAGAAAGGTTGAACTCTGGTAGTTGGGGACACTCATCACAAAGAAGCTTCTGAGAATGCTTCTGTCTAGATTTTATATGAAGATATTCCCGTTTCCAACGAAATCTTCACAGTTATCCAAATATCCACTTGAAGATTCTACCAAAAGATTGTTTCCAAACTGCTGTATCAAAAGAATGGTTGAGCTCCGTTAGTTGAGGACACTCATCACAAACAAGCTTTTGAGAATGCTTCGGTCTAGATTTTATATGAAGATATTCCCGTTTCCAACGAACTCTTCACTGTTATCCAAATATCCACTAGCCGATTCTACAAAAAGAGTGTTTCCAAACTGCTGTGTCAAAAGAAAGGTTGAACTCTGTAAGTAGAGAAAACACATCACAAAGAAGTTTCTGAGATTGCTTCTGTCTAGATTTTATATGAAGATATTCCCGTTTCCAACGAACTCTTCACTGTTATCCAAATATCCACTTGCCGATTCTACAAATAGAGTGTTTCCAAACTGCTGTATCAAAAGAAAGGTTGAACTCCGTAAATAGAGAAAACACATCACAAAGAAGTTTCTGAGAATGCTTCTGTCTAGATTTTATATGAAGATATTCCCGTTTCCAACGAAATCTTCAAAGTTATCCAAATATCCACTTGCAGATTCTACAAAAAGAGTGTTTCCAAACTACTGTATCAACAGAAAGGTTCAACTCTGGTAACTGAGTACACACATCCCGATTAAGTTTCTGAGAATCTTTCTGTCTCTTTTTTATGGGAAGATATTTCTCTTTTCACCGTAGGCCTGAATTCGCTCGAAATGTCCACTTCCAGATACTACAAAAAGAGTGTTTCAAACCTGGTCTACGAAAGGGAATGTTCAGCTCTGTGACTTGAATGCAGATATCACAAAGCAGTTTCTGACAGTGCTTCTGTCTAGATTTTAGATGAAGATATTCCCGTTTCCAACGAAATCGTTAGAGCTATCCAAATATCCACTTACAGATTCTACAAAAAGAGAGTTTCCAAACTGCTCTATTTAAAGAAAGGTTGAACTCTGTTAGTTGAGGACACTCTTCACAAAGAAGCTTCTGAGAATGCTTCTGTCTAGATTTTATATGAAGATATTCCCGTTTCCAACGAAATCTTCACAGTTATCAAAATATCCACTTGCAGATTCTACCAAAAGGGTGTTTCCAAACTGCTGTATCAAAAGAATGTTTGAGCTCCGTTAGTTGAGGACACTCATCACAAACAAGCTTTTGAGAATGCTTCTGTCTAGATTTTATATGAAGATATTCCCGTTTCCAACGAACTCTTCACTGTTATCTAAATGTCCACTTGCCGATTCTACAAAAAGAGTGTTTCCAAACTGCTGTATCAATAGAAAGTTTGAACTCTGTAAGTAGAGAAAACACATCACAAAGAAGTTTCTGAGAATGCTTCTGTCTAGATTTTATATGAAGATATTCCCGTTTCCAACGAAATCTTCATAGTTATCCAAATATCCAATTGCAGATTCTACAAAAAGAGTGTTTCCAAACTACTGTATCAACAGAAAGGTTCAACTCTGGTAACTGAGTACACACATCCCGATTAAGTTTCTGAGAATCTTTCTGTCTCTTTTTTATGGGAAGATATTTCTGTTTTCACCGTAGGCCTGAATTCGCTCAAAATGTCCACTTCCAGATACTACAAAAAGAGTGTTTCAAACCTGGTCTATGAAAGGGAATGTTCAGCTCTGTGACTTGAATGCAGATATCACAAAGCAGTTTCTGACAGTACTTCTGTCTAGATTTTAGATGAAGATATTCCGGTTTCCAACGAAATCGTTAGAGCTATCCAAATATCCACTTACAGATTCTACAAAAAGAGAGTTTCCAAACTGCTCTATTTAAAGAAAGGTTGAACTCTGTTAGTTGAGGACGCACAACACAAAAAAGTTTCTGAGAATGCTTTTGTCTAGATTTTATATGAAGATATTCCCGTTTCCAACGAAATCATTAGAGGTATCCAAATATCCAGTTACAGATTCTACAAAAAGAGATTATCCAAACTGCTGTATCAAAAGAATGGTTGAACTCTGTTAGTTGAGGACACTCATCACAAAGAAGCTTCTGAGAATGCTTCTGTCTAGATTTTAAATGAAGATATTCCCGTTTCCAACGAAATCTTCACAGTTATCCAAATATCCACTTGCAGATTCTACCAAAAGAGTGTTTCCAAACTGCTGTATCAAAAGAATGGTTGAGCTCCGTTAGTTGAGGACACTCATCACAAACAAGCTTTTGAGAATGCTTCTGTCTAGATTTTATATGAAAATATTCCCGTTTACAACGAACTCTTCACAGTTATCCAAATATCCAAATGCCGATTCTACAAAAAGAGTGTTTCCATACTGCTGTATCAAAAGAAAGGTTGAACTCTGTAAGTAGAGAAAACACATCACAAAGAAGTTTCTGAGAATGCTTCTGTCTAGATTTTATATGAAGATATTCCCGTTTCCAACGAAATCTTCAAAGTTATCCAAATATCCACTTGCAGATACTACAAAAAGTGTGTTTCCAAACTACTGTATCAACAGAAAGGTTCAACTCTGGTAACTGAGTACACACATCCCGATTAAGTTTCTGAGAATCTTTCTGTCTCTTTTTTATGGGAAGATATTTCTGTTTTCACCGTAGGCCTGAATTCGCTCAAAATGTCCACTTCCAGATACTACAAAAAGAGTGTTTCAAACCTGGTCTACGAAAGGGAATGTTCAGCTCTGTGACTTGAATGCAGATATCACAAAGCAGTTTCTGACAGTGCTTCTGTCTAGATTTTAGAGGAAGATATTCCCGTTTCCAACGAAATCGTTGGAGCTATACAAATATCCACTTACAGATTCTACAAAAAGAGTTTCCAAACTGCTCTATTTAAAGAAAAGTTGAACTCTGTTAGTTGAGGATGCACACCACAAAGAAGTTTCTGAGAATGCTTTTGTCTAGATTTTATATGAAGATATTCCCGTTTCCAACGAAATCTTTAGAGGTATCCCAATATCCACTTACAGATTCTACAAAAAGAGAGTATCCAAACTGCTGTATCAAAAGAATGGTTGAACTCTGTTAGTTGAGGACACTCATCACAAAGAAGCTTCTGAGAATGCTTCTGTCTAGATTTTATATGAAGATATTCCCGTTTCCAATGAAATCTTCACAGTTATCCAAATATCCACTTGCAGATACTACCAAAAGAGTGTTTCCAAACTGCTGTATCAAAAGAATGGTTGAGCTCCGTTATTTGAGGACACTCATCACAAACAAGCTTTTGAGAATGCTTCTGTCTAGATGTTATATGAAGATATTCCCGTTTCCAACGAACTCTTCACTGTTACCCAAATATCCACTTGCCGATTCTGCAAAAAGAGTGTTTCCAAACTGCTGTATCAAAAGAAAGGTTGAACTCTGTAAGTAGAGAAAACACATCACAAAGAAGTTTCTGAGAATGCTTCTGTCTAGATTTTATATGAAGATATTCCCGTTTCCAATGAAATCTTCAAAGTTATCCAAATATCCACTTGCAGATATTACCAAAAGAGTGTTTCCAAACTACTGTATCAACAGAAAGGTTCAACTCTGGTAACTGAGTACACACATCCCGATTAAGTTTCTGAGAATCTTTCTGTCTCTATTTTATGGGAAGATATTTCTGTTTTCACCGTAGGCCTGAATTCGCTCAAAATGTCCACTTCCAGATACTACAAAAAGAGTGTTTCAAACCTGGTCTACGAAAGGGAATGTTCAGCTCTGTGACTTGAATGCAGATATCACAAAGCAGTTTCTGACAGTGCTTCTGTCTAGATTTTAGATGAAGATATTCCCGTTTCCAACGAAATCGTTAGAGCTATCCAAATATCCACTTACAGATTCTACAAAAAGAGAGTTTCCAAACTGCTCTATTTAAAGAAAGGTTGAACTCTGTTAGTTGAGGACGCACACCACAAAGAGGTTTCTGAGAATGCTTTTGTCTAGATTTTATATGAAGATATTCCCGTTTCCAACGAAATCTTTAGAGGTATCCAAATATCCACTTACAGATTCTACAAAAAGAGAGTATCCAAACTGCTGTATCAAAAGAATGGTTGAACTCTGTTAGTTGAGGACACTCATCACAAAGAAGCTTCTGAGAATGCTTCTGTCTAGATTTTATATGAAGATATTCCCGTTTCCAACGAAATCTTCACAGTTATCCAAATATCCACTTGCAGATACTACCAAAAGAGTGTTTCCAAACTGCTGTATCAAAAGAATGGTTGAGCTCCGTTAGTTGAGGACACTCATCACAATCAAGCTTTTGAGAATGCTTCTGTCTAGATTTTATATGAAGATATTCCAGTTTAAAACGAACTCTTCACAGTTATCCAAATATCCACTTGCCGATTCTACAAAAAGAGTGTTTCCAAACTGCTTTATCAAAAGAAAGGTTGAACTCTGTAAGTAGAGAAAACACATCACAAAGAAGTTTCTGAGAATGCTTCTGTCTAGATTTTATATGAAGATATTCCCGTTTCCAACGAAATCTTCAAAGTTATCCAAATATCCACTTGCAGATACTGCAAAAAGAGTGTTTCCAAACTACTGTATCAACAGAAAGGTTCAACTCTGGTAACTGAGTACACACATCCCGATTAAGTTTCTGAGAATCTTTCTGTCTCTTTTTTATGGGAAGATATTTCTGTTTTCACCGTAGGCCTGAATTCGCTCAAAATGTCCACTTCCAGATACTACAAAAAGAGTGTTTCAAACCTGGTCTACGAAAGGGAATGTTCAGCTCTGTGACTTGAATGCAGATATCACAAAGCAGTTTCTGACAGTGCTTCTGTCTAGATTTTAGAGGAAGATATTCCCGTTTCCAACGAAATCGTTGGAGCTATACAAATATCCACTTACAGATTCTACAAAAAGAGTTTCCAAACTGCTCTATTTAAAGAAAAGTTGAACTCTGTTAGTTGAGGATGCACACCACAAAGAAGTTTCTGAGAATGCTTTTGTCTAGATTTTATATGAAGATATTCCCGTTTCCAATGAAATCTTTAGAGGTATCTAAATATCCATTTACAGATTCTGCAAAAAGAGAGTATCCAAACTGCTGTATCAAAAGAATGGTTGAACTCTGTTAGTTGAGGACACTCATCACAAAGAAGCTTCTGAGAATGCTTCTGTCTAGATTTTATATGAAGATATTCCCGTTTCCAACGAAATCTTCACAGTTATCCAAATATCCACTTGCAGATACTACCAAAAGAGTGTTTCCAAACTGCTGTATCAAAAGAATGGTTGAGCTCCGTTAGTTGAGGACACTCATCACAAACAAGCTTTTGAGAATGCTTCTGTCCAGATTTTATATGAAGATATTCCAGTTTCCAACGAACTCTTCACAGTTATCCAAATATCCACTTGCCGATTCTACAAAAAGAGTGTTTCCAAACTGCTTTATCAAAAGAAAGTTGAACTCTGTAAGTAGAGAAAACACATCACAAAGAAGTTTCTGAGAATGCTTCTGTCTAGATTTTATATGAAGATATTCCCGTTTCCAACGAAATCTTCAAAGTTATCCAAATATCCACTTGCAGATATTACCAAAAGAGTGTTTCCAAACTACTGTATCAACAGAAAGGTTCAACTCTGGTAACTGAGTACACACATCCCGATTAAGTTTCTGAGAATATTTCTGTCTCTATTTTATGGGAAGATATTTCTGTTTTCACCGTAGGCCTGAATTCGCTCAAAATGTCCACTTCCAGATACTACAAAAAGAGTGTTTCAAACCTGGTCTACGAAAGGGAATGTTCAGCTCTGTGACTTGAATGCAGATATCACAAAGCAGTTTCTGACAGTGCTTCTGTCTAGATTTTAGATGAAGATATTCCCGTTTCCAACGAAATCGTTAGAGCTATCCAAATATCCACTTACAGATTCTACAAAAAGAGAGTTTCCAAACTGCTCTATTTAAAGAAAGGTTGAACTCTGTTAGTTGAGGACGCACACCACAAAGAAGTTTCTGAGAATGCTTTTGTCTAGATTTTATATGAAGATATTCCCGTTTCCAATGAAATCTTTAGAGGTATCTAAATATCCATTTACAGATTCTGCAAAAAGAGAGTATCCAAACTGCTGTATCAAAAGAATGGTTGAACTCTGTTAGTTGAGGACACTCATCACAAAGAAGCTTCTGAGAATGCTTCTGTCTAGATTTTATATGAAGATATTCCCGTTTCCAACGAAATCTTCACAGTTATCCAAATATCCACTTGCAGATACTACCAAAAGAGTGTTTCCAAACTGCTGTATCAAAAGAATGGTTGAGCTCCGTTAGTTGAGGACACTCATCACAAACAAGCTTTTGAGAATGCTTCTGTCCAGATTTTATATGAAGATATTCCAGTTTCCAACGAACTCTTCACAGTTATCCAAATATCCACTTGCCGATTCTACAAAAAGAGTGTTTCCAAACTGCTTTATCAAAAGAAAGTTGAACTCTGTAAGTAGAGAAAACACATCACAAAGAAGTTTCTGAGAATGCTTCTGTCTAGATTTTATATGAAGATATTCCCGTTTCCAACGAAATCTTCAAAGTTATCCAAATATCCACTTGCAGATATTACCAAAAGAGTGTTTCCAAACTACTGTATCAACAGAAAGGTTCAACTCTGGTAACTGAGTACACACATCCCGATTAAGTTTCTGAGAATATTTCTGTCTCTATTTTATGGGAAGATATTTCTGTTTTCACCGTAGGCCTGAATTCGCTCAAAATGTCCACTTCCAGATACTACAAAAAGAGTGTTTCAAACCTGGTCTACGAAAGGGAATGTTCAGCTCTGTGACTTGAATGCAGATATCACAAAGCAGTTTCTGACAGTGCTTCTGTCTAGATTTTAGATGAAGATATTCCCGTTTCCAACGAAATCGTTAGAGCTATCCAAATATCCACTTACAGATTCTACAAAAAGAGAGTTTCCAAACTGCTCTATTTAAAGAAAGGTTGAACTCTGTTAGTTGAGGACGCACACCACAAAGAAGTTTCTGAGAATGCTTTTGTCTAGATTTTATATGAAGATATTCCCGTTTCCAACGAAATCTTTAGAGGTATCCAAATATCCACTTACAGATTCTACAAAAAGAGAGTATCCAAACTGCTGTATCAAAAGAATGGTTGAACTCTGTTAGTTGAGGACACTCATCACAAAGAAGCTTCTGAGAATGCTTCTGTCTAGATTTTATATGAAGATATTCCCGTTTCCAACGAAATCTTCACAGTTATCCAAATATCCACTTGCAGATACTACCAAAAGAGTGTTTCCAAACTGCTGTATCAAAAGGATGGTTGAGCTCCGTTAGTTGAGGACACTCATCACAATCAAGCTTTTGAGAATGCTTCTGTCTAGATTTTATATGAAGATATTCCAGTTTAAAACGAACTCTTCACAGTTATCCAAATATCCACTTGCCGATTCTACAAAAAGAGTGTTTCCAAACTGCTTTATCAAATGAAAGGTTGAACTCTGTAAGTAGAGAAAACACATCACAAAGAAGTTTCTGAGAATGCTTCTGTCTAGATTTTATATGAAGATATTCCCGTTTCCAACGAAATCTTCAAAGTTATCCAAATATCCACTTGCAGATACTACAAAAAGAGTGTTTCCAAACTACTGTATCAACAGAAAGGTTCAACTCTGGTAACTGAGTACACACATCCCGATTAAGTTTCTGAGAATCTTTCTGTCTCTTTTTTATGGGAAGATATTTCTGTTTTCACCGTAGGCCTGAATTCGCTCAAAATGTCCACTTCCAGATACTACAAAAACAGTGTTTCAAACCTGGTCTACGAAAGGGAATGTTCAGCTCTGTGACTTGAATGCAGATATCACAAAGCAGTTTCTGACAGTGCTTCTGTCTAGATTTTAGAGGAAGATATTCCCGTTTCCAACGAAATCGTTGGAGCTATACAAATATCCACTTACAGATTCTACAAAAAGAGTTTCCAAACTGCTCTATTTAAAGAAAAGTTGAACTCTGTTAGTTGAGGATGCACACCACAAAGAAGTTTCTGAGAATGCTTTTGTCTAGATTTTATATGAAGATATTCCCGTTTCCAATGAAATCTTTAGAGGTATCCAAATATCCATTTACAGATTCTGCAAAAAGAGAGTATCCAAACTGCTGTATCAAAAGAATGGTTGAACTCTGTTAGTTGAGGACACTCATCACAAAGAAGCTTCTGAGAATGCTTCTGTCTAGATTTTATATGAAGATATTCCCGTTTCCAACGAAATCTTCACAGTTATCCAAATATCCACTTGCAGATACTACCAAAAGAGTGTTTCCAAACTGCTGTATCAAAAGAATGGTTGAGCTCCGTTAGTTGAGGACACTCATCACAAACAAGCTTTTGAGAATGCTTCTGTCCAGATTTTATATGAAGATATTCCAGTTTCCAACGAACTCTTCACAGTTATCCAAATATCCACTTGCCGATTCTACAAAAAGAGTGTTTCCAAACTGCTTTATCAAAAGAAAGTTGAACTCTGTAAGTAGAGAAAACACATCACAAAGAAGTTTCTGAGAATGCTTCTGTCTAGATTTTATATGAAGATATTCCCGTTTCCAACGAAATCTTCAAAGTTATCCAAATATCCACTTGCAGATATTACCAAAAGAGTGTTTCCAAACTACTGTATCAACAGAAAGGTTCAACTCTGGTAACTGAGTACACACATCCCGATTAAGTTTCTGAGAATCTTTCTGTCTCTATTTTATGGGAAGATATTTCTGTTTTCACCGTAGGCCTGAATTCGCTCAAAATGTCCACTTCCAGATACTACAAAAAGAGTGTTTCAAACCTGGTCTACGAAAGGGAATGTTCAGCTCTGTGACTTGAATGCAGATATCACAAAGCAGTTTCTGACAGTGCTTCTGTCTAGATTTTAGATGAAGACATTCCCGTTTCCAACGAAATCGTTAGAGCTATCCAAATATCCACTTACAGATTCTACAAAAAGAGAGTTTCCAAACTGCTCTATTTAAAGAAAGGTTGAACTCTGTTAGTTGAGGACGCACACCACAAAGAAGTTTCTGAGAATGCTTTTGTCTAGATTTTATATGAAGATATTCCCGTTTCCAACGAAATCTTTAGAGGTATCCAAATATCCACTTACAGATTCTACAAAAAGAGAGTATCCAAACTGCTGTATCAAAAGAATGGTTGAACTCTGTTAGTTGAGGACACTCATCACAAAGAAGCTTCTGAGAATGCTTCTGTCTAGATTTTATATGAAGATATTCCCGTTTCCAACGAAATCTTCACAGTTATCCAAATATCCACTTGCAGATACTACCAAAAGAGTGTTTCCAAACTGCTGTATCAAAAGAATGGTTGAGCTCCGTTAGTTGAGGACACTCATCACAATCAAGCTTTTGAGAATGCTTCTGTCTAGATTTTATATGAAGATATTCCAGTTTAAAACGAACTCTTCACAGTTATCCAAATATCCACTTGCCGATTCTACAAAAAGAGTGTTTCCAAACTGCTTTATCAAAAGAAAGGTTGAACTCTGTAAGTAGAGAAAACACATCACAAAGAAGTTTCTGAGAATGCTTCTGTCTAGATTTTATATGAAGATATTCCCGTTTCCAACGAAATCTTCAAAGTTATCCAAATATCCACTTGCAGATACTACAAAAAGAGTGTTTCCAAACTACTGTATCAACAGAAAGGTTCAACTCTGGTAACTGAGTACACACATCGCGATTAAGTTTCTGAGAATCTTTCTGTCTCTTTTTTATGGGAAGATATTTCTGTTTTCACCGTAGGCCTGAATTCGCTCAAAATGTCCACTTCCAGATACTACAAAAAGAGTGTTTCAAACCTGGTCTATGAAAGGGAATGTTCAGCTCTGTGACTTGAATGCAGATATCACAAAGCAGTTTCTGACAGTGCTTCTGTCTAGATTTTAGAGGAAGATATTCCCGTTTCCAACGAAATCGTTGGAGCTATACAAATATCCACTTACAGATTCTACAAAAAGAGTTTCCAAACTGCTCTATTTAAAGAAAAGTTGAACTCTGTTAGTTGAGGATGCGCACCACAAAGAAGTTTCTGAGAATGCTTTTGTCTAGATTTTATATGAAGATATTCCCGTTTCCAATGAAATCTTTAGAGGTATCTAAATATCCATTTACAGATTCTGCAAAAAGAGAGTATCCAAACTGCTGTATCAAAAGAATGGTTGAGCTCTGTTAGTTGAGGACACTCATCACAAAGAAGCTTCTGAGAATGCTTCTGTCTAGATTTTATATGAAGATATTCCCGTTTCCAACGAAATC
The DNA here is from genome assembly GCF_029281585.2 of Gorilla gorilla gorilla. Lineage (NCBI taxonomy): Eukaryota > Metazoa > Chordata > Mammalia > Primates > Hominidae > Gorilla > Gorilla gorilla. The sequence continues at coordinate 27,371,990 of NC_073236.2, read as the reverse complement.
TTCACAGTTATCCAAATATCCACTTGCAGATACTACCAAAAGAGTGTTTCCAAACTGCTGTATCAAAAGAATGGTTGAGCTCCGTTAGTTGAGGACACTCATCACAAACAAGCTTTTGAGAATGCTTCTGTCCAGATTTTATATGAAGATATTCCAGTTTCCAACGAACTCTTCACAGTTATCCAAATATCCACTTGCCGATTCTACAAAAAGAGTGTTTCCAAACTGCTTTATCAAAAGAAAGTTGAACTCTGTAAGTAGAGAAAACACATCACAAAGAAGTTTCTGAGAATGCTTCTGTCTAGATTTTATATGAAGATATTCCCGTTTCCAACGAAATCTTCAAAGTTATCCAAATATCCACTTGCAGATATTACCAAAAGAGTGTTTCCAAACTACTGTATCAACAGAAAGGTTCAACTCTGGTAACTGAGTACACACATCCCGATTAAGTTTCTGAGAATCTTTCTGTCTCTATTTTATGGGAAGATATTTCTGTTTTCACCGTAGGCCTGAATTCGCTCAAAATGTCCACTTCCAGATACTACAAAAAGAGTGTTTCAAACCTGGTCTACGAAAGGGAATGTTCAGCTCTGTGACTTGAATGCAGATATCACAAAGCAGTTTCTGACAGTGCTTCTGTCTAGATTTTAGATGAAGATATTCCCGTTTCCAACGAAATCGTTAGAGCTATCCAAATATCCACTTACAGATTCTACAAAAAGAGAGTTTCCAAACTGCTCTATTTAAAGAAAGGTTGAACTCTGTTAGTTGAGGACGCACACCACAAAGAAGTTTCTGAGAATGCTTTTGTCTAGATTTTATATGAAGATATTCCCGTTTCCAACGAAATCTTTAGAGGTATCCAAATATCCACTTACAGATTCTACAAAAAGAGAGTATCCAAACTGCTGTATCAAAAGAATGGTTGAACTCTGTTAGTTGAGGACACTCATCACAAAGAAGCTTCTGAGAATGCTTCTGTCTAGATTTTATATGAAGATATTCCCGTTTCCAACGAAATCTTCACAGTTATCCAAATATCCACTTGCAGATACTACCAAAAGAGTGTTTCCAAACTGCTGTATCAAAAGAATGGTTGAGCTCCGTTTGTTGAGGACACTCATCACAATCAAGCTTTTGAGAATGCTTCTGTCTAGATTTTATATGAAGATATTCCAGTTTAAAACGAACTCTTCACAGTTATCCAAATATCCACTTGCCGATTCTACAAAAAGAGTGTTTCCAAACTGCTTTATCAAAAGAAAGGTTGAACTCTGTAAGTAGAGAAAACACATCACAAAGAAGTTTCTGAGAATGCTTCTGTCTAGATTTTATATGAAGATATTCCCGTTTCCAACGAAATCTTCAAAGTTATCCAAATATCCACTTGCAGATACTGCAAAAAGAGTGTTTCCAAACTACTGTATCAACAGAAAGGTTCAACTCTGGTAACTGAGTACACACATCCCGATTAAGTTTCTGAGAATCTTTCTGTCTCTTTTTTATGGGAAGATATTTCTGTTTTCACCGTAGGCCTGAATTCGCTCAAAATGTCCACTTCCAGATACTACAAAAAGAGTGTTTCAAACCTGGTCTACGAAAGGGAATGTTCAGCTCTGTGACTTGAATGCAGATATCACAAAGCAGTTTCTGACAGTGCTTCTGTCTAGATTTTAGAGGAAGATATTCCCGTTTCCAACGAAATCGTTGGAGCTATACAAATATCCACTTACAGATTCTACAAAAAGAGTTTCCAAACTGCTCTATTTAAAGAAAAGTTGAACTCTGTTAGTTGAGGATGCACACCACAAAGAAGTTTCTGAGAATGCTTTTGTCTAGATTTTATATGAAGATATTCCCGTTTCCAATGAAATCTTTAGAGGTATCTAAATATCCATTTACAGATTCTGCAAAAAGAGAGTATCCAAACTGCTGTATCAAAAGAATGGTTGAACTCTGTTAGTTGAGGACACTCATCACAAAGAAGCTTCTGAGAATGCTTCTGTCTAGATTTTATATGAAGATATTCCCGTTTCCAACGAAATCTTCACAGTTATCCAAATATCCACTTGCAGATACTACCAAAAGAGTGTTTCCAAACTGCTGTATCAAAAGAATGGTTGAGCTCCGTTAGTTGAGGACACTCATCACAAACAAGCTTTTGAGAATGCTTCTGTCCAGATTTTATATGAAGATATTCCAGTTTCCAACGAACTCTTCACAGTTATCCAAATATCCACTTGCCGATTCTACAAAAAGAGTGTTTCCAAACTGCTTTATCAAAAGAAAGTTGAACTCTGTAAGTAGAGAAAACACATCACAAAGAAGTTTCTGAGAATGCTTCTGTCTAGATTTTATATGAAGATATTCCCGTTTCCAACGAAATCTTCAAAGTTATCCAAATATCCACTTGCAGATATTACCAAAAGAGTGTTTCCAAACTACTGTATCAACAGAAAGGTTCAACTCTGGTAACTGAGTACACACATCCCGATTAAATTTCTGAGAATATTTCTGTCTCTATTTTATGGGAAGATATTTCTGTTTTCACCGTAGGCCTGAATTCGCTCAAAATGTCCACTTCCAGATACTACAAAAAGAGTGTTTCAAACCTGGTCTACGAAAGGGAATGTTCAGCTCTGTGACTTGAATGCAGATATCACAAAGCAGTTTCTGACAGTGCTTCTGTCTAGATTTTAGATGAAGATATTCCCGTTTCCAACGAAATCGTTAGAGCTATCCAAATATCCACTTACAGATTCTACAAAAAGAGAGTTTCCAAACTGCTCTATTTAAAGAAAGGTTGAACTCTGTTAGTTGAGGACGCACACCACAAAGAAGTTTCTGAGAATGCTTTTGTCTAGATTTTATATGAAGATATTCCCGTTTCCAATGAAATCTTTAGAGGTATCTAAATATCCATTTACAGATTCTGCAAAAAGAGAGTATCCAAACTGCTGTATCAAAAGAATGGTTGAACTCTGTTAGTTGAGGACACTCATCACAAAGAAGCTTCTGAGAATGCTTCTGTCTAGATTTTATATGAAGATATTCCCGTTTCCAACGAAATCTTCACAGTTATCCAAATATCCACTTGCAGATACTACCAAAAGAGTGTTTCCAAACTGCTGTATCAAAAGAATGGTTGAGCTCCGTTAGTTGAGGACACTCATCACAAACAAGCTTTTGAGAATGCTTCTGTCCAGATTTTATATGAAGATATTCCAGTTTCCAACGAACTCTTCACAGTTATCCAAATATCCACTTGCCGATTCTACAAAAAGAGTGTTTCCAAACTGCTTTATCAAAAGAAAGTTGAACTCTGTAAGTAGAGAAAACACATCACAAAGAAGTTTCTGAGAATGCTTCTGTCTAGATTTTATATGAAGATATTCCCGTTTCCAACGAAATCTTCAAAGTTATCCAAATATCCACTTGCAGATATTACCAAAAGAGTGTTTCCAAACTACTGTATCAACAGAAAGGTTCAACTCTGGTAACTGAGTACACACATCCCGATTAAGTTTCTGAGAATATTTCTGTCTCTATTTTATGGGAAGATATTTCTGTTTTCACCGTAGGCCTGAATTCGCTCAAAATGTCCACTTCCAGATACTACAAAAAGAGTGTTTCAAACCTGGTCTACGAAAGGGAATGTTCAGCTCTGTGACTTGAATGCAGATATCACAAAGCAGTTTCTGACAGTGCTTCTGTCTAGATTTTAGATGAAGATATTCCCGTTTCCAACGAAATCGTTAGAGCTATCCAAATATCCACTTACAGATTCTACAAAAAGAGAGTTTCCAAACTGCTCTATTTAAAGAAAGGTTGAACTCTGTTAGTTGAGGACGCACACCACAAAGAAGTTTCTGAGAATGCTTTTGTCTAGATTTTATATGAAGATATTCCCGTTTCCAACGAAATCTTTAGAGGTATCCAAATATCCACTTACAGATTCTACAAAAAGAGAGTATCCAAACTGCTGTATCAAAAGAATGGTTGAACTCTGTTAGTTGAGGACACTCATCACAAAGAAGCTTCTGAGAATGCTTCTGTCTAGATTTTATATGAAGATATTCCCGTTTCCAACGAAATCTTCACAGTTATCCAAATATCCACTTGCAGATACTACCAAAAGAGTGTTTCCAAACTGCTGTATCAAAAGGATGGTTGAGCTCCGTTAGTTGAGGACACTCATCACAATCAAGCTTTTGAGAATGCTTCTGTCTAGATTTTATATGAAGATATTCCAGTTTAAAACGAACTCTTCACAGTTATCCAAATATCCACTTGCCGATTCTACAAAAAGAGTGTTTCCAAACTGCTTTATCAAATGAAAGGTTGAACTCTGTAAGTAGAGAAAACACATCACAAAGAAGTTTCTGAGAATGCTTCTGTCTAGATTTTATATGAAGATATTCCCGTTTCCAACGAAATCTTCAAAGTTATCCAAATATCCACTTGCAGATACTACAAAAAGAGTGTTTCCAAACTACTGTATCAACAGAAAGGTTCAACTCTGGTAACTGAGTACACACATCCCGATTAAGTTTCTGAGAATCTTTCTGTCTCTTTTTTATGGGAAGATATTTCTGTTTTCACCGTAGGCCTGAATTCGCTCAAAATGTCCACTTCCAGATACTACAAAAAGAGTGTTTCAAACCTGGTCTACGAAAGGGAATGTTCAGCTCTGTGACTTGAATGCAGATATCACAAAGCAGTTTCTGACAGTGCTTCTGTCTAGATTTTAGAGGAAGATATTCCCGTTTCCAACGAAATCGTTGGAGCTATACAAATATCCACTTACAGATTCTACAAAAAGAGTTTCCAAACTGCTCTATTTAAAGAAAAGTTGAACTCTGTTAGTTGAGGATGCACACCACAAAGAAGTTTCTGAGAATGCTTTTGTCTAGATTTTATATGAAGATATTCCCGTTTCCAATGAAATCTTTAGAGGTATCTAAATATCCATTTACAGATTCTGCAAAAAGAGAGTATCCAAACTGCTGTATCAAAAGAATGGTTGAACTCTGTTAGTTGAGGACACTCATCACAAAGAAGCTTCTGAGAATGCTTCTGTCTAGATTTTATATGAAGATATTCCCGTTTCCAACGAAATCTTCACAGTTATCCAAATATCCACTTGCAGATACTACCAAAAGAGTGTTTCCAAACTGCTGTATCAAAAGAATGGTTGAGCTCCGTTAGTTGAGGACACTCATCACAAACAAGCTTTTGAGAATGCTTCTGTCCAGATTTTATATGAAGATATTCCAGTTTCCAACGAACTCTTCACAGTTATCCAAATATCCACTTGCCGATTCTACAAAAAGAGTGTTTCCAAACTGCTTTATCAAAAGAAAGTTGAACTCTGTAAGTAGAGAAAACACATCACAAAGAAGTTTCTGAGAATGCTTCTGTCTAGATTTTATATGAAGATATTCCCGTTTCCAACGAAATCTTCAAAGTTATCCAAATATCCACTTGCAGATATTACCAAAAGAGTGTTTCCAAACTACTGTATCAACAGAAAGGTTCAACTCTGGTAACTGAGTACACACATCCCGATTAAGTTTCTGAGAATCTTTCTGTCTCTATTTTATGGGAAGATATTTCTGTTTTCACCGTAGGCCTGAATTCGCTCAAAATGTCCACTTCCAGATACTACAAAAAGAGTGTTTCAAACCTGGTCTACGAAAGGGAATGTTCAGCTCTGTGACTTGAATGCAGATATCAGAAAGCAGTTTCTGACAGTGCTTCTGTCTAGATTTTAGATGAAGACATTCCCGTTTCCAACGAAATCGTTAGAGCTATCCAAATATCCACTTACAGATTCTACAAAAAGAGAGTTTCCAAACTGCTCTATTTAAAGAAAGGTTGAACTCTGTTAGTTGAGGATGCACACCACAAAGAAGTTTCTGAGAATGCTTTTGTCTAGATTTTATATGAAGATATTCCCGTTTCCAACGAAATCTTTAGAGGTATCCAAATATCCACTTACAGATTCTACAAAAAGAGAGTATCCAAACTGCTGTATCAAAAGAATGGTTGAACTCTGTTAGTTGAGGACACTCATCACAAAGAAGCTTCTGAGAATGCTTCTGTCTAGATTTTATATGAAGATATTCCCGTTTCCAACGAAATCTTCACAGTTATCCAAATATCCACTTGCAGATACTACCAAAAGAGTGTTTCCAAACTGCTGTATCAAAAGAATGGTTGAGCTCCGTTAGTTGAGGACACTCATCACAATCAAGCTTTTGAGAATGCTTCTGTCTAGATTTTATATGAAGATATTCCAGTTTAAAACGAACTCTTCACAGTTATCCAAATATCCACTTGCCGATTCTACAAAAAGAGTGTTTCCAAACTGCTTTATCAAAAGAAAGGTTGAACTCTGTAAGTAGAGAAAACACATCACAAAGAAGTTTCTGAGAATGCTTCTGTCTAGATTTTATATGAAGATATTCCCGTTTCCAACGAAATCTTCAAAGTTATCCAAATATCCACTTGCAGATACTACAAAAAGAGTGTTTCCAAACTACTGTATCAACAGAAAGGTTCAACTCTGGTAACTGAGTACACACATCGCGATTAAGTTTCTGAGAATCTTTCTGTCTCTTTTTTATGGGAAGATATTTCTGTTTTCACCGTAGGCCTGAATTCGCTCAAAATGTCCACTTCCAGATACTACAAAAAGAGTGTTTCAAACCTGGTCTACGAAAGGGAATGTTCAGCTCTGTGACTTGAATGCAGATATCACAAAGCAGTTTCTGACAGTGCTTCTGTCTAGATTTTAGAGGAAGATATTCCCGTTTCCAACGAAATCGTTGGAGCTATACAAATATCCACTTACAGATTCTACAAAAAGAGTTTCCAAACTGCTCTATTTAAAGAAAAGTTGAACTCTGTTAGTTGAGGATGCGCACCACAAAGAAGTTTCTGAGAATGCTTTTGTCTAGATTTTATATTAAGATATTCCCGTTTCCAATGAAATCTTTAGAGGTATCTAAATATCCATTTACAGATTCTGCAAAAAGAGAGTATCCAAACTGCTGTATCAAAAGAATGGTTGAGCTCTGTTAGTTGAGGACACTCATCACAAAGAAGCTTCTGAGAATGCTTCTGTCTAGATTTTATATGAAGATATTCCCGTTTCCAACGAAATCTTCACAGTTATCCAAATATCCACTTGCAGATACTACCAAAAGAGTGTTTCCAAACTGCTGTATCAAAAGAATGGTTGAGCTCCGTTAGTTGAGGACACTCATCACAAACAAGCTTTTGAGAATGCTTCTGTCCAGATTTTATATGAAGATATTCCAGTTTCCAACGAACTCTTCACAGTTATCCAAATATCCACTTGCCGATTCTACAAAAAGAGTGTTTCCAAACTGCTTTATCAAAAGAAAGTTGAACTCTGTAAGTAGAGAAAACACATCACAAAGAAGTTTCTGAGAATGCTTCTGTCTAGATTTTATATGAAGATATTCCCGTTTCCAACGAAATCTTCAAAGTTATCCAAATATCCACTTGCAGATATTACCAAAAGAGTGTTTCCAAACTACTGTATCAACAGAAAGGTTCAACTCTGGTAACTGAGTACACACATCCCGATTAAGTTTCTGAGAATCTTTCTGTCTCTATTTTATGGGAAGATATTTCTGTTTTCACCGTAGGCCTGAATTCGCTCAAAATGTCCACTTCCAGATACTACAAAAAGAGTGTTTCAAACCTGGTCTACGAAAGGGAATGTTCAGCTCTGTGACTTGAATGCAGATATCACAAAGCAGTTTCTGACAGTGCTTCTGTCTAGATTTTAGATGAAGATATTCCCGTTTCCAACGAAATCGTTAGAGCTATCCAAATATCCACTTACAGATTCTACAAAAAGAGAGTTTCCAAACTGCTCTATTTAAAGAAAGGTTGAACTCTGTTAGTTGAGGACGCACACCACAAAGAAGTTTCTGAGAATGCTTTTGTCTAGATTTTATATGAAGATATTCCCGTTTCCAACGAAATCTTTAGAGGTATCCAAATATCCACTTACAGATTCTACAAAAAGAGAGTATCCAAACTGCTGTATCAAAAGAATGGTTGAACTCTGTTAGTTGAGGACACTCATCACAAAGAAGCTTCTGAGAATGCTTCTGTCTAGATTTTATATGAAGATATTCCCGTTTCCAACGAAATCTTCACAGTTATCCAAATATCCACTTGCAGATACTACCAAAAGAGTGTTTCCAAACTGCTGTATCAAAAGAATGGTTGAGCTCCGTTAGTTGAGGACACTCATCACAATCAAGCTTTTGAGAATGCTTCTGTCTAGATTTTATATGAAGATATTCCAGTTTAAAACGAACTCTTCACAGTTATCCAAATATCCACTTGCCGATTCTACAAAAAGAGTGTTTCCAAACTGCTTTATCAAAAGAAAGGTTGAACTCTGTAAGTAGAGAAAACACATCACAAAGAAGTTTCTGAGAATGCTTCTGTCTAGATTTTATATGAAGATATTCCCGTTTCCAACGAAATCTTCAAAGTTATCCAAATATCCACTTGCAGATACTACAAAAAGAGTGTTTCCAAACTACTGTATCAACAGAAAGGTTCAACTCTGGTAACTGAGTACACACATCCCGATTAAGTTTCTGAGAATCTTTCTGTCTCTTTTTTATGGGAAGATATTTCTGTTTTCACCGTAGGCCTGAATTCGCTCAAAATGTCCACTTCCAGATACTACAAAAAGAGTGTTTCAAACCTGGTCTACGAAAGGGAATGTTCAGCTCTGTGACTTGAATGCAGATATCACAAAGCAGTTTCTGACAGTGCTTCTGTCTAGATTTTAGAGGAAGATATTCCCGTTTCCAACGAAATCGTTGGAGCTATACAAATATCCACTTACAGATTCTACAAAAAGAGTTTCCAAACTGCTCTATTTAAAGAAAAGTTGAACTCTGTTAGTTGAGGATGCACACCACAAAGAAGTTTCTGAGAATGCTTTTGTCTAGATTTTATATGAAGATATTCCCGTTTCCAATGAAATCTTTAGAGGTATCTAAATATCCATTTACAGATTCTGCAAAAAGAGAGTATCCAAACTGCTGTATCAAAAGAATGGTTGAACTCTGTTAGTTGAGGACACTCATCACAAAGAAGCTTCTGAGAATGCTTCTGTCTAGATTTTATATGAAGATATTCCCGTTTCCAACGAAATCTTCACAGTTATCCAAATATCCACTTGCAGTTACTACCAAAAGAGTGTTTCCAAACTGCTGTATCAAAAGAATGGTTGAGCTCCGTTAGTTGAGGACACTCATCACAAACAAGCTTTTGAGAATGCTTCTGTCCAGATTTTATATGAAGATATTCCAGTTTCCAACGAACTCTTCACAGTTATCCAAATATCCACTTGCCGATTCTACAAAAAGAGTGTTTCCAAACTGCTTTATCAAAAGAAAGTTGAACTCTGTAAGTAGAGAAAACACATCACAAAGAAGTTTCTGAGAATGCTTCTGTCTAGATTTTATATGAAGATATTCCCGTTTCCAACGAAATCTTCAAAGTTATCCAAATATCCACTTGCAGATATTACCAAAAGAGTGTTTCCAAACTACTGTATCAACAGAAAGGTTCAACTCTGGTAACTGAGTACACACATCCCGATTAAGTTTCTGAGAATCTTTCTGTCTCTATTTTATGGGAAGATATTTCTGTTTTCACCGTAGGCCTGAATTCGCTCAAAATGTCCACTTCCAGATACTACAAAAAGAGTGTTTCAAACCTGGTCTACGAAAGGGAATGTTCAGCTCTGTGACTTGAATGCAGATATCACAAAGCAGTTTCTGACAGTGCTTCTGTCTAGATTTTAGAGGAAGATATTCCCGTTTCCAACGAAATCGTTGGAGCTATACAAATATCCACTTACAGATTCTACAAAAAGAGTTTCCAAACTGCTCTATTTAAAGAAAAGTTGAACTCTGTTAGTTGAGGATGCACACCACAAAGAAGTTTCTGAGAATGCTTTTGTCTAGATTTTATATGAAGATATTCCCGTTTCCAATGAAATCTTTAGAGGTATCTAAATATCCATTTACAGATTCTGCAAAAAGAGAGTATCCAAACTGCTGTATCAAAAGAATGGTTGAACTCTGTTAGTTGAGGACACTCATCACAAAGAAGCTTCTGAGAATGCTTCTGTCTAGATTTTATATGAAGATATTCCCGTTTCCAACGAAATCTTCACAGTTATCCAAATATCCACTTGCAGATACTACCAAAAGAGTGTTTCCAAACTGCTGTATCAAAAGAATGGTTGAGCTCCGTTAGTTGAGGACACTCATCACAAACAAGCTTTTGAGAATGCTTCTGTCCAGATTTTATATGAAGATATTCCAGTTTCCAACGAACTCTTCACAGTTATCCAAATATCCACTTGCCGATTCTACAAAAAGAGTGTTTCCAAACTGCTTTATCAAAAGAAAGTTGAACTCTGTAAGTAGAGAAAACACATCACAAAGAAGTTTCTGAGAATGCTTCTGTCTAGATTTTATATGAAGATATTCCCGTTTCCAACGAAATCTTCAAAGTTATCCAAATATCCACTTGCAGATATTACCAAAAGAGTGTTTCCAAACTACTGTATCAACAGAAAGGTTCAACTCTGGTAACTGAGTACACACATCCCGATTAAGTTTCTGAGAATCTTTCTGTCTCTATTTTATGGGAAGATATTTCTGTTTTCACCGTAGGCCTGAATTCGCTCAAAATGTCCACTTCCAGATACTACAAAAAGAGTGTTTCAAACCTGGTCTACGAAAGGGAATGTTCAGCTCTGTGACTTGAATGCAGATATCACAAAGCAGTTTCTGACAGTGCTTCTGTCTAGATTTTAGATGAAGATATTCCCGTTTCCAACGAAATCGTTAGAGCTATCCAAATATCCACTTACAGATTCTACAAAAAGAGAGTTTCCAAACTGCTCTATTTAAAGAAAGGTTGAACTCTGTTAGTTGAGGACGCACACCACAAAGAAGTTTCTGAGAATGCTTTTGTCTAGATTTTATATGAAGATATTCCCGTTTCCAACGAAATCTTTAGAGGTATCCAAATATCCAGTTACAGATTCTACAAAAAGAGAGTATCCAAACTGCTGTATCAAAAGAATGGTTGAACTCTGTTAGTTGAGGACACTCATCACAAAGAAGCTTCTGAGAATGCTTCTGTCTAGATTTTATATGAAGATATTCCCGTTTCCAACGAAATCTTCACAGTTATCCAAATATCCACTTGCAGATACTACCAAAAGAGTGTTTCCAAACTGCTGTATCAAAAGAATGGTTGAGCTCCGTTAGTTGAGGACACTCATCACAATCAAGCTTTTGAGAATGCTTCTGTCTAGATTTTATTTGAAGATATTCCAGTTTAAAACGAACTCTTCACAGTTATCCAAATATCCACTTGCCGATTCTACAAAAAGAGTGTTTCCAAACTGCTTTATCAAAAGAAAGGTTGAACTCTGTAAGTAGAGAAAACACATCACAAAGAAGTTTCTGAGAATGCTTCTGTCTAGATTTTATATGAAGATATTCCCGTTTCCAACGAAATCTTCAAAGTTATCCAAATATCCACTTGCAGATACTACAAAAAGAGTGTTTCCAAACTACTGTATCAACAGAAAGGTTCAACTCTGGTAACTGAGTACACACATCCCGATTAAGTTTCTGAGAATCTTTCTGTCTCTTTTTTATGGGAAGATATTTCTTTTTTCACCGTAGGCCTGAATTCGCTCAAAATGTCCACTTCCAGATACTACAAAAAGAGTGTTTCAAACCTGGTCTACGAAAGGGAATGTTCAGCTCTGTGACTTGAATGCAGATATCACAAAGCAGTTTCTGACAGTGCTTCTGTCTAGATTTTAGAGGAAGATATTCCCGTTTCCAACGAAATCGTTGGAGCTATACAAATATCCACTTACAGATTCTACAAAAAGAGTTTCCAAACTGCTCTATTTAAAGAAAAGTTGAACTCTGTTAGTTGAGGATGCACACCACAAAGAAGTTTCTGAGAATGCTTTTGTCTAGATTTTATATGAAGATATTCCCGTTTCCAATGAAATCTTTAGAGGTATCTAAATATCCATTTACAGATTCTGCAAAAAGAGAGTATCCAAACTGCTGTATCAAAAGAATGGTTGAACTCTGTTAGTTGAGGACACTCATCACAAAGAAGCTTCTGAGAATGCTTCTGTCTAGATTTTATATGAAGATATTCCCGTTTCCAACGAAATCTTGACAGTTATCCAAATATCCACTTGCAGATACTACCAAAAGAGTGTTTCCAAACTGCTGTATCAAAAGAATGGTTGAGCTCCGTTAGTTGAGGACACTCATCACAAACAAGCTTTTGAGAATGCTTCTGTCCAGATTTTATATGAAGATATTCCAGTTTCCAACGAACTCTTCACAGTTATCCAAATATCCACTTGCCGATTCTACAAAAAGAGTGTTTCCAAACTGCTTTATCAAAAGAAAGTTGAACTCTGTAAGTAGAGAAAACACATCACAAAGAAGTTTCTGAGAATGCTTCTGTCTAGATTTTATATGAAGATATTCCCGTTTCCAACGAAATCTTCAAAGTTATCCAAATATCCACTTGCAGATATTACCAAAAGAGTGTTTCCAAACTACTGTATCAACAGAAAGGTTCAACTCTGGTAACTGAGTACACACATCCCGATTAAGTTTCTGAGAATCTTTCTGTCTCTATTTTATGGGAAGATATTTCTGTTTTCACCGTAGGCCTGAATTCGCTCAAAATGTCCACTTCCAGATACTACAAAAAGAGTGTTTCAAACCTGGTCTACGAAAGGGAATGTTCAGCTCTGTGACTTGAATGCAGATATCACAAAGCAGTTTCTGACAGTGCTTCTGTCTAGATTTTAGATGAAGATATTCCCGTTTCCAACGAAATCGTTAGAGCTATCCAAATATCCACTTACAGATTCTACAAAAAGAGAGTTTCCAAACTGCTCTATTTAAAGAAAGGTTGAACTCTGTTAGTTGAGGACGCACACCACAAAGAAGTTTCTGAGAATGCTTTTGTCTAGATTTTATATGAAGATATTCCCGTTTCCAACGAAATCTTTAGAGGTATCCAAATATCCACTTACAGATTCTACAAAAAGAGAGTATCCAAACTGCTGTATCAAAAGAATGGTTGAACTCTGTTAGTTGAGGACACTCATCACAAAGAAGCTTCTGAGAATGCTTCTGTCTAGATTTTATATGAAGATATTCCCGTTTCCAACGAAATCTTCACAGTTATCCAAATATCCACTTGCAGATACTACCAAAAGAGTGTTTCCAAACTGCTGTATCAAAAGAATGGTTGAGCTCCGTTAGTTGAGGACACTCATCACAATCAAGCTTTTGAGAATGCTTCTGTCTAGATTTTATATGAAGATATTCCAGTTTAAAACGAACTCTTCACAGTTATCCAAATATCCACTTGCCGATTCTACAAAAAGAGTGTTTCCAAACTGCTTTATCAAAAGAAAGGTTGAACTCTGGAAGTAGAGAAAACACATCACAAAGAAGTTTCTGAGAATGCTTCTGTCTAGATTTTATATGAAGATATTCCCGTTTCCAACGAAATCTTCAAAGTTATCCAAATATCCACTTGCAGATACTACAAAAAGAGTGTTTCCAAACTACTGTATCAACAGAAAGGTTCAACTCTGGTAACTGAGTACACACATCCCGATTAAGTTTCTGAGAATCTTTCTGTCTCTTTTTTATGGGAAGATATTTCTGTTTTCACCGTAGGCCTGAATTCGCTCAAAATGTCCACTTCCAGATACTACAAAAAGAGTGTTTCAAACCTGGTCTACGAAAGGGAATGTTCAGCTCTGTGACTTGAATGCAGATATCACAAAGCAGTTTCTGACAGTGCTTCTGTCTAGATTTTAGAGGAAGATATTCCCGTTTCCAACGAAATCGTTAGAGCTATCCAAATATCCACTCACAGATTCTACAAAAGGGAGTTTCCAAACTGCTCTATTTAAAGAAAGGTTGAACTCTGTTAGTTGAGGACGCACACCACAAAGAAGTTTCTGAGAATGCTTTTGTCTAGATTTTATATGAAGATATTCCCGTTTCCAACGAAATCTTTAGAGGTATCCAAATATCCACTTACAGATTCTACAAAAAGAGAGTATCCAAACTGCTGTATCAAAAGAATGGTTGAACTCTGTTAGTTGAGGACACTCATCACAAAGAAGCTTCTGAGAATGCTTCTGTCTAGATTTTATATGAAGATATTCCCGTTTCCAACGAAATCTTCACAGTTATCCAAATGTCCACTTGCAGATTCTACCAAAAGAGTGTTTTGTTTCCAAACTGCTGTATCAAAAGAATGGTTGAGCTCCGTTAGTTGAGGACAATCATCACAAGCAAGCTTTTGAGAATGCTTCTGTCTAGATTTTATATGAAGATATTCCCGTTTCCAACGAACTCTTCACTGTTATCCAAATATCCACTTGCCGATTCTGCAAAAAGAGTGTTTCCAAACTGCTGTATCAAAAGAAAGGTTGAACTCTGTAAGTAGAGAAAACACATCACAAAGAAGTTTCTGAGAATGCTTCTGTCTAGATTTTATATGAAGATATTCCCGTTTCCAATGAAATCTTCAAAGTTATCCAAACATCCACTTGTAGATTCAACAAAAAGAGTGTTTCCAAACTACTGTATCAACAGAAAGGTTCAACTCTGGTAACTGAATACACACATCCCGATTAAGTTTCTGAGAATCTTTCTGTCTCTTTTTTATGGGAAGATATTTCTGTTTTCACCGTAGGCCTGAATTCGCTCAAAATGTCCACTTCCAGATACTACAAAAAGAGTGTTTCAAACCTGGTCTATGAACGGGAATGTTCAGCTCTGTGACTTGAATGCAGATACCACAAAGCAGTTTCTGACAGTGCTTCTGTCTAGATTTTAGATGAAGATATACCCGTTTCCAACGAAATCGTTAGCGCTATCCAAATATCCACTTACAGATTCTACAAAAAGAGAGTTTCCAAACTGCTCTATTTAAAGAAAGGTTGAACTCTGTTAGTTGAGGACGCACACCACAAAGATGTTTCTGAGAATGCTTTTGTCTAGATTTTATATGAAGATATTCCCGTTTCCAATGAAATATTTAGAGGTGTCCAAATATCCACTTACAGATTCTACAAAAAGAGAGTATCCAAACTGCTGTATCAAAAGAGTGGTTGAACTCTGTTAGTTGAGGACACTCATCACAAAGAAGCTTCTGAGAATGCTTCTGTCTAGATTTTATATGAAGATATTCCCGTTTCCAACGAAATCTTCACAGTTATCCAAATATCCACTTGCAGATTCTACCAAAAGATTGTTTCCAAACTGCTGTATGAAAAGAATGGTTGAGCTCCGTTAGTTGAGGACACTCATCACAAACAAGCTTTTGAGAATGCTTCTGTCTAGATTTTATATGAAGATATTCCCGTTTCCAACGAACTCTTCACTGTTATCCAAATATCCTCTTGCCGATTCTACAAAAAGAGTGTTTCCAATTGGCTGTATCAAAAGAAAGTTTGAACTCTGTAAGTAGAGAAAACACATCACAAAGAAGTTTCTGAGAATGCTTCTATCCAGATTTAATATGAAGATATTGCCGTTTCCAACGAAATCTTCAAAGTTATCCAAATATCCACTTGCAGATTCTGCAAAAAGAGTGTTTCCAAACTACTGTATCAACAGAAAGGTTCACCTCTGGTAACTGTGTACACACATCCTGATTAAGTTTCTGGGAATCTTTCCGTCTCTTTTTTATGGGAAGATATTTCTGTTTTCACCGTAGGCCTGAATTCGCTTAAAATGTCCACTTCCAGATACTACAAAAAGAGTGTTTCAAACCTGGTCTATGAAAGGGAATGTTCAGCTCTGTGACTTGAATGCAGATATCACAAAGCAGTTTCTGACAGTGCTTCTGTCTAGATTTTAGATGAAGATATTCCCGTTTCCAACGAAATCGTTAGAGCTATCCAAATATCCACTTACAGATCCTACAAAAAGAGAGTTTCCAAACTGCTCTATTTAAAGAAAGGTTGAACTCTGTTAGTTGAGGACACACACCACAAAGATGTTTCTGAGAATGCTTTTGTCTAGATTTTATATGAAGATATTCCCGCTTCCAACGAAATCTTTGGAGGTATCCAAATATCCACTTACAGATTCTACAAAAAGAGAGTATCCAAACTGCTGTATCAAAAGAATGGTTGAACTCTGTTAGTTGAGGACACTCATCACAAAGAAGCTTCTGAGAATGCTTCTGTCTAGATTTTATATGAAGATATTCCCGTTTCCAACGAAATCTTCACAGTTATCCAAATATCCACTTGCAGATTCTACCAAAAGAGTGTTTCCAAACTGCTGTATCAAAAGAATGGTTGAGCTCCGTTAGTTGAGGACACTCATCACAAACAAGCTTTTGAGAATGATTCTGTCTAGATTTTATATTAAGATATTCCGGTTTCCAACGAAATCTTCAAAGTTATCCAAATATCCACTTGCCGATTCTACCAAAAGAGTGTTTCCAAACTGCTGTATCAAAAGAATGGTTGAGCTCCGTTAGTTGAGGACACTCATCACAAACAAGCTTTTGAGAATGCTTCTGTCTAGATTTTATATGAAGATATTCCCGTTTCCAACGAACTCTTCACAGTTATCGAAATATCCACTTGCCGATTATACAAAAAGAGTGTTTCCAAACTGCTGTATCAAAAGAAAGGTTGAACTCTGTAAGTAGAGAAAACACATCACAAAGAAGTTTCTGAGAATGCTTCTGTCTAGATTTTATATGAAGATATTCCCGTTTCCAACGAAATCTCCAAAGTTATCCAAATATCCACTTGCAGATTCAACAAAAAGAGTGTTTCCAAACTACTGTATCAACAGAAATGTTCAACTCTGGTAACTGAGTACACACATCCTGATTAAGTTTCTGAGAATCTTTCTGTCTCTTTTTTATGGGAAGATATTTCTGTTTTCACCGTAGGCCTGAATTCGCTCAAAATGTCCACTTCCAGATACTACAAAAAGAGTGTTTCAAACCTGGTCTACGAAAGGGAATGTTCAGCTCTGTGACTTGAATGCAGATATCACAAAGCAGTTTCTGACAGTGCTTCTGTCTAGATTTTAGAGGAAGATATTCCCGTTTCAACGAATTCGTTAGAGCTATCCAAATATCCACTTACAGATTCTACAAAAAGAGAGTTTCCACACTGCTCTATTTAAAGAAAGGTTGAACTCCGTTAGTTGAGGACGCACACCACAAAGAAGTTTCTGAGAATGCTTTTGTCTAGATTTTATGTGAAGATATTCCCGTTTCCTACGAAATCTTTAGAGGTATCCAAATATCCACTTACAGATTCTACAAAAAGAGAGTATCCAAACTGCTGTATCAAAAGAATGGTTGAACTCTGTTAGTTGAGGACACTCATCACAAAGAAGCTTCTGAGAATGCTTCTGTCTAGATTTTATATGAAGATATTCCCGTTTCCAATGAAATCTTCACAGTTATCCAAATATCCACTTGCAGATACTACCAAAAGTGTGTTTCCAAACTGCTGTATCAAAAGAATGGTTGAGCTCCGTTATTTGAGGACACTCATCACAAACAAGCTTTTGAGAATGCTTCTGTCTAGATGTTATATGAAGATATTCCCGTTTCCAACGAACTCTTCACTGTTACCCAAATATCCACTTGCCAATTCTGCAAAAAGAGTGTTTCCAAACTGCTGTATCAAAAGAAAGGTTGAACTCTGTAAGTAGAGAAAACACATCACAAAGAAGTTTCTGAGAATGCTTCTGTCTAGATTTTATATGAAGATATTCCCGTTTCCAATGAAATCTTCAAAGTTATCCAAATATCCACTTGCAGATTCAACAAAAAGAGTGTTTCCAAACTACTGTATCAACAGAAAGGTTCAACTCTGGTAACTGAATACACACATCCCGATTAATTTTCTGAGAATCTTTCTGTCTCTTTTTTATGGGAAGATATTTCTGTTTTCACCGTAGGCCTGAATTCGCTCAAAATGTCCACTTCCAGATACTACAAAAAGAGTGTTTCAAACCTGGTCTATGAAAGGGAATGTTCAGCTCTGTGACGTGAATGCAGATGTCACAAAGCAGTTTCTGTCAGTGCTTCTGTCTAGATTTTAGATGAAGATATACCCGTTTCCAACGAAATCGTTAGAGCTATCCAAATATCCACTCACAGATTCTACAAAAGGGAGTTTCCAAACTGCTCTATTTAAAGAAAGGTTGAACTCTGTTAGTTGAGGACGCACACCACAAAGAAGTTTCTGAGAATGCTTTTGTCTAGATTTTATATGAAGATATTCCCGTTTCCAACGAAATCTTTAGAGGTATCCAAATATCCACTTACAGATTCTACAAAAAGAGAGTATCCAAACTGCTGTATCAAAAGAATGGTTGAACTCGGTTAGTTGAGGACACTCATCACAAAGAAGCTTCTGAGAATGCTTCTGTCTAGATTTTATATGACGATATTCCCGTTTCCAACGAAATCTTCACAGTTATCCAAATGTCCACTTGCAGATTCTACCAAAAGAGTGTTTTGTTTCCAAACTGCTGTATCAAAAGAATGGTTGAGCTCCGTTAGTTGAGGACACTCATCACAAGCAAGCTTTTGAGAATGCTTCTGTCTAGATTTTATATGAAGATATTCCCGTTTCCAACGAACTCTTCACTGTTATCCAAATATCCACTTGCCGATTCTGCAAAAAGAGTGTTTCCAAACTGCTGTATCAAAAGAAAGGTTGAACTCCGTAAGTAGAGAAAACACATCACAAAGAAGTTTCTGAGAATGCTTCTGTCTAGATTTTATATGAAGATATTCCCGTTTCCAATGAAATCTTCAAAGTTATCCAAACATCCGCTTGCAGATTCAACAAAAAGAGTGTTTCCAAACTACTGTATCAACAGAAAGGTTCAACTCTGGTAACTGAATACACACATCCCGATTAAGTTTCTGAGAATCTTTCTGTCTCTTTTTTATGGGAAGATATTTCTGTTTTCACCGTAGGCCTGAATTCGCTCAATATGTCCACTTCCAGATACTACAAAAAGAGCGTTTCAAACCTGGTCTATGAACGGGAATGTTCAGCTCTGTGACTTGAATGCAGATATCACAAAGCAGTTTCTGACAGTGCTTCTGTCTAGATTTTAGATGAAGATATTCCCGTTTCCAACGAAATCGTTAGCGCTATCCAAATATCCACTTACAGATTCTACAAAAAGAGAGTTTCCAAACTGCTCTATTTAAAGAAAGGTTGAACTCTGTTAGTTGAGGACGCACACCACAAAGAAGTTTCTGAGAATGCTTTTGTCTAGATTTTATATGAAGATATTCCCGTTTCCAATGAAATCTTTAGAGGTGTCCAAATATCCACTTACAGATTCTACAAAAAGAGAGTATCCAAACTGCTGTATCAAAAGAGTGGTTGAACTCTGTTAGTTGAGGACACTCATCACAAAGAAGCTTCTGAGAATGCTTCTGTCTAGATTTTATATGAAGATATTCCCGTTTCCAACGAACTCTTCACAGTTATCCAAATATCCACTTGCAGATTCTGCCAAAAGATTGTTTCCAAACTGCTGTATGAAAAGAATGGTTGAGCTCCGTTAGTTGAGGACACTCATCACAAACAAGCTTTTGAGAATGCTTCTGTCTAGATTTTATATGAAGATATTCCCGTTTCCAACGAACTCTTCACAGTTATCCAAATATCCACTTGCCGATTCTACAAAAAGAGTGTTTCCAAATGGCTGTATCAAAAGAAAGTTTGAACTCTGTAAGTAGAGAAAACACATCACAAAGAAGTTTCTGAGAATGCTTCTGTCCAGATTTCATATGAAGATATTGCCGTTTCCAACGAAATCTTCAAAGTTATCCAAATATCCACTTGCAGATTCTGCAAAAAGAGTGTTTCCAAACTACTGTATCAACAGAAAGGTTCACCTCTGGTAACTGTGTAAACACATCCTGATTAAGTTTCTGGGAATCTTTCCGTCTCTTTTTTATGGGAAGATATTTCTGTTTTCACCGTAGGCCTGAATTCGCTTAAAATGTCCACTTCCAGATACTACAAAAAGAGTGTTTCAAACCTGGTCTACGAAAGGGAATGTTCAGCTCTGTGACTTGAATGCAGATATCACAAAGCAGTTTCTGACAGTGCTTCTGTCTAGATTTTAGATGAAGATATTCCCGTTTCCAACGAAATCGTTAGAGCTATCCAAATATCCACTTACAGATCCTACAAAAAGAGAGTTTCCAAACTGCTCTATTTAAAGAAAGGTTGAACTCTGTTAGTTGAGGACACACACCACAAAGATGTTTCTGAGAATGCTTCTGTCTAGATTTTATATGAAGATATTCCCGCTTCCAACGAAATCTTTAGAGGTATCCAAATATCCACTTACAGATTCTACAAAAAGAGAGTATCCAAACTGCTGTATCAAAAGAATGGTTGAACTCTGTCAGTTGAGGACACTCATCACAAAGAAGCTCCTGAGAATGCTTCTGTCTAGATTTTATATGAAGGTATTCCCGTTTCCAATGAAATCTTCACAGTTATCCAAATATCCACTTGCAGATTCTACCAAAAGAGTGTTTCCAAACTGCTGTATCAAAAGAATGGTTGAGCTCCGTTAGTTGAGGACACTCATCACAAACAAGCTTTTGAGAATGATTCTGTCTAGATTTTATATTAAGATATTCCGGTTTCCAACGAAATCTTCAAAGTTATCCAAATATCCACTTGCCGATTCTACCAAAAGAGTGTTTCCAAACTGCTGTATCAAAAGAATGGTTGAGCTCCGTTAGTTGAGGACACTCATCACAAACAAGCTTTTGAGAATGCTTCTGTCTAGATTTTATATGAAGATATTCCCGTTTCCAACGAACTCTTCACAGTTATCGAAATATCCACTTGCCGATTATACAAAAAGAGTGTTTCCAAACTGCTGTATCAAAAGAAAGGTTGAACTCTGTAAGTAGAGAAAACACATCACAAAGAAGTTTCTGAGAATGCTTCTGTCTAGATTTTATATGAAGATATTCCCGTTTCCAACGAAATCTCCAAAGTTATCCAAATATCCACTTGCAGATTCAACAAAAAGAGTGTTTCCAAACTACTGTATCAACAGAAATGTTCAACTCTGGTAACTGAGTACACACATCCTGATTAAGTTTCTGAGAATCTTTCTGTCTCTTTTTTATGGGAAGATATTTCTGTTTTCACCGTAGGCCTGAATTCGCTCAAAATGTCCACTTCCAGATACTACAAAAAGAGTGTTTCAAACCTGGTCTACGAAAGGGAATGTTCAGCTCTGTGACTTGAATGCAGATATCACAAAGCAGTTTCTGACAGTGCTTCTGTCTAGATTTTAGATGAAGATATTCCCGTTTCAACGAATTCGTTAGAGCTATCCAAATATCCACTTACAGATTCTACAAAAAGAGAGTTTCCAAACTGCTCTATTTAAAGAAAGGTTGAACTCTGTTAGTTGAGGACGCACACCACAAAGAAGTTTCTGAGAATGCTTTTGTCTAGATTTTATATGAAGATATTCCCGTTTCCAACGAAATCTTTAGAGGTATCCAAATATCCACTTACAGATTCTACAAAAAGAGAGTATCCAAACTGCTGTATCAAAAGAATGGTTGAACTCTGTTAGTTGAGGACACTCATCACAAAGAAGCTTCTGAGAATGCTTCTGTCTAGATTTTATATGAAGATATTCCCGTTTCCAATGAAATCTTCACAGTTATCCAAATATCCACTTGCAGATACTACCAAAAGAGTGTTTCCAAACTGCTGTATCAAAAGAATGGTTGAGCTCCGTTATTTGAGGACACTCATCACAAACAAGCTTTTGAGAATGTTTCTGTCTAGATGTTATATGAAGATATTCCCGTTTCCAACGAACTCTTCACTGTTACCCAAATATCCACTTGCCGATTCTGCAAAAAGAGTGTTTCCAAACTGCTGTATCAAAAGAAAGGTTGAACTCTGTAAGTAGAGAAAACACATCACAAAGAAGTTTCTGAGAATGCTACTGTCTAGATTTTATATGAAGATATTCCCGTTTCCAATGAAATCTTCAACGTTATCCAAATATCCACTGGCAGATTCAACAAAAAGAGTGTTTCCAAACTACTGTATCAACAGAAAGGTTCAACTCTGGTAACTGAGTACACACATCCCGATTAAGTTTCTGAGAATCTTTCTGTCTCTTTTTTATGGGAAGATATTTCTGTTTTCACCGCAGGCCTGAATTCGCTCAAAATGTCCACTTCCAGATACTACAAAAAGAGTGTTTCAAACCTGGTCTACGAAAGGGAATGTTCAGCTCTGTGACTTGAATGCAGGTATCACAAAGCAGTTTCTGACAGTGCTTCTGTCTAGATTTTAGATGAAGATATTCCCGTTTCCAACGAAATTGTTAGAGCTATCCAAATATCCACTTACAGATTCTACAAAAAGAGAGTATCCAAACTGCTGTATCAAAAGAATGGTTGAACTGTGTTAGTTGAGGACACTCATCACAAAGAAGCTTCTGAGAATGCTTCTGTCTAGATTTTATATGAAGATATTCCCGTTTCCAATGAAATCTTCACAGTTATCCAAATATCCACTTGCAGATACTACCAAAAGAGTGTTTCCAAACTGCTGTATCAAAAGAATGGTTGAGCTCCGTTAGTTGAGGACACTCATCACAAACAAGCTTTTGAGAATGCTTCTGTCTAGATTTTATATGAAGATATTCCCGTTTCCAACGAACTCTTCACAGTTATCCAAATATCCACTTGCCGATTCTACAAAAAGAGTGTTTCCAAACTGCTTTATCAAAAGAAAGGTTGAACTCTGTAAGTAGAGAAAACACATCACAAAGAAGTTTCTGAGAATGCTTCTGTCTAGATTTTATATGAAGATATTCCCGTTTCCAACGAAATCTCCACAGTTATCCAAATATCCACTTGCAGATTCAACAAAAAGAGTGTTTCCAAACTACTGTATCAACAGAAATGTTCAACTCTGGTAACTGAGTACACACATCCTGATTAAGTTTCTGAGAATCTTTCTGTCTCTTTTTTATGGGAAGATATTTCTGTTTTCACCGTAGGCCTGAATTCGCTCAAAATGTCCACTTCCAGATACTACAAAAAGAGTGTTTCAAACCTGGTCTACGAAAGGGAATGTTCAGCTCTGTGACTTGAATGCAGATATCACAAAGCAGTTTCTGACAGTGCTTCTGTCTAGATTTTAGATGAAGATATTCCCGTTTCAACGAATTCGTTAGAGCTATCCAAATATCCACTTACAGATTCTACAAAAAGAGAGTTTCCAAACTGCTCTATTTAAAGAAAGGTTGAACTCTGTTAGTTGAGGACGCACACCACAAAGAAGTTTCTGAGAATGCTTTTGTCTAGATTTTGTATGAAGATATTCCCGTTTCCAACGAAATCTTTAGAGGTATCCAAATATCCACTTACAGATTCTACAAAAAGAGAGTATCCAAACTGCTGTATCAAAAGAATGGGTGAACTCTGTTAGTTGAGGACACTCATCACAAAGAAGCTTCTGAGAATGCTTCTGTCTAGATTTTATATGAAGATATTCCCGTTTCCAACGAAATCTTCACAGTTATCCAAATATCCACTTGCAGATTCTACCAAAAGAGTGTTTCCAAACTGCTGTATCAAAAGAATGGTTGAGCTCCGTTAGTTGAGGACACTCATCACAAACAAGCTTTTGAGAATGCTTCTGTCTAGATTTTATATGAAGATATTCCCGTTTCCAACGAACTCTTCACAGTTATCCAAATATCCACTTGCCGATTCTACAAAAAGAGTGTTTCCAAACTGCTGTATCAAAAGAAAGGTTGAACTCTGTAAGTAGAGAAAACACATCAGAAAGAAGTTTCTGAGAATGCTTCTGTCTAGATTGTATATGAAGATATTCCCGTTTCCAACGAAATCTTCAAAGTTATCCAAATATCCACTTGCAGATTCTACAAAAAGAGTGTTTCCAAACTACTGTATCAACAGAAAGGTTCAACTGTGGTAACTGAGTACACACATCCTGATTAAGTTTCTGAGAATCTTTCTGTCTCTTTTTTATGGGAAGATATTTCTGTTTTCACCGTAGGCCAGAATTTTCTCAAAATGTCCACTTACAGATACTACAAAAAGAGTGTTTCAAACCTGGTCTACGAAAGGGAATGTTCAGCTCTGTGACTTGAATGCAGATATCACAAAGCAGTTTCTGACAGTGCTTCTGTCTAGATTTTAGATGAAGATATTCCCGTTTCCAACGAAATCGTTATAGCTATCCAAATATCCACTTACAGATTCTACAAAAAGAGAGTTTCCAAACTGCTCTATTTAAAGAAAGGTTGAACTCTGTTAGTTGAGGACGCACACCACAAAGAAGTTTCTGAGAATGCTTTTGTCTAGATTTTATATGAAGATATTCCCGTTTCCAACGAAATCTTTAGAGGTATCCAAATATCCACTTACAGATTCTACAAAAAGAGAGTATCCAAACTGCTGTATCAAAAGAATGGTTGAACTCTGTTAGTTGAGGACACTCATCACAAAGAAGCTTCTGAGAATGCTTCTGTCTAGATTTTATATGAAGATATTCCCGTTTCCAACGAAATCTTCACAGTTATCCAAATATCCACTTGCAGATTCTACCAAAAGAGTGTTTCCAAACTGCTGTATCAAAAGAATGGTTGAGCTCCGTTAGTTGAGGACACTCATCACAATCAAGCTTTTGAGAATGCTTCTGTCTAGATTTTATATGAAGATATTCCCGTTTCCAAAGAACTCTTCACACTTATCCAAATATCCACTTGCCGATTCTGCAAAAAGTGTGTTTCCAAACTGCTGTATCAAAAGAAAGGTTGAACTCTGTAAGTAGAGAAAACACATCACAAAGAAGTTTCTGAGAATGCTTTTGTCTAGATTTTATATGAAGATATTCCCGTTTCCAATGAAATCTTCAAAGTTATCCAAATATCCACTTGCAGATACTACAAAAAGAGTGTTTCCAAACTACTGTATCAACAGAAAGGTTCAACTCTGGTAACTGAGTACACACATCCCGATTAAGTTTCTGAGAATCTTTCTGTCTCTTTTTTATGGGAAGATATTTCTGTTTTCACCGTAGGCCTGAATTCGCTCAAAATGTCCACTTCCAGATACTACAAAAAGAGTGTTTCAAACCTGGTCTACGAAAGGGAATGTTCAGCTCTGTGACTTGAATGCAGATATCACAAAGCAGTTTCTGACAGTGCTTATGTCTAGATTTTAGAGGAAGATATTCCCGTTTCCAACGAAATCGTTAGAGCTATACAAATATCCACTTACAGATTCTACAAAAAGAGTTTCCAAACTGCTCTATTTAAAGAAAAGTTGAACTCTGTTAGTTGAGGATGCACACCACAAAGAAGTTTCTGAGAATGCTTTTGTCTAGATTTTATATGAAGATATTCCCGTTTCCAATGAAATCTTTAGAGGTATCTAAATATCCACTTACAGATTCTACAAAAAGAGAGTATCCAAACTGCTGTATCAAAAGAATGGTTGAACTCTGTTAGTTGAGGACACTCATCACAAAGAAGCTTCTGAGAATGCTTCTGTCTAGATTTTATATGAAGATATTCACGTTTCCAACGAAATCTTCACAGTTATCCAAATATCCACTTGCAGATTCTACCAAAAGAGTGTTTCCAAACTGCTGTATCAAAAGAATGGTTGAGCTCCGTTAGTTGAGGACACTCATCGCAAACAAGCTTTTGAGAATGCTTCTGTCTAGATTTTATATGAAGATATTCCCGTTTCCAAAGAACTCTTCACAGTTATCCAAATATCCACTTGCCGATTCTGCAAAAAGAGTGTTTCCAAACTGCTGTATCAAAAGAAAGTTTGAACTCTGTAAGTAGAGAAAACACATCACAAAGAAGTTTCTGAGAATGCTTCTGTCTAGATTTTATAGGAAGATATTCCCGTTTCCAATGAAATCTACAAAGTTATCCAAACATCCACTTGCAGATTCAACAAAAAGAGTGTTTCCAAACTACTGTATCAACAGAAAGGTTCAACTCTGGTAACTGAATACACACATCCCGATTAAGTTTCTGAGAATCTTTCTGTCTCTTTTTTATGGGAAGATATTTCTGTTTTCACCGTAGGCCTGAATTCGCTCAAAATGTCCACTTCCAGATACTACAAAAAGAGTGTTTCAAACCTAGTCTATGAACGGGAATGTTCAGCTCTGTGACTTGAATGCAGATATCACAAAGCAGTTTCTGACAGTGCTTCTGTCTAGATTTCAGATGAAGATATACCCGTTTCCAATGAAATCGTTAGAGCTATCCAAATATCCACTTACAGATTCTACAAAAAGAGAGTTTCCAAACTGCTCTATTTAAAGAAAGGTTGAACTCTGTTAGTTGAGGACGCACACCACAAAGAAGTTTCTGAGAATGCTTTTGTCTAGATTTTATATGAAGATATTCCCGTTTCCAACGAAATCTTTAGAGGTGTCCAAATACCACTTACAGATTCAACAAAAAGAGTGTTTCCAAACTGCTTTATCAAAAGAAAGGTTGAACTCTGTAAGTAGAGAAAACACATTACAAAGAAGTTTCTGAGAATGCTTCTGTCTAGATTGTATATGAAGATATTCCCGTTTCCAACGAAATCTTCAAAGTTATCCAAATATCCACTTGCAGATTCTACAAAAAGAGTGTTTCCAAACTACTGTATCAACAGAAAGGTTCAACTGTGGTAACTGAGTACACACATCCTGATTAAGTTTCTGAGAATCTTTCTGTCTCTTTTTTATGGGAAGATATTTCTGTTTTCACCGTAGGCCAGAATTGGCTCAAAATGTCCACTTACAGATACTACAAAAAGAGTGTTTCAAACCTGGTCTACGAAAGGGAATGTTCAGCTCTGTGACTTGAATGCAGATATCACAAAGCAGTTTCTGACAGTGCTTCTGTCTAGATTTTAGATGAAGATATTCCCGTTTCCAACGAAATCGTTAGAGCTATCCAAATATCCACTTACAGATTCTACAAAAAGAGAGTTTCCAAACTGCTCTATTTAAAGAAAGGTTGAACTCTGTTAGTTGAGGACGCACACCACAAAGAAGTTTCTGAGAATGCTTTTGTCTAGATTTTATATGAAGATATTCCCGTTTCCAACGAAATCTTTAGAGGTATCCAAATATCCACTTACAGATTCTACAAAAAGAGAGTATCCAAACTGCTGTATCAAAAGAATGGTTGAACTCTGTTAGTTGAGGACACTCATCACAAAGAAGCTTCTGAGAATGCTTCTGTCTAGATTTTATATGAAGATATTCCCGTTTCCAACGAAATCTTCACAGTTATCCAAATATCCACTTGCAGATTCTACCAAAAGAGTGTTTCCAAACTGCTGTATCAAAAGAATGGTTGAGCTCCGTTAGTTGAGGACACTCATCACAATCAAGCTTTTGAGAATGCTTCTGTCTAGATTTTATATGAAGATATTCCCGTTTCCAAAGAACTCTTCACACTTATCCAAATATCCACTTGCCGATTCTGCAAAAAGTGTGTTTCCAAACTGCTGTATCAAAAGAAAGGTTGAACTCTGTAAGTAGAGAAAACACATCACAAAGAAGTTTCTGAGAATGCTTTTGTCTAGATTTTATATGAAGATATTCCCGTTTCCAATGAAATCTTCAAAGGTATCCAAATATCCACTTGCAGATACTACAAAAAGAGTGTTTCCAAACTACTGTATCAACAGAAAGGTTCAACTCTGGTAACTGAGTACACACATCCCGATTAAGTTTCTGAGAATCTTTCTGTCTCTTTTTTATGGGAAGATATTTCTGTTTTCACCGTAGGCCTGAATTCGCTCAAAATGTCCACTTCCAGATACTACAAAAAGAGTGTTTCAAACCTGGTCTACGAAAGGGAATGTTCAGCTCTGTGACTTGAATGCAGATATCACAAAGCAGTTTCTGACAGTGCTTATGTCTAGATTTTAGAGGAAGATATTCCCGTTTCCAACGAAATCGTTAGAGCTATACAAATATCCACTTACAGATTCTACAAAAAGAGTTTCCAAACTGCTCTATTTAAAGAAAAGTTGAACTCTGTTAGTTGAGGATGCACACCACAAAGAAGTTTCTGAGAATGCTTTTGTCTAGATTTTATATGAAGATATTCCCGTTTCCAATGAAATCTTTAGAGGTATCTAAATATCCACTTACAGATTCTACAAAAAGAGAGTATCCAAACTGCTGTATCAAAAGAATGGTTGAACTCTGTTAGTTGAGGACACTCATCACAAAGAAGCTTCTGAGAATGCTTCTGTCTAGATTTTATATGAAGATATTCACGTTTCCAACGAAATCTTCACAGTTATCCAAATATCCACTTGCAGATTCTACCAAAAGAGTGTTTCCAAACTGCTGTATCAAAAGAATGGTTGAGCTCCGTTAGTTGAGGACACTCATCGCAAACAAGCTTTTGAGAATGCTTCTGTCTAGATTTTATATGAAGATATTCCCGTTTCCAAAGAACTCTTCACAGTTATCCAAATATCCACTTGCCGATTCTGCAAAAAGAGTGTTTCCAAACTGCTGTATCAAAAGAAAGGTTGAACTCTGTAAGTAGAGAAAACACATCACAAAGAAGTTTCTGAGAATGCTTCTGTCTAGATTTTATATGAAGATATTCCCGTTTCCAATGAAATCTTCAAAGTTATCCAAACATCCACTTGCAGATTCAACAAAAAGAGTGTTTCCAAACTACTGTATCAACAGAAAGGTTCAACTCTGGTAACTGAATACACACATCCCGATTAAGTTTCTGAGAATCTTTCTGTCTCTTTTTCATGGGAAGATATTTCTGTTTTTACCGTAGGCCTGAATTCGCTCAAAATGTCCACTTCCAGATACTACAAAAAGAGTGTTTCAAACCTGGTCTATGAACGGGAATGTTCAGCTCTGTGACTTGAATGCAGATATCACAAAGCAGTTTCTGACAGTGCTTCTGTCTAGATTTTAGATGAAGATATACCCGTTTCCAACGAAATCGTTAGAGCTATCCAAATATCCACTTACAGATTCTACAAAAAGAGAGTTTCCAAACTGCTCTATTTAAAGAAAGGTTGAACTCTGTTAGTTGAGGACGCACACCACAAAGAAGTTTCTGAGAATGCTTTTGTCTAGATTTTATATGAAGATATTCCCGTTTCCAACGAAATCTTTTGAGGTGTCCAAATATCCAATTACAGATTCTACAAAAAGAGAGTGTCCAAACTGCTGTATCAAAAGAGTGGTTGAACTCTGTTAGTTGAGGACACTCATCACAAAGAAGCTTCTGAGAATGCTTCTGCCTAGATTTTATATGAAGATATTCCCGTTTCCAACGAAATCTTCACAGTTATCAAAATATCCACTTGCAGATTCTACCAAAAGATTGTTTCCAAACTGCTGTATGAAAAGAATTGTTGAGCTCCGTTAGTTGAGGACACTCATCACAAACAAGCTTTTGAGAATGCTTCTGTCTAGATTTTATATGAAGATATTCCCGTTTCCAACGAACTCTTCGTAGTTATCCAAATATCCACTTGCTGATTCTACAAAAAGAGTGTTTCCAAACGGCTGTATCAAAAGAAAGGTTGAACTCTGTAAGTAGAGAAAACACATCACAAAGAAGTTTCTGAGAATGCTTCTGTCCAGATTTCATATGAAGATATTGCCGTTTCCAAAGAAATCTTCAAAGTTATCCAAATACCCACTTGCAGATTCTGCAAAAAGAGTGTTTCCAAACTACTGTATCAACAGAAAGGTTCACCTCTGGTAACTGTGTACACACATCCTGATTAAGTTTCTGGGAATCTTTCCGTCTCTTTTTTATGGGAAGATATTTCTGTTTTCACCGTAGGCCTGAATTCGCTCAAAATGTCCACTTCCAGATACTACAAAAAGAGTGGTTCAAACCTGGTCTACGAAAGGGAATGTTCAGCTCTGTGACTTGAATGCAGATATCACAAAGCAGTTTCTGACAGTGCTTCTGTCTAGATTTTAGATGAAGATATTCCCGTTTCCAAGGAAATCGTTAAAGCTATCCAAATATCCACTTACAGATCCTACAAAAAGAGAGTTTCCAAACTGCTCTATTTAAAGAAAGGTTGAACTCTGTTAGTTGAGGACGCACACCACAAAGAAGTTTCTGAGAATGCTTTTGTCTAGATTTTATATGAAGATATTCCCGTTTCCAACGAAATCTTTAGAGGTGTCCAAATACCACTTACAGATTCTACAAAAAGAGAGTATCCAAACTGCTGTATCAAAAGAGTGGTTGAACTCTGTTAGTTGAGGACACTCATCACAAAGAAGCTTCTGAGAATGCTTCTGTCTAGATTTTATATGAAGATATTCCCGTTTCCAACGAAATCTTCACAGTTATCCAAATATCCACTTGCAGATTCTACCAAAAGATTGTTTCCAAACTGCTGTATGAAAAGAATGGTTGAGCTTCTTTAGTTGAGGACACTCATCACAAACAAGCTTTTGAGAATGCTTCTGTCTAGATTTTATATGAAGATATTGCCGTTTCCAACGAACTCTTCACTGTTATCCAAATATCCACTTGCCGATTCTGCAAAAAGAGTGTTTCCAAACTGCTGTATCAAAAGAAAGGTTGAACTCTGTAAGTAGAGAAAACACATCACAAAGAAGTTTCTGAGAATGCTTCTGTCTAGATTTTATATGAAGATATTCCCGTTTCCAATGAAATCTTCAAAGTTATCCAAACATCCACTTGCAGATTCAACAAAAAGAGTGTTTCCAAACTACTGTATCAACAGAAAGGTTCAACTCTGGTAACTGAATACACACATCCCGATTAAGTTTCTGAGAATCTTTCTGTCTCTTTTTCATGGGAAGATATTTCTGTTTTTACCGTAGGCCTGAATTCGCTCAAAATGTCCACTTCCAGATACTACAAAAAGAGTGTTTCAAACCTGGTCTATGAACGGGAATGTTCAGCTCTGTGACTTGAATGCAGATATCACAAAGCAGTTTCTGACAGTGCTTCTGTCTAGATTTTAGATGAAGATATACCCGTTTCCAACGAAATCGTTAGAGCTATCCAAATATCCACTTACAGATTCTACAAAAAGAGAGTTTCCAAACTGCTCTATTTAAAGAAAGGTTGAACTCTGTTAGTTGAGGACGCACACCACAAAGAAGTTTCTGAGAATGCTTTTGTCTAGATTTTATATGAAGATATTCCCGTTTCCAACGAAATCTTTTGAGGTGTCCAAATATCCAATTACAGATTCTACAAAAAGAGAGTGTCCAAACTGCTGTATCAAAAGAGTGGTTGAACTCTGTTAGTTGAGGACACTCATCACAAAGAAGCTTCTGAGAATGCTTCTGCCTAGATTTTATATGAAGATATTCCCGTTTCCAACGAAATCTTCACAGTTATCAAAATATCCACTTGCAGATTCTACCAAAAGATTGTTTCCAAACTGCTGTATGAAAAGAATGGTTGAGCTCCGTTAGTTGAGGACACTCATCACAAACAAGCTTTTGAGAATGCTTCTGTCTAGATTTTATATGAAGATATTCCCGTTTCCAACGAACTCTTCATAGTTATCCAAATATCCACTTGCTGATTCTACAAAAAGAGTGTTTCCAAACGGCTGTATCAAAAGAAAGGTTGAACTCTGTAAGTAGAGAAAACACATCACAAAGAAGTTTCTGAGAATGCTTCTGTCCAGATTTCATATGAAGATATTGCCGTTTCCAAAGAAATCTTCAAAGTTATCCAAATACCCACTTGCAGATTCTGCAAAAAGAGTGTTTCCAAACTACTGTATCAACAGAAAGGTTCACCTCTGGTAACTGTGTACACACATCCTGATTAAGTTTCTGGGAATCTTTCCATCTCTTTTTTATGGGAAGATATTTCTGTTTTCACCGTAGGCCTGAATTCGCTCAAAATGTCCACTTCCAGATACTACAAAAAGAGTGGTTCAAACCTGGTCTACGAAAGGGAATGTTCAGCTCTGTGACTTGAATGCAGATATCACAAAGCAGTTTCTGACAGTGCTTCTGTCTAGATTTTAGATGAAGATATTCCCGTTTCCAAGGAAATCGTTAAAGCTATCCAAATATCCACTTACAGATCCTACAAAAAGAGAGTTTCCAAACTGCTCTATTTAAAGAAAGGTTGAACTCTGTTAGTTGAGGACACACACCACAAAGAAGTTTCTGAGAATGCTTTTGTCTAGATTTTATATGAAGATATTCCCGCTTCCAACGAAATCTTTAGAGGTATCCAAATATCCACTTACAGATTCTACAAAAAGAGAGTATCCAAACTGCTGTATCAAAAGAATGGTTGAACTCTGTTAGTTGAGGACACTCATCACAAAGAAGCTTCTGAGAATGCTTCTGTCTAGATTTTATATGAAGATATTCCCGTTTCCAACGAAATCTTCACAGTTATCCAAATATCCACTTGCAGATCCTACCAAAAGAGTGTTTCCAAACTGCTGTATCAAAAGAATGGTTGAGCTCCGTTAGTTGAGGACACTCATCACAAACAAGCTTTTGAGAATGCTTCTGTCTAGATTTTATATGAAGATATTCCAGTTTGCAACGAACTCTTCGCAGTTATCCAAATATCCACTTGCCGATTCTACAAAAAGAGTGTTTCCGAACTGCTTTATCAAAAGAAAGGTTGAACTCTGTAAGTAGAGAAAACACATCACAAAGAAGTTTCTGAGAATGCTTCTGTCTAGATTTTATATGAAGATATTCCCGTTTCCAACGAAATCTTCAAAGTTATCCAAATATCCACTTGCAGATTCTACAAAAAGAGTGTTTCCAAACTACTGTATCAACAGAAAGGTTCAACTGTGGTAACTGAGTACACACATCCTGATTAAGTTTCTGAGAATCTTTCTGTCTCTTTTTTATGGGAAGATATTTCTGTTTTCACCGTAGGCCAGAATTCGCTCAAAATGTCCACTTACAGATACTACAAAAAGAGTGTTTGAAACCTGGTCTACGAAAGGGAATGTTCAGCTCTGTGACTTGAATGCAGATATCACAAAGCAGTTTCTGACAGTGCTTCTGTCTAGATTTTAGATGAAGATATTCCCGTTTCCAACGAAATCGTTAGAGCTATCCAAATATCCACTTACAGATTCAACAAAAAGAGAGTTTCCAAACTGCTCTATTTAAAGAAAGGTTGAACTCTGTTAGTTGAGGACGCACACCACAAAGAAGTTTCTGAGAATGCTTTTGTCTAGATTTTATATGAAGATATTCCCGTTTCCAACGAAATCTTTAGAGGTATCCAAATATCCAGTTACAGATTCTACAAAAAGAGAGTATCCAAACTGCTGTATCAAAAGAATGGTTGAACTCAGTTAGTTGAGGACACTCATCACAAAGAAGCTTCTGAGAATGCTTCTGTCTAGATTTTATATGAAGATATTCCCGTTTCCAACGAAATCTTCACAGTTATCCAAATATCCACTTGCAGATTATACCAAAAGATTGTTTCCAAACTGCTGTATCAAAAGAATGGTTGAGCTCCGTTAGTTGAGGACACTCATCACAAACAAGCTTTTGAGAATGCTTCTGTCTAGATTTTATATGAAGATATTCCCGTTTCCAAAGAACTCTTCACAGTTATCCAAATATCCACTTGCCGATTCTGCAAAAAGAGTGTTTCCAAACTGCTGTACCAAAAGAAAGGTTGAACTCTGTAAGTAGAGAAAACACATCACAAAGAAGTTTCTGAGAATGCTTCTGTCTAGATTTTATATGAAGATATTCCCGTTTCCAACGAAATATTCAAAGTTATCCAAATATCCACTTGCAGATACTACAAAAAGAGTGTTTCCAAACTACTGTATCAACAGAAAGGTTCAACTCTGGTAACTGAGTACACACATCCCGATTAAGTTTCTGAGAATCTTTCTGTCTCTTTTTTATGGGAAGATATTTCTGTTTTCACCGTAGGCCTGAATTCGCTCAAAATGTCCACTTGCAGATACTACAAAAAGAGTGTTTCAAACCTGGTCTATGAAAGGGAATGTTCAGCTCCGTGACTTGAATGCAGATATCACAAAGCAGTTTCTGACAGTGCTTGTGTCTAGATTTTAGATGAAGATATACCCGTTTCCAACGAAATCGTTAGAGATATCCAAATATCCACTTACAGATTCTACAAAAAGAGAGTTTCCAAACTGCTCTATTTAAAGAAAGGTTGAACTCTGTTAGTTGAGGATGCACACCACAAAGAAGTTTCTGAGAATGCTTTTGTCTAGATTTTATATGAAGATATTCCCGTTTCCAACGAAATCTTTAGAGGTATCCAAATATCCAGTTACAGATTCTACAAAAAGAGAGTATCCAAACTGCTGTATCAAAAGAATGGTTGAACTCTGTTAGTTGAGGACACTCATCACAAAGAAGCTTCTGAGAATGCTTCTGTCTAGATTTTATATGAAGATATTCCCGTTTCCAACGAAATCTTCACAGTTACCCAAATATCCACTTGCAGATTCTACCAAAAGATTGTTTCCAAACTGCTGTATCAAACGAATGGTTGAGCTCCGTTAGTTGAGGACACTCATCACAAACAAGCTTTTGAGAATGCTTCTGTCTAGATTTTATATGAAGATATTCCCGTTTCCAACGAACTCTTCACAGTTATCCAAATATCCACTTGCCGATTCTACAAAAAGAGTGTTTCCAAACGGCTGTATCAAAAGAAAGGTTGAACTCTGTAAGTAGAGAAAACACATCACAAAGAAGTTTCTGAGAATGCTTCTGTCCAGATTTCATATGAAGATATTGCCGTTTCCATCGAAATCTTCAAAGTTATCCAAGTATCCACTTGCAGATTCTACAAAAAGAGTGTTTCCAAACTACTGTATCAACAGAAAGGTTCACCTCTGGTAACTGAGTACACACATCCCAATTAAGTTTCTGAGAATCTTTCTGTCTCTTTTTTATGGGAAGATATTTCTGTTTTCACCGTAGGCCTGAATTCGCGCAAAATGTCCACTTCCAGATACTACAAAAAGAGTGTTTCAAACCTGGTCTACGAAAGGGAATGTTCAGCTCTGTGACTTGAATGCAGACATCACAAAGCAGTTTCTGACAGTGCCTCTGTCTAGATTTTAGATGAAGATATTCCCGTTTCCAACGAAATCGTTAGAGATATCCAAATATCCACTTACAGATTCTACAAAAAGAGTTTCCAAACTGCTCTATTTAAAGAAAAGTTGAAATCTGTTAGTTGAGGACGCACACCACAAAGAAGTTTCTGAGAATGCTTTTGTCTAGATTTTATATGAAGATATTCCCTTTTCCAACGAAATCATTAGAGGTATTCAAATATTCAGTAGCAGATTCTACAAAAAGAGAGTATGCAAACTACTGTATCAAAAGAATGGTTGAGCTCCGTTAGTTGAGGACACTCATCAAAAACAAGCTTTTGAGAATGCTTCTGTCTAGATTTTATATGAAGATATTCCCGTTTCCAAAGAACTCTTCACTGTTATCCAAATATCCACTTGCCGATTCTGCAAAAAGAGTGTTTCCAAACTGCTGTATCAAAAGAAAGGTTGAACTCTGTAAGTAGAGAAAACACATCACAAAGAAGTTTCTGAGAATGCTTCTGTCTAGATTTTATATGAAGATATTCCCGTTTCCAACGAAATCTTCAAAGTTATCCAAATATCCACTTGCAGATTCTACAAAAAGAGTGTTTCCAAACTACTGTATCAACAGAAAGGTTCAACTGTGGTAACTGAGTACACACATCCTGATTAAGTTTCTGAGAATCTTTCTGTCTCTTTTTTATGGGAAGATATTTCTGTTTTCACCGTAGGCCAGAATTCGCTCAAAATGTCCACTTACAGATACTACAAAAAGAGTGTTTCAAACCTGGTCTACGAAAGGGAATGTTCAGCTCTGTGACTTGAATGCAGATATCACAAAGCAGTTTCTGACAGTGCTTCTGTCTAGATTTTAGATGAAGATATTCCCGTTTCCAACGAAATCGTTAGAGCTATCCAAATATCCACTTACAGATTCAACAAAAAGAGAGTTTCCAAACTGCTCTATTTAAAGAAAGGTTGAACTCTGTTAGTTGAGGACGCACACCACAAAGAAGTTTCTGAGAATGCTTTTGTCTAGATTTTATATGAAGATATTCCCGTTTCCAACGAAATCTTTAGAGGTATCCAAATATCCAGTTACAGATTCTACAAAAAGAGAGTATCCAAACTGCTGTATCAAAAGAATGGTTGAACTCAGTTAGTTGAGGACACTCATCACAAAGAAGCTTCTGAGAATGCTTCTGTCTAGATTTTATATGAAGATATTCCCGTTTCCAACGAAATCTTCACAGTTATCCAAATATCCACTTGCAGATTATACCAAAAGAGTGTTTCCAAACTGCTGTATCAAAAGAATGGTTGAGCTCCGTTAGTTGAGGACACTCATCACAAACAAGCTTTTGAGAATGCTTCTGTCTAGATTTTATATGAAGATATTCCCGTTTCCAAAGAACTCTTCACAGTTATCCAAATATCCACTTGCCGATTCTGCAAAAAGAGTGTTTCCAAACTGCTGTACCAAAAGAAAGGTTGAACTCTGTAAGTAGAGAAAACACATCACAAAGAAGTTTCTGAGAATGCTTCTGTCTAGATTTTATATGAAGATATTCCCGTTTCCAACGAAATATTCAAAGTTATCCAAATATCCACTTGCAGATACTACAAAAAGAGTGTTTCCAAACTACTGTATCAACAGAAAGGTTCAACTCTGGTAACTGAGTACACACATCCCGATTAAGTTTCTGAGAATCTTTCTGTCTCTTTTTTATGGGAAGATATTTCTGTTTTCACCGTAGGCCTGAATTCGCTCAAAATGTCCACTTGCAGATACTACAAAAAGAGTGTTTCAAACCTGGTCTATGAAAGGGAATGTTCAGCTCCGTGACTTGAATGCAGATATCACAAAGCAGTTTCTGACAGTGCTTGTGTCTAGATTTTAGATGAAGATATACCCGTTTCCAACGAAATCGTTAGAGATATCCAAATATCCACTTACAGATTCTACAAAAAGAGAGTTTCCAAACTGCTCTATTTAAAGAAAGGTTGAACTCTGTTAGTTGAGGATGCACACCACAAAGAAGTTTCTGAGAATGCTTTTGTCTAGATTTTATATGAAGATATTCCCGTTTCCAACGAAATCTTTAGAGGTATCCAAATATCCAGTTACAGATTCTACAAAAAGAGAGTATCCAAACTGCTGTATCAAAAGAATGGTTGAACTCTGTTAGTTGAGGACACTCATCACAAAGAAGCTTCTGAGAATGCTTCTGTCTAGATTTTATATGAAGATATTCCCGTTTCCAACGAAATCTTCACAGTTACCCAAATATCCACTTGCAGATTCTACCAAAAGATTGTTTGCAAACTGCTGTATCAAACGAATGGTTGAGCTCCGTTAGTTGAGGACACTCATCACAAACAAGCTTTTGAGAATGCTTCTGTCTAGATTTTATATGAAGATATTCCCGTTTCCAACGAACTCTTCACAGTTATCCAAATATCCACTTGCCGATTCTACAAAAAGAGTGTTTCCAAACGGCTGTATCAAAAGAAAGGTTGAACTCTGTAAGTAGAGAAAACACATCACAAAGAAGTTTCTGAGAATTCTTCTGTCCAGATTTCATATGAAGATATTGCCGTTTCCAACGAAATCTTCAAAGTTATCCAAGTATCCACTTGCAGATTCTACAAAAAGAGTGTTTCCAAACTACTGTATCAACAGAAAGGTTCACCTCTGGTAACTGAGTACACACATCCCAATTAAGTTTCTGAGAATCTTTCTGTTTCTTTTTTATGGGAAGATATTTCTGTTTTCACCGTAGGCCTGAATTCGCGCAAAATGTCCACTTCCAGATACTACAAAAAGAGTGTTTCAAACCTGGTCTACAAAAGGGAATGTTCAGCTCTGTGACTTGAATGCAGACATCACAAAGCAGTTTCTGACAGTGCCTCTGTCTAGATTTTAGATGAAGATATTCCCGTTTCCAACGAAATCGTTAGAGATATCCAAATATCCACTTACAGATTCTACGAAAAGAGTTTCCAAACTGCTCTATTTAAAGAAAAGTTGAAATCTGTTAGTTGAGGACGCACACCACAAAGAAGTTTCTGAGAATGCTTTTGTCTAGATTTTATATGAAGATATTCCCTTTTCCAACGAAATCATTAGAGGTATTCAAATATTCAGTAACAGATTCTACAAAAAGAGAGTATGCAAACTGCTGTATCAAAAGAATGGTTGAGCTCCGTTAGTTGAGGACACTCATCAAAAACAAGCTTTTGAGAATGCTTCTGTCTAGATTTTATATGAAGATATTCCCGTTTCCAAAGAACTCTTCACTGTTATCCAAATATCCACTTGCCGATTCTGCAAAAAGAGTGTTTCCAAACTGCTGTATCAAAAGAAAGGTTGAACTCTGTAAGTAGAGAAAACACATCACAAAGAAGTTTCTGAGAATGCTTCTGTCTAGATTTTATATGAAGATATTCCCGTTTCCAACGAAATCTTCAAAGTTATCCAAATATCCACTTGCAGATTCTACAAAAAGAGTGTTTCCAAACTACTGTATCAACAGAAAGGTTCAACTGTGGTAACTGAGTACACACATCCTGATTAAGTTTCTGAGAATCTTTCTGTCTCTTTTTTATGGGAAGATATTTCTGTTTTCACCGTAGGCCAGAATTCGCTCAAAATGTCCACTTACAGATACTACAAAAAGAGTGTTTCAAACCTGGTCTCTGAAAGGGAATGTTCAGCTCTGTGACTTGAATGCAGATATCACAAAGCAGTTTCTGACAGTGCTTCTGTCTAGATTTTAGATGAAGATATTCCCGTTTCCAACGAAATCTTTAGAGCTATCCAATTATCCACTTACAGATTCAACAAAAAGAGAGTTTCCAAACTGCTCTATTTAAAGAAAGGTTGAACTCTGTTAGTTGAGGACGCACACCACAAAGAAGTTTCTGAGAATGCTTTTGTCTAGATTTTATATGAAGATATTCCCGTTTCCAACGAAATCTTTAGAGGTATCCAAATATCCAGTTACAGATTCTACAAAAAGAGAGTATCCAAACTGCTGTATCAAAAGAATGGTTGAACTCAGTTAGTTGAGGACACTCATCACAAAGAAGCTTCTGAGAATGCTTCTGTCTAGATTTTATATGAAGATATTCCCGTTTCCAACGAAATCTTCACAGTTATCCAAATATCCACTTGCAGATTATACCAAAAGAGTGTTTCCAAACTGCTGTATCAAAAGAATGGTTGAGCTCCGTTAGTTGAGGACACTCATCACAAACAAGCTTTTGAGAATGCTTCTGTCTAGATTTTATATGAAGATATTCCCGTTTCCAAAGAACTCTTCACAGTTATCCAAATATCCACTTGCCGATTCTGCAAAAAGAGTGTTTCCAAACTGCTGTACCAAAAGAAAGGTTGAACTCTGTAAGTAGAGAAAACACATCACAAAGAAGTTTCTGAGAATGCTTCTGTCTAGATTTTATATGAAGATATTCCCGTTTCCAACGAAATATTCAAAGTTATCCAAATATCCACTTGCAGATACTACAAAAAGAGTGTTTCCAAACTACTGTATCAACAGAAAGGTTCAACTCTGGTAACTGAGTACACACATCCCGATTAAGTTTCTGAGAATCTTTCTGTCTCTTTTTTATGGGAAGATATTTCTGTTTTCACCGTAGGCCTGAATTCGCTCAAAATGTAAACTTCCAGATACTACAAAAAGAGTGTTTCAAACCTGGTCTATGAAAGGGAATGTTCAGCTCCGTGACTTGAATGCAGATATCACAAAGCAGTTTCTGACAGTGCTTGTGTCTAGATTTTAGATGAAGATATACCCGTTTCCAACGAAATCGTTAGAGCTATCCAAATATCCACTTACAGATTCTACAAAAAGAGAGTTTCCAAACTGCTCTATTTAAAGAAAGGTTGAACTCTGTTAGTTGAGGATGCACACCACAAAGAAGTTTCTGAGAATGCTTTTGTCTAGATTTTATATGAAGATATTCCCGTTTCCAACGAAATCTTTAGAGGTATCCAAATATCCAGTTACAGATTCTACAAAAAGAGAGTATCCAAACTGCTGTATCAAAAGAATGGTTGAACTCTGTTAGTTGAGGACACTCATCACAAAGAAGCTTCTGAGAATGCTTCTGTCTAGATTTTATATGAAGATATTCCCGTTTCCAACGAAATCTTCACAGTTACCCAAATATCCACTTGCAGATTCTACCAAAAGATTGTTTCCAAACTGCTGTATCAAACGAATGGTTGAGCTCCGTTAGTTGAGGACACTCATCACAAACAAGCTTTTGAGAATGCTTCTGTCTAGATTTTATATGAAGATATTCCCGTTTCCAACGAACTCTTCACAGTTATCCAAATATCCACTTGCCGATTCTACAAAAAGAGTGTTTCCAAACGGCTGTATCAAAAGAAAGGTTGAACTCTGTAAGTAGAGAAAACGCATCACAAAGAAGTTTCTGAGAATGCTTCTGTCCAGATTTCATATGAAGATATTGCCGTTTCCAACGAAATCTTCAAAGTTATCCAAGTATCCACTTGCAGATTCTACAAAAAGAGTGTTTCCAAACTACTGTATCAACAGAAAGGTTCACCACTGGTAACTGAGTACACACATCCCAATTAAGTTTCTGAGAATCTTTCTGTCTCTTTTTTATGGGAAGATATTTCTGTTTTCACCGTAGGCCTGAATTCGCGCAAAATGTCCACTTCCAGATACTACAAAAAGAGTGTTTCAAACCTGGTCTACGAAAGGGAATGTTCAGCTCTGTGACTTGAATGCAGACATCACAAAGCAATTTCTGACAGTGCCTCTGTCTAGATTTTAGATGAAGATATTCCCGTTTCCAACGAAATCGTTAGAGATATCCAAATATCCACTTACAGATTCTACGAAAAGAGTTTCCAAACTGCTCTATTTAAAGAAAAGTTGAAATCTGTTAGTTGAGGACGCACACCACAAAGAAGTTTCTGAGAATGCTTTTGTCTAGATTTTATATGAAGATATTCCCTTTTCCAACGAAATCATTAGAGGTATTCAAATATTCAGTAACAGATTCTACAAAAAGAGAGTATGCAAACTGCTGTATCAAAAGAATGGTTGAGCTCCGTTAGTTGAGGACACTCATCAAAAACAAGCTTTTGAGAATGCTTCTGTCTAGATTTTATATGAAGATATTCCCGTTTCCAAAGAACTCTTCACTGTTATACAAATATCCACTTGCCGATTCTGCAAAAAGAGTGTTTCCAAACTGCTGTATCAAAAGAAAGGTTGAACTCTGTAAGTAGAGAAAACACATCACAAAGAAGTTTCTGAGAATGCTTCTGTCTAGATTTTATATGAAGATATTCCCGTTTCCAACGAAATCTTCAAAGTTATCCAAATATCCACTTGCAGATTCTACAAAAAGAGTGTTTCCAAACTACTGTATCAACAGAAAGGTTCAACTCTGGTAACTGAGTACACACATCCCGATTAAGTTTCTGAGAATCTTTCTGTCTCTTTTTTATGGGAAGATATTTCTGTTTTCACCGTAGGCCTGAATTCGCACAAAATGTCCACTTCCAGATACTACAAAAAGAGTGTTTCAAACCTGGTCTCTGAAAGGGAATGTTCAGCTCTGTGACTTGAATGCAGATATCACAAAGCAGTTTCTGACAGTGCTTCTGTCTAGATTTTAGATGAAGATATTCCCGTTTCCAACGAAATCGTTAGAGCTATCCAAATATCCACTTACAGATTCTACAAAAAGAGAGTTTCCAAACTGCTCTATTTAAAGAAAGGTTGAACTCTGTTAGTTGAGGACGCACACCACAAAGAAGTTTCTGAGAATGCTTTTGTCTAGATTTTATATGAAGATATTCCCGTTTCCAACGAAATCTTTAGAGGTATCCAAATATCCACTTACAGATTCTACAAAAAGAGAGTATCCAAACTGCTGTATCAAAAGAATGGTTGAACTCTGTTAGTTGAGGACACTCATCACAAAGAAGCTTCTGAGAATGCTTCTGTCTAGATTTTATATGAAGATAATCCCGTTTCCAACGAAATCTTCACAGTTATCCAAATATCCACCTGCAGATTCTACCAAAAGAGTGTTTCCAAACTGCTGTATCAAAAGAATGGTTGAGCTCCGTTAGTTGAGGACACTCATCACAAACAAGCTTTTGAGAATGCTTCTGTCTAGATTTTATATGAAGATAT
This sequence comes from Gorilla gorilla gorilla, assembly GCF_029281585.2. Classification (NCBI taxonomy): domain Eukaryota; kingdom Metazoa; phylum Chordata; class Mammalia; order Primates; family Hominidae; genus Gorilla; species Gorilla gorilla. The sequence goes on along the minus strand of NC_073236.2, from coordinate 27,329,457 downwards.
TCCCGTTTCCAACGAACTCTTCACAGTTATCCAAATATCCACTTGCTGATTCTACAAAAAGAGTGTTTCCAAACTGCTGTATCAAAAGAAAGGTTGAACTCTGTAAGTAGATAAAACACATCACAAAGAAGTTTCTGAGAATGCTTCTGTCTATATTTTATATGAAGATATTCCCGTTTCCAACGTAATCTTCAAAGTTACCCAAATATCCACTTGCAGATTCTACAAAAAGAGTGTTTCAAAACTACTGTATCAACAGAAAGGTTCAACTCTGGTAACTGAGTACACACATCCTGATTAAGTTTCTGAGAATCTTTCTGTCTCTTTTTTATGGGAAGATATTTCTGTTTTCACCGTAGGCCTGAATTCGCTCAAAATGTCCACTTCCAGATACTACAAAAAGAGTGTTTCAAACCTGGTCTACGAAAGGGAATGTTCAGCTCTGTGACTTGAATGCAGATATCACAAAGCAGTTTCTGACAGTGCTTCAGTCTAGATTTTAGATGAAGATATTCCCGTTTCCAACGAAATCGTTAGAGCTATCCAAATATCCACTTACAGATTCTACAAAAAGAGAGTTTCCAAACTGCTCTATTTAAAGAAAGGTTGAACTCTGTTAGTTGAGGACGCACACCACAAAGAAGTTTCTGAGAATGCTTTTGTCTAGATTTTATATGAAGATATTCCCGTTTCCAACGAAATCTTTAGAGGTATCCAAATATCCACTTACAGATTCTACAAAAAGAGAGTATCCAAACTGCTGTATCAAAAGAATGGTTGAACTCTGTTAGTTGAGGACACTCATCACAAAGAAGCTTCTGAGAATGCTTCTGTCTAGATTTTATATGAAGATAATCCCGTTTCCAACGAAATCTTCACAGTTATCCAAATATCCACTTGCAGATTCTACCAAAAGAGTGTTTCCAAACTGCTGTATCAAAAGAATGGTTGAGCTCCGTTAGCTGAGGACACTCATCACAACCAAGCTTTTGAGAATGCTTCTGTCTAGATTTCATATGAAGATATTCCCGTTTCCAACGAACTCTTCACAGTTATCCAAATATCCACTTGCTGATTCTACAAAAAGAGTGTTTCCAAACTGCTGTATCAAAAGAAAGGTTGAACTCTGTAAGTAGATAAAACACATCACAAAGAAGTTTCTGAGAATGCTTCTGTCTACATTTTATATGAAGATATTCCCGTTTCCAACGAAATCGTTAGAGCTATCCAAATATCCACTTTCAGATTCTACAAAAAGAGAGTTTCCAAACTGCTCTATTTAAAGAAAGGTTGAACTCTGTTAGTTGAGGACGCACACCACAAAGAAGTTTCTGAGAATGCTTTTGTCTAGATTTTATATGAAGATATTCGCGCTTCAAACGAAATCTTTAGAGGTATCCAAATATCCACTTACAGATTCTCAAAAGAATGGTTGAACTCTGTTAGTTGAGGACACTCATCACAAAGAAGCTTCTGAGAATGCTTCTGTCTAGATTTTATATGAAGATATTCCCGTTTCCAACGAAATCTTCACAGTTATCCAAATATCCACTTGCAGATTCTACCAAAAGAGTGTTTCCAAACTGCTGTATCAAAAGAATGGTTGAGCTCCGTTAGTTGAGGACACTCATCACAAACAAGCTTTTGAGAATGCTCCTGTCTAGATTTTATATGAAGATATTCCCGTTTACAACGAACTCTTCACAGTTATCCAAATATCCACTTGCTGATTCTACAAAAAGAGTGTTTCCAAACTGCTGTATCAAAAGAAAGGTTGAACTCTGTAAGTAGAGGAAACACATCACAAAGAAGTTTCTGAGAATGCTTCTGTCTAGATTTTATATGAAGATATTCCCGTTTCCAACGAAATCTTCAAAGTTATCCAAATATCCACTTGCAGATTCTACAAAAAGAGTCTTTCCAAACTACCGTATCAACAGAAAGGTTCAACTCTGGTAACTGAGTACACACATCCCGATTAAGTTTCTGAGAATCTTTCTGTCTCTTTTTTATGGGAAGATATTTCTGTTTTCACCGTAGGCCTGAATTCGCTCAAAATGTCCACTTCCAGATACTACAAAAAGAGTGGTTCAAACCTGGTCTACGAAAGGGAATGTTCAGCTCTGTGACTTGAATGCAGATATCACTAAGCAGTTTCTGACAGTGCTTCTGTCTAGATTTTAGATGAAGATATTCCCGTTTCCAACGAAATCGTTAGAGCTATCCAAATATCCACTTACAGATTCTACAAAAAGAGTTTCCAAACTGCACTATTTAAAGAAAAGTTGAACTCTGTTACTTGAGGTCGCACACCACAAAGAAGTTTCTGAGAATGCTTTTGTCTAGATTTTATATGAAGATATTCCCGTTTCCAACGAAATCTTTAGAGGCATCCAAATATCCACTTACAGATTCTACAAAAAGAGAGTATCCAAACTGCTGTATCAAAAGAATGGTTGAACTCTGTTAGTTGAGGACACTCATCACAAAGAAGCTTCTGAGAATGCTTCTGTCTAGATTTTATATGAAGATAATCCCGTTTCCAACGAAATCTTCACAGTTATCCAAATATCCACTTGCAGATTCTACCAAAAGAGTGTTTCCAAACTGCTGTATCAAAAGAATGGTTGAGCTCCGTTAGTTGAGGACACTCATCACAACCAAGCTTTTGAGAATGCTTCTGTCTAGATTTTATATGAAGATATTCCCGTTTCCAACGAACTCTTCACAGTTATCCAAATATCCACTTGCTGATTCTACAAAAAGAGTGTTTCCAAACTGCTGTATCAAAAGAAAGGTTGAACTTTGTAAGTAGAGAAAACACATCACAAAGAAGTTTCTGAGAATGCTTCTGTCTATATTTTATATGAAGATATTCCCGTTTCCAACGTAATCTTCAAAGTTACCCAAATATCCACTTGCAGATTCTACAAAAAGAGTGTTTCCAAACTACTGTATCAACAGAAAGGTTCAACTCTGGTAACTGAGTACACGCATCCTGATTAAGTTTCTGAGAATCTTTTTGTCTCTTTTTTATGGGAAGATATTTCTGTTTTCACCGTAGGCCTGAATTCGCTCAAAATGTCCACTTCCAGATACTACAAAAAGAGTGTTTCAAACCTGGTCTACGAAAGGGAATGTTCAGCTCTGTGACTTGAATGCAGATATCACAAAGCAGTTTCTGACAGTGCTTCAGTCTAGATTTTAGATGAAGATATTCCCTTTTCCAACGAAATCGTTAGAGCTATCCAAACATCCACTTACAGATTCTACAAAAAGAGACTATCCAAACTGCTGTATCAAAAGAATGGTTGAACTCTGTTAGTTGAGGACACGCATCACAAAGAAGCTTCTGAGAATGCTTCTGTCTAGATTTTATATGAAGATATTCCCGTTTCCAACGAAATCTTCACACTTATCCAAATATCCACTTGGAGATCCTACCAAAAGAGTGTTTCCAAACTGCTGTATCAAAAGAATGGTTGAGCTCCGTTAGTTGAGGACACTCATCACAAACAAGCTTTTGAGAAAGCTTCTGTCTAGATTTTATATGAAGATATTCCAGTTTCCAATGAAATCTTCAAAGTTATCCAAATATCCACCTGCAGATTCAACAAAAAGAGTGTTTCCAAACTACTGTATCAACAGAAAGGTTCAACTCTGGTAACTGAGTACACACATCCCGATTAAGTTTCTGAGAATCTTTCTGTCTCTTTTTTATGGGAAGATATTTCTGTTTTCACCGTAGGCCTGAATTCGCTCAAAATGTCCACTTCCAGATACTACAAAAAGAGTGTTTCAAACCTGGTCTACGAAAGGGAATGTTCAGCTCTGTGACTTGAATGCAGATATCACAAAGCAGTTTCTGACAGTGCTTCTGTCTAGATTTTAGATGAAGATATTCCCGTTTCCAACGAAATTGTTAGAGCTATCCAAATATCCACTTACAGATTCTACAAAAAGAGAGTTTCCAAACTGCTCTATTTAAAGAAAGGTTGAACTCTGTTAGTTGAGGACGCACACCACAAAGAAGTTTCTGAGAATGCTTTTGTCTAGATTTTATATGAAGATATTCCCGTTTCCAAAGAAATCTTTAGAGGTATCCAAATATCCAGTTACAGATTCTTCAAAAAGAGAGTATCCAAACTGCTGTATCAAAAGAATGGTTGAACTCTGTTAGTTGAGGACACTCATCACAAAGAAGCTTCTGAGAATGCTTCTGTCTAGATTTTATATGAAGATATTCCCGTTTCCAACGAAATCTTCACAGTTATCCAAATATCCACCTGCAGATTCTACCAAAAGAGTGTTTCCAAACTGCTGTATCAAAAGAATGGTTGAGCTCCGTTAGTTGAGGACACTCATCACAAACAAGCTTTTGAGAATGCTTCTGTCTAGATTTTATATGAAGATATTCCCGTTTCCAACGAACTCTTCACAGTTATCCAAATATCCACTTGCTGATTCTACAAAAAGAGTGTTTCCAAACTGCTGTATCAAAAGAAAGGTTGAACTCTGTAAGTAGAGAAAACACATCACAAAGAAGTTTCTGAGAATGCTTCTGTCTATATTTTATATGAAGATATTCCCGTTTCCAACGTAATCTTCAAAGTTACCCAAATATCCACTTGCAGATTCTACAAAAAGAGTGTTTCCAAACTACTGTATCAACAGAAAGGTTCAACTCTGGTAACTGAGTACACGCATCCTGATTAAGTTTCTGAGAATCTTTTTGTCTCTTTTTTATGGGAAGATATTTCTGTTTTCACCGTAGGCCTGAATTCGCTCAAAATGTCCACTTCCAGATACTACAAAAAGAGTGTTTCAAACCTGGTCTGCGAAAGGGAATGTTCAGCTCTGTGACTTGAATGTAGATATCACAAAGCAGTTTCTGACAGTGCTTCAGTCTAGATTTTAGATGAAGATATTCCCTTTTCCAACGAAATCGTTAGAGCTATCCAAACATCCACTTACAGATTCTACAAAAAGAGAGTATCCAAACTGCTGTATCAAAAGAATGGTTGAACTCTGTTAGTTGAGGACACGCATCACAAAGAAGCTTCTGAGAATGCTTCTGTCTAGATTTTATATGAAGATATTCCCGTTTCCAACGAAATCTTCACCCTTATCCAAATATCCACTTGGAGATCCTACCAAAAGAGTGTTTCCAAACTGCTGTATCAAAAGAATGGTTGAGCTCCGTTAGTTGAGGACACTCATCACAAACAAGCTTTTGAGAAAGCTTCGGTCTAGATTTTATATGAAGATATTCCCGTTTCCAATGAAATCTTCAAAGTTATCCAAATATCCACCTGCAGATTCAACAAAAAGAGTGTTTCCAAACTACTGTATCAACAGAAAGGTTCAACTCTGGTAACTGAGTACACACATCCCGATTAAGTTTCTGAGAATCTTTCTGTCTCTTTTTTATGGGAAGATATTTCTGTTTTCACCGTAGGCCTGAATTCGCTCAAAATGTCCACTTCCAGATACTACAAAAAGAGTGTTTCAAACCTGGTCTCTGAAAGGGAATGTTCAGCTCTGTGACTTGAATGCAGATATCACAAAGCAGTTTCTGACAGTGCTTCTGTCTAGATTTTAGATGAAGATATTCCCGTTTCCAACGAAATTGTTAGAGCTATCCAAATATCCACTTACAGATTCTACAAAAAGAGAGTTTCCAAACTGCTCTATTTAAAGAAAGGTTGAACTCTGTTAGTTGAGGACGCACACCACAAAGAAGTTTCTGAGAATGCTTTTGTCTAGATTTTATATGAAGATATTCCCGTTTCCAACGAAATCTTTAGAGGTATCCAAATATCCACTTACAGATTCTACAAAAAGAGAGTATCCAAACTGCTGTATCAAAAGAATGGTTGAACTCTGTTAGTTGAGGACACTCATCACAAAGAAGCTTCTGAGAATGCTTCTGTCTAGATTTTATATGAAGATAATCCCGTTTCCAACGAAATCTTCACAGTTATCCAAATATCCACTTGCAGATTCTACCAAAAGAGTGTTTCCAAACTGCTGTATCAAAAGAATGGTTGAGCTCCGTTAGCTGAGGACACTCATCACAACCAAGCTTTTGAGAATGCTTCTGTCTAGATTTCATATGAAGATATTCCCGTTTCCAACGAACTCTTCACAGTTATCCAAATATCCACTTGCTGATTCTACAAAAAGAGTGTTTCCAAACTGCTGTATCAAAAGAAAGGTTGAACTCTGTAAGTAGATAAAACACATCACAAAGAAGTTTCTGAGAATGCTTCTGTCTACATTTTATATGAAGATATTCCCGTTTCCAACGAAATCGTTAGAGCTATCCAAATATCCACTTTCAGATTCTACAAAAAGAGAGTTTCCAAACTGCTCTATTTAAAGAAAGGTTGAACTCTGTTAGTTGAGGACGCACACCACAAAGAAGTTTCTGAGAATGCTTTTGTCTAGATTTTATATGAAGATATTCGCGCTTCAAACGAAATCTTTAGAGGTATCCAAATATCCACTTACAGATTCTCAAAAGAATGGTTGAACTCTGTTAGTTGAGGACACTCATCACAAAGAAGCTTCTGAGAATGCTTCTGTCTAGATTTTATATGAAGATATTCCCGTTTCCAACGAAATCTTCACAGTTATCCAAATATCCACTTGCAGATTCTACCAAAAGAGTGTTTCCAAACTGCTGTATCAAAAGAATGGTTGAGCTCCGTTAGTTGAGGACACTCATCACAAACAAGCTTTTGAGAATGCTCCTGTCTAGATTTTATATGAAGATATTCCCGTTTACAACGAACTCTTCACAGTTATCCAAATATCCACTTGCTGATTCTACAAAAAGAGTGTTTCCAAACTGCTGTATCAAAAGAAAGGTTGAACTCTGTAAGTAGAGGAAACACATCACAAAGAAGTTTCTGAGAATGCTTCTGTCTAGATTTTATATGAAGATATTCCCGTTTCCAACGAAATCTTCAAAGTTATCCAAATATCCACTTGCAGATTCTACAAAAAGAGTCTTTCCAAACTACCGTATCAACAGAAAGGTTCAACTCTGGTAACTGAGTACACACATCCCGATTAAGTTTCTGAGAATCTTTCTGTCTCTTTTTTATGGGAAGATATTTCTGTTTTCACCGTAGGCCTGAATTCGCTCAAAATGTCCACTTCCAGATACTACAAAAAGAGTGGTTCAAACCTGGTCTACGAAAGGGAATGTTCAGCTCTGTGACTTGAATGCAGATATCACTAAGCAGTTTCTGACAGTGCTTCTGTCTAGATTTTAGATGAAGATATTCCCGTTTCCAACGAAATCGTTAGAGCTATCCAAATATCCACTTACAGATTCTACAAAAAGAGTTTCCAAACTGCACTATTTAAAGAAAAGTTGAACTCTGTTACTTGAGGTCGCACACCACAAAGAAGTTTCTGAGAATGCTTTTGTCTAGATTTTATATGAAGATATTCCCGTTTCCAACGAAATCTTTAGAGGCATCCAAATATCCACTTACAGATTCTACAAAAAGAGAGTATCCAAACTGCTGTATCAAAAGAATGGTTGAACTCTGTTAGTTGAGGACACTCATCACAAAGAAGCTTCTGAGAATGCTTCTGTCTAGATTTTATATGAAGATAATCCCGTTTCCAACGAAATCTTCACAGTTATCCAAATATCCACTTGCAGATTCTACCAAAAGAGTGTTTCCAAACTGCTGTATCAAAAGAATGGTTGAGCTCCGTTAGTTGAGGACACTCATCACAACCAAGCTTTTGAGAATGCTTCTGTCTAGATTTTATATGAAGATATTCCCGTTTCCAACGAACTCTTCACAGTTATCCAAATATCCACTTGCTGATTCTACAAAAAGAGTGTTTCCAAACTGCTGTATCAAAAGAAAGGTTGAACTTTGTAAGTAGAGAAAACACATCACAAAGAAGTTTCTGAGAATGCTTCTGTCTATATTTTATATGAAGATATTCCCGTTTCCAACGTAATCTTCAAAGTTACCCAAATATCCACTTGCAGATTCTACAAAAAGAGTGTTTCCAAACTACTGTATCAACAGAAAGGTTCAACTCTGGTAACTGAGTACACGCATCCTGATTAAGTTTCTGAGAATCTTTTTGTCTCTTTTTTATGGGAAGATATTTCTGTTTTCACCGTAGGCCTGAATTCGCTCAAAATGTCCACTTCCAGATACTACAAAAAGAGTGTTTCAAACCTGGTCTACGAAAGGGAATGTTCAGCTCTGTGACTTGAATGCAGATATCACAAAGCAGTTTCTGACAGTGCTTCAGTCTAGATTTTAGATGAAGATATTCCCTTTTCCAACGAAATCGTTAGAGCTATCCAAACATCCACTTACAGATTCTACAAAAAGAGACTATCCAAACTGCTGTATCAAAAGAATGGTTGAACTCTGTTAGTTGAGGACACGCATCACAAAGAAGCTTCTGAGAATGCTTCTGTCTAGATTTTATATGAAGATATTCCCGTTTCCAACGAAATCTTCACACTTATCCAAATATCCACTTGGAGATCCTACCAAAAGAGTGTTTCCAAACTGCTGTATCAAAAGAATGGTTGAGCTCCGTTAGTTGAGGACACTCATCACAAACAAGCTTTTGAGAAAGCTTCTGTCTAGATTTTATATGAAGATATTCCAGTTTCCAATGAAATCTTCAAAGTTATCCAAATATCCACCTGCAGATTCAACAAAAAGAGTGTTTCCAAACTACTGTATCAACAGAAAGGTTCAACTCTGGTAACTGAGTACACACATCCCGATTAAGTTTCTGAGAATCTTTCTGTCTCTTTTTTATGGGAAGATATTTCTGTTTTCACCGTAGGCCTGAATTCGCTCAAAATGTCCACTTCCAGATACTACAAAAAGAGTGTTTCAAACCTGGTCTACGAAAGGGAATGTTCAGCTCTGTGACTTGAATGCAGATATCACAAAGCAGTTTCTGACAGTGCTTCTGTCTAGATTTTAGATGAAGATATTCCCGTTTCCAACGAAATTGTTAGAGCTATCCAAATATCCACTTACAGATTCTACAAAAAGAGAGTTTCCAAACTGCTCTATTTAAAGAAAGGTTGAACTCTGTTAGTTGAGGACGCACACCACAAAGAAGTTTCTGAGAATGCTTTTGTCTAGATTTTATATGAAGATATTCCCGTTTCCAAAGAAATCTTTAGAGGTATCCAAATATCCAGTTACAGATTCTTCAAAAAGAGAGTATCCAAACTGCTGTATCAAAAGAATGGTTGAACTCTGTTAGTTGAGGACACTCATCACAAAGAAGCTTCTGAGAATGCTTCTGTCTAGATTTTATATGAAGATATTCCCGTTTCCAACGAAATCTTCACAGTTATCCAAATATCCACCTGCAGATTCTACCAAAAGAGTGTTTCCAAACTGCTGTATCAAAAGAATGGTTGAGCTCCGTTAGTTGAGGACACTCATCACAAACAAGCTTTTGAGAATGCTTCTGTCTAGATTTTATATGAAGATATTCCCGTTTCCAACGAACTCTTCACAGTTATCCAAATATCCACTTGCTGATTCTACAAAAAGAGTGTTTCCAAACTGCTGTATCAAAAGAAAGGTTGAACTCTGTAAGTAGAGAAAACACATCACAAAGAAGTTTCTGAGAATGCTTCTGTCTATATTTTATATGAAGATATTCCCGTTTCCAACGTAATCTTCAAAGTTACCCAAATATCCACTTGCAGATTCTACAAAAAGAGTGTTTCCAAACTACTGTATCAACAGAAAGGTTCAACTCTGGTAACTGAGTACACGCATCCTGATTAAGTTTCTGAGAATCTTTTTGTCTCTTTTTTATGGGAAGATATTTCTGTTTTCACCGTAGGCCTGAATTCGCTCAAAATGTCCACTTCCAGATACTACAAAAAGAGTGTTTCAAACCTGGTCTGCGAAAGGGAATGTTCAGCTCTGTGACTTGAATGTAGATATCACAAAGCAGTTTCTGACAGTGCTTCAGTCTAGATTTTAGATGAAGATATTCCCTTTTCCAACGAAATCGTTAGAGCTATCCAAACATCCACTTACAGATTCTACAAAAAGAGAGTATCCAAACTGCTGTATCAAAAGAATGGTTGAACTCTGTTAGTTGAGGACACGCATCACAAAGAAGCTTCTGAGAATGCTTCTGTCTAGATTTTATATGAAGATATTCCCGTTTCCAACGAAATCTTCACCCTTATCCAAATATCCACTTGGAGATCCTACCAAAAGAGTGTTTCCAAACTGCTGTATCAAAAGAATGGTTGAGCTCCGTTAGTTGAGGACACTCATCACAAACAAGCTTTTGAGAAAGCTTCGGTCTAGATTTTATATGAAGATATTCCCGTTTCCAATGAAATCTTCAAAGTTATCCAAATATCCACCTGCAGATTCAACAAAAAGAGTGTTTCCAAACTACTGTATCAACAGAAAGGTTCAACTCTGGTAACTGAGTACACACATCCCGATTAAGTTTCTGAGAATCTTTCTGTCTCTTTTTTATGGGAAGATATTTCTGTTTTCACCGTAGGCCTGAATTCGCTCAAAATGTCCACTTCCAGATACTACAAAAAGAGTGTTTCAAACCTGGTCTCTGAAAGGGAATGTTCAGCTCTGTGACTTGAATGCAGATATCACAAAGCAGTTTCTGACAGTGCTTCTGTCTAGATTTTAGATGAAGATATTCCCGTTTCCAACGAAATTGTTAGAGCTATCCAAATATCCACTTACAGATTCTACAAAAAGAGAGTTTCCAAACTGCTCTATTTAAAGAAAGGTTGAACTCTGTTAGTTGAGGACGCACACCACAAAGAAGTTTCTGAGAATGCTTTTGTCTAGATTTTATATGAAGATATTCCCGTTTCCAACGAAATCTTTAGAGGTATCCAAATATCCACTTACAGATTCTACAAAAAGAGAGTATCCAAACTGCTGTATCAAAAGAATGGTTGAACTCTGTTAGTTGAGGACACTCATCACAAAGAAGCTTCTGAGAATGCTTCTGTCTAGATTTTATATGAAGATAATCCCGTTTCCAACGAAATCTTCACAGTTATCCAAATATCCACTTGCAGATTCTACCAAAAGAGTGTTTCCAAACTGCTGTATCAAAAGAATGGTTGAGCTCCGTTAGCTGAGGACACTCATCACAACCAAGCTTTTGAGAATGCTTCTGTCTAGATTTCATATGAAGTATTTCCCGTTTCCAACGAACTCTTCACAGTTATCCAAATATCCACTTGCTGATTCTACAAAAAGAGTGTTTCCAAACTGCTGTATCAAAAGAAAGGTTGAACTCTGTAAGTAGATAAAACACATCACAAAGAAGTTTCGGAGAATGCTTCTGTCTACATTTTATATGAAGATATTCCCGTTTCCAACGTAATCTTCAAAGTTACCCAAATATCCACTTGCAGATTCTACAAAAAGAGTGTTTCCAAACTACTGTATCAACAGAAAGGTTCAACTCTGGTAACTGAGTACACACATCCCGATTAAGTTTCTGAGAATCTTTCTGTCTCTTTTTTATGGGAAGATATTTCTGTTTTCACCGTAGGCCTGAATTCACTCAAAATGTCCACTTCCAGATACTACAAAAAGAGTGTTTCAAACCTGGTCTACGAAAGGGAATGTTCAGCTCTGTGACTTGAATGCAGATATTACAAAGCAGTTTCTGACAGTGCTTCTGTCTAGATTTTAGATGAAGATATTCCCGTTTCCAACGAAATCGTTAGAGCTATCCAAATATCCACTTACAGATTCTACAAAAAGAGAGTTTCCAAACTGCTCTATTTAAAGTAAGGTTGAACTCTGTTAGTTGAGGACGCACACCACAAAGAAGTTTCTGAGAATGCTTTTGTCTAGATTTTATATGAAGATATTCGCGCTTCAAACGAAATCTTTAGAGGTATCCAAATATCCACTTACAGATTCTCAAAAGAATGGTTGAACTCTGTTAGTTGAGGACACTCATCACAAAGAAGCTTCTGAGAATGCTTCTGTCTAGATTTTATATGAAGATATTCCCGTTTCCAACGAAATCTTCACAGTTATCCAAATATCCACTTGCAGATTCTACCAAAAGAGTGTTTCCAAACTGCTGTATCAAAAGAATGGTTGAGCTCCGTTAGTTGAGGACACTCATCACAAACAAGCTTTTGAGAATGCTCCTGTCTAGATTTTATATGAAGATATTCCCGTTTACAACGAACTCTTCACAGTTATCCAAATATCCACTTGCTGATTCTACAAAAAGAGTGTTTCCAAACTGCTGTATCAAAAGAAAGGTTGAACTCTGTAAGTAGAGGAAACACATCACAAAGAAGTTTCTGAGAATGCTTCTGTCTAGATTTTATATGAAGATATTCCCGTTTCCAACGAAATCTTCAAAGTTATCCAAATATCCACTTGCAGATTCTACAAAAAGAGTGTTTCCAAACTACTGTATCAACATAAAGGTTCAACTCTGGTAACTGAGTACACACATCCCGATTAAGTTTCTGAGAATCTTTCTGTCTCTTTTTTATGGGAAGATATTTCTGTTTTCACCGTAGTCCTGAATTCGCTCAAAATGTCCACTTCCAGATACTACAAAAAGAGTGGTTCAAACCTGGTCTACGAAAGGGAATGTTCAGCTCTGTGACTTGAATGCAGATATCACTAAGCAGTTTCTGACAGTGCTTCTGTCTAGATTTTAGATGAAGATATTCCCGTTTCCAACGAAATCGTTAGAGCTATCCAAATATCCACTTACAGATTCTACAAAAAGAGTTTCCAAACTGCACTATTTAAAGAAATGTTGAACTCTGTTACTTGAGGTCGCACACCACAAAGAAGTTTCTGAGAATGCTTTTGTCTAGATTTTATATGAAGATATTCCCGTTTCCAACGAAATCTTTAGAGGCATCCAAATATCCACTTACAGATTCTACAAAAAGAGAGTATCCAAACTGCTGTATCAAAAGAATGGTTGAACTCTGTTAGTTGAGGACACTCATCACAAAGAAGCTTCTGAGAATGCTTCTGTCTAGATTTTATATGAAGATAATCCCGTTTCCAACGAAATCTTCACAGTTATCCAAATATCCACTTGCAGATTCTACCAAAAGAGTGTTTCCAAACTGCTGTATCAAAAGAATGGTTGAGCTCCGTTAGTTGAGGACACTCATCACAACCAAGCTTTTGAGAATGCTTCTGTCTAGATTTTATATGAAGATATTCCCGTTTCCAACGAACTCTTCACAGTTATCCAAATATCCACTTGCTGATTCTACAAAAAGAGTGTTTCCAAACTGCTGTATCAAAAGAAAGGTTGAACTCTGTAAGTAGAGAAAACACATCACAAAGAAGTTTCTGAGAATGCTTCTGTCTATATTTTATATGAAGATATTCCCGTTTCCAACGTAATCTTCAAAGTTACCCAAATATCCACTTGCAGATTCTACAAAAAGAGTGTTTCCAAACTACTGTATCAACAGAAAGGTTCAACTCTGGTAACTGAGTACACGCATCCTGATTAAGTTTCTGAGAATCTTTTTGTCTCTTTTTTATGGGAAGATATTTCTGTTTTCACCGTAGGCCTGAATTCGCTCAAAATGTCCACTTCCAGATACTACAAAAAGAGTGTTTCAAACCTGGTCTACGAAAGGGAATGTTCAGCTCTGTGACTTGAATGCAGATATCACAAAGCAGTTTCTGACAGTGCTTCAGTCTAGATTTTAGATGAAGATATTCCCTTTTCCAACGAAATCGTTAGAGCTATCCAAACATCCACTTACAGATTCTACAAAAAGGGAGTATCCAAACTGCTGTATCAAAAGAATGGTTGAACTCTGTTAGTTGAGGACACGCATCACAAAGAAGCTTCTGAGAATGCTTCTGTCTAGATTTTATATGAAGATATTCCCGTTTCCAACGAAATCTTCACACTTATCCAAATATCCACTTGGAGATCCTACCAAAAGAGTGTTTCCAAACTGCTGTATCAAAAGAATGGTTGAGCTCCGTTAGTTGAGGACACTCATCACAAACAAGCTTTTGAGAAAGCTTCTGTCTAGATTTTATATGAAGATATTCCCGTTTCCAATGAAATCTTCAAAGTTATCCAAATATCCACCTGCAGATTCAACAAAAAGAGTGTTTCCAAACTACTGTATCAACAGAAAGGTTCAACTCTGGTAACTGAGTACACACATCCCGATTAAGTTTCTGAGAATCTTTCTGTCTCTTTTTTATGGGAAGATATTTCTGTTTTCACCGTAGGCCTGAATTCGCTCAAAATGTCCACTTCCAGATACTACAAAAAGAGTGTTTCAAACCTGGTCTCTGAAAGGGAATGTTCAGCTCTGTGACTTGAATGCAGATATCACAAAGCAGTTTCTGACAGTGCTTCTGTCTAGATTTTAGATGAAGATATTCCCGTTTCCAACGAAATTGTTAGAGCTATCCAAATATCCACTTACAGATTCTACAAAAAGAGAGTTTCCAAACTGCTCTATTTAAAGAAAGGTTGAACTCTGTTAGTTGAGGACGCACACCACAAAGAAGTTTCTGAGAATGCTTTTGTCTAGATTTTATATGAAGATATTCCCGTTTCCAACGAAATCTTTAGAGGTATCCAAATATCCAGTTACAGATTCTACAAAAAGAGAGTATCCAAACTGCTGTATCAAAAGAATGGTTGAACTCTGTTAGTTGAGGACACTCATCACAAAGAAGCTTCTGAGAATGCTTCTGTCTAGATTTTATATGAAGATAATCCCGTTTCCAACGAAATCTTCACAGTTATCCAAATATCCACTTGCAGATTCTACCAAAAGAGTGTTTCCAAACTGCTGTATCAAAAGAATGGTTGAGCTCCGTTAGCTGAGGACACTCATCACAACCAAGCTTTTGAGAATGCTTCTGTCTAGATTTCATATGAAGTATTTCCCGTTTCCAACGAACTCTTCACAGTTATCCAAATATCCACTTGCTGATTCTACAAAAAGAGTGTTTCCAAACTGCTGTATCAAAAGAAAGGTTGAACTCTGTAAGTAGATAAAACACATCACAAAGAAGTTTCGGAGAATGCTTCTGTCTACATTTTATATGAAGATATTCCCGTTTCCAACGTAATCTTCAAAGTTACCCAAATATCCACTTGCAGATTCTACAAAAAGAGTGTTTCCAAACTACTGTATCAACAGAAAGGTTCAACTCTGGTAACTGAGTACACACATCCCGATTAAGTTTCTGAGAATCTTTCTGTCTCTTTTTTATGGGAAGATATTTCTGTTTTCACCGTAGGCCTGAATTCACTCAAAATGTCCACTTCCAGATACTACAAAAAGAGTGTTTCAAACCTGGTCTACGAAAGGGAATGTTCAGCTCTGTGACTTGAATGCAGATATTACAAAGCAGTTTCTGACAGTGCTTCTGTCTAGATTTTAGATGAAGATATTCCCGTTTCCAACGAAATCGTTAGAGCTATCCAAATATCCACTTACAGATTCTACAAAAAGAGAGTTTCCAAACTGCTCTATTTAAAGTAAGGTTGAACTCTGTTAGTTGAGGACGCACACCACAAAGAAGTTTCTGAGAATGCTTTTGTCTAGATTTTATATGAAGATATTCGCGCTTCAAACGAAATCTTTAGAGGTATCCAAATATCCACTTACAGATTCTCAAAAGAATGGTTGAACTCTGTTAGTTGAGGACACTCATCACAAAGAAGCTTCTGAGAATGCTTCTGTCTAGATTTTATATGAAGATATTCCCGTTTCCAACGAAATCTTCACAGTTATCCAAATATCCACTTGCAGATTCTACCAAAAGAGTGTTTCCAAACTGCTGTATCAAAAGAATGGTTGAGCTCCGTTAGTTGAGGACACTCATCACAAACAAGCTTTTGAGAATGCTCCTGTCTAGATTTTATATGAAGATATTCCCGTTTACAACGAACTCTTCACAGTTATCCAAATATCCACTTGCTGATTCTACAAAAAGAGTGTTTCCAAACTGCTGTATCAAAAGAAAGGTTGAACTCTGTAAGTAGAGGAAACACATCACAAAGAAGTTTCTGAGAATGCTTCTGTCTAGATTTTATATGAAGATATTCCCGTTTCCAACGAAATCTTCAAAGTTATCCAAATATCCACTTGCAGATTCTACAAAAAGAGTGTTTCCAAACTACTGTATCAACATAAAGGTTCAACTCTGGTAACTGAGTACACACATCCCGATTAAGTTTCTGAGAATCTTTCTGTCTCTTTTTTATGGGAAGATATTTCTGTTTTCACCGTAGGCCTGAATTCGCTCAAAATGTCCACTTCCAGATACTACAAAAAGAGTGGTTCAAACCTGGTCTACGAAAGGGAATGTTCAGCTCTGTGACTTGAATGCAGATATCACTAAGCAGTTTCTGACAGTGCTTCTGTCTAGATTTTAGATGAAGATATTCCCGTTTCCAACGAAATCGTTAGAGCTATCCAAATATCCACTTACAGATTCTACAAAAAGAGTTTCCAAACTGCACTATTTAAAGAAATGTTGAACTCTGTTACTTGAGGTCGCACACCACAAAGAAGTTTCTGAGAATGCTTTTGTCTAGATTTTATATGAAGATATTCCCGTTTCCAACGAAATCTTTAGAGGCATCCAAATATCCACTTACAGATTCTACAAAACGAGAGTATCCAAACTGCTGTATCAAAAGAATGGTTGAACTCTGTTAGTTGAGGACACTCATCACAAAGAAGCTTCTGAGAATGCTTCTGTCTAGATTTTATATGAAGATAATCCCGTTTCCAACGAAATCTTCACAGTTATCCAAATATCCACTTGCAGATTCTACCAAAAGAGTGTTTCCAAACTGCTGTATCAAAAGAATGGTTGAGCTCCGTTAGTTGAGGACACTCATCACAACCAAGCTTTTGAGAATGCTTCTGTCTAGATTTTATATGAAGATATTCCCGTTTCCAACGAACTCTTCACAGTTATCCAAATATCCACTTGCTGATTCTACAAAAAGAGTGTTTCCAAACTGCTGTATCAAAAGAAAGGTTGAACTCTGTAAGTAGAGAAAACACATCACAAAGAAGTTTCTGAGAATGCTTCTGTCTATATTTTATATGAAGATATTCCCGTTTCCAACGTAATCTTCAAAGTTACCCAAATATCCACTTGCAGATTCTACAAAAAGAGTGTTTCCAAACTACTGTATCAACAGAAAGGTTCAACTCTGGTAACTGAGTACACGCATCCTGATTAAGTTTCTGAGAATCTTTTTGTCTCTTTTTTATGGGAAGATATTTCTGTTTTCACCGTAGGCCTGAATTCGCTCAAAATGTCCACTTCCAGATACTACAAAAAGAGTGTTTCAAACCTGGTCTACGAAAGGGAATGTTCAGCTCTGTGACTTGAATGCAGATATCACAAAGCAGTTTCTGACAGTGCTTCAGTCTAGATTTTAGATGAAGATATTCCCTTTTCCAACGAAATCGTTAGAGCTATCCAAACATCCACTTACAGATTCTACAAAAAGAGAGTATCCAAACTGCTGTATCAAAAGAATGGTTGAACTCTGTTAGTTGAGGACACGCATCACAAAGAAGCTTCTGAGAATGCTTCTGTCTAGATTTTATATGAAGATATTCCCGTTTCCAACGAAATCTTCACACTTATCCAAATATCCACTTGGAGATCCTACCAAAAGAGTGTTTCCAAACTGCTGTATCAAAAGAATGGTTGAGCTCCGTTAGTTGAGGACACTCATCACAAACAAGCTTTTGAGAAAGCTTCTGTCTAGATTTTATATGAAGATATTCCCGTTTCCAATGAAATCTTCAAAGTTATCCAAATATCCACCTGCAGATTCAACAAAAAGAGTGTTTCCAAACTACTGTATCAACAGAAAGGTTCAACTCTGGTAACTGAGTACACACATCCCGATTAAGTTTCTGAGAATCTTTCTGTCTCTTTTTTATGGGAAGATATTTCTGTTTTCACCGTAGGCCTGAATTCGCTCAAAATGTCCACTTCCAGATACTACAAAAAGAGTGTTTCAAACCTGGTCTACGAAAGGGAATGTTCAGCTCTGTGACTTGAATGCAGATATCACAAAGCAGTTTCTGACAGTGCTTCTGTCTAGATTTTAGATGAAGATATTCCCGTTTCCAACGAAATTGTTAGAGCTATCCAAATATCCACTTACAGATTCTACAAAAAGAGAGTTTCCAAACTGCTCTATTTAAAGAAAGGTTGAACTCTGTTAGTTGAGGACGCACACCACAAAGAAGTTTCTGAGAATGCTTTTGTCTAGATTTTATATGAAGATATTCCCGTTTCCAAAGAAATCTTTAGAGGTATCCAAATATCCAGTTACAGATTCTTCAAAAAGAGAGTATCCAAACTGCTGTATCAAAAGAATGGTTGAACTCTGTTAGTTGAGGACACTCATCACAAAGAAGCTTCTGAGAATGCTTCTGTCTAGATTTTATATGAAGATATTCCCGTTTCCAACGAAATCTTCACAGTTATCCAAATATCCACCTGCAGATTCTACCAAAAGAGTGTTTCCAAACTGCTGTATCAAAAGAATGGTTGAGCTCCGTTAGTTGAGGACACTCATCACAAACAAGCTTTTGAGAATGCTTCTGTCTAGATTTTATATGAAGATATTCCCGTTTCCAACGAACTCTTCACAGTTATCCAAATATCCACTTGCTGATTCTACAAAAAGAGTGTTTCCAAACTGCTGTATCAAAAGAAAGGTTGAACTCTGTAAGTAGAGAAAACACATCACAAAGAAGTTTCTGAGAATGCTTCTGTCTATATTTTATATGAAGATATTCCCGTTTCCAACGTAATCTTCAAAGTTACCCAAATATCCACTTGCAGATTCTACAAAAAGAGTGTTTCCAAACTACTGTATCAACAGAAAGGTTCAACTCTGGTAACTGAGTACACGCATCCTGATTAAGTTTCTGAGAATCTTTTTGTCTCTTTTTTATGGGAAGATATTTCTGTTTTCACCGTAGGCCTGAATTCGCTCAAAATGTCCACTTCCAGATACTACAAAAAGAGTGTTTCAAACCTGGTCTGCGAAAGGGAATGTTCAGCTCTGTGACTTGAATGTAGATATCACAAAGCAGTTTCTGACAGTGCTTCAGTCTAGATTTTAGATGAAGATATTCCCTTTTCCAACGAAATCGTTAGAGCTATCCAAACATCCACTTACAGATTCTACAAAAAGAGAGTATCCAAACTGCTGTATCAAAAGAATGGTTGAACTCTGTTAGTTGAGGACACGCATCACAAAGAAGCTTCTGAGAATGCTTCTGTCTAGATTTTATATGAAGATATTCCCGTTTCCAACGAAATCTTCACCCTTATCCAAATATCCACTTGGAGATCCTACCAAAAGAGTGTTTCCAAACTGCTGTATCAAAAGAATGGTTGAGCTCCGTTAGTTGAGGACACTCATCACAAACAAGCTTTTGAGAAAGCTTCGGTCTAGATTTTATATGAAGATATTCCCGTTTCCAATGAAATCTTCAAAGTTATCCAAATATCCACCTGCAGATTCAACAAAAAGAGTGTTTCCAAACTACTGTATCAACAGAAAGGTTCAACTCTGGTAACTGAGTACACACATCCCGATTAAGTTTCTGAGAATCTTTCTGTCTCTTTTTTATGGGAAGATATTTCTGTTTTCACCGTAGGCCTGAATTCGCTCAAAATGTCCACTTCCAGATACTACAAAAAGAGTGTTTCAAACCTGGTCTCTGAAAGGGAATGTTCAGCTCTGTGACTTGAATGCAGATATCACAAAGCAGTTTCTGACAGTGCTTCTGTCTAGATTTTAGATGAAGATATTCCCGTTTCCAACGAAATTGTTAGAGCTATCCAAATATCCACTTACAGATTCTACAAAAAGAGAGTTTCCAAACTGCTCTATTTAAAGAAAGGTTGAACTCTGTTAGTTGAGGACGCACACCACAAAGAAGTTTCTGAGAATGCTTTTGTCTAGATTTTATATGAAGATATTCCCGTTTCCAACGAAATCTTTAGAGGTATCCAAATATCCACTTACAGATTCTACAAAAAGAGAGTATCCAAACTGCTGTATCAAAAGAATGGTTGAACTCTGTTAGTTGAGGACACTCATCACAAAGAAGCTTCTGAGAATGCTTCTGTCTAGATTTTATATGAAGATAATCCCGTTTCCAACGAAATCTTCACAGTTATCCAAATATCCACTTGCAGATTCTACCAAAAGAGTGTTTCCAAACTGCTGTATCAAAAGAATGGTTGAGCTCCGTTAGCTGAGGACACTCATCACAACCAAGCTTTTGAGAATGCTTCTGTCTAGATTTCATATGAAGTATTTCCCGTTTCCAACGAACTCTTCACAGTTATCCAAATATCCACTTGCTGATTCTACAAAAAGAGTGTTTCCAAACTGCTGTATCAAAAGAAAGGTTGAACTCTGTAAGTAGATAAAACACATCACAAAGAAGTTTCGGAGAATGCTTCTGTCTACATTTTATATGAAGATATTCCCGTTTCCAACGTAATCTTCAAAGTTACCCAAATATCCACTTGCAGATTCTACAAAAAGAGTGTTTCCAAACTACTGTATCAACAGAAAGGTTCAACTCTGGTAACTGAGTACACACATCCCGATTAAGTTTCTGAGAATCTTTCTGTCTCTTTTTTATGGGAAGATATTTCTGTTTTCACCGTAGGCCTGAATTCACTCAAAATGTCCACTTCCAGATACTACAAAAAGAGTGTTTCAAACCTGGTCTACGAAAGGGAATGTTCAGCTCTGTGACTTGAATGCAGATATTACAAAGCAGTTTCTGACAGTGCTTCTGTCTAGATTTTAGATGAAGATATTCCCGTTTCCAACGAAATCGTTAGAGCTATCCAAATATCCACTTACAGATTCTACAAAAAGAGAGTTTCCAAACTGCTCTATTTAAAGTAAGGTTGAACTCTGTTAGTTGAGGACGCACACCACAAAGAAGTTTCTGAGAATGCTTTTGTCTAGATTTTATATGAAGATATTCGCGCTTCAAACGAAATCTTTAGAGGTATCCAAATATCCACTTACAGATTCTCAAAAGAATGGTTGAACTCTGTTAGTTGAGGACACTCATCACAAAGAAGCTTCTGAGAATGCTTCTGTCTAGATTTTATATGAAGATATTCCCGTTTCCAACGAAATCTTCACAGTTATCCAAATATCCACTTGCAGATTCTACCAAAAGAGTGTTTCCAAACTGCTGTATCAAAAGAATGGTTGAGCTCCGTTAGTTGAGGACACTCATCACAAACAAGCTTTTGAGAATGCTCCTGTCTAGATTTTATATGAAGATATTCCCGTTTACAACGAACTCTTCACAGTTATCCAAATATCCACTTGCTGATTCTACAAAAAGAGTGTTTCCAAACTGCTGTATCAAAAGAAAGGTTGAACTCTGTAAGTAGAGGAAACACATCACAAAGAAGTTTCTGAGAATGCTTCTGTCTAGATTTTATATGAAGATATTCCCGTTTCCAACGAAATCTTCAAAGTTATCCAAATATCCACTTGCAGATTCTACAAAAAGAGTGTTTCCAAACTACTGTATCAACATAAAGGTTCAACTCTGGTAACTGAGTACACACATCCCGATTAAGTTTCTGAGAATCTTTCTGTCTCTTTTTTATGGGAAGATATTTCTGTTTTCACCGTAGTCCTGAATTCGCTCAAAATGTCCACTTCCAGATACTACAAAAAGAGTGGTTCAAACCTGGTCTACGAAAGGGAATGTTCAGCTCTGTGACTTGAATGCAGATATCACTAAGCAGTTTCTGACAGTGCTTCTGTCTAGATTTTAGATGAAGATATTCCCGTTTCCAACGAAATCGTTAGAGCTATCCAAATATCCACTTACAGATTCTACAAAAAGAGTTTCCAAACTGCACTATTTAAAGAAATGTTGAACTCTGTTACTTGAGGTCGCACACCACAAAGAAGTTTCTGAGAATGCTTTTGTCTAGATTTTATATGAAGATATTCCCGTTTCCAACGAAATCTTTAGAGGCATCCAAATATCCACTTACAGATTCTACAAAAAGAGAGTATCCAAACTGCTGTATCAAAAGAATGGTTGAACTCTGTTAGTTGAGGACACTCATCACAAAGAAGCTTCTGAGAATGCTTCTGTCTAGATTTTATATGAAGATAATCCCGTTTCCAACGAAATCTTCACAGTTATCCAAATATCCACTTGCAGATTCTACCAAAAGAGTGTTTCCAAACTGCTGTATCAAAAGAATGGTTGAGCTCCGTTAGTTGAGGACACTCATCACAACCAAGCTTTTGAGAATGCTTCTGTCTAGATTTTATATGAAGATATTCCCGTTTCCAACGAACTCTTCACAGTTATCCAAATATCCACTTGCTGATTCTACAAAAAGAGTGTTTCCAAACTGCTGTATCAAAAGAAAGGTTGAACTCTGTAAGTAGAGAAAACACATCACAAAGAAGTTTCTGAGAATGCTTCTGTCTATATTTTATATGAAGATATTCCCGTTTCCAACGTAATCTTCAAAGTTACCCAAATATCCACTTGCAGATTCTACAAAAAGAGTGTTTCCAAACTACTGTATCAACAGAAAGGTTCAACTCTGGTAACTGAGTACACGCATCCTGATTAAGTTTCTGAGAATCTTTTTGTCTCTTTTTTATGGGAAGATATTTCTGTTTTCACCGTAGGCCTGAATTCGCTCAAAATGTCCACTTCCAGATACTACAAAAAGAGTGTTTCAAACCTGGTCTACGAAAGGGAATGTTCAGCTCTGTGACTTGAATGCAGATATCACAAAGCAGTTTCTGACAGTGCTTCAGTCTAGATTTTAGATGAAGATATTCCCTTTTCCAACGAAATCGTTAGAGCTATCCAAACATCCACTTACAGATTCTACAAAAAGGGAGTATCCAAACTGCTGTATCAAAAGAATGGTTGAACTCTGTTAGTTGAGGACACGCATCACAAAGAAGCTTCTGAGAATGCTTCTGTCTAGATTTTATATGAAGATATTCCCGTTTCCAACGAAATCTTCACACTTATCCAAATATCCACTTGGAGATCCTACCAAAAGAGTGTTTCCAAACTGCTGTATCAAAAGAATGGTTGAGCTCCGTTAGTTGAGGACACTCATCACAAACAAGCTTTTGAGAAAGCTTCTGTCTAGATTTTATATGAAGATATTCCCGTTTCCAATGAAATCTTCAAAGTTATCCAAATATCCACCTGCAGATTCAACAAAAAGAGTGTTTCCAAACTACTGTATCAACAGAAAGGTTCAACTCTGGTAACTGAGTACACACATCCCGATTAAGTTTCTGAGAATCTTTCTGTCTCTTTTTTATGGGAAGATATTTCTGTTTTCACCGTAGGCCTGAATTCGCTCAAAATGTCCACTTCCAGATACTACAAAAAGAGTGTTTCAAACCTGGTCTCTGAAAGGGAATGTTCAGCTCTGTGACTTGAATGCAGATATCACAAAGCAGTTTCTGACAGTGCTTCTGTCTAGATTTTAGATGAAGATATTCCCGTTTCCAACGAAATTGTTAGAGCTATCCAAATATCCACTTACAGATTCTACAAAAAGAGAGTTTCCAAACTGCTCTATTTAAAGAAAGGTTGAACTCTGTTAGTTGAGGACGCACACCACAAAGAAGTTTCTGAGAATGCTTTTGTCTAGATTTTATATGAAGATATTCCCGTTTCCAACGAAATCTTTAGAGGTATCCAAATATCCAGTTACAGATTCTACAAAAAGAGAGTATCCAAACTGCTGTATCAAAAGAATGGTTGAACTCTGTTAGTTGAGGACACTCATCACAAAGAAGCTTCTGAGAATGCTTCTGTCTAGATTTTATATGAAGATAATCCCGTTTCCAACGAAATCTTCACAGTTATCCAAATATCCACTTGCAGATTCTACCAAAAGAGTGTTTCCAAACTGCTGTATCAAAAGAATGGTTGAGCTCCGTTAGCTGAGGACACTCATCACAACCAAGCTTTTGAGAATGCTTCTGTCTAGATTTCATATGAAGTATTTCCCGTTTCCAACGAACTCTTCACAGTTATCCAAATATCCACTTGCTGATTCTACAAAAAGAGTGTTTCCAAACTGCTGTATCAAAAGAAAGGTTGAACTCTGTAAGTAGATAAAACACATCACAAAGAAGTTTCGGAGAATGCTTCTGTCTACATTTTATATGAAGATATTCCCGTTTCCAACGTAATCTTCAAAGTTACCCAAATATCCACTTGCAGATTCTACAAAAAGAGTGTTTCCAAACTACTGTATCAACAGAAAGGTTCAACTCTGGTAACTGAGTACACACATCCCGATTAAGTTTCTGAGAATCTTTCTGTCTCTTTTTTATGGGAAGATATTTCTGTTTTCACCGTAGGCCTGAATTCACTCAAAATGTCCACTTCCAGATACTACAAAAAGAGTGTTTCAAACCTGGTCTACGAAAGGGAATGTTCAGCTCTGTGACTTGAATGCAGATATTACAAAGCAGTTTCTGACAGTGCTTCTGTCTAGATTTTAGATGAAGATATTCCCGTTTCCAACGAAATCGTTAGAGCTATCCAAATATCCACTTACAGATTCTACAAAAAGAGAGTTTCCAAACTGCTCTATTTAAAGTAAGGTTGAACTCTGTTAGTTGAGGACGCACACCACAAAGAAGTTTCTGAGAATGCTTTTGTCTAGATTTTATATGAAGATATTCGCGCTTCAAACGAAATCTTTAGAGGTATCCAAATATCCACTTACAGATTCTCAAAAGAATGGTTGAACTCTGTTAGTTGAGGACACTCATCACAAAGAAGCTTCTGAGAATGCTTCTGTCTAGATTTTATATGAAGATATTCCCGTTTCCAACGAAATCTTCACAGTTATCCAAATATCCACTTGCAGATTCTACCAAAAGAGTGTTTCCAAACTGCTGTATCAAAAGAATGGTTGAGCTCCGTTAGTTGAGGACACTCATCACAAACAAGCTTTTGAGAATGCTCCTGTCTAGATTTTATATGAAGATATTCCCGTTTACAACGAACTCTTCACAGTTATCCAAATATCCACTTGCTGATTCTACAAAAAGAGTGTTTCCAAACTGCTGTATCAAAAGAAAGGTTGAACTCTGTAAGTAGAGGAAACACATCACAAAGAAGTTTCTGAGAATGCTTCTGTCTAGATTTTATATGAAGATATTCCCGTTTCCAACGAAATCTTCAAAGTTATCCAAATATCCACTTGCAGATTCTACAAAAAGAGTGTTTCCAAACTACTGTATCAACATAAAGGTTCAACTCTGGTAACTGAGTACACACATCCCGATTAAGTTTCTGAGAATCTTTCTGTCTCTTTTTTATGGGAAGATATTTCTGTTTTCACCGTAGGCCTGAATTCGCTCAAAATGTCCACTTCCAGATACTACAAAAAGAGTGGTTCAAACCTGGTCTACGAAAGGGAATGTTCAGCTCTGTGACTTGAATGCAGATATCACTAAGCAGTTTCTGACAGTGCTTCTGTCTAGATTTTAGATGAAGATATTCCCGTTTCCAACGAAATCGTTAGAGCTATCCAAATATCCACTTACAGATTCTACAAAAAGAGTTTCCAAACTGCACTATTTAAAGAAATGTTGAACTCTGTTACTTGAGGTCGCACACCACAAAGAAGTTTCTGAGAATGCTTTTGTCTAGATTTTATATGAAGATATTCCCGTTTCCAACGAAATCTTTAGAGGCATCCAAATATCCACTTACAGATTCTACAAAACGAGAGTATCCAAACTGCTGTATCAAAAGAATGGTTGAACTCTGTTAGTTGAGGACACTCATCACAAAGAAGCTTCTGAGAATGCTTCTGTCTAGATTTTATATGAAGATAATCCCGTTTCCAACGAAATCTTCACAGTTATCCAAATATCCACTTGCAGATTCTACCAAAAGAGTGTTTCCAAACTGCTGTATCAAAAGAATGGTTGAGCTCCGTTAGTTGAGGACACTCATCACAACCAAGCTTTTGAGAATGCTTCTGTCTAGATTTTATATGAAGATATTCCCGTTTCCAACGAACTCTTCACAGTTATCCAAATATCCACTTGCTGATTCTACAAAAAGAGTGTTTCCAAACTGCTGTATCAAAAGAAAGGTTGAACTCTGTAAGTAGAGAAAACACATCACAAAGAAGTTTCTGAGAATGCTTCTGTCTATATTTTATATGAAGATATTCCCGTTTCCAACGTAATCTTCAAAGTTACCCAAATATCCACTTGCAGATTCTACAAAAAGAGTGTTTCCAAACTACTGTATCAACAGAAAGGTTCAACTCTGGTAACTGAGTACACGCATCCTGATTAAGTTTCTGAGAATCTTTTTGTCTCTTTTTTATGGGAAGATATTTCTGTTTTCACCGTAGGCCTGAATTCGCTCAAAATGTCCACTTCCAGATACTACAAAAAGAGTGTTTCAAACCTGGTCTACGAAAGGGAATGTTCAGCTCTGTGACTTGAATGCAGATATCACAAAGCAGTTTCTGACAGTGCTTCAGTCTAGATTTTAGATGAAGATATTCCCTTTTCCAACGAAATCGTTAGAGCTATCCAAACATCCACTTACAGATTCTACAAAAAGAGAGTATCCAAACTGCTGTATCAAAAGAATGGTTGAACTCTGTTAGTTGAGGACACGCATCACAAAGAAGCTTCTGAGAATGCTTCTGTCTAGATTTTATATGAAGATATTCCCGTTTCCAACGAAATCTTCACACTTATCCAAATATCCACTTGGAGATCCTACCAAAAGAGTGTTTCCAAACTGCTGTATCAAAAGAATGGTTGAGCTCCGTTAGTTGAGGACACTCATCACAAACAAGCTTTTGAGAAAGCTTCTGTCTAGATTTTATATGAAGATATTCCCGTTTCCAATGAAATCTTCAAAGTTATCCAAATATCCACCTGCAGATTCAACAAAAAGAGTGTTTCCAAACTACTGTATCAACAGAAAGGTTCAACTCTGGTAACTGAGTACACACATCCCGATTAAGTTTCTGAGAATCTTTCTGTCTCTTTTTTATGGGAAGATATTTCTGTTTTCACCGTAGGCCTGAATTCGCTCAAAATGTCCACTTCCAGATACTACAAAAAGAGTGTTTCAAACCTGGTCTCTGAAAGGGAATGTTCAGCTCTGTGACTTGAATGCAGATATCACAAAGCAGTTTCTGACAGTGCTTCTGTCTAGATTTTAGATGAAGATATTCCCGTTTCCAACGAAATTGTTAGAGCTATCCAAATATCCACTTACAGATTCTACAAAAAGAGAGTTTCCAAACTGCTCTATTTAAAGAAAGGTTGAACTCTGTTAGTTGAGGATGCACACCACAAAGAAGTTTCTGAGAATGCTTTTGTCTAGATTTTATATGAAGATATTCCCGTTTCCAACGAAATCTTTAGAGGTATCCAAATATCCAGTTACAGATTCTACAAAAAGAGAGTATCCAAACTGCTGTATCAAAAGAATGGTTGAACTCTGTTAGTTGAGGACACTCATCACAAAGAAGCTTCTGA
Organism: Gorilla gorilla gorilla; assembly: GCF_029281585.2. NCBI lineage: Eukaryota > Metazoa > Chordata > Mammalia > Primates > Hominidae > Gorilla > Gorilla gorilla. Next base: position 27,301,803 of record NC_073236.2, on the reverse strand, counting down.
GAATGCTTCTGTCTAGATTTTATATGAAGATATTCCCGTTTCCAACGAAATCTTCACAGTTACCCAAATATCCACTTGCAGATTCTACCAAAAGATTGTTTCCAAACTGCTGTATCAAACGAATGGTTGAGCTCCGTTAGTTGAGGACACTCATCACAAACAAGCTTTTGAGAATGCTTCTGTCTAGATTTTATATGAAGATATTCCCGCTTCCAACGAAATCTTCACACTTATCCAAATATCCACTTGCCGATTCTACAAAAAGAGTGTTTCCAAACGGCTGTATCAAAAGAAAGGTTGAACTCTGTAAGTAGAGAAAACACATCACAAAGAAGTTTCTGAGAATGCTTCTGTCCAGATTTCATATGAAGATATTGCCGTTTCCAACGAAATCTTCAAAGTTATCCAAGTATCCACTTGCAGATTCTACAAAAAGATTGTTTCCAAACTACTGTATCAACAGAAAGGTTCACCTCTGGTAACTGAGTACACACATCCCAATTAAGTTTCTGAGAAACTTTCTGTCTCTTTTTTATGGGAAGATATTTCTGTTTTCACCGTAGGCCTGAATTCGCGCAAAATGTCCACTTCCAGATACTACAAAAAGAGTGTTTCAAACCTGGTCTACGAAAGGGAATGTTCAGCTCTGTGACTTGAATGCAGACATCACAAAGCAGTTTCTGACAGTGCCTCTGTCTAGATTTCAGATGAAGATATTCCCGTTTCCAACGAAATCGTTAGAGATATCCAAATATCCACTTACAGATTCTACAAAAAGAGTTTCCAAACTGCTCTATTTAAAGAAAAGTTGAAATCTGTTAGTTGAGGACGCACACCACAAAGAAGTTTCTGAGAATGCTTTTGTCTAGATTTTATCTGAAGATATTCCCTTTTCCAACGAAATCATTAGAGGTATTCAAATATCCAGTAACAGATTCTACAAAAAGAGAGTATGCAAACTGCTGTATCAAAAGAATGGTTGAGCTCCGTTAGTTGAGGACACTCATCAAAAACAAGCTTTTGAGAATGCTTCTGTCTAGATTTTATATGAAGATATTCCCGTTTCCAAAGAACTCTTCACTGTTATCCAAATATCCACTTGCCGATTCTGCAAAAAGAGTGTTTCCAAACTGCTGTATCAAAAGAAAGGTTGAACTCTGTAAGTAGAGAAAACACATCACAAAGAAGTTTCTGAGAATGCTTCTGTCTAGATTTTATATGAAGATATTCCCGTTTCCAACGAAATCTTCAAAGTTATCCAAATATCCACTTGCAGATTCTACAAAAAGAGTGTTTCCAAACTACTGTATCAACAGAAAGGTTCAACTCTGGTAACTGAGTACACACATCCCGATTAAGTTTCTGAGAATCTTTCTGTCTCTTTTTTATGGGAAGATATTTCTGTTTTCACCGTAGGCCTGAATTCGCTCAAAATGTCCACTTCCAGATACTACAAAAAGAGTGTTTCAAACCTGGTCTACGAAAGGAATGTTCAGCTCTGTGACTTGAATGCAGATATCACAAAGCAGTTTCTGACAGTGCTTCTGTCTAGATTTTAGATGAAGATATTCCCGTTTCCAACGAAATCGTTAGAGATATCCAAATATCCACTTACAGATTCTACAAAAAGAGTTTCCAAACTGCTCTATTTAAAGAAAAGTTGAACTCTGTTAGTTGAGGACGCACACCACAAAGAAGTTTCTGAGAATGCGTTTGTCTAGATTTTATATGAAGATATTCCCGTTTCCAATGAAATCTTTAGAGGTATCCAAATATCCAGTTACAGATTCTGCAAAAAGAGAGTATCCAAACTGCTGTATCAAAAGAATGGTTGAACTCTGTTAGTTGAGGACACTCATCACAAAGAAGCTTCTGAGAATGCTTCTGTCTAGATTTTATATGAAGATATTCCCGTTTCCAACGAAATCTTCACAGTTATCCAAATATCCACTAGCAGATTCTACCAAAAGATTGTTTCCAAACTGCTGTATCAAAAGAATGGTTGCGCTCCGTTAGTTGAGGACACTCATCACAAGCAAGCTTTTGAGAATGCTTCTGTCTAGATTGTATATGAAGATATTCCCGTTTCCAACGAACTCTTCACTGTTATCCAAATATCCACTTGCCGATTCTGCAAAAAGAGTCTTTCCAAACTGCTGTATCAAAAGAAAGGTTGAACTCTGTAAGTAGAGGAAGCACATCACAAAGAAGTTTCTGAGAATGCTTCTGTCTATATTTTATATGAAGATATTCCCGTTTCCAACGTAATCTTCAAAGTTACCCAAATATCCACTTGCAGATTCTACAAAAAGAGTGTTTCCAAACTACTGTATCAACAGAAAGGTTCAACTCTGGTAACTGAGTACACACATCCTGATTAAGTTTCTGAGAATCTTTCTGTCTCTTTTTTATGGGAAGATATTTCTGTTTTCACCGTAGGCCTGAATTCGCTCAAAATGTCCACTTCCAGATACTACAAAAAGAGTGTTTCAAACCTGGTCTACGAAAGGGAATGTTCAGCTCTGTGACTTGAATGCAGATATCACAAAGCAGTTTCTGACAGTGCTTCTGTCTAGATTTTAGATGAAGATATTCCCGTTTCCAACGAAATCGTTAGAGCTATCCAAATATCCACTTACAGATTCTACAAAAAGAGAGTTTCCAAACTGCTCTATTTAAAGAAAGGTTGAACTCTGTTAGTTGAGGACGCACACCACAAAGAAGTTTCTGAGAATGCTTTTGTCTAGATTTTATATGAAGATATTCCAGTTTCCAACGAAATCTTTAGAGGTATCCAAATATCCACTTACAGATTCTACAAAAAGAGAGTATCCAAACTGCTGTATCAAAAGAATGGTTGAACTCTGTTAGTTGAGGACACTCATCACAAAGAAGCTTCTGAGAATGCTTCTGTCTAGATTTTATATGAAGATAATCCCGTTTCCAACGAAATCTTCACAGTTATCCAAATATCCACTTGCAGATTCTACCAAAAGAGTGTTTCCAAACTGCTGTATCAAAAGAATGGTTGAGCTCCGTTAGCTGAGGACACTCATCACAACCAAGCTTTTGAGAATGCTTCTGTCTAGATTTCATATGAAGATATTCCCGTTTCCAACGAACTCTTCACAGTTATCCAAATATCCACTTGCTGATTCTACAAAAAGAGTGTTTCCAAACTGCTGTATCAAAAGAAAGGTTGAACTCCGTAAGTAGATAAAACACATCACAAAGAAGTTTCTGAGAATGCTTCTGTCTACATTTTATATGAAGATATTCCCGTTTCCAACGTAATCTTCAAAGTTACCCAAATATCCACTTGCAGATTCTACAAAAAGAGTGTTTCCAAACTACTGTATCAACAGAAAGGTTCAACTCTGGTAACTGAGTACACACATCCCGATTAAGTTTCTGAGAATCTTTCTGTCTCTTTTTTATGGGAAGATATTACTGTTTTCACCGTAGGCCTGAATTCACTCAAAATGTCCACTTCCAGATACTACAAAAAGAGTGTTTCAAACCTGGTCTACGAAAGGGAATGTTCAGCTCTGTGACTTGAATGCAGATATTACAAAGCAGTTTCTGACAGTGCTTCTGTCTAGATTTTAGATGAAGATATTCCCGTTTCCAACGAAATCGTTAGAGCTATCCAAATATCCACTTACAGATTCTACAAAAAGAGAGTTTCCAAACTGCTCTATTTAAAGAAAGGTTGAACTCTGTTAGTTGAGGACGCACACCACAAAGAAGTTTCTGAGAATGCTTTTGTCTAGATTTTATATGAAGATATTCGCGCTTCAAACGAAATCTTTAGAGGTATCCAAATATCCACTTACAGATTCTCAAAAGAATGGTTGAACTCTGTTAGTTGAGGACACTCATCACAAAGAAGCTTCTGAGAATGCTTCTGTCTAGATTTTATATGAAGATATTCCCGTTTCCAACGAAATCTTCACAGTTATCCAAATATCCACTTGCAGATTCTACCAAAAGAGTGTTTCCAAACTGCTGTATCAAAAGAATGGTTGAGCTCCGTTAGTTGAGGACACTCATCACAAACAAGCTTTTGAGAATGCTCCTGTCTAGATTTTATATGAAGATATTCCCGTTTACAACGAACTCTTCACAGTTATCCAAATATCCACTTGCTGATTCTACAAAAAGAGTGTTTCCAAACTGCTGTATCAAAAGAAAGGTTGAACTCTGTAAGTAGAGGAAACACATCACAAAGAAGTTTCTGAGAATGCTTCTGTCTAGATTTTATATGAAGATATTCCCGTTTCCAACGAAATCTTCAAAGTTATCCAAATATCCACTTGCAGATTCTACAAAAAGAGTCTTTCCAAACTACCGTATCAACAGAAAGGTTCAACTCTGGTAACTGAGTACACACATCCCGATTAAGTTTCTGAGAATCTTTCTGTCTCTTTTTTATGGGAAGATATTTCTGTTTTCACCGTAGGCCTGAATTCGCTCAAAATGTCCACTTCCAGATACTACAAAAAGAGTGGTTCAAACCTGGTCTACGAAAGGGAATGTTCAGCTCTGTGACTTGAATGCAGATATCACTAAGCAGTTTCTGACAGTGCTTCTGTCTAGATTTTAGATGAAGATATTCCCGTTTCCAACGAAATCGTTAGAGCTATCCAAATATCCACTTACAGATTCTACAAAAAGAGTTTCCAAACTGCTCTATTTAAAGAAAAGTTGAACTCTGTTACTTGAGGTCGCACACCACAAAGAAGTTTCTGAGAATGCTTTTGTCTAGATTTTATATGAAGATATTCCCGTTTCCAACGAAATCTTTAGAGGCATCCAAATATCCACTTACAGATTCTACAAAAAGAGAGTATCCAAACTGCTGTATCAAAAGAATGGTTGAACTCTGTTAGTTGAGGACACTCATCACAAAGAAGCTTCTGAGAATGCTTCTGTCTAGATTTTATATGAAGATAATCCCGTTTCCAACGAAATCTTCACAGTTATCCAAATATCCACTTGCAGATTCTACCAAAAGTGTGTTTCCAAACTGCTGTATCAAAAGAATGGTTGAGCTCCGTTAGTTGAGGACACTCATCACAACCAAGCTTTTGAGAATGCTTCTGTCTAGATTTTATATGAAGATATTCCCGTTTCCAACGAACTCTTCACAGTTATCCAAATATCCACTTGCTGATTCTACAAAAAGAGTGTTTCCAAACTGCTGTATCAAAAGAAAGGTTGAACTCTGTAAGTAGAGAAAACACATCACAAAGAAGTTTCTGAGAATGCTTCTGTCTATATTTTATATGAAGATATTCCCGTTTCCAACGTAATCTTCAAAGTTACCCAAATATCCACTTGCAGATTCTACAAAAAGAGTGTTTCCAAACTACTGTATCAACAGAAAGGTTCAACTCTGGTAACTGAGTACACGCATCCTGATTAAGTTTCTGAGAATCTTTTTGTCTCTTTTTTATGGGAAGATATTTCTGTTTTCACCGTAGGCCTGAATTCGCTCAAAATGTCCACTTCCAGATACTACAAAAAGAGTGTTTCAAACCTGGTCTACGAAAGGGAATGTTCAGCTCTGTGACTTGAATGCAGATATCACAAAGCAGTTTCTGACAGTGCTTCAGTCTAGATTTTAGATGAAGATATTCCCTTTTCCAACGAAATCGTTAGAGCTATCCAAACATCCACTTACAGATTCTACAAAAAGAGAGTATCCAAACTGCTGTATCAAAAGAATGGTTGAACTCTGTTAGTTGAGGACACGCATCACAAAGAAGCTTCTGAGAATGCTTCTGTCTAGATTTTATATGAAGATATTCCCGTTTCCAACGAAATCTTCACACTTATCCAAATATCCACTTGGAGATCCTACCAAAAGAGTGTTTCCAAACTGCTGTATCAAAAGAATGGTTGAGCTCCGTTAGTTGAGGACACTCATCACAAACAAGCTTTTGAGAAAGCTTCTGTCTAGATTTTATATGAAGATATTCCAGTTTCCAATGAAATCTTCAAAGTTATCCAAATATCCACCTGCAGATTCAACAAAAAGAGTGTTTCCAAACTACTGTATCAACAGAAAGGTTCAACTCTGGTAACTGAGTACACACATCCCGATTAAGTTTCTGAGAATCTTTCTGTCTCTTTTTTATGGGAAGATATTTCTGTTTTCACCGTAGGCCTGAATTCGCTCAAAATGTAAACTTCCAGATACTACAAAAAGAGTGTTTCAAACCTGGTCTACGAAAGGGAATGTTCAGCTCTGTGACTTGAATGCAGATATCACAAAGCAGTTTCTGACAGTGCTTCTGTCTAGATTTTAGATGAAGATATTCCCGTTTCCAACGAAATCGTTAGAGCTATCCAAATATCCACTTACAGATTCTACAAAAAGAGAGTTTCCAAACTGCTCTATTTAAAGAAAGGTTGAACTCTGTTAGTTGAGGACGCACACCACAAAGAAGTTTCTGAGAATGCTTTTGTCTAGATTTTATATGAAGATATTCCCGTTTCCAAAGAAATCTTTAGAGGTATCCAAATATCCAGTTACAGATTCTTCAAAAAGAGAGTATCCAAACTGCTGTATCAAAAGAATGGTTGAACTCTGTTAGTTGAGGACACTCATCACAAAGAAGCTTCTGAGAATGCTTCTGTCTAGATTTTATATGAAGATAATCCCGTTTCCAACGAAATCTTCACAGTTATCCAAATATCCACCTGCAGATTCTACCAAAAGAGTGTTTCCAAACTGCTGTGTCAAAAGAATGGTTGAGCTCCGTTAGTTGAGGACACTCATCACAAACAAGCTTTTGAGAATGCTTCTGTCTAGATTTTATATGAAGATATTCCCGTTTCCAACGAACTCTTCACAGTTATCCAAATATCCACTTGCTGATTCTACAAAAAGAGTGTTTCCAAACTGCTGTATCAAAAGAAAGGTTGAACTCTGTAAGTAGAGAAAACACATCACAAAGAAGTTTCTGAGAATGCTTCTGTCTATATTTTATATGAAGATATTCCCGTTTCCAACGTAATCTTCAAAGTTACCCAAATATCCACTTGCAGATTCTACAAAAAGAGTGTTTCCAAACTACTGTATCAACAGAAAGGTTCAACTCTGGTAACTGAGTACACGCATCCTGATTAAGTTTCTGAGAATCTTTTTGTCTCTTTTTTATGGGAAGATATTTCTGTTTTCACCGTAGGCCTGAATTCGCTCAAAATGTCCACTTCCAGATACTACAAAAAGAGTGTTTCAAACCTGGTCTACGAAAGGGAATGTTCAGCTCTGTGACTTGAATGCAGATATCACAAAGCAGTTTCTGACAGTGCTTCAGTCTAGATTTTAGATGAAGATATTCCCTTTTCCAACGAAATCGTTAGAGCTATCCAAACATCCACTTACAGATTCTACAAAAAGAGAGTATCCAAACTGCTGTATCAAAAGAATGGTTGAACTCTGTTAGTTGAGGACACGCATCACAAAGAAGCTTCTGAGAATGCTTCTGTCTAGATTTTATATGAAGATATTCCCGTTTCCAACGAAATCTTCACACTTATCCAAATATCCACTTGGAGATCCTACCAAAAGAGTGTTTCCAAACTGCTGTATCAAAAGAATGGTTGAGCTCCGTTAGTTGAGGACACTCATCACAAACAAGCTTTTGAGAAAGCTTCTGTCTAGATTTTATATGAAGATATTCCCGTTTCCAATGAAATCTTCAAAGTTATCCAAATATCCACCTGCAGATTCAACAAAAAGAGTGTTTCCAAACTACTGTATCAACAGAAAGGTTCAACTCTGGTAACTGAGTACACACATCCTGATTAAGTTTCTGAGAATCTTTCTGTCTCTTTTTTATGGGAAGATATTTCTGTTTTCACCGTAGGCCTGAATTCGCTCAAAATGTCCACTTCCAGATACTACAAAAAGAGTGTTTCAAACCTGGTCTACGAAAGGGAATGTTCAGCTCTGTGACTTGAATGCAGATATCACAAAGCAGTTTCTGACAGTGCTTCTGTCTAGATTTTAGATGAAGATATTCCCGTTTCCAACGAAATCGTTAGAGCTATCCAAATATCCACTTACAGATTCTACAAAAAGAGAGTTTCCAAACTGCTCTATTTAAAGAAAGGTTGAACTCTGTTAGTTGAGGACGCACACCACAAAGAAGTTTCTGAGAATGCTTTTGTCTAGATTTTATATGAAGATATTCCCCTTTCCAAAGAAATCTTTAGAGGTATCCAAATATCCAGTTACAGATTCTTCAAAAAGAGAGTATCCAAACTGCTGTATCAAAAGAATGGTTGAACTCTGTTAGTTGAGGACACTCATCACAAAGAAGCTTCTGAGAATGCTTCTGTCTAGATTTTATATGAAGATAATCCCGTTTCCAACGAAATCTTCACAGTTATCCAAATATCCACCTGCAGATTCTACCAAAAGAGTGTTTCCAAACTGCTGTATCAAAAGAATGGTTGAGCTCCGTTAGTTGAGGACACTCATCACAAACAAGCTTTTGAGAATGCTTCTGTCTAGATTTTATATGAAGATATTCCCGTTTCCAACGAACTCTTCACAGTTATCCAAATATCCACTTGCTGATTCTACAAAAAGAGTGTTTCCAAACTGCTGTATCAAAAGAAAGGTTGAACTCTGTAAGTAGAGAAAACACATCACAAAGAAGTTTCTGAGAATGCTTCTGTCTATATTTTATATGAAGATATTCCCGTTTCCAACGTAATCTTCAAAGTTACCCAAATATCCACTTGCAGATTCTACAAAAAGAGTGTTTCCAAACTACTGTATCAACAGAAAGGTTCAACTCTGGTAACTGAGTACACGCATCCTGATTAAGTTTCTGAGAATCTTTTTGTCTCTTTTTTATGGGAAGATATTTCTGTTTTCACCGTAGGCCTGAATTCGCTCAAAATGTCCACTTCCAGATACTACAAAAAGAGTGTTTCAAACCTGGTCTACGAAAGGGAATGTTCAGCTCTGTGACTTGAATGCAGATATCACAAAGCAGTTTCTGACAGTGCTTCAGTCTAGATTTTAGATGAAGATATTCCCTTTTCCAACGAAATCGTTAGAGCTATCCAAACATCCACTTACAGATTCTACAAAAAGAGAGTATCCAAACTGCTGTATCAAAAGAATGGTTGAACTCTGTTAGTTGAGGACACGCATCACAAAGAAGCTTCTGAGAATGCTTCTGTCTAGATTTTATATGAAGATATTCCCGTTTCCAACGAAATCTTCACACTTATCCAAATATCCACTTGGAGATCCTACCAAAAGAGTGTTTCCAAACTGCTGTATCAAAAGAATGGTTGAGCTCCGTTAGTTGAGGACACTCATCACAAACAAGCTTTTGAGAAAGCTTCTGTCTAGATTTTATATGAAGATATTCCCGTTTCCAATGAAATCTTCAAAGTTATCCAAATATCCACCTGCAGATTCAACAAAAAGAGTGTTTCCAAACTACTGTATCAACAGAAAGGTTCAACTCTCGTAACTGAGTACACACATCCCGATTAAGTTTCTGAGAATCTTTCTGTCTCTTTTTTATGGGAAGATATTTCTGTTTTCACCGTAGGCCTGAATTCGCTCAAAATGTCCACTTCCAGATACTACAAAAAGAGTGTTTCAAACCTGGTCTCTGAAAGGGAATGTTCAGCTCTGTGACTTGAATGCAGATATCACAAAGCAGTTTCTCACAGTGCTTCTGTCTAGATTTTAGATGAAGATATTCCCGTTTCCAACGAAATTGTTAGAGCTATCCAAATATCCACTTACAGATTCTACAAAAAGAGAGTTTCCAAACTGCTCTATTTAAAGAAAGGTTGAACTCTGTTAGTTGAGGACGCACACCACAAAGAAGTTTCTGAGAATGCTTTTGTCTAGATTTTATATGAAGATATTCCCGTTTCCAACGAAATCTTTAGAGGTATCCAAATATCCACTTACAGATTCTACAAAAAGAGAGTATCCAAACTGCTGTATCAAAAGAATGGTTGAACTCTGTTAGTTGAGGACACTCATCACAAAGAAGCTTCTGAGAATGCTTCTGTCTAGATTTTATATGAAGATATTCCCGTTTCCAACGAAATCTTCACAGTTATCCAAATATCCACTTGCAGATTCTACCAAAAGAGTGTTTCCAAACTGCTGTATCAAAAGAATGGTTGAGCTCCGTTAGTTGAGGACACTCATCACAAACAAGCTTTTGAGAATGCTCCTGTCTAGATTTTATATGAAGATATTCCCGTTTACAACGAACTCTTCACAGTTATCCAAATATCCACTTGCTGATTCTACAAAAAGAGTGTTTCCAAACTGCTGTATCAAAAGAAAGGTTGAACTCTGTAAGTAGAGGAAACACATCACAAAGAAGTTTCTGAGAATGCTTCTGTCTAGATTTTATATGAAGATATTCCCGTTTCCAACGAAATCTTCAAAGTTATCCAAATATCCACTTGCAGATTCTACAAAAAGAGTCTTTCCAAACTACCGTATCAACAGAAAGGTTCAACTCTGGTAACTGAGTACACACATCCCGATTAAGTTTCTGAGAATCTTTCTGTCTCTTTTTTATGGGAAGATATTTCTGTTTTCACCGTAGGCCTGAATTCGCTCAAAATGTCCACTTCCAGATACTACAAAAAGAGTGGTTCAAACCTGGTCTACGAAAGGGAATGTTCAGCTCTGTGACTTGAATGCAGATATCACTAAGCAGTTTCTGACAGTGCTTCTGTCTAGATTTTAGATGAAGATATTCCCGTTTCCAACGAAATCGTTAGAGCTATCCAAATATCCACTTACAGATACTACAAAAAGAGTTTCCAAACTGCACTATTTAAAGAAAAGTTGAACTCTGTTACTTGAGGTCGCACACCACAAAGAAGTTTCTGAGAATGCTTTTGTCTAGATTTTATATGAAGATATTCCCGTTTCCAACGAAATCTTTAGAGGCATCCAAATATCCACTTACAGATTCTACAAAAAGAGAGTATCCAAACTGCTGTATCAAAAGAATGGTTGAACTCTGTTAGTTGAGGACACTCATCACAAAGAAGCTTCTGAGAATGCTTCTGTCTAGATTTTATATGAAGATAATCCCGTTTCCAACGAAATCTTCACAGTTTTCCAAATATCCACTTGCAGATTCTACCAAAAGAGTGTTTCCAAACTGCTGTATCAAAAGAATGGTTGAGCTCCGTTAGTTGAGGACACTCATCACAACCAAGCTTTTGAGAATGCTTCTGTCTAGATTTTATATGAAGATATTCCCGTTTCCAACGAACTCTTCACAGTTATCCAAATATCCACTTGCTGATTCTACAAAAAGAGTGTTTCCAAACTGCTGTATCAAAAGAAAGGTTGAACTCTGTAAGTAGAGAAAACACATCACAAAGAAGTTTCTGAGAATGCTTCTGTCTATATTTTATATGAAGATATTCCCGTTTCCAACGTAATCTTCAAAGTTACCCAAATATCCACTTGCAGATTCTACAAAAAGAGTGTTTCCAAACTACTGTATCAACAGAAAGGTTCAACTCTGGTAACTGAGTACACACATCCCGATTAAGTTTCTGAGAATCTTTCTGTCTCTTTTTTATGGGAAGATATTACTGTTTTCACCGTAGGCCTGAATTCACTCAAAATGTCCACTTCCAGATACTACAAAAAGAGTGTTTCAAACCTGGTCTACGAAAGGGAATGTTCAGCTCTGTGACTTGAATGCAGATATTACAAAGCAGTTTCTGACAGTGCTTCTGTCTAGATTTTAGATGAAGATATTCCCGTTTCCAACGAAATCGTTAGAGCTATCCAAATATCCACTTACAGATTCTACAAAAAGAGAGTTTCCAAACTGCTCTATTTAAAGAAAGGTTGAACTCTGTTAGTTGAGGACGCACACCACAAAGAAGTTTCTGAGAATGCTTTTGTCTAGATTTTATATGAAGATATTCGCGCTTCAAACGAAATCTTTAGAGGTATCCAAATATCCACTTACAGATTCTCAAAAGAATGGTTGAACTCTGTTAGTTGAGGACACTCATCACAAAGAAGCTTCTGAGAATGCTTCTGTCTAGATTTTATATGAAGATATTCCCGTTTCCAACGAAATCTTCACAGTTATCCAAATATCCACTTGCAGATTCTACCAAAAGAGTGTTTCCAAACTGCTGTATCAAAAGAATGGTTGAGCTCCGTTAGTTGAGGACACTCATCACAAACAAGCTTTTGAGAATGCTCCTGTCTAGATTTTATATGAAGATATTCCCGTTTACAACGAACTCTTCACAGTTATCCAAATATCCACTTGCTGATTCTACAAAAAGAGTGTTTCCAAACTGCTGTATCAAAAGAAAGGTTGAACTCTGTAAGTAGAGGAAACACATCACAAAGAAGTTTCTGAGAATGCTTCTGTCTAGATTTTATATGAAGATATTCCCGTTTCCAACGAAATCTTCAAAGTTATCCAAATATCCACTTGCAGATTCTACAAAAAGAGTCTTTCCAAACTACCGTATCAACAGAAAGGTTCAACTCTGGTAACTGAGTACACACATCCCGATTAAGTTTCTGAGAATCTTTCTGTCTCTTTTTTATGGGAAGATATTTCTGTTTTCACCGTAGGCCTGAATTCGCTCAAAATGTCCACTTCCAGATACTACAAAAAGAGTGGTTCAAACCTGGTCTACGAAAGGGAATGTTCAGCTCTGTGACTTGAATGCAGATATCACTAAGCAGTTTCTGACAGTGCTTCTGTCTAGATTTTAGATGAAGATATTCCCGTTTCCAACGAAATCGTTAGAGCTATCCAAATATCCACTTACAGATTCTACAAAAAGAGTTTCCAAACTGCTCTATTTAAAGAAAAGTTGAACTCTGTTACTTGAGGTCGCACACCACAAAGAAGTTTCTGAGAATGCTTTTGTCTAGATTTTATATGAAGATATTCCCGTTTCCAACGAAATCTTTAGAGGCATCCAAATATCCACTTACAGATTCTACAAAAAGAGAGTATCCAAACTGCTGTATCAAAAGAATGGTTGAACTCTGTTAGTTGAGGACACTCATCACAAAGAAGCTTCTGAGAATGCTTCTGTCTAGATTCTATATGAAGATAATCCCGTTTCCAACGAAATCTTCACAGTTATCCAAATATCCACTTGCAGATTCTACCAAAAGTGTGTTTCCAAACTGCTGTATCAAAAGAATGGTTGAGCTCCGTTAGTTGAGGACACTCATCACAACCAAGCTTTTGAGAATGCTTCTGTCTAGATTTTATATGAAGATATTCCCGTTTCCAACGAACTCTTCACAGTTATCCAAATATCCACTTGCTGATTCTACAAAAAGAGTGTTTCCAAACTGCTGTATCAAAAGAAAGGTTGAACTCTGTAAGTAGAGAAAACACATCACAAAGAAGTTTCTGAGAATGCTTCTGTCTATATTTTATATGAAGATATTCCCGTTTCCAACGTAATCTTCAAAGTTACCCAAATATCCACTTGCAGATTCTACAAAAAGAGTGTTTCCAAACTACTGTATCAACAGAAAGGTTCAACTCTGGTAACTGAGTACACGCATCCTGATTAAGTTTCTGAGAATCTTTTTGTCTCTTTTTTATGGGAAGATATTTCTGTTTTCACCGTAGGCCTGAATTCGCTCAAAATGTCCACTTCCAGATACTACAAAAAGAGTGTTTCAAACCTGGTCTACGAAAGGGAATGTTCAGCTCTGTGACTTGAATGCAGATATCACAAAGCAGTTTCTGACAGTGCTTCAGTCTAGATTTTAGATGAAGATATTCCCTTTTCCAACGAAATCGTTAGAGCTATCCAAACATCCACTTACAGATTCTACAAAAAGAGAGTATCCAAACTGCTGTATCAAAAGAATGGTTGAACTCTGTTAGTTGAGGACACGCATAACAAAGAAGCTTCTGAGAATGCTTCTGTCTAGATTTTATATGAAGATATTCCCGTTTCCAACGAAATCTTCACACTTATCCAAATATCCACTTGGAGATCCTACCAAAAGAGTGTTTCCAAACTGCTGTATCAAAAGAATGGTTGAGCTCCGTTAGTTGAGGACACTCATCACAAACAAGCTTTTGAGAAAGCTTCTGTCTAGATTTTATATGAAGATATTCCAGTTTCCAATGAAATCTTCAAAGTTATCCAAATATCCACCTGCAGATTCAACAAAAAGAGTGTTTCCAAACTACTGTATCAACAGAAAGGTTCAACTCTGGTAACTGAGTACACACATCCCGATTAAGTTTCTGAGAATCTTTCTGTCTCTTTTTTATGGGAAGATATTTCTGTTTTCACCGTAGGCCTGAATTCGCTCAAAATGTAAACTTCCAGATACTACAAAAAGAGTGTTTCAAACCTGGTCTACGAAAGGGAATGTTCAGCTCTGTGACTTGAATGCAGATATCACAAAGCAGTTTCTGACAGTGCTTCTGTCTAGATTTTAGATGAAGATATTCCCGTTTCCAACGAAATCGTTAGAGCTATCCAAATATCCACTTACAGATTCTACAAAAAGAGAGTTTCCAAACTGCTCTATTTAAAGAAAGGTTGAACTCTGTTAGTTGAGGACGCACACCACAAAGAAGTTTCTGAGAATGCTTTTGTCTAGATTTTATATGAAGATATTCCCGTTTCCAAAGAAATCTTTAGAGGTATCCAAATATCCACTTACAGATTCTCAAAAGAATGGTTGAACTCTGTTAGTTGAGGACACTCATCACAAAGAAGCTTCTGAGAATGCTTCTGTCTAGATTTTATATGAAGATATTCCCGTTTCCAACGAAATCTTCACAGTTATCCAAATATCCACTTGCAGATTCTACCAAAAGAGTGTTTCCAAACTGCTGTATCAAAAGAATGGTTGAGCTCCGTTAGTTGAGGACACTCATCACAAACAAGCTTTTGAGAATGCTCCTGTCTAGATTTTATATGAAGATATTCCCGTTTACAACGAACTCTTCACAGTTATCCAAATATCCACTTGCTGATTCTACAAAAAGAGTGTTTCCAAACTGCTGTATCAAAAGAAAGGTTGAACTCTGTAAGTAGAGGAAACACATCACAAAGAAGTTTCTGAGAATGCTTCTGTCTAGATTTTATATGAAGATATTCCCGTTTCCAACGAAATCTTCAAAGTTATCCAAATATCCACTTGCAGATTCTACAAAAAGAGTCTTTCCAAACTACCGTATCAACAGAAAGGTTCAACTCTGGTAACTGAGTACACACATCCCGATTAAGTTTCTGAGAATCTTTCTGTCTCTTTTTTATGGGAAGATATTTCTGTTTTCACCGTAGGCCTGAATTCGCTCAAAATGTCCACTTCCAGATACTACAAAAAGAGTGGTTCAAACCTGGTCTACGAAAGGGAATGTTCAGCTCTGTGACTTGAATGCAGATATCACTAAGCAGTTTCTGACAGTGCTTCTGTCTAGATTTTAGATGAAGATATTCCCGTTTCCAACGAAATCGTTAGAGCTATCCAAATATCCACTTACAGATACTACAAAAAGAGTTTCCAAACTGCACTATTTAAAGAAAAGTTGAACTCTGTTACTTGAGGTCGCACACCACAAAGAAGTTTCTGAGAATGCTTTTGTCTAGATTTTATATGAAGATATTCCCGTTTCCAACGAAATCTTTAGAGGCATCCAAATATCCACTTACAGATTCTACAAAAAGAGAGTATCCAAACTGCTGTATCAAAAGAATGGTTGAACTCTGTTAGTTGAGGACACGCATAACAAAGAAGCTTCTGAGAATGCTTCTGTCTAGATTTTATATGAAGATATTCCCGTTTCCAACGAAATCTTCACACTTATCCAAATATCCACTTGGAGATCCTACCAAAAGAGTGTTTCCAAACTGCTGTATCAAAAGAATGGTTGAGCTCCGTTAGTTGAGGACACTCATCACAAACAAGCTTTTGAGAAAGCTTCTGTCTAGATTTTATATGAAGATATTCCAGTTTCCAATGAAATCTTCAAAGTTATCCAAATATCCACCTGCAGATTCAACAAAAAGAGTGTTTCCAAACTACTGTATCAACAGAAAGGTTCAACTCTGGTAACTGAGTACACACATCCCGATTAAGTTTCTGAGAATCTTTCTGTCTCTTTTTTATGGGAAGATATTTCTGTTTTCACCGTAGGCCTGAATTCGCTCAAAATGTAAACTTCCAGATACTACAAAAAGAGTGTTTCAAACCTGGTCTACGAAAGGGAATGTTCAGCTCTGTGACTTGAATGCAGATATCACAAAGCAGTTTCTGACAGTGCTTCTGTCTAGATTTTAGATGAAGATATTCCCGTTTCCAACGAAATCGTTAGAGCTATCCAAATATCCACTTACAGATTCTACAAAAAGAGAGTTTCCAAACTGCTCTATTTAAAGAAAGGTTGAACTCTGTTAGTTGAGGACGCACACCACAAAGAAGTTTCTGAGAATGCTTTTGTCTAGATTTTATATGAAGATATTCCCGTTTCCAAAGAAATCTTTAGAGGTATCCAAATATCCACTTACAGATTCTCAAAAGAATGGTTGAACTCTGTTAGTTGAGGACACTCATCACAAAGAAGCTTCTGAGAATGCTTCTGTCTAGATTTTATATGAAGATATTCCCGTTTCCAACGAAATCTTCACAGTTATCCAAATATCCACTTGCAGATTCTACCAAAAGAGTGTTTCCAAACTGCTGTATCAAAAGAATGGTTGAGCTCCGTTAGTTGAGGACACTCATCACAAACAAGCTTTTGAGAATGCTCCTGTCTAGATTTTATATGAAGATATTCCCGTTTACAACGAACTCTTCACAGTTATCCAAATATCCACTTGCTGATTCTACAAAAAGAGTGTTTCCAAACTGCTGTATCAAAAGAAAGGTTGAACTCTGTAAGTAGAGGAAACACATCACAAAGAAGTTTCTGAGAATGCTTCTGTCTAGATTTTATATGAAGATATTCCCGTTTCCAACGAAATCTTCAAAGTTATCCAAATATCCACTTGCAGATTCTACAAAAAGAGTCTTTCCAAACTACCGTATCAACAGAAAGGTTCAACTCTGGTAACTGAGTACACACATCCCGATTAAGTTTCTGAGAATCTTTCTGTCTCTTTTTTATGGGAAGATATTTCTGTTTTCACCGTAGGCCTGAATTCGCTCAAAATGTCCACTTCCAGATACTACAAAAAGAGTGGTTCAAACCTGGTCTACGAAAGGGAATGTTCAGCTCTGTGACTTGAATGCAGATATCACTAAGCAGTTTCTGACAGTGCTTCTGTCTAGATTTTAGATGAAGATATTCCCGTTTCCAACGAAATCGTTAGAGCTATCCAAATATCCACTTACAGATACTACAAAAAGAGTTTCCAAACTGCACTATTTAAAGAAAAGTTGAACTCTGTTACTTGAGGTCGCACACCACAAAGAAGTTTCTGAGAATGCTTTTGTCTAGATTTTATATGAAGATATTCCCGTTTCCAACGAAATCTTTAGAGGCATCCAAATATCCACTTACAGATTCTACAAAAAGAGAGTATCCAAACTGCTGTATCAAAAGAATGGTTGAACTCTGTTAGTTGAGGACACTCATCACAAAGAAGCTTCTGAGAATGCTTCTGTCTAGATTTTATATGAAGATAATCCCGTTTCCAACGAAATCTTCACAGTTTTCCAAATATCCACTTGCAGATTCTACCAAAAGAGTGTTTCCAAACTGCTGTATCAAAAGAATGGTTGAGCTCCGTTAGTTGAGGACACTCATCACAACCAAGCTTTTGAGAATGCTTCTGTCTAGATTTTATATGAAGATATTCCCGTTTCCAACGAACTCTTCACAGTTATCCAAATATCCACTTGCTGATTCTACAAAAAGAGTGTTTCCAAACTGCTGTATCAAAAGAAAGGTTGAACTCTGTAAGTAGAGAAAACACATCACAAAGAAGTTTCTGAGAATGCTTCTGTCTATATTTTATATGAAGATATTCCCGTTTCCAACGTAATCTTCAAAGTTACCCAAATATCCACTTGCAGATTCTACAAAAAGAGTGTTTCCAAACTACTGTATCAACAGAAAGGTTCAACTCTGGTAACTGAGTACACACATCCCGATTAAGTTTCTGAGAATCTTTCTGTCTCTTTTTTATGGGAAGATATTACTGTTTTCACCGTAGGCCTGAATTCACTCAAAATGTCCACTTCCAGATACTACAAAAAGAGTGTTTCAAACCTGGTCTACGAAAGGGAATGTTCAGCTCTGTGACTTGAATGCAGATATTACAAAGCAGTTTCTGACAGTGCTTCTGTCTAGATTTTAGATGAAGATATTCCCGTTTCCAACGAAATCGTTAGAGCTATCCAAATATCCACTTACAGATTCTACAAAAAGAGAGTTTCCAAACTGCTCTATTTAAAGAAAGGTTGAACTCTGTTAGTTGAGGACGCACACCACAAAGAAGTTTCTGAGAATGCTTTTGTCTAGATTTTATATGAAGATATTCGCGCTTCAAACGAAATCTTTAGAGGTATCCAAATATCCACTTACAGATTCTCAAAAGAATGGTTGAACTCTGTTAGTTGAGGACACTCATCACAAAGAAGCTTCTGAGAATGCTTCTGTCTAGATTTTATATGAAGATATTCCCGTTTCCAACGAAATCTTCACAGTTATCCAAATATCCACTTGCAGATTCTACCAAAAGAGTGTTTCCAAACTGCTGTATCAAAAGAATGGTTGAGCTCCGTTAGTTGAGGACACTCATCACAAACAAGCTTTTGAGAATGCTCCTGTCTAGATTTTATATGAAGATATTCCCGTTTACAACGAACTCTTCACAGTTATCCAAATATCCACTTGCTGATTCTACAAAAAGAGTGTTTCCAAACTGCTGTATCAAAAGAAAGGTTGAACTCTGTAAGTAGAGGAAACACATCACAAAGAAGTTTCTGAGAATGCTTCTGTCTAGATTTTATATGAAGATATTCCCGTTTCCAACGAAATCTTCAAAGTTATCCAAATATCCACTTGCAGATTCTACAAAAAGAGTCTTTCCAAACTACCGTATCAACAGAAAGGTTCAACTCTGGTAACTGAGTACACACATCCCGATTAAGTTTCTGAGAATCTTTCTGTCTCTTTTTTATGGGAAGATATTTCTGTTTTCACCGTAGGCCTGAATTCGCTCAAAATGTCCACTTCCAGATACTACAAAAAGAGTGGTTCAAACCTGGTCTACGAAAGGGAATGTTCAGCTCTGTGACTTGAATGCAGATATCACTAAGCAGTTTCTGACAGTGCTTCTGTCTAGATTTTAGATGAAGATATTCCCGTTTCCAACGAAATCGTTAGAGCTATCCAAATATCCACTTACAGATTCTACAAAAAGAGTTTCCAAACTGCTCTATTTAAAGAAAAGTTGAACTCTGTTACTTGAGGTCGCACACCACAAAGAAGTTTCTGAGAATGCTTTTGTCTAGATTTTATATGAAGATATTCCCGTTTCCAACGAAATCTTTAGAGGCATCCAAATATCCACTTACAGATTCTACAAAAAGAGAGTATCCAAACTGCTGTATCAAAAGAATGGTTGAACTCTGTTAGTTGAGGACACTCATCACAAAGAAGCTTCTGAGAATGCTTCTGTCTAGATTTCATATGAAGATAATCCCGTTTCCAACGAAATCTTCACAGTTATCCAAATATCCACTTGCAGATTCTACCAAAAGTGTGTTTCCAAACTGCTGTATCAAAAGAATGGTTGAGCTCCGTTAGTTGAGGACACTCATCACAACCAAGCTTTTGAGAATGCTTCTGTCTAGATTTTATATGAAGATATTCCCGTTTCCAACGAACTCTTCACAGTTATCCAAATATCCACTTGCTGATTCTACAAAAAGAGTGTTTCCAAACTGCTGTATCAAAAGAAAGGTTGAACTCTGTAAGTAGAGAAAACACATCACAAAGAAGTTTCTGAGAATGCTTCTGTCTATATTTTATATGAAGATATTCCCGTTTCCAACGTAATCTTCAAAGTTACCCAAATATCCACTTGCAGATTCTACAAAAAGAGTGTTTCCAAACTACTGTATCAACAGAAAGGTTCAACTCTGGTAACTGAGTACACGCATCCTGATTAAGTTTCTGAGAATCTTTTTGTCTCTTTTTTATGGGAAGATATTTCTGTTTTCACCGTAGGCCTGAATTCGCTCAAAATGTCCACTTCCAGATACTACAAAAAGAGTGTTTCAAACCTGGTCTACGAAAGGGAATGTTCAGCTCTGTGACTTGAATGCAGATATCACAAAGCAGTTTCTGACAGTGCTTCAGTCTAGATTTTAGATGAAGATATTCCCTTTTCCAACGAAATCGTTAGAGCTATCCAAACATCCACTTACAGATTCTACAAAAAGAGAGTATCCAAACTGCTGTATCAAAAGAATGGTTGAACTCTGTTAGTTGAGGACACGCATCACAAAGAAGCTTCTGAGAATGCTTCTGTCTAGATTTTATATGAAGATATTCCCGTTTCCAACGAAATCTTCACACTTATCCAAATATCCACTTGGAGATCCTACCAAAAGAGTGTTTCCAAACTGCTGTATCAAAAGAATGGTTGAGCTCCGTTAGTTGAGGACACTCATCACAAACAAGCTTTTGAGAAAGCTTCTGTCTAGATTTTATATGAAGATATTCCAGTTTCCAATGAAATCTTCAAAGTTATCCAAATATCCACCTGCAGATTCAACAAAAAGAGTGTTTCCAAACTACTGTATCAACAGAAAGGTTCAACTCTGGTAACTGAGTACACACATCCCGATTAAGTTTCTGAGAATCTTTCTGTCTCTTTTTTATGGGAAGATATTTCTGTTTTCACCGTAGGCCTGAATTCGCTCAAAATGTAAACTTCCAGATACTACAAAAAGAGTGTTTCAAACCTGGTCTACGAAAGGGAATGTTCAGCTCTGTGACTTGAATGCAGATATCACAAAGCAGTTTCTGACAGTGCTTCTGTCTAGATTTTAGATGAAGATATTCCCGTTTCCAACGAAATCGTTAGAGCTATCCAAATATCCACTTACAGATTCTACAAAAAGAGAGTTTCCAAACTGCTCTATTTAAAGAAAGGTTGAACTCTGTTAGTTGAGGACGCACACCACAAAGAAGTTTCTGAGAATGCTTTTGTCTAGATTTTATATGAAGATATTCCCGTTTCCAAAGAAATCTTTAGAGGTATCCAAATATCCAGTTACAGATTCTTCAAAAAGAGAGTATCCAAACTGCTGTATCAAAAGAATGGTTGAACTCTGTTAGTTGAGGACACTCATCACAAAGAAGCTTCTGAGAATGCTTCTGTCTAGATTTTATATGAAGATAATCCCGTTTCCAACGAAATCTTCACAGTTATCCAAATATCCACCTGCAGATTCTACCAAAAGAGTGTTTCCAAACTGCTGTGTCAAAAGAATGGTTGAGCTCCGTTAGTTGAGGACACTCATCACAAACAAGCTTTTGAGAATGCTTCTGTCTAGATTTTATATGAAGATATTCCCGTTTCCAACGAACTCTTCACAGTTATCCAAATATCCACTTGCTGATTCTACAAAAAGAGTGTTTCCAAACTGCTGTATCAAAAGAAAGGTTGAACTCTGTAAGTAGAGAAAACACATCACAAAGAAGTTTCTGAGAATGCTTCTGTCTATATTTTATATGAAGATATTCCCGTTTCCAACGTAATCTTCAAAGTTACCCAAATATCCACTTGCAGATTCTACAAAAAGAGTGTTTCCAAACTACTGTATCAACAGAAAGGTTCAACTCTGGTAACTGAGTACACGCATCCTGATTAAGTTTCTGAGAATCTTTTTGTCTCTTTTTTATGGGAAGATATTTCTGTTTTCACCGTAGGCCTGAATTCGCTCAAAATGTCCACTTCCAGATACTACAAAAAGAGTGTTTCAAACCTGGTCTACGAAAGGGAATGTTCAGCTCTGTGACTTGAATGCAGATATCACAAAGCAGTTTCTGACAGTGCTTCAGTCTAGATTTTAGATGAAGATATTCCCTTTTCCAACGAAATCGTTAGAGCTATCCAAACATCCACTTACAGATTCTACAAAAAGAGAGTATCCAAACTGCTGTATCAAAAGAATGGTTGAACTCTGTTAGTTGAGGACACGCATCACAAAGAAGCTTCTGAGAATGCTTCTGTCTAGATTTTATATGAAGATATTCCCGTTTCCAACGAAATCTTCACACTTATCCAAATATCCACTTGGAGATCCTACCAAAAGAGTGTTTCCAAACTGCTGTATCAAAAGAATGGTTGAGCTCCGTTAGTTGAGGACACTCATCACAAACAAGCTTTTGAGAAAGCTTCTGTCTAGATTTTATATGAAGATATTCCCGTTTCCAATGAAATCTTCAAAGTTATCCAAATATCCACCTGCAGATTCAACAAAAAGAGTGTTTCCAAACTACTGTATCAACAGAAAGGTTCAACTCTGGTAACTGAGTACACACATCCTGATTAAGTTTCTGAGAATCTTTCTGTCTCTTTTTTATGGGAAGATATTTCTGTTTTCACCGTAGGCCTGAATTCGCTCAAAATGTCCACTTCCAGATACTACAAAAAGAGTGTTTCAAACCTGGTCTACGAAAGGGAATGTTCAGCTCTGTGACTTGAATGCAGATATCACAAAGCAGTTTCTGACAGTGCTTCTGTCTAGATTTTAGATGAAGATATTCCCGTTTCCAACGAAATCGTTAGAGCTATCCAAATATCCACTTACAGATTCTACAAAAAGAGAGTTTCCAAACTGCTCTATTTAAAGAAAGGTTGAACTCTGTTAGTTGAGGACGCACACCACAAAGAAGTTTCTGAGAATGCTTTTGTCTAGATTTTATATGAAGATATTCCCGTTTCCAAAGAAATCTTTAGAGGTATCCAAATATCCAGTTACAGATTCTTCAAAAAGAGAGTATCCAAACTGCTGTATCAAAAGAATGGTTGAACTCTGTTAGTTGAGGACACTCATCACAAAGAAGCTTCTGAGAATGCTTCTGTCTAGATTTTATATGAAGATAATCCCGTTTCCAACGAAATCTTCACAGTTATCCAAATATCCACCTGCAGATTCTACCAAAAGAGTGTTTCCAAACTGCTGTATCAAAAGAATGGTTGAGCTCCGTTAGTTGAGGACACTCATCACAAACAAGCTTTTGAGAATGCTTCTGTCTAGATTTTATATGAAGATATTCCCGTTTCCAACGAACTCTTCACAGTTATCCAAATATCCACTTGCTGATTCTACAAAAAGAGTGTTTCCAAACTGCTGTATCAAAAGAAAGGTTGAGCTCTGTAAGTAGAGAAAACACATCACAAAGAAGTTTCTGAGAATGCTTCTGTCTATATTTTATATGAAGATATTCCCGTTTCCAACGTAATCTTCAAAGTTACCCAAATATCCACTTGCAGATTCTACAAAAAGAGTGTTTCCAAACTACTGTATCAACAGAAAGGTTCAACTCTGGTAACTGAGTACACGCATCCTGATTAAGTTTCTGAGAATCTTTTTGTCTCTTTTTTATGGGAAGATATTTCTGTTTTCACCGTAGGCCTGAATTCGCTCAAAATGTCCACTTCCAGATACTACAAAAAGAGTGTTTCAAACCTGGTCTACGAAAGGGAATGTTCAGCTCTGTGACTTGAATGCAGATATCACAAAGCAGTTTCTGACAGTGCTTCAGTCTAGATTTTAGATGAAGATATTCCCTTTTCCAACGAAATCGTTAGAGCTATCCAAACATCCACTTACAGATTCTACAAAAAGAGAGTATCCAAACTGCTGTATCAAAAGAATGGTTGAACTCTGTTAGTTGAGGACACGCATCACAAAGAAGCTTCTGAGAATGCTTCTGTCTAGATTTTATATGAAGATATTCCCGTTTCCAACGAAATCTTCACACTTATCCAAATATCCACTTGGAGATCCTACCAAAAGAGTGTTTCCAAACTGCTGTATCAAAAGAATGGTTGAGCTCCGTTAGCTGAGGACACTCATCACAAACAAGCTTTTGAGAAAGCTTCTGTCTAGATTTTATATGAAGATATTCCCGTTTCCAATGAAATCTTCAAAGTTATCCAAATATCCACCTGCAGATTCAACAAAAAGAGTGTTTCCAAACTACTGTATCAACAGAAAGGTTCAACTCTGGTAACTGAGTACACACATCCCGATTAAGTTTCTGAGAATCTTTCTGTCTCTTTTTTATGGGAAGATATTTCTGTTTTCACCGTAGGCCTGAATTCGCTCAAAATGTCCACTTCCAGATACTACAAAAAGAGTGTTTCAAACCTGGTCTCTGAAAGGGAATGTTCAGCTCTGTGACTTGAATGCAGATATCACAAAGCAGTTTCTCACAGTGCTTCTGTCTAGATTTTAGATGAAGATATTCCCGTTTCCAACGAAATTGTTAGAGCTATCCAAATATCCACTTACAGATTCTACAAAAAGAGAGTTTCCAAACTGCTCTATTTAAAGAAAGGTTGAACTCTGTTAGTTGAGGACGCACACCACAAAGAAGTTTCTGAGAATGCTTTTGTCTAGATTTTATATGAAGATATTCCCGTTTCCAACGAAATCTTTAGAGGTATCCAAATATCCACTTACAGATTCTACAAAAAGAGAGTATCCAAACTGCTGTATCAAAAGAATGGTTGAACTCTGTTAGTTGAGGACACTCATCACAAAGAAGCTTCTGAGAATGCTTCTGTCTAGATTTTATATGAAGATATTCCCGTTTCCAATGAAATCTTCAAAGTTATCCAAATATCCACCTGCAGATTCAACAAAAAGAGTGTTTCCAAACTGCTGTATCAAAAGAAAGGTTGAACTCTGTAAGTAGAGGAAACACATCACAAAGAAGTTTCTGAGAATGCTTTTGTCTAGATTTTATATGAAGATATTCGCGCTTCAAACGAAATCTTTAGAGGTATCCAAATATCCACTTACAGATTCTCAAAAGAATGGTTGAACTCTGTTAGTTGAGGACACTCATCACAAAGAAGCTTCTGAGAATGCTTCTGTCTAGATTTTATATGAAGATATTCCCGTTTCCAACGAAATCTTCACAGTTATCCAAATATCCACTTGCAGATACTACCAAAAGAGTGTTTCCAAACTGCTGTATCAAAAGAATGGTTGAGCTCCGTTAGTTGAGGACACTCATCAAAAACAAGCTTTTGAGAATGCTCCTGTCTAGATTTTATATGAAGATATTCCCGTTTACAACGAACTCTTCACAGTTATCCAAATATCCACTTGCTGATTCTACAAAAAGAGTGTTTCCAAACTGCTGTATCAAAAGAAAGGTTGAACTCTGTAAGTAGAGGAAACACATCACAAAGAAGTTTCTGAGAATGCTTCTGTCTAGATTTTATATGAAGATATTCCCGTTTCCAACGAAATCTTCAAAGTTATCCAAATATCCACTTGCAGATTCTACAAAAAGAGTCTTTCCAAACTACCGTATCAACAGAAAGGTTCAACTCTGGTAACTGAGTACACACATCCCGATTAAGTTTCTGAGAATCTTTCTGTCTCTTTTTTATGGGAAGATATTTCTGTTTTCACCGTAGGCCTGAATTCGCTCAAAATGTCCACTTCCAGATACTACAAAAAGAGTGGTTCAAACCTGGTCTACGAAAGGGAATGTTCAGCTCTGTGACTTGAATGCAGATATCACTAAGCAGTTTCTGACAGTGCTTCTGTCTAGATTTTAGATGAAGATATTCCCGTTTCCAACGAAATCGTTAGAGCTATCCAAATATCCACTTACAGATTCTACAAAAAGAGTTTCCAAACTGCACTATTTAAAGAAAAGTTGAACTCTGTTACTTGAGGTCGCACACCACAAAGAAGTTTCTGAGAATGCTTTTGTCTAGATTTTATATGAAGATATTCCCGTTTCCAACGAAATCTTTAGAGGCATCCAAATATCCACTTACAGATTCTACAAAAAGAGAGTATCCAAACTGCTGTATCAAAAGAATGGTTGAACTCTGTTAGTTGAGGACACTCATCACAAAGAAGCTTCTGAGAATGCTTCTGTCTAGATTTTATATGAAGATAATCCCGTTTCCAACGAAATCTTCACAGTTATCCAAATATCCACTTGCAGATTCTACCAAAAGAGTGTTTCCAAACTGCTGTATCAAAAGAATGGTTGAGCTCCGTTAGTTGAGGACACTCATCACAACCAAGCTTTTGAGAATGCTTCTGTCTAGATTTTATATGAAGATATTCCCGTTTCCAACGAACTCTTCACAGTTATCCAAATATCCACTTGCTGATTCTACAAAAAGAGTGTTTCCAAACTGCTGTATCAAAAGAAAGGTTGAACTCTGTAAGTAGAGAAAACACATCACAAAGAAGTTTCTGAGAATGCTTCTGTCTATATTTTATATGAAGATATTCCCGTTTCCAACGTAATCTTCAAAGTTACCCAAATATCCACTTGCAGATTCTACAAAAAGAGTGTTTCCAAACTACTGTATCAACAGAAAGGTTCAACTCTGGTAACTGAGTACACGCATCCTGATTAAGTTTCTGAGAATCTTTTTGTCTCTTTTTTATGGGAAGATATTTCTGTTTTCACCGTAGGCCTGAATTCGCTCAAAATGTCCACTTCCAGATACTACAAAAAGAGTGTTTCAAACCTGGTCTACGAAAGGGAATGTTCAGCTCTGTGACTTGAATGCAGATATCACAAAGCAGTTTCTGACAGTGCTTCAGTCTAGATTTTAGATGAAGATATTCCCTTTTCCAACGAAATCGTTAGAGCTATCCAAACATCCACTTACAGATTCTACAAAAAGAGAGTATCCAAACTGCTGTATCAAAAGAATGGTTGAACTCTGTTAGTTGAGGACACGCATCACAAAGAAGCTTCTGAGAATGCTTCTGTCTAGATTTTATATGAAGATATTCCCGTTTCCAACGAAATCTTCACACTTATCCAAATATCCACTTGGAGATCCTACCAAAAGAGTGTTTCCAAACTGCTGTATCAAAAGAATGGTTGAGCTCCGTTAGTTGAGGACACTCATCACAAACAAGCTTTTGAGAAAGCTTCTGTCTAGATTTTATATGAAGATATTCCCGTTTCCAATGAAATCTTCAAAGTTATCCAAATATCCACCTGCAGATTCAACAAAAAGAGTGTTTCCAAACTACTGTATCAACAGAAAGGTTCAACTCTGGTAACTGAGTACACACATCCCGATTAAGTTTCTGAGAATCTTTCTGTCTCTTTTTTATGGGAAGATATTTCTGTTTTCACCGTAGGCCTGAATTCGCTCAAAATGTCCACTTCCAGATACTACAAAAAGAGTGTTTCAAACCTGGTCTCTGAAAGGGAATGTTCAGCTCTGTGACTTGAATGCAGATATCACAAAGCAGTTTCTGACAGTGCTTCTGTCTAGATTTTAGATGAAGATATTCCCGTTTCCAACGAAATTGTTAGAGCTATCCAAATATCCACTTACAGATTCTACAAAAAGAGAGTTTCCAAACTGCTCTATTTAAAGAAAGGTTGAACTCTGTTAGTTGAGGACGCACACCACAAAGAAGTTTCTGAGAATGCTTTTGTCTAGATTTTATATGAAGATATTCCCGTTTCCAACGAAATCTTTAGAGGTATCCAAATATCCACTTACAGATTCTACAAAAAGAGAGTATCCAAACTGCTGTATCAAAAGAATGGTTGAACTCTGTTAGTTGAGGACACTCATCACAAAGAAGCTTCTGAGAATGCTTCTGTCTAGATTTTATATGAAGATAATCCCGTTTCCAACGAAATCTTCACAGTTATCCAAATATCCACTTGCAGATTCTACCAAAAGAGTGTTTCCAAACTGCTGTATCAAAAGAATGGTTGAGCTCCGTTAGCTGAGGACACTCATCACAACCAAGCTTTTGAGAATGCTTCTGTCTAGATTTCATATGAAGATATTCCCGTTTCCAACGAACTCTTCACAGTTATCCAAATATCCACTTGCTGATTCTACAAAAAGAGTGTTTCCAAACTGCTGTATCAAAAGAAAGGTTGAACTCTGTAAGTAGATAAAACACATCACAAAGAAGTTTCTGAGAATGCTTCTGTCTACATTTTATATGAAGATATTCCCGTTTCCAACGTAATCTTCAAAGTTACCCAAATATCCACTTGCAGATTCTACAAAAAGAGTGTTTCCAAACTACTGTATCAACAGAAAGGTTCAACTCTGGTAACTGAGTACACACATCCCGATTAAGTTTCTGAGAATCTTTCTGTCTCTTTTTTATGGGAAGATATTTCTGTTTTCACCGTAGGCCTGAATTCACTCAAAATGTCCACTTCCAGATACTACAAAAAGAGTGTTTCAAACCTGGTCTACGAAAGGGAATGTTCAGCTCTGTGACTTGAATGCAGATATCACAAAGCAGTTTCTGACAGTGCTTCTGTCTAGATTTTAGATGAAGATATTCCCGTTTCCAACGAAATAGTTAGAGCTATCCAAATATCCACTTACAGATTCTACAAAAAGAGAGTTTCCAAACTGCTCTATTTAAAGAAAGGTTGAACTCTGTTAGTTGAGGACGCACACCACAAAGAAGTTTCTGAGAATGCTTTTGTCTAGATTTTATATGAAGATATTCGCGCTTCAAACGAAATCTTTAGAGGTATCCAAATATCCACTTACAGATTCTCAAAAGAATGGTTGAACTCTGTCAGTTGAGGACACTCATCACAAAGAAGCTTCTGAGAATGCTTCTGTCTAGATTTTATATGAAGATATTCCCGTTTCCAACGAAATCTTCAAAGTTATCCAAATATCCACTTGCAGATTCTACAAAAAGAGTCTTTCCAAACTACCGTATCAACAGAAAGGTTCAACTCTGGTAACTGAGTACACACATCCCGATTAAGTTTCTGAGAATCTTTCTGTCTCTTTTTTATGGGAAGATATTTCTGTTTTCACCGTAGGCCTGAATTCGCTCAAAATGTCCACTTCCAGATACTACAAAAAGAGTGGTTCAAACCTGGTCTACGAAAGGGAATGTTCAGCTCTGTGACTTGAATGCAGATATCACTAAGCAGTTTCTGACAGTGCTTCTGTCTAGATTTTAGATGAAGATATTCCCGTTTCCAACGAAATCGTTAGAGCTATCCAAATATCCACTTACAGATTCTACAAAAAGAGTTTCCAAACTGCACTATTTAAAGAAAAGTTGAACTCTGTTACTTGAGGTCGCACACCACAAAGAAGTTTCTGAGAATGCTTTTGTCTAGATTTTATATGAAGATATTCCCGTTTCCAACGTAATCTTCAAAGTTACCCAAATATCCACTTGCAGATTCTACAAAAAGAGTGTTTCCAAACTACTGTATCAACAGAAAGGTTCAACTCTGGTAACTGAGTACACGCATCCTGATTAAGTTTCTGAGAATCTTTCTGTCTCTTTTTTATGGGAAGATATTTCTGTTTTCACCGTAGGCCTGAATTCGCTCAAAATGTCCACTTCCAGATACTACAAAAAGAGTGGTTCAAACCTGGTCTACGAAAGGGAATGTTCAGCTCTGTGACTTGAATGCAGATATCACTAAGCAGTTTCTGACAGTGCTTCTGTCTAGATTTTAGATGAAGATATTCCCGTTTCCAACGAAATCGTTAGAGCTATCCAAACATCCACTTACAGATTCTACAAAAAGAGAGTATCCAAACTGCTGTATCAAAAGAATGGTTGAACTCTGTTAGTTGAGGACACGCATCACAAAGAAGCTTCTGAGAATGCTTCTGTCTAGATTTTATATGAAGATATTCCCGTTTCCAACGAAATCTTCACACTTATCCAAATATCCACTTGGAGATCCTACCAAAAGAGTGTTTCCAAACTGCTGTATCAAAAGAATGGTTGAGCTCCGTTAGTTGAGGACACTCATCACAAACAAGCTTTTGAGAAAGCTTCTGTCTAGATTTTATATGAAGATATTCCCGTTTCCAATGAAATCTTCAAAGTTATCCAAATATCCACTTGCAGATTCAACAAAAAGAGTGTTTCCAAACTACTGTATCAACAGAAAGGTTCAACTCTGGTAACTGAATACACACATCCCGATTAAGTTTCTGAGAATCTTTCTGTCTCTTTTTTATGGGAAGATATTTCTGTTTTCACCGTAGGCCTGAATTCGCTCAAAATGTCCACTTCCAGATACTACAAAAAGAGTGTTTAAAACCTGGTCTACGAAAGGGAATGTTCAGCTCTGTGACTTGAATGCAGATATCACAAAGCAGTTTCTGACAGTGCTTCTGTCTAGATTTTAGATGAAGATATTCCCGTTTCCAACGAAATCGTTAGAGCTATCCAAATATCCACTTACAGATTCTACAAAAAGAGAGTTTCCAAACTGCTCTATTTAAAGAAAGGTTGAACTCTGTTAGTTGAGGACGCACACCACAAAGAAGTTTCTGAGAATGCTTTTGTCTAGATTTTATATGAAGATATTCCCGTTTCCAAAGAAATCTTTAGAGGTATCCCAATATCCAGTTACAGATTCTACAAAAAGAGAGTATCCAAACTGCTGTATGAAAAGAATGGTTGAACTCTGTTAGTTGAGGACACTCATCACAAAGAAGCTTCTGAGAATGCTTCTGTCTAGATTTTATATGAAGATATTCCCGTTTCCAACGAAATCTTCACAGTTATCCAAATATCCACTTGCAGATTCTACCAAAAGATTGTTTCCAAACTGCTGTATCAAAGAATGGTTGAGCTCCGTAAGTTGAGGACACTCATCACAAACAAGCTTTTGAGAATGCTTCTGTCTAGATTTTACATGAAGATATTCCCGTTTCCAACGAACTCTTCACAGTTATCCAAATATCCACTTGCTCATTCTATAAAAAGAGTGTTTCCAAACTGCTGTATCAAAAGAAAGCCTGAACTCTGTAAGTAGAGAAAACACATCACAAAGAAGTTTCTGAGAATGCTTCTGTCCAGATTTCATATGAAGATATTGACGTATCCAACGAAATCTTCAAAGTAATCCAAATATCCACTTGCAGATTCTGCAAAAAGAGTGTTTCCAAACTACTGTATCAACAGAAAGGTTCACCTCTGGTACCTGTGTACACACATCCTGATTAAGTTTCTGAGAATCTTTCTGTCTCTTTTTTATGGGAAGATATTTCTGTTTTCACCGTAGGCCTGAATTCGCTCAAAATATCCACTTCCAGATACTACAAAAAGAGTGGTTCAAACCTGGTCTACGAAAGGGAATGTTCAGCTCTGTGACTTGAATGCAGATATCACAAAGCAGTTTCTGACAGTGCTTCTGTCTAGATTTTAGATGACGATATTCCCGTTTCCAACGAAATCGTTAGAGCTATCCAAATATCCACTTACAGATTCTACAAAAAGAGAGTTTCCAAACTGCTCTATTTAAAGAAAGGTTGAACTCTGTAAGTTGAGGACGCACACCACAAAGAAGTTTCTGAGAATGCTTTTGTCTAGATTTTATATGAAGATATTCCCGCTTTCAACGAAATCTTTAGAGGTATCCAAATATCCACTTACAGATTCTACAAAAAGAGAGTATCCAAACTGCTGTATCAAAAGAATGGTTGAACTGTGTTAGTTGAGGACACTCATCACAAAGAAGCTTCTGAGAATGCTTCTGTCCAGATTTTATATGAAGATATTCCCTTTTCCAACGAAATCTTCACTGTTATCCAAATATCCACTTGCAGATTCTACCAAAAGACTGTTTCCAAACTGCTGTATCAAAAGAATGGTTGAGCTCCGTTAGTTGAGGACACTCATCACAAACAAGCTTTTGAGAATGCTTCTGTCTAGATTTTATATGAAGATATTCCCGTTTCCAACGAACTCTTCACAGTTATCCAAATATCCACTTGCCGATTCTACAAAAAGAGTGTTTCCAAACTGCTGTATCAAAAGAAAGGTTGAACTCTGTAAGTAGAGAAAACACATCACAAAGAAGTTTCTGAGAATGCTTCTGTCTAGATTTCATATGAAGATATACCCGTTTCCAACGAAATCTTCAAAGTTATCCAAATATCCACTTGCAGATTCTACAAAAAGAGTGTTTCCAAACTACTGTATCAACAGAAAGGTTCAGCTCTGGTACCTGTGTACACACATCCTGATTAAGTTTCTGAGAATCTTTCTGTCTCTTTTTTATGGGAAGATATTTCTGTTTTCACCGTAGGCCTGAATTCGCTCAAAATGTCCACTTCCAGATACTACAAAAAGAGTGGTTCAAACCTGGTCTACGAAAGGGAATGTTCAGCTCTGTGACTTGAATGCAGATATCACAAAGCAGTTTCTGACAGTGCTTCTGTCTAGATTTTAGATGAAGATATTCCCGTTTCCAACGAAATCGTTAGAGCTATCCAAATATCCACTTACAGATTCTACAAAAAGAGAGTTTCCAAACTGCTCTATTTAAAGAAAGGTTGAACTCTGTTAGTTGAGGACGCACACCACAAAGAAGTTTCTGAGAATGCTTTTGTGTAGATTTTATATGAAGATATTCCCGCTTTCAACGAAATCTTTAGAGGTATCCAAATATCCAATTACAGATTCTACAAAAAGAGAGTATCCAAACTGCTGTATCAAAAGAATGGTTGAACTGTGTTAGTTGAGGACACTCATCACAAAGAAGCTTCTGAGAATGCTTCTGTCCAGATTTTATATGAAGATATTCCCTTTTCCAACGAAATCTTCACTGTTATCCAAATATCCACTTGCAGATTCTACCAAAAGACTGTTTCCAAACTGCTGTATCAACAGAATGGTTGAGCTCCGTTAGTTGAGGACACTCATCACAAACAAGCTTTTGAGAATGCTTCTGTCTAGATTTTATATGAAGATATTCCCTATTCCAACGAACTCTTCACATTTATCCAAATATCCACTTGCCGATTCTACAAAAAGAGTGTTTCCAAACTGCTGTATCAAAAGAAAGGTTGAACTCTGTAAGTAGAGAAAACACATCACAAAGAAGTTTCTGAGAATGCTTCTGTCTAGATTTCATATGAAGATATACCCGTTTCCAACGAAATCTTCAAAGTTATCCAAATATCCACTTGCAGACTCTACAAAAAGAGTGTTTCCAAACTACTGTATCAAAAGAAAGGTTCACCTCTGGTAACTGAGTAGACACATCATGATTAAGTTTCTGAGAATCTTTCTGTCTCTTTTTTATGGGAAGATATTACTTTTTTCACCGTAGGCCTGAATTCGCTCAAAATGTCCACTACCAGATACTAAAAAAAGAGTGTTTCAAACCTGGTCTACGAAAGGGAATGTTCAGCTCTGTGACTTGAATGCAGATATCACAAAGTAGTTTCTGACAGTGCTTCAGTCTAGATTTTAGATGAAGATATTCCCTTTTCCAACGAAATCGTTAGAGCTATCCAAATATCCACTTACAGATTCTACAAAAAGAGAGTATCCAAACTGCTGTATCAAAAGAATGGTTGAACTGTGTTAGTTGAGGACACTCATCACAAAGAAGCTTCTGAGAATGCTTCTGTCCAGATTTTATATGAAGATATTCCCTTTTCCAACGAAATCTTCACTGTTATCCAAATATCCACTTGCAGATTCTACCAAAAGAGTGTTTCCAAACTGCTGTATCAAAAGAATGGTTGAGCTCCGTTAGTTGAGGACACTCATCACAAACAAGCTTTTGAGAATGCTTCTGTCTAGATTTTATATGAAGATATTCCCTTTTCCAACGAACTCTTCACATTTATCCAAATATCCACTTGCCGATTCTACAAAAAGAGTGTTTCCAAACTGCTGTATCAAAAGAAAGGTTGAACTCTGTAAGTAGAGAAAACACATCACAAAGAAGTTTCTGAGAATGATTCTGTCTAGATTTCATATGAAGATATACCCATTTCCAACGAAATCTTCAAAGTTATCCAAATATCCACTTGCAGATTCTACAAAAAGAGTGTTTCCAAACTACTGTATCAACAGAAAGGTTCACCTCTGGTAACTGAGTAAACACATCATGATTAAGTTTCTGAGAATCTTTCTGTCTCTTTTTTATGGGAAGATATTACTTTTTTCACCGTAGGCCTGAATTCGCTCAAAATGTCCACTACCAGATACTAAAAAAAGAGTGTTTCAAACCTGGTCTACGAAAGGGAATGTTCAGCTCTGTGACTTGAATGCAGATATCACAAAGTAGTTTCTGACAGTGCTTCAGTCTAGATTTTAGATGAAGATATTCCCTTTTCCAACGAAATCGTTAGAGCTATCCAAATATCCACTTACAGATTCTACAAAAAGAGAGTATCCAAACTGCTGTATCAAAAGAATGGTTGAACTCTGTTAGTTGAGGACACTCATCACAAGGAAGCTTCTGAGAATGCTTCTGTCTAGATTTTATATGAAGATATTCCCGTTTCCAACGAAATCTTCGCAGTTATCCAAATATCCACTTGTAGAGCCTAGCAAAAGAGTGTTTCCAAACTGCTGTATCAAAAGAATGGTTGAGCTCCGTTAGTTGAGGACACTCATCACAAACAAGCTTTTGAGAAAGCTTCTGTCTAGATTTTATATGAAGATATTCCCGTTTCCAACGAAATCTTCAAAGTTATCCAAATATCCACTTGCTGATTCTACAAAAAGAGTGTTTCCAAACTGCTGTATCAAAAGAAAGGTTGAACTCTGTAAGTAGAGAAAACACATCACAAAGAAGTTTCTGAGAATGCTTCTGTCTATATTTTATATGAAGATATTCCCGTTTCCAACGTAATCTTCAAAGTTACCCAAATATCCACTTGCAGATTCTACAAAAAGAGTGTTTCCAAACTACTGTATCAACAGAAAGGTTCAACTCTGGTAACTGAGTACACGCATCCTGATTAAGTTTCTGAGAATCTTTTTGTCTCTTTTTTATGGGAAGATATTTCTGTTTTCACCGTAGGCCTGAATTCGCTCAAAATGTCCACTTCCAGATACTACAAAAAGAGTGTTTCACACCTGGTCTACGAAAGGGAATGTTCAGCTCTGTGACTTGAATGCAGATATCACAAAGCAGTTTCTGACAGTGCTTCAGTCTAGATTTTAGATGAAGATATTCCCTTTTCCAACGAAATCGTTAGAGCTATCCAAACATCCACTTACAGATTCTACAAAAAGAGAGTATCCAAACTGCTGTATCAAAAGAATGGTTGAACTCTGTTAGTTGAGGACACGCATCACAAAGAAGCTTCTGAGAATGCTTCTGTCTAGATTTTATATGAAGATATTCCCGTTTCCAACGAAATCTTCACACTTATCCAAATATCCACTTGGAGATCCTACCAAAAGAGTGTTTCCAAACTGCTGTATCAAAAGAATGGTTGAGCTCCGTTAGTTGAGGACACTCATCACAAACAAGCTTTTGAGAAAGCTTCTGTCTAGATTTTATATGAAGATATTCCAGTTTCCAATGAAATCTTCAAAGTTATCCAAATATCCACCTGCAGATTCAACAAAAAGAGTGTTTCCAAACTACTGTATCAACAGAAAGGTTCAACTCTGGTAACTGAGTACACACATCCCGATTAAGTTTCTGAGAATCTTTCTGTCTCTTTTTTATGGGAAGATATTTCTGTTTTCACCGTAGGCCTGAATTCGCTCAAAATGTAAACTTCCAGATACTACAAAAAGAGTGTTTCAAACCTGGTCTACGAAAGGGAATGTTCAGCTCTGTGACTTGAATGCAGATATCACAAAGCAGTTTCTGACAGTGCTTCTGTCTAGATTTTAGATGAAGATATTCCCGTTTCCAACGAAATCGTTAGAGCTATCCAAATATCCACTTACAGATTCTACAAAAAGAGAGTTTCCAAACTGCTCTATTTAAAGAAAGGTTGAACTCTGTTAGTTGAGGACGCACACCACAAAGAAGTTTCTGAGAATGCTTTTGTCTAGATTTTATATGAAGATATTCCCGTTTCCAAAGAAATCTTTAGAGGTATCCAAATATCCAGTTACAGATTCTTCAAAAAGAGAGTATCCAAACTGCTGTATCAAAAGAATGGTTGAACTCTGTTAGTTGAGGACACTCATCACAAAGAAGCTTCTGAGAATGCTTCTGTCTAGATTTTATATGAAGATAATCCCGTTTCCAACGAAATCTTCACAGTTATCCAAATATCCACCTGCAGATTCTACCAAAAGAGTGTTTCCAAACTGCTGTGTCAAAAGAATGGTTGAGCTCCGTTAGTTGAGGACACTCATCACAAACAAGCTTTTGAGAATGCTTCTGTCTAGATTTTATATGAAGATATTCCCGTTTCCAACGAACTCTTCACAGTTATCCAAATATCCACTTGCTGATTCTACAAAAAGAGTGTTTCCAAACTGCTGTATCAAAAGAAAGGTTGAACTCTGTAAGTAGAGAAAACACATCACAAAGAAGTTTCTGAGAATGCTTCTGTCTATATTTTATATGAAGATATTCCCATTTCCAACGTAATCTTCAAAGTTACCCAAATATCCACTTGCAGATTCTACAAAAAGAGTGTTTCCAAACTACTGTATCAACAGAAAGGTTCAACTCTGGTAACTGAGTACACGCATCCTGATTAAGTTTCTGAGAATCTTTTTGTCTCTTTTTTATGGGAAGATATTTCTGTTTTCACCGTAGGCCTGAATTCGCTCAAAATGTCCACTTCCAGATACTACAAAAAGAGTGTTTCAAACCTGGTCTACGAAAGGGAATGTTCAGCTCTGTGACTTGAATGCAGATATCACAAAGCAGTTTCTGACAGTGCTTCAGTCTAGATTTTAGATGAAGATATTCCCTTTTCCAACGAAATCGTTAGAGCTATCCAAACATCCACTTACAGATTCTACAAAAAGAGAGTATCCAAACTGCTGTATCAAAAGAATGGTTGAACTCTGTTAGTTGAGGACACGCATCACAAAGAAGCTTCTGAGAATGCCTCTGTCTAGATTTTATATGAAGATATTCCCGTTTCCAACGAAATCTTCACACTTATCCAAATATCCACTTGGAGATCCTACCAAAAGAGTGTTTCCAAACTGCTGTATCAAAAGAATGGTTGAGCTCCGTTAGTTGAGGACACTCATCACAAACAAGCTTTTGAGAAAGCTTCTGTCTAGATTTTATATGAAGATATTCCCGTTTCCAATGAAATCTTCAAAGTTATCCAAATATCCACCTGCAGATTCAACAAAAAGAGTGTTTCCAAACTACTGTATCAACAGAAAGGTTCAACTCTGGTAACTGAGTACACACATCCCGATTAAGTTTCTGAGAATCTTTCTGTCTCTTTTTTATGGGAAGATATTTCTGTTTTCACCGTAGGCCTGAATTCGCTCAAAATGTCCACTTCCAGATACTACAAAAAGAGTGTTTCAAACCTGGTCTCTGAAAGGGAATGTTCAGCTCTGTGACTTGAATGCAGATATCACAAAGCAGTTTCTGACAGTGCTTCTGTCTAGATTTTAGATGAAGATATTCCCGTTTCCAACGAAATTGTTAGAGCTATCCAAATATCCACTTACAGATTCTACAAAAAGAGAGTTTCCAAACTGCTCTATTTAAAGAAAGGTTGAACTCTGTTAGTTGAGGACGCACACCACAAAGAAGTTTCTGAGAATGCTTTTGTCTAGATTTTATATGAAGATATTCCCGTTTCCAACGAAATCTTTAGAGGTATCCAAATATCCACTTACAGATTCTACAAAAAGAGAGTATCCAAACTGCTGTATCAAAAGAATGGTTGAACTCTGTTAGTTGAGGACACTCATCACAAAGAAGCTTCTGAGAATGCTTCTGTCTAGATTTTATATGAAGATATTCCCGTTTCCAACGAAATCTTCACAGTTATCCAAATATCCACTTGCAGATTCTACCAAAAGAGTGTTTCCAAACTGCTGTATCAAAAGAATGGTTGAGCTCCGTTAGTTGAGGACACTCATCACAAACAAGCTTTTGAGAATGCTCCTGTCTAGATTTTATATGAAGATATTCCCGTTTACAACGAACTCTTCACAGTTATCCAAATATCCACTTGCTGATTCTACAAAAAGAGTGTTTCCAAACTGCTGTATCAAAAGAAAGGTTGAACTCTGTAAGTAGAGGAAACACATCACAAAGAAGTTTCTGAGAATGCTTCTGTCTAGATTTTATATGAAGATATTCCCGTTTCCAACGAAATCTTCAAAGTTATCCAAATATCCACTTGCAGATTCTACAAAAAGAGTCTTTCCAAACTACCGTATCAACAGAAAGGTTCAACTCTGGTAACTGAGTACACACATCCCGATTAAGTTTCTGAGAATCTTTCTGTCTCTTTTTTATGGGAAGATATTTCTGTTTTCACCGTAGGCCTGAATTCGCTCAAAATGTCCACTTCCAGATACTACAAAAAGAGTGGTTCAAACCTGGTCTACGAAAGGGAATGTTCAGCTCTGTGACTTGAATGCAGATATCACTAAGCAGTTTCTGACAGTGCTTCTGTCTAGATTTTAGATGAAGATATTCCCGTTTCCAACGAAATCGTTAGAGCTATCCAAATATCCACTTACAGATACTACAAAAAGAGTTTCCAAACTGCACTATTTAAAGAAAAGTTGAACTCTGTTACTTGAGGTCGCACACCACAAAGAAGTTTCTGAGAATGCTTTTGTCTAGATTTTATATGAAGATATTCCCGTTTCCAACGAAATCTTTAGAGGCATCCAAATATCCACTTACACATTCTACAAAAAGAGAGTATCCAAACTGCTGTATCAAAAGAATGGTTGAACTCTGTTAGTTGAGGACACTCATCACAAAGAAGCTTCTGAGAATGCTTCTGTCTAGATTTTATATGAAGATAATCCCGTTTCCAACGAAATCTTCACAGTTTTCCAAATATCCACTTGCAGATTCTACCAAAAGAGTGTTTCCAAACTGCTGTATCAAAAGAATGGTTGAGCTCCGTTAGTTGAGGACACTCATCACAACCAAGCTTTTGAGAATGCTTCTGTCTAGATTTTATATGAAGATATTCCCGTTTCCAACGAACTCTTCACAGTTATCCAAATATCCACTTGCTGATTCTACAAAAAGAGTGTTTCCAAACTGCTGTATCAAAAGAAAGGTTGAACTCTGTAAGTAGAGAAAACACATCACAAAGAAGTTTCTGAGAATGCTTCTGTCTATATTTTATATGAAGATATTCCCGTTTCCAACGTAATCTTCAAAGTTACCCAAATATCCACTTGCAGATTCTACAAAAAGAGTGTTTCCAAACTACTGTATCAACAGAAAGGTTCAACTCTGGTAACTGAGTACACGCATCCTGATTAAGTTTCTGAGAATCTTTTTGTCTCTTTTTTATGGGAAGATATTTCTGTTTTCACCGTAGGCCTGAATTCGCTCAAAATGTCCACTTCCAGATACTACAAAAAGAGTGTTTCAAACCTGGTCTACGAAAGGGAATGTTCAGCTCTGTGACTTGAATGCAGATATCACAAAGCAGTTTCTGACAGTGCTTCAGTCTAGATTTTAGATGAAGATATTCCCTTTTCCAACGAAATCGTTAGAGCTATCCAAACATCCACTTACAGATTCTACAAAAAGAGAGTATCCAAACTGCTGTATCAAAAGAATGGTTGAACTCTGTTAGTTGAGGACACGCATCACAAAGAAGCTTCTGAGAATGCTTCTGTCTAGATTTTATATGAAGATATTCCCGTTTCCAACGAAATCTTCACACTTATCCAAATATCCACTTGGAGATCCTACCAAAAGAGTGTTTCCAAACTGCTGTATCAAAAGAATGGTTGAGCTCCGTTAGTTGAGGACACTCATCACAAACAAGCTTTTGAGAAAGCTTCTGTCTAGATTTTATATGAAGATATTCCCGTTTCCAATGAAATCTTCAAAGTTATCCAAATATCCACCTGCAGATTCAACAAAAAGAGTGTTTCCAAACTGCTGTATCAAAAGAAAGGTTGAACTCTGTAAGTAGAGGAAACACATCACAAAGAAGTTTCTGAGAATGCTTTTGTCTAGATTTTATATGAAGATATTCGCGCTTCAAACGAAATCTTTAGAGGTATCCAAATATCCACTTACAGATTCTCAAAAGAATGGTTGAACTCTGTTAGTTGAGGACACTCATCACAAAGAAACTTCTGAGAATGCTTCTGTCTAGATTTTATATGAAGATATTCCCGTTTCCAACGAAATCTTCACAGTTATCCAAATATCCACTTGCAGATTCTACCAAAAGAGTGTTTCCAAACTGCTGTATCAAAAGAATGGTTGAGCTCCGTTAGTTGAGGACACTCATCAAAAACAAGCTTTTGAGAATGCTCCTGTCTAGATTTTATATGAAGATATTCCCGTTTACAACGAACTCTTCACAGTTATCC
The DNA here is from genome assembly GCF_029281585.2 of Gorilla gorilla gorilla. Lineage (NCBI taxonomy): Eukaryota > Metazoa > Chordata > Mammalia > Primates > Hominidae > Gorilla > Gorilla gorilla. The sequence continues at coordinate 27,261,296 of NC_073236.2, read as the reverse complement.
AAATATCCACTTGCTGATTCTACAAAAAGAGTGTTTCCAAACTGCTGTATCAAAAGAAAGGTTGAACTCTGTAAGTAGAGGAAACACATCACAAAGAAGTTTCTGAGAATGCTTCTGTCTAGATTTTATATGAAGATATTCCCGTTTCCAACGAAATCTTCAAAGTTATCCAAATATCCACTTGCAGATTCTACAAAAAGAGTCTTTCCAAACTACCGTATCAACAGAAAGGTTCAACTCTGGTAACTGAGTACACACATCCCGATTAAGTTTCTGAGAATCTTTCTGTCTCTTTTTTATGGGAAGATATTTCTGTTTTCACCGTAGGCCTGAATTCGCTCAAAATGTCCACTTCCAGATACTACAAAAAGAGTGGTTCAAACCTGGTCTACGAAAGGGAATGTTCAGCTCTGTGACTTGAATGCAGATATCACTAAGCAGTTTCTGACAGTGCTTCTGTCTAGATTTTAGATGAAGATATTCCCGTTTCCAACGAAATCGTTAGAGCTATCCAAATATCCACTTACAGATTCTACAAAAAGAGTTTCCAAACTGCACTATTTAAAGAAAAGTTGAACTCTGTTACTTGAGGTCGCACACCACAAAGAAGTTTCTGAGAATGCTTTTGTCTAGATTTTATATGAAGATATTCCCGTTTCCAACGAAATCTTTAGAGGCATCCAAATATCCACTTACAGATTCTACAAAAAGAGAGTATCCAAACTGCTGTATCAAAAGAATGGTTGAACTCTGTTAGTTGAGGACACTCATCACAAAGAAGCTTCTGAGAATGCTTCTGTCTAGATTTTATATGAAGATAATCCCGTTTCCAACGAAATCTTCACAGTTATCCAAATATCCACTTGCAGATTCTACCAAAAGAGTGTTTCCAAACTGCTGTATCAAAAGAATGGTTGAGCTCCGTTAGTTGAGGACACTCATCACAACCAAGCTTTTGAGAATACTTCTGTCTAGATTTTATATGAAGATATTCCCGTTTCCAACGAACTCTTCACAGTTATCCAAATATCCACTTGCTGATTCTACAAAAAGAGTGTTTCCAAACTGCTGTATCAAAAGAAAGGTTGAACTCTGTAAGTAGGGAAAACACATCACAAAGAAGTTTCTGAGAATGCTTCTGTCTATATTTTATATGAAGATATTCCCGTTTCCAACGTAATCTTCAAAGTTACCCAAATATCCACTTGCAGATTCTACAAAAAGAGTGTTTCCAAACTACTGTATCAACAGAAAGGTTCAACTCTGGTAACTGAGTACACGCATCCTGATTAAGTTTCTGAGAATCTTTTTGTCTCTTTTTTATGGGAAGATATTTCTGTTTTCACCGTAGGCCTGAATTCGCTCAAAATGTCCACTTCCAGATACTACAAAAAGAGTGTTTCAAACCTGGTCTACGAAAGGGAATGTTCAGCTCTGTGACTTGAATGCAGATATCACAAAGCAGTTTCTGACAGTGCTTCAGTCTAGATTTTAGATGAAGATATTCCCTTTTCCAACGAAATCGTTAGAGCTATCCAAACATCCACTTACAGATTCTACAAAAAGAGAGTATCCAAACTGCTGTATCAAAAGAATGGTTGAACTCTGTTAGTTGAGGACACGCATCACAAAGAAGCTTCTGAGAATGCTTCTGTCTAGATTTTATATGAAGATATTCCCGTTTCCAACGAAATCTTCACACTTATCCAAATATCCACTTGGAGATCCTACCAAAAGAGTGTTTCCAAACTGCTGTATCAAAAGAATGGTTGAGCTCCGTTAGTTGAGGACACTCATCACAAACAAGCTTTTGAGAAAGCTTCTGTCTAGATTTTATATGAAGATATTCCCGTTTCCAATGAAATCTTCAAAGTTATCCAAATATCCACCTGCAGATTCAACAAAAAGAGTGTTTCCAAACTACTGTATCAACAGAAAGGTTCAACTCTGGTAACTGAGTACACACATCCCGATTAAGTTTCTGAGAATCTTTCTGTCTCTTTTTTATGGGAAGATATTTCTGTTTTCACCGTAGGCCTGAATTCGCTCAAAATGTCCACTTCCAGATACTACAAAAAGAGTGTTTCAAACCTGGTCTCTGAAAGGGAATGTTCAGCTCTGTGACTTGAATGCAGATATCACAAAGCAGTTTCTGACAGTGCTTCTGTCTAGATTTTAGATGAAGATATTCCCGTTTCCAACGAAATTGTTAGAGCTATCCAAATATCCACTTACAGATTCTACAAAAAGAGAGTTTCCAAACTGCTCTATTTAAAGAAAGGTTGAACTCTGTTAGTTGAGGACGCACACCACAAAGAAGTTTCTGAGAATGCTTTTGTCTAGATTTTATATGAAGATATTCCCGTTTCCAACGAAATCTTTAGAGGTATCCAAATATCCACTTACAGATTCTACAAAAAGAGAGTATCCAAACTGCTGTATCAAAAGAATGGTTGAACTCTGTTAGTTGAGGACACTCATCACAAAGAAGCTTCTGAGAATGCTTCTGTCTAGATTTTATATGAAGATAATCCCGTTTCCAACGAAATCTTCACAGTTATCCAAATATCCACTTGCAGATTCTACCAAAAGAGTGTTTCCAAACTGCTGTATCAAAAGAATGGTTGAGCTCCGTTAGTTGAGGACACTCATCACAACCAAGCTTTTGAGAATGCTTCTGTCTAGATTTTATATGAAGATATTCCCGTTTCCAACGAACTCTTCACAGTTATCCAAATATCCACTTGCTGATTCTACAAAAAGAGTGTTTCCAAACTGCTGTATCAAAAGAAAGGTTGAACTCTGTAAGTAGGGAAAACACATCACAAAGAAGTTTCTGAGAATGCTTCTGTCTATATTTTATATGAAGATATTCCCGTTTCCAACGTAATCTTCAAAGTTACCCAAATATCCACTTGCAGATTCTACAAAAAGAGTGTTTCCAAACTACTGTATCAACAGAAAGGTTCAACTCTGGTAACTGAGTACACGCATCCTGATTAAGTTTCTGAGAATCTTTTTGTCTCTTTTTTATGGGAAGATATTTCTGTTTTCACCGTAGGCCTGAATTCGCTCAAAATGTCCACTTCCAGATACTACAAAAAGAGTGTTTCAAACCTGGTCTACGAAAGGGAATGTTCAGCTCTGTGACTTGAATGCAGATATCACAAAGCAGTTTCTGACAGTGCTTCAGTCTAGATTTTAGATGAAGATATTCCCTTTTCCAACGAAATCGTTAGAGCTATCTAAACATCCACTTACAGATTCTACAAAAAGAGAGTATCCAAACTGCTGTATCAAAAGAATGGTTGAACTCTGTTAGTTGAGGACACGCATCACAAAGAAGCTTCTGAGAATGCTTCTGTCTAGATTTTATATGAAGATATTCCCGTTTCCAACGAAATCTTCACACTTATCCAAATATCCACTTGGAGATCCTACCAAAAGAGTGTTTCCAAACTGCTGTATCAAAAGAATGGTTGAGCTCCGTTAGTTGAGGACACTCATCACAAACAAGCTTTTGAGAAAGCTTCTGTCTAGATTTTATATGAAGATATTCCCGTTTCCAATGAAATCTTCAAAGTTATCCAAATATCCACCTGCAGATTCAACAAAAAGAGTGTTTCCAAACTACTGTATCAACAGAAAGGTTCAACTCTGGTAACTGAGTACACACATCCCGATTAAGTTTCTGAGAATCTTTCTGTCTCTTTTTTATGGGAAGATATTTCTGTTTTCACCGTAGGCCTGAATTCGCTCAAAATGTCCACTTCCAGATACTACAAAAAGAGTGTTTCAAACCTGGTCTCTGAAAGGGAATGTTCAGCTCTGTGACTTGAATGCAGATATCACAAAGCAGTTTCTGACAGTGCTTCTGTCTAGATTTTAGATGAAGATATTCCCGTTTCCAACGAAATTGTTAGAGCTATCCAAATATCCACTTACAGATTCTACAAAAAGAGAGTTTCCAAACTGCTCTATTTAAAGAAAGGTTGAACTCTGTTAGTTGAGGACGCACACCACAAAGAAGTTTCTGAGAATGCTTTTGTCTAGATTTTATATGAAGATATTCCCGTTTCCAACGAAATCTTTAGAGGTATCCAAATATCCACTTACAGATTCTACAAAAAGAGAGTATCCAAACTGCTGTATCAAAAGAATGGTTGAACTCTGTTAGTTGAGGACACTCATCACAAAGAAGCTTCTGAGAATGCTTCTGTCTAGATTTTATATGAAGATAATCCCGTTTCCAACGAAATCTTCACAGTTATCCAAATATCCACTTGCAGATTCTACCAAAAGAGTGTTTCCAAACTGCTGTATCAAAAGAATGGTTGAGCTCCGTTAGCTGAGGACACTCATCACAACCAAGCTTTTGAGAATGCTTCTGTCTAGATTTCATATGAAGATATTCCCGTTTACAACGAACTCTTCACAGTTATCCAAATATCCACTTGCTGATTCTACAAAAAGAGTGTTTCCAAACTGCTGTATCAAAAGAAAGGTTGAACTCTGTAAGTAGATAAAACACATCACAAAGAAGTTTCTGAGAATGCTTCTGTCTACATTTTATATGAAGATATTCCCGTTTCCAACGTAATCTTCAAAGTTACCCAAATATCCACTTGCAGATTCTACAAAAAGAGTGTTTCCAAACTACTGTATCAACAGAAAGGTTCAACTCTGGTAACTGAGTACACACATCCCGATTAAGTTTCTGAGAATCTTTCTGTCTCTTTTTTATGGGAAGATATTTCTGTTTTCACCGTAGGCCTGAATTCACTCAAAATGTCCACTTCCAGATACTACAAAAAGAGTGTTTCAAACCTGGTCTACGAAAGGGAATGTTCAGCTCTGTGACTTGAATGCAGATATTACAAAGCAGTTTCTGACAGTGCTTCTGTCTAGATTTTAGATGAAGATATTCCCGTTTCCAACGAAATCGTTAGAGCTATCCAAATATCCACTTACAGATTCTACAAAAAGAGAGTTTCCAAACTGCTCTATTTAAAGAAAGGTTGAACTCTGTTAGTTGAGGACGCACACCACAAAGAAGTTTCTGAGAATGCTTTTGTCTAGATTTTATATGAAGATATTCGCGCTTCAAACGAAATCTTTAGAGGTATCCAAATATCCACTTACAGATTCTCAAAAGAATGGTTGAACTCTGTTAGTTGAGGACACTCATCACAAAGAAGCTTCTGAGAATGCTTCTGTCTAGATTTTATATGAAGATATTCCCGTTTCCAACGAAATCTTCAAAGTTATCCAAATATCCACTTGCAGATTCTACAAAAAGAGTCTTTCCAAACTACCGTATCAACAGAAAGGTTCAACTCTGGTAACTGAGTACACACATCCCGATTAAGTTTCTGAGAATCTTTCTGTCTCTTTTTTATGGGAAGATATTTCTGTTTTCACCGTAGGCCTGAATTCGCTCAAAATGTCCACTTCCAGATACTACAAAAAGAGTGGTTCAAACCTGGTCTACGAAAGGGAATGTTCAGCTCTGTGACTTGAATGCAGATATCACTAAGCAGTTTCTGACAGTGCTTCTGTCTAGATTTTAGATGAAGATATTCCCGTTTCCAACGAAATCGTTAGAGCTATCCAAATATCCACTTACAGATTCTACAAAAAGAGTTTCCAAACTGCACTATTTAAAGAAAAGTTGAACTCTGTTACTTGAGGTCGCACACCACAAAGAAGTTTCTGAGAATGCTTTTGTCTAGATTTTATATGAAGATATTCCCGTTTCCAACGTAATCTTCAAAGTTACCCAAATATCCACTTGCAGATTCTACAAAAAGAGTGTTTCCAAACTACTGTATCAACAGAAAGGTTCAACTCTGGTAACTGAGTACACGCATCCTGATTAAGTTTCTGAGAATCTTTTTGTCTCTTTTTTATGGGAAGATATTTCTGTTTTCACCGTAGGCCTGAATTCGCTCAAAATGTCCACTTCCAGATACTACAAAAAGAGTGTTTCAAACCTGGTCTACGAAAGGGAATGTTCAGCTCTGTGACTTGAATGCAGATATCACAAAGCAGTTTCTGACAGTGCTTCAGTCTAGATTTTAGATGAAGATATTCCCTTTTCCAACGAAATCGTTAGAGCTATCCAAACATCCACTTACAGATTCTACAAAAAGAGAGTATCCAAACTGCTGTATCAAAAGAATGGTTGAACTCTGTTAGTTGAGGACACGCATCACAAAGAAGCTTCTGAGAATGCTTCTGTCTAGATTTTATATGAAGATATTCCCGTTTCCAACGAAATCTTCACACTTATCCAAATATCCACTTGGAGATCCTACCAAAAGAGTGTTTCCAAACTGCTGTATCAAAAGAATGGTTGAGCTCCGTTAGTTGAGGACACTCATCACAAACAAGCTTTTGAGAAAGCTTCTGTCTAGATTTTATATGAAGATATTCCCGTTTCCAATGAAATCTTCAAAGTTATCCAAATATCCACCTGCAGATTCAACAAAAAGAGTGTTTCCAAACTACTGTATCAACAGAAAGGTTCAACTCTGGTAACTGAGTACACACATCCCGATTAAGTTTCTGAGAATCTTTCTGTCTCTTTTTTATGGGAAGATATTTCTGTTTTCACCGTAGGCCTGAATTCGCTCAAAATGTCCACTTCCAGATACTACAAAAAGAGTGTTTCAAACCTGGTCTCTGAAAGGGAATGTTCAGCTCTGTGACTTGAATGCAGATATCACAAAGCAGTTTCTGACAGTGCTTCTGTCTAGATTTTAGATGAAGATATTCCCGTTTCCAACGAAATTGTTAGAGCTATCCAAATATCCACTTACAGATTCTACAAAAAGAGAGTTTCCAAACTGCTCTATTTAAAGAAAGGTTGAACTCTGTTAGTTGAGGACGCACACCACAAAGAAGTTTCTGAGAATGCTTTTGTCTAGATTTTATATGAAGATATTCCCGTTTCCAACGAAATCTTTAGAGGTATCCAAATATCCACTTACAGATTCTACAAAAAGAGAGTATCCAAACTGCTGTATCAAAAGAATGGTTGAACTCTGTTAGTTGAGGACACTCATCACAAAGAAGCTTCTGAGAATGCTTCTGTCTAGATTTTATATGAAGATAATCCCGTTTCCAACGAAATCTTCACAGTTATCCAAATATCCACTTGCAGATTCTACCAAAAGAGTGTTTCCAAACTGCTGTATCAAAAGAATGGTTGAGCTCCGTTAGCTGAGGACACTCATCACAACCAAGCTTTTGAGAATGCTTCTGTCTAGATTTCATATGAAGATATTCCCGTTTACAACGAACTCTTCACAGTTATCCAAATATCCACTTGCTGATTCTACAAAAAGAGTGTTTCCAAACTGCTGTATCAAAAGAAAGGTTGAACTCTGTAAGTAGATAAAACACATCACAAAGAAGTTTCTGAGAATGCTTCTGTCTACATTTTATATGAAGATATTCCCGTTTCCAACGTAATCTTCAAAGTTACCCAAATATCCACTTGCAGATTCTACAAAAAGAGTGTTTCCAAACTACTGTATCAACAGAAAGGTTCAACTCTGGTAACTGAGTACACACATCCCGATTAAGTTTCTGAGAATCTTTCTGTCTCTTTTTTATGGGAAGATATTTCTGTTTTCACCGTAGGCCTGAATTCACTCAAAATGTCCACTTCCAGATACTACAAAAAGAGTGTTTCAAACCTGGTCTACGAAAGGGAATGTTCAGCTCTGTGACTTGAATGCAGATATCACAAAGCAGTTTCTGACAGTGCTTCTGTCTAGATTTTAGATGAAGATATTCCCGTTTCCAACGAAATAGTTAGAGCTATCCAAATATCCACTTACAGATTCTACAAAAAGAGAGTTTCCAAACTGCTCTATTTAAAGAAAGGTTGAACTCTGTTAGTTGAGGACGCACACCACAAAGAAGTTTCTGAGAATGCTTTTGTCTAGATTTTATATGAAGATATTCGCGCTTCAAACGAAATCTTTAGAGGTATCCAAATATCCACTTACAGATTCTCAAAAGAATGGTTGAACTCTGTTAGTTGAGGACACTCATCACAAAGAAGCTTCTGAGAATGCTTCTGTCTAGATTTTATATGAAGATATTCCCGTTTCCAACGAAATCTTCACAGTTATCCAAATATCCACTTGCAGATTCTACCAAAAGAGTGTTTCCAAACTGCTGTATCAAAAGAATGGTTGAGCTCCGTTAGTTGAGGACACTCATCACAAACAAGCTTTTGAGAATGCTCCTGTCTAGATTTTATATGAAGATATTCCCGTTTACAACGAACTCTTCACAGTTATCCAAATATCCACTTGCTGATTCTACAAAAAGAGTGTTTCCAAACTGCTGTATCAAAAGAAAGGTTGAACTCTGTAAGTAGAGGAAACACATCACAAAGAAGTTTCTGAGAATGCTTCTGTCTAGATTTTATATGAAGATATTCCCGTTTCCAACGAAATCTTCAAAGTTATCCAAATATCCACTTGCAGATTCTACAAAAAGAGTCTTTCCAAACTACCGTATCAACAGAAAGGTTCAACTCTGGTAACTGAGTACACACATCCCGATTAAGTTTCTGAGAATCTTTCTGTCTCTTTTTTATGGGAAGATATTTCTGTTTTCACCGTAGGCCTGAATTCGCTCAAAATGTCCACTTCCAGATACTACAAAAAGAGTGGTTCAAACCTGGTCTACGAAAGGGAATGTTCAGCTCTGTGACTTGAATGCAGATATCACTAAGCAGTTTCTGACAGTGCTTCTGTCTAGATTTTAGATGAAGATATTCCCGTTTCCAACGAAATCGTTAGAGCTATCCAAATATCCACTTACAGATTCTACAAAAAGAGTTTCCAAACTGCACTATTTAAAGAAAAGTTGAACTCTGTTACTTGAGGTCGCACACCACAAAGAAGTTTCTGAGAATGCTTTTGTCTAGATTTTATATGAAGATATTCCCGTTTCCAACGAAATCTTTAGAGGCATCCAAATATCCACTTACAGATTCTACAAAAAGAGAGTATCCAAACTGCTGTATCAAAAGAATGGTTGAACTCTGTTAGTTGAGGACACTCATCACAAAGAAGCTTCTGGGAATGCTTCTGTCTAGATTTTATATGAAGATAATCCCGTTTCCAACGAAATCTTCACAGTTATCCAAATATCCACTTGCAGATTCTACCAAAAGAGTGTTTCCAAACTGCTGTATCAAAAGAATGGTTGAGCTCCGTTAGTTGAGGACACTCATCACAACCAAGCTTTTGAGAATGCTTCTGTCTAGATTTTATATGAAGATATTCCCGTTTCCAACGAACTCTTCACAGTTATCCAAATATCCACTTGCTGATTCTACAAAAAGAGTGTTTCCAAACTGCTGTATCAAAAGAAAGGTTGAACTCTGTAAGTAGATAAAACACATCACAAAGAAGTTTCTGAGAATGCTTCTGTCTAGATTTTATATGAAGATATTCCCGTTTCCAACGAAATCTTCAAAGTTATCCAAATATCCACTTGCAGATTCTACAAAAAGAGTGTTTCCAAACTACTGTATCAACAGAAAGGTTCAACTCTGGTAACTGAATACACACATCCCGATTAAGTTTCTGAGAATCTTTCTGTCTCTTTTTTATGGGAAGATATTTCTGTTTTCACCGTAGGCCTGAATTCGCTCAAAATGTCCACTTCCAGATACTACAAAAAGAGTGTTTAAAACCTGGTCTACGAAAGGGAATGTTCAGCTCTGTGACTTGAATGCAGATATCACAAAGCAGTTTCTGACAGTGCTTCTGTCTAGATTTTAGATGAAGATATTCCCGTTTCCAACGAAATCGTTAGAGCTATCCAAATATCCACTTACAGATTCTACAAAAAGAGTTTCCAAACTGCACTATTTAAAGAAAAGTTGAACTCTGTTACTTGAGGTCGCACACCACAAAGAAGTTTCTGAGAATGCTTTTGTCTAGATTTTATATGAAGATATTCCCGTTTCCAACGAAATCTTTAGAGGCATCCAAATATCCACTTACAGATTCTACAAAAAGAGAGTATCCAAACTGCTGTATCAAAAGAATGGTTGAACTCTGTTAGTTGAGGACACTCATCACAAAGAAGCTTCTGGGAATGCTTCTGTCTAGATTTTATATGAAGATAATCCCGTTTCCAACGAAATCTTCACAGTTATCCAAATATCCACTTGCAGATTCTACCAAAAGAGTGTTTCCAAACTGCTGTATCAAAAGAATGGTTGAGCTCCGTTAGTTGAGGACACTCATCACAACCAAGCTTTTGAGAATGCTTCTGTCTAGATTTTATATGAAGATATTCCCGTTTCCAACGAACTCTTCACAGTTATCCAAATATCCACTTGCTGATTCTACAAAAAGAGTGTTTCCAAACTGCTGTATCAAAAGAAAGGTTGAACTCTGTAAGTAGATAAAACACATCACAAATAAGTTTCTGAGAATGCTTCTGTCTAGATTTTATATGAAGATATTCCCGTTTCCAACGAAATCTTCAAAGTTATCCAAATATCCACTTGCAGATTCAACAAAAAGAGTGTTTCCAAACTACTGTATCAACAGAAAGGTTCAACTCTGGTAACTGAATACACACATCCCGATTAAGTTTCTGAGAATCTTTCTGTCTCTTTTTTATGGGAAGATATTTCTGTTTTCACCGTAGGCCTGAATTCGCTCAAAATGTCCACTTCCAGATACTACAAAAAGAGTGTTTAAAACCTGGTCTACGAAAGGGAATGTTCAGCTCTGTGACTTGAATGCAGATATCACAAAGCAGTTTCTGACAGTGCTTCTGTCTAGATTTTAGATGAAGATATTCCCGTTTCCAACGAAATCGTTAGAGCTATCCAAATATCCACTTACAGATTCTACAAAAAGAGAGTTTCCAAACTGCTCTATTTAAAGAAAGGTTTAACTCTGTTAGTTGAGGACGCACACCACAAAGAAGTTTCTGAGAATGCTTTTGTCTAGATTTTATATGAAGATATTCCCGTTTCCAAAGAAATCTTTAGAGGTATCCCAATATCCAGTTACAGATTCTACAAAAAGAGAGTATCCAAACTGCTGTATGAAAAGAATGGTTGAACTCTGTTAGTTGAGGACACTCATCACAAAGAAGCTTCTGAGAATGCTTCTGTCTAGATTTTATATGAAGATATTCCCGTTTCCAACGAAATCTTCACAGTTATCCAAATATCCACTTGCAGATTCTACCAAAAGATTGTTTCCAAACTGCTGTATCAAAGAATGGTTGAGCTCCGTAAGTTGAGGACACTCATCGCAAACAAGCTTTTGAGAATGCTTCTGTCTAGATTTTACATGAAGATATTCCCGTTTCCAACGAACTCTTCACAGTTATCCAAATATCCACTTGCTCATTCTATAAAAAGAGTGTTTCCAAACTGCTGTATCAAAAGAAAGCCTGAACTCTGTAAGTAGAGAAAACACATCACAAAGAAGTTTCTGAGAATGCTTCTGTCCAGATTTCATATGAAGATATTGACGTTTCCAACGAAATCTTCAAAGTAATCCAAATATCCACTTGCAGATTCTGCAAAAAGAGTGTTTCCAAACTACTGTATCAACAGAAAGGTTCACCTCTGGTACCTGTGTACACACATCCTGATTAAGTTTCTGAGAATCTTTCTGTCTCTTTTTTATGGGAAGATATTTCTGTTTTCACCGTAGGCCTGAATTCGCTCAAAATATCCACTTCCAGATACTACAAAAAGAGTGGTTCAAACCTGGTCTACGAAAGGGAATGTTCAGCTCTGTGACTTGAATGCAGATATCACAAAGCAGTTTCTGACAGTGCTTCTGTCTAGATTTTAGATGAAGATATTCCCGTTTCCAACGAAATCGTTAGAGCTATCCAAATATCCACTTACAGATTCTACAAAAAGAGAGTTTCCAAACTGCTCTATTTAAAGAAAGGTTGAACTCTGTTAGTTGAGGACGCACACCACAAAGAAGTTTCTGAGAATGCTTTTGTGTAGATTTTATATGAAGATATTCCCGCTTTCAACGAAATCTTTAGAGGTATCCAAATATCCACTTACAGATTCTACAAAAAGAGAGTATCCAAACTGCTGTATCAAAAGAATGGTTGAACTGTGTTAGTTGAGGACACTCATCACAAAGAAGCTTCTGAGAATGCTTCTGTCCAGATTTTATATGAAGATATTCCCTTTTCCAACGAAATCTTCACTGTTATCCAAATATCCACTTGCAGATTCTACCAAAAGACTGTTTCCAAACTGCTGTATCAAAAGAATGGTTGAGCTCCGTTAGTTGAGGACACTCATCACAAACAAGCTTTTGAGAATGCTTCTGTCTAGATTTTATATGAAGATATTCCCGTTTCCAACGAACTCTTCACAGTTATCCAAATATCCACTTGCCGATTCTACAAAAAGAGTGTTTCCAAACTGCTGTATCAAAAGAAAGGTTGAACTCTGTAAGTAGAGAAAACACATCACAAAGAAGTTTCTGAGAATGCTTCTGTCTAGATTTCATATGAAGATATACCCGTTTCCAACGAAATCTTCAAAGTTATCCAAATATCCACTTGCAGATTCTACAAAAAGAGTGTTTCCAAACTACTGTATCAACAGAAAGGTTCAGCTCTGGTACCTGTGTACACACATCCTGATTAAGTTTCTGAGAATCTTTCTGTCTCTTTTTTATGGGAAGATATTTCTGTTTTCACCGTAGGCCTGAATTCGCTCAAAATGTCCACTTCCAGATACTACAAAAAGAGTGGTTCAAACCTGGTCTACGAAAGGGAATGTTCAGCTCTGTGACTTGAATGCAGATATCACAAAGCAGTTTCTGACAGTGCTTCTGTCTAGATTTTAGATGAAGATATTCCCGTTTCCAACGAAATCGTTAGAGCTATCCAAATATCCACTTACAGATTCTACAAAAAGAGAGTTTCCAAACTGCTCTATTTAAAGAAAGGTTGAACTCTGTTAGTTGAGGACGCACACCACAAAGAAGTTTCTGAGAATGCTTTTGTGTAGATTTTATATGAAGATATTCCCGCTTTCAACGAAATCTTTAGAGGTATCCAAATATCCAATTACAGATTCTACAAAAAGAGAGTATCCAAACTGCTGTATCAAAAGAATGGTTGAACTGTGTTAGTTGAGGACACTCATCACAAAGAAGCTTCTGAGAATGCTTCTGTCCAGATTTTATATGAAGATATTCCCTTTTCCAACGAAATCTTCACTGTTATCCAAATATCCACTTGCAGATTCTACCAAAAGACTGTTTCCAAACTGCTGTATCAACAGAATGGTTGAGCTCCGTTAGTTGAGGACACTCATCACAAACAAGCTTTTGAGAATGCTTCTGTCTAGATTTTATATGAAGATATTCCCTATTCCAACGAACTCTTCACATTTATCCAAATATCCACTTGCCGATTCTACAAAAAGAGTGTTTCCAAACTGCTGTATCAAAAGAAAGGTTGAACTCTGTAAGTAGAGAAAACACATCACAAAGAAGTTTCTGAGAATGCTTCTGTCTAGATTTCATATGAAGATATACCCGTTTCCAACGAAATCTTCAAAGTTATCCAAATATCCACTTGCAGACTCTACAAAAAGAGTGTTTCCAAACTACTGTATCAACAGAAAGGTTCACCTCTGGTAACTGAGTAGACACATCATGATTAAGTTTCTGAGAATCTTTCTGTCTCTTTTTTATGGGAAGATATTACTTTTTTCACCGTAGGCCTGAATTCGCTCAAAATGTCCACTACCAGATACTAAAAAAAGAGTGTTTCAAACCTGGTCTACGAAAGGGAATGTTCAGCTCTGTGACTTGAATGCAGATATCACAAAGTAGTTTCTGACAGTGCTTCAGTCTAGATTTTAGATGAAGATATTCCCTTTTCCAACGAAATCGTTAGAGCTATCCAAATATCCACTTACAGATTCTACAAAAAGAGAGTATCCAAACTGCTGTATCAAAAGAATGGTTGAACTGTGTTAGTTGAGGACACTCATCACAAAGAAGCTTCTGAGAATGCTTCTGTCCAGATTTTATATGAAGATATTCCCTTTTCCAACGAAATCTTCACTGTTATCCAAATATCCACTTGCAGATTCTACCAAAAGACTGTTTCCAAACTGCTGTATCAAAAGAATGGTTGAGCTCCGTTAGTTGAGGACACTCATCACAAACAAGCTTTTGAGAATGCTTCTGTCTAGATTTTATATGAAGATATTCCCTTTTCCAACGAACTCTTCACATTTATCCAAATATCCACTTGCCGATTCTACAAAAAGAGTGTTTCCAAACTGCTGTATCAAAAGAAAGGTTGAACTCTGTAAGTAGAGAAAACACATCACAAAGAAGTTTCTGAGAATGATTCTGTCTAGATTTCATATGAAGATATACCCATTTCCAACGAAATCTTCAAAGTTATCCAAATATCCACTTGCAGATTCTACAAAAAGAGTGTTTCCAAACTACTGTATCAACAGAAAGGTTCACCTCTGGTAACTGAGTAAACACATCATGATTAAGTTTCTGAGAATCTTTCTGTCTCTTTTTTATGGGAAGATATTACTTTTTTCACCGTAGGCCTGAATTCGCTCAAAATGTCCACTACCAGATACTAAAAAAAGAGTGTTTCAAACCTGGTCTACGAAAGGGAATGTTCAGCTCTGTGACTTGAATGCAGATATCACAAAGTAGTTTCTGACAGTGCTTCAGTCTAGATTTTAGATGAAGATATTCCCTTTTCCAACGAAATCGTTAGAGCTATCCAAATATCCACTTACAGATTCTACAAAAAGAGAGTATCCAAACTGCTGTATCAAAAGAATGGTTGAACTCTGTTAGTTGAGGACACTCATCACAAGGAAGCTTCTGAGAATGCTTCTGTCTAGATTTTATATGAAGATATTCCCGTTTCCAACGAAATCTTCGCAGTTATCCAAATATCCACTTGTAGAGCCTACCAAAAGAGTGTTTCCAAACTGCTGTATCAAAAGAATGGTTGAGCTCCGTTAGTTGAGGACACTCATCACAAACAAGCTTTTGAGAAAGCTTCTGTCTAGATTTTATATGAAGATATTCCCGTTTCCAACGAAATCTTCAAAGTTATCCAAATATCCACCTGCAGATTCAACAAAAAGAGTGTTTCCAAACTACTGTATCAACAGAAAGGTTCAACTCTGGTAACTGAGTACCCACATCCCGATTAAGTTTCTGAGAATCTTTCTGTCTCTTTTTTATGGGAAGATATTTCTGTTTTCACCTTAGGCCTGAATTCGCTCAAAATGTCCACTTCCAGATACTACAAAAAGAGTGTTTCAAACCTGGTCTCTGAAAGGGAATGTTCAGCTCTGTGACTTGAATGCAGATTTCACAAAGCAGTTTCTGACAGTGCTTCTGTCTAGATTTTAGATGAAGATATTCCCGTTTCCAACGAAATCGTTAGAGCTATCCAAATATCCACTAACAGATTCTACAAAAAGAGAGTTTCCAAACTGCTCTATTTAAAGAAAGGTTGAACTCCGTTAGTTGAGGACGCACACCACAAAGAAGTTTCTGAGAATGCTTTTGTCTAGATTTTATATGAAGATATTCCCGTTTCCAACGAAATCTTTAGAGGTATCCAAATATCCAGTTACAGATTCTACAAAAAGAGAGTATCCAAACTGCTGTATCAAAAGAATGGTTGAACTCTGTTAGTTGAGGACACTCATCACAAAGAAGCTTCTGAGAATGCTTCTGTCTAGATTTTATATGAAGATAATCCCGTTTCCAACGAAATCTTCACAGTTATCCAAATATCCACCTGCAGATTCTACCAAAAGAGTATTTCCAAACTGCTGTATCAAAAGAATGGTTGAGCTCCGTTAGTTGAGGACACTCATCACAAACAAGCTTTTGAGAATGCTTCTGTCTAGATTTTATATGAAGATATTCCCGTTTCCAACGAACTCTTCACAGTTATACAAATATCCACTTGCTGATTCTACAAAAAGAGTGTTTCCAAACTGCTGTATCAAAAGAAAGGTTGAACTCTGTAAGTAGATAAAACACATCACAAAGAAGTTTCTGAGAATGCTTCTGTCTATATTTTATATGAAGATATTCCCGTTTCCATCGAAATCTTCAAAGTTACCCAAATATCCACTTGCAGATACTACAAAAAGAGTGTTTCCAAACTACTGTATCAACAGAAAGGTTCAACTCTGGTAACTGAGTACACACATCCTGATTAAGTTTCTGAGAATCTTTCTGTCTCTTTTTTATGGGAAGATATTTCTGTTTTCACCGTAGGCCTGAATTCGCTCAAAATGTCCACTTCCAGATACTACAAAAAGAGTGTTTCAAACCTGGTCTACGAAAGGGAATGTTCAGCTCTGTGACTTGAATGCAGATATCACAAAGCAGTTTCTGACAGTGCTTCTGTCTAGATTTTAGATGAAGATATTCCCGTTTCCAACGAAATCGTTAGAGCTGTCCAAATATCCACTTACAGATTCTACAAAAAGAGAGTTTCCAAACTGCTCTATTTAAAGAAAGGTTGAACTCTGTTAGTTGAGGACGCACACCACGAAGAAGTTTCTGAGAATGCTTTTGTCTAGATTTTATATGAAGATATTCCCGTTTCCAAAGAAATCTTTAGAGGTATCCAAATATCCAGTTACAGATTCTTCAAAAAGAGAGTATCCAAACTGCTGTATCAAAAGAATGGTTGAACTCTGTTAGTTGAGGACACTCATCACAAAGAAGCTTCTGAGAATGCTTCTGTCTAGATTTTATATGAAGATAATCCCGTTTCCAACGAAATCTTCACAGTTATCCAAATATCCACCTGCAGATCCTACCAAAAGAGTGTTTCCAAACTGCTGTATCAAAAGAATGGTTGAGCTCCGTTAGTTGAGGACACTCATCACAAACAAGCTTTTGAGAATGCTTCTGTCTAGATTTTATATGAAGATATTCCCGTTTCCAACGAACTCTTCACAGTTATCCAAATATCCACTTGCTGATTCTACAAAAAGAGTGTTTCCAAACTGCTGTATCAAAAGAAAGGTTGAACTCTGTAAGTAGAGAAAACACATCACAAAGAAGTTTCTGAGAATGCTTCTGTCTATATTTTATATGAAGATATTCCCGTTTCCAACGTAATCTTCAAAGTTACCCAAATATCCACTTGCAGATTCTACAAAAAGAGTGTTTCCAAACTACTGTATCAACAGAAAGTTTCAACTCTGGTAACTGAGTACACGCATCCTGATTAAGTTTCTGAGAATCTTTTTGTCTCTTTTTTATGGGAAGATATTTCTGTTTTCACCGTAGGCCTGAATTCGCTCAAAATGTCCACTTCCAGATACTACAAAAAGAGTGTTTCAAACCTGGTATACGAAAGGGAATGTTCAGCTCTGTGACTTGAATGCAGATATCACAAAGCAGTTTCTGACAGTGCTTGTGTCTAGATTTTAGATGAAGATATTCCCGTTTCCTACGAAATCGTTAGAGCTATCCAAATATCCACTTACAGATTCTACAAAAAGAGAGTTTCCAAACTGCTCTATTTAAAGAAAGGTTGAACTCTGTTAGTTGAGGACGCACACCACAAAGAAGTTTCTGAGAATGCTTTTGTCTAGATTTTATATGAAGATATTCGCGCTTCAAACGAAATCTTTAGAGGTATCCAAATATCCAGTTACAGATTCTACAAAAAGAGAGTATCCAAACTGCTGTATCAAAAGAATGGTTGAACTCTGTTAGTTGAGGACACTCATCACAAAGAAGCTTCTGAGAATGCTTCTGTCCAGATTTTATATGAAGATATTCCCTTTTCCAACGAAATCTTCACAGTTATCCAAATATCCACTTGCAGATTCTACCAAAAGAGTGTTTCCAAACTGCTGTATCAAAAGAATGGTTGAGCTCCGTTAGTTGAGGACACTCATCACAAACAAGCTTTTGAGAATGCTTCTGTCTAGATTTTATATGAAGATATTCCCGTTTCCAACGAACTCTTCACAGTTATCCAAATATCCACTTGCCGATTCTACAAAAAGAGTGTTTCCAAACTGCTGTATCAAAAGAAAGGTTGAACTCTGTAAGTAGAGAAAACACATCACAAAGAAGTTTCTGAGAATGCTTCTGTCTAGATTTCATATGAAGATATACCCGTTTCTAACGAAATCTTCAAAGTTATCCAAATATCCACTTGCAGATTCTACAAAAGGAGTGTTTCCAAACTACTGTATCAACAGAAAGGTTCACCTCTGGTAACTGAGTAAACACATCATGATTAAGTTTCTGAGAATCTTTCTGTCTCTTTTTTATGGGAAGATATTACTGTTTTCACCGTAGGCCTGAATTCGCTCAAAATGTCCACTACCAGATACTAAAAAAAGAGTGTTTCAAACCTGGTCTATGAAAGGGAATGTTCAGCTCTGTGACTTGAATGCAGATATCACAAAGTAGTTTCTGACAGTGCTTCAGTCTAGATTTTAGATGAAGATATTCCCTTTTCCAACGAAATCGTTAGAGCTATCCAAATATCCACTTACAGATTCTACAAAAAGAGAGTATCCAAACTGCTGTATCAAAAGAATGGTTGAACTCTGTTAGTTGAGGACACTCATCACAAAGAAGCTTCTGAGAATGCTTCTGTCTAGATTTTATATGAAGATATTCCCGTTTCCAACGAAATCTTCACAGTTATCCAAATATCCACTTGGAGATCCTACCAAAAGAGTGTTTCCAAACTGCTGTATCAAAAGAATGGTTGAGCTCCGTTAGTTGAGGACACTCATCACAAACAAGCTTTTGAGAAAGCTTCTGTCTAGATTTTATATGAAGATATTCCCGTTTCCAACGAAATCTTCAAAGTTATCCAAATATCCACCTGCAGATTCAACAAAAAGAGTGTTTCCAAACTACTGTATCAACAGAAAGGTTCAACTCTGGTAACTGAGTACACACATCCCGATTAAGTTTCTGAGAATCTTTCTGTCTCTTTTTTATGGGAAGATATTTCTGTTTTCACCGTAGGCCTGAATTCGCTCAAAATGTCCACTTCCAGATACTACAAAAAGAGTGTTTCAAACCTGGTCTCTGAAAGGGAATGTTCAGCTCTGTGACTTGAATGCAGATATCACAAAGCAGTTTCTGACAGTGCTTCTGTCTAGATTTTAGATGAAGATATTCCCGTTTCCAACGAAATCGTTAGAGCTATCCAAATATCCACTAACAGATTCTACAAAAAGAGAGTTTCCAAACTGCTCTATTTAAAGAAAGGTTGAACTCTGTTAGTTGAGGACGCACACCACAAAGAAGTTTCTGAGAATGCTTTTGTCTAGATTTTATATGAAGATATTCCCGTTTCCAACGAAATCTTTAGAGGTATCCAAATATCCAGTTACAGATTCTACAAAAAGAGAGTATCCAAACTGCTGTATCAAAAGAATGGTTGAACTCTGTTAGTTGAGGACAATCATCACAAAGAAGCTTTTGAGAATGCTTCTGTCTGGATTTTATATGAAGATAATCCCGTTTCCAACGAAATCTTCACAGTTATCCAAATATCCACATGCAGATTCTACCAAAAGAGTGTTTCCAAACTGCTGTATCAAAAGAATGGTTGAGCTCCGATAGTTGAGGACACTCATCACAAACAAGCTTTTGAGAATGCTTCTGTCTAGATTTTATATGAAGATATTCCCGTTTCCAACGAACTCTTCACAGTTATCCAAATATCCACTTGCTGATTCTACAAAAAGAGTGTTTCCAAACTGCTGTATCAAAAGAAAGGTTGAACTCTGTAAGTAGAGGAAACACATCACAAAGAAGTTTCTGAGAATGCTTCTGTCTAGATTTTATATGAAGATATTCCCGTTTCCAACGAAATCTTCAAAGTTATCCAAGTATCCACTTGCAGATTCTACAAAAAGAGTGTTTCCAAACTACTGTATCAACAGAAAGGTTCAACTCTGGTAACTGAGTACACACATCATGATTAAGTTTCTGAGAATCTTTCTGTCTCTTTTTTATGGGAAGATATTTCTGTTTTCACCGTAGGCCTGAATTCGCTCAAAGTGCCACTACCAGATACTAAAAAAAGAGTGTTTCAAACCTGGTCTACGAAAGGGAATGTTCAGCTCTGTGACTTGAATGCAGATATCACAAAGCAGTTTCTGACAGTGCTTCAGTCTAGATTTTAGATGAAGATATTCCCTTTTCCAACGAAATCGTTAGAGCTATCCAAATATCCACTTACTGATTCTACAAAAAGAGAGTATCCAAACTGCTGTATCAAAAGAAAGGTTGAACTCTGTAAGTAGATAAAACACATCACAAAGAAGTTTCTGAGAATGCTTCTGTCTATATTTTATATGAAGATATTAACGTTTCCAACGAAATCTTCAAAGTTACCCAAATATCCACTTGCAGATTCTACAAAAAGAGTGTTTCCAAACTACTGTATCAACAGAAAGGTTCAACTCTGGTAACTGAGTACACACATCCCGATTAAGTTTCTGAGAATCTTTCTGTCTCTTTTTTATGGGAAGATATTTCTGTTTTCACCGTAGGCCTGAATTCACTCAAAATGTCCACTTCCAGATACTACAAAAAGAGTGTTTCAAACCTGGTCTACGAAAGGGAATGTTCAGCTCTGTGACTTGAATGCAGATATCACAAAGCAGTTTCTGACAGTGCTTCTGTCTAGATTTTAGATGAAGATATTCCCGTTTCCAACGAAATCGTTAGAGCTATCCAAATATCTACTTACAGATTCTACAAAAAGAGAGTTTCCAAACTGCTCTATTTAAAGAAAGGTTGAACTCTGTTAGTTGAGGACGCACACCACAAAGAAGTTTCTGAGAATGCTTTTGTCTAGATTTTATATGAAGATATTCGCGCTTCAAACGAAATCTTTAGTGGTATCCAAATATCCACTTACAGATTCTCAAAAGAATGGTTGAACTCTGTTAGTTGAGGACACTCATCACAAAGAAGCTTCTGAGAATGCTTCTGTCTAGATTTTATATGAAGATATTCCCGTTTCCAACGAAACCTTCACAGTTATCCAAATATCCACTTGCACATTCTACCAAAAGAGTGTTTCCAAACTGCTGTATCAAAAGAATGGTTGAGCTCCGTTAGTTGAGGACACTCATCACAAACAAGCTTTTGAGAATGCTCCTGTCTAGATTTTATATGAAGATATTCCCATTTACAACGAACTCTTCACAGTTATCCAAATATCCACTTGCTGATTCTACAAAAAGAGTGTTTCCAAACTGCTGTATCAAAAGAAAGGTTGAACTCTGTAAGTAGAGGAAACACATCACAAAGAAGTTTCTGAGAATGCTTCTGTCTAGATTTTATATGAAGATATTCCCGTTTCCAACGAAATCTTCAAAGTTATCCAAATATCCACTTGCAGATTCTACAAAAAGAGTCTTTCCAAACTACCGTATCAACAGAAAGGTTCAACTCTGGTAACTGAGTACACACATCCCGATTAAGTTTCTGAGAATCTTTCTGTCTCTTTTTTATGGGAAGATATTTCTCTTTTCACCGTAGGCCTGAATTCGCTCAAAATGTCCACTTCCAGATACTACAAAAAGAGTGGTTCAAACCTGGTCTACGAAAGGGAATGTTCAGCTCTGTGACTTGAATGCAGATATCACTAAGCAGTTTCTGACAGTGCTTCTGTCTAGATTTTAGATGAAGATATTCCCGTTTCCAACGAAATCGTTAGAGCTATCCAAATATCCACTTACAGATTCTACAAAAAGAGTTTCCAAACTGCACTATTTAAAGAAAAGTTGAACTCTGTTACTTGAGGTCGCACACCACAAAGAAGTTTCTGAGAATGCTTTTGTCTAGATTTTATATGAAGATATTCCCGTTTCCAACGAAATCTTTAGAGGCATCCAAATATCCACTTACAGATTCTACAAAAAGAGAGTATCCAAACTGCTGTATCAAAAGAATGGTTGAACTCTGTTAGTTGAGGACACTCATCACAAAGAAGCTTCTGAGAATGCTTCTGTCTAGATTTTATATGAAGATAATCCCGTTTCCAACGAAATCTTCACAGTTATCCAAATATCCACTTGCAGATTCTACCAAAAGAGTGTTTCCAAACTGCTTTATCAAAAGAATGGTTGAGCTCCGTTAGTTGAGGACACTCATCACAACCAAGCTTTTGAGAATGCTTCTGTCTAGATTTTATATGAAGATATTCCCGTTTCCAACGAACTCTTCACAGTTATCCAAATATCCACTTGCTGATTCTACAAAAAGAGTGTTTCCAAACTGCTGTATCAAAAGAAAGGTTGAACTCTGTAAGTAGAGAAAACACATCACAAAGAAGTTTCTGAGAATGCTTCTGTCTAGATTTTATATGAAGATATACCCGTTTCCAACGAAATCTTCAAAGTTATCCAAATATCCACTTGCAGATTCTACAAAAAGAGTGTTTCCAAACTACTGTATCAACAGAAAGGTTCAGCTCTGGTACCTGTGTACACACATCCTGATTAAGTTTCTGAGAATCTTTCTGTCTCTTTTTTATGGGAAGATATTTCTGTTTTCACCGTAGGCCTGAATTCGCTCAAAATGTCCACTTCCAGATACTACAAAAAGAGTGGTTCAAACCTGGTCTACGAAAGGGAATGTTCAGCTCTGTGACTTGAATGCAGATATCACAAAGCAGTTTCTGACAATGCTTCTGTCTAGATTTTAGATGAAGATATTCCCGTTTCCAACGAAATCGTTAGAGCTATCCAAATATCCACTTACAGATTCTACAAAAAGAGAGTTAACAAACTGCTCTATTTAAAGAAAGGTTGAACTCTGTTAGTTGAGGACGCACACCACAAAGAAGTTTCTGAGAATGCTTTTGTGTAGATTTTATATGAAGATATTCCCGCTTTCAACGAAATCTTCAGAGGTATCCAAATATCCACTTACAGATTCTACAAAAAGAGAGTATCCAAACTGCTGTATCAAAAGAATGGTTGAACTGTGTTAGTTGAGGACACTCATCACAAAGAAGCTTCTGAGAATGCTTCTGTCCAGATTTTATATGAAGATATTCCCTTTTCCAACGAAATCTTCACTGTTATCCAAATATCCACTTGCAGATTCTACCAAAAGACTGTTTCCAAACTGCTGTATCAAAAGAATGGTTGAGCTCCGTTAGCTGAGGACACTCATCACAAACAAGCTTTTGAGAATGCTTCTGTCTAGATTTTATATGAAGATATTCCCTTTTCCAACGAACTCTTCACATTTATCCAAATATCCACTTGCCGATTCTACAAAAACAGTGTTTCCAAACTGCTGTATCAAAAGAAAGGTTGAACTCTGTAAGTAGAGAAAACACATCACAAAGAAGTTTCTGAGAATGCTTCTGTCTAGATTTCATATGAAGATTTACCCGTTTCCAACGAAATCTTCAAAGTTATCCAAATATCCACTTGCAGATTCTACAAAAAGAGTGTTTCCAAACTACTGTATCAACAGAAAGGTTCACCTCTGGTAACTGAGTAAACACATCATGATTAAGTTTCTGAGAATCTTTCTGTCTCTTTTTTATGGGAAGATATTACTTTTTTCACCGTAGGCCTGAATTCGCTCAAAATGTCCACTACCAGATACTAAAAAAAGAGTGTTTCAAACCTGGTCTACGAAAGGGAATGTTCAGCTCTGTGACTTGAATACAGATATCACAAAGTAGTTTCTGACAGTGCTTCAGCCTAGATTTTAGATGAAGATATTCCCTTTTCCAACGAAATCGTTAGAGCTATCCAAATATCCACTTACAGATTCTACAAAAAGAGAGTATCCAAACTGCTGTATCAAAAGAATGGTTGAACTCTGTTAGTTGAGGACACTCATCACAAGGAAGCTTCTGAGAATGCTTCTGTCTAGATTTTATATGAAGATATTCCCGTTTCCAACGAAATCTTCGCAGTTATCCAAATATCCACTTGGAGATCCTACCAAAAGAGTGTTTCCAAACTGCTGTATCAAAAGAATGGTTGAGCTCCGTTAGTTGAGGACACTCATCACAAACAAGCTTTTGAGAAAGCTTCTGTCTAGATTTTATATGAAGATATTCCCGTTTCCAACGAAATCTTCAAAGTTATCCAAATATCCACCTGCAGATTCAACAAAAAGAGTGTTTCCAAACTACTGTATCAACAGAAAGGTTCAACTCTGGTAACTGAGTACACACATCCCGATTAAGTTTCTGAGAATCTTTCTGTCTCTTTTTTATGGGAAGATATTTCTGTTTTCACCGTAGGCCTGAATTCGCTCAAAATGTCCACTTCCAGATACTACAAAAAGAGTGTTTCAAACCTGGTCTCTGAAAGGGAATGTTCAGCTCTGTGACTTGAATGCAGATTTCACAAAGCAGTTTCTGACAGTGCTTCTGTCTAGATTTTAGATGAAGATATTCCCGTTTCCAACGAAATCGTTAGAGCTATCCAAATATCCACTAACAGATTCTACAAAAAGAGAGTTTCCAAACTGCTCTATTTAAAGAAAGGTTGAACTCCGTTAGTTGAGGACGCACACCACAAAGAAGTTTCTGAGAATGCTTTTGTCTAGATTTTATATGAAGATATTCCCGTTTCCAACGAAATCTTTAGAGGTATCCAAATATCCACTTACAGATTCTACAAAAAGAGAGTATCCAAACTGCTGTATCAAAAGAATGGTTGAACTCTGTTAGTTGAGGACACTCATCACAAAGAAGCTTCTGAGAATGCTTCTGTCTAGATTTTATATGAAGATAATCCCGTTTCCAACGAAATCTTCACAGTTATCCAAATATCCACCTGCAGATTCTACCAAAAGAGTGTTTCCAAACTGCTGTATCAAAAGAATGGTTGAGCTCCGTTAGTTGAGGACACTCATCACAAACAAGCTTTTGAGAATGCTTCTGTCTAGATTTTATATGAAGATATTCCCTTTTCCAACGAACTCTTCACATTTATCCAAATATCCACTTGCCGATTCTACAAAAAGAGTGTTTCCAAACTGCTGTATCAAAAGAAAGGTTGAACTCTGTAAGTAGAGAAAACACATCACAAAGAAGTTTCTGAGAATGCTTCTGTCTAGATTTCATATGAAGATTTACCCGTTTCCAACGAAATCTTCAAAGTTATCCAAATATCCACTTGCAGATTCTACAAAAAGAGTGTTTCCAAACTACTGTATCAACAGAAAGGTTCACCTCTGGTAACTGAGTAAACACATCATGATTAAGTTTCTGAGAATCTTTCTGTCTCTTTTTTATGGGAAGATATTACTTTTTTCACCGTAGGCCTGAATTCGCTCAAAATGTCCACTACCAGATACTAAAAAAAGAGTGTTTCAAACCTGGTCTACGAAAGGGAATGTTCAGCTCTGTGACTTGAATGCAGATATCACAAAGTAGTTTCTGACAGTGCTTCAGCCTAGATTTTAGATGAAGATATTCCCTTTTCCAACGAAATCGTTAGAGCTATCCAAATATCCACTTACAGATTCTACAAAAAGAGAGTATCCAAACTGCTGTATCAAAAGAATGGTTGAACTCTGTTAGTTGAGGACACTCATCACAAGGAAGCTTCTGAGAATGCTTCTGTCTAGATTTTATATGAAGATATTCCCGTTTCCAACGAAATCTTCGCAGTTATCCAAATATCCACTTGGAGATCCTACCAAAAGAGTGTTTCCAAACTGCTGTATCAAAAGAATGGTTGAGCTCCGTTAGTTGAGGACACTCATCACAAACAAGCTTTTGAGAAAGCTTCTGTCTAGATTTTATATGAAGATATTCCCGTTTCCAACGAAATCTTCAAAGTTATCCAAATATCCACCTGCAGATTCAACAAAAAGAGTGTTTCCAAACTACTGTATCAACAGAAAGGTTCAACTCTGGTAACTGAGTACACACATCCCGATTAAGTTTCTGAGAATCTTTCTGTCTCTTTTTTATGGGAAGATATTTCTGTTTTCACTGTAGGCCTGAATTCGCTCAAAATGTCCACTTCCAGATACTACAAAAAGAGTGTTTCAAACCTGGTCTCTGAAAGGGAATGTTCAGCTCTGTGACTTGAATGCAGATTTCACAAAGCAGTTTCTGACAGTGCTTCTGTCTAGATTTTAGATGAAGATATTCCCGTTTCCAACGAAATCGTTAGAGCTATCCAAATATCCACTAACAGATTCTACAAAAAGAGAGTTTCCAAACTGCTCTATTTAAAGAAAGGTTGAACTCCGTTAGTTGAGGACGCACACCACAAAGAAGTTTCTGAGAATGCTTTTGTCTAGATTTTATATGAAGATATTCCCGTTTCCAACGAAATCTTTAGAGGTATCCAAATATCCACTTACAGATTCTACAAAAAGAGAGTATCCAAACTGCTGTATCAAAAGAATGGTTGAACTCTGTTAGTTGAGGACACTCATCACAAAGAAGCTTCTGAGAATGCTTCTGTCTAGATTTTATATGAAGATAATCCCGTTTCCAACGAAATCTTCACAGTTATCCAAATATCCACCTGCAGATTCTACCAAAAGAGTGTTTCCAAACTGCTGTATCAAAAGAATGGTTGAGCTCCGTTAGTTGAGGACACTCATCACAAACAAGCTTTTGAGAATGCTTCTGTCTAGATTTTATATGAAGATATTCCCGTTTCCAACGAACTCTTCACAGTTATACAAATATCCACTTGCTGATTCTACAAAAAGAGTGTTTCCAAACTGCTGTATCAAAAGAAAGGTTGAACTCTGTAAGTAGATAAAACACATCACAAAGAAGTTTCTGAGAATGCTTCTGTCTATATTTTATATGAAGATATTCCCGTTTCCAACGTAATCTTCAAAGTTACCCAAATATCCACTTGCAGATTCTACAAAAAGAGTGTTTCCAAACTACTGTATCAACAGAAAGGTTCAACTCTGGTAACTGAGTACACACATCCCGATTAAGTTTCTGAGAATCATTCTGTCTCTTTTTTATGGGAAGATATTTCTGTTTTCACCGTAGGCCTGAATTCGCTCAAAATGTCCACTTCCAGATACTACAAAAAGAGTGTTTCAAACCTGGTCTATGAAAGGGAATGTTCAGCTCTGTGACTTGAATGCAGATATCACAAAGC
Organism: Gorilla gorilla gorilla; assembly: GCF_029281585.2. NCBI lineage: Eukaryota > Metazoa > Chordata > Mammalia > Primates > Hominidae > Gorilla > Gorilla gorilla. The sequence continues at coordinate 27,234,109 of NC_073236.2, read as the reverse complement.
ATTTTCTGACAGTGCTTGTGTCTAGATTTTAGATGAAGATATTCCCGTTTCCTACGAAATCGTTAGAGCTATCCAAATATCCACTTACAGATTCTACAAAAAGAGAGTTTCCAAACTGCTCTATTTAAAGAAAGGTTGAACTCTGTTAGTTGAGGACGCACACCACAAAGAAGTTTCTGAGAATGCTTTTGTCTAGATTTTATATGAAGATATTCGCGCTTCAAACGAAATCTTTAGAGGTATCCAAATATCCAGTTACAGATTCTACAAAAAGAGAGTATCCAAACTGCTGTATCAAAAGAATGGTTGAACTCTGTTAGTTGAGGACACTCATCACAAAGAAGCTTCTGAGAATGCTTCTGTCTAGATTTTATATGAAGATATTCCCGTTTCCAACGAAATCTTCACAGTTATCCAAATACCCACTTGCAGATTCTACCAAAAGAGTGTTTCCAAACTGCTGTATCAAAAGAATGGTTGAGCTCCGTTAGTTGAGGACACTCATCACAAACAAGCTTTTGAGAATGCTCCTGTCTAGATTTTATATGAAGATATTCCCGTTTCCAACGAACTCTTCACAGTTGTCCAAATATCCACTTGCTGATTCTACAAAAAGAGTGTTTCCAAACTGCTGTATCAAAAGAAAGGTTGAACTCTGTAAGTAGAGGAAACACATCACAAAGAAGTTTCTGAGAATGCTTCTGTCCAGATTTCATATGAAGATATTGCCGTTTCCAACGAAATCTTTAGAGGTATCCAAATATCCAGTTACAGATTCTACAAAAAGAGAGTATCCAAACTGCTGTATCAAAAGAATGGTTGAACTCTGTTAGTTGAGGACACTCATCACAAAGAAGCTTCTGAGAATGCTTCTGTCCAGATTTCATATGAAGATATTGCCGTTTCCAATGAAATCTTCAAAGTTATCCAAATATCCACTTGCAGATTCTGCAAAAAGAGTGTTTCCAAACTACTGTATCAACAGAAAGGTTCAACTCTGGTAACTGTGTACACACATCCTGATTAAGTTTCTGAGAATCTTTCTGTCTCTTTTTTATGGGAAGATATTTCTGTTTTCACCGTAGGCCTGAATTCGCTCAAAATGTCCACTTCCAGATACTACAAAAAGAGTGGTTCAAACCTGGTCTACGAAAGGGAATGTTCAGCTCTGTGACTTGAATGCAGATATCACAAAGCAGTTTCTGACAGTGCTTCTGTCTAGATTTTAGATGAAGATATTCCCGTTTCCAATGAAATCGTTAGAGCTATCCAAATATCCACTTACAGATTCTACAAAAAGAGAGTATCCAAACTGCTGTATCAAAAGAATGGTTGAACTCTGTTAGTTGAGGACACTCATCACAAAGAAGCTTCTGAGAATGCTTCTGTCCAGATTTTATATGAAGATATTCCCTTTTCCAACGAAATCTTCACAGTTATCCAAATATCCACTTGCAGATTCTACCAAAAGAGTGTTTCCAAACTGCTGTATCAAAAGAATGGTTGAGCTCCGTTAGTTGAGGACACTCATCACAAACAAGCTTTTGAGAATGCTTCTGTCTAGATTTTATATGAAGATATTCCCGTTTCCAACGAACTCTTCACAGTTATCCAAATATCCACTTGCCGATTCTACAAAAAGAGTGTTTCCAAACTGCTGTATCAAAAGAAAGGTTGAACTCTGTAAGTAGAGAAAACACATCACAAAGAAGTTTCTGAGAATGCTTCTGTCTAGATTTCATATGAAGATATACCCGTTTCTAACGAAATCTTCAAAGTTATCCAAATATCCACTTGCAGATTCTACAAAAGGAGTGTTTCCAAACTACTGTATCAACAGAAAGGTTCACATCTGGTAACTGAGTAAACACATCATGATTAAGTTTCTGAGAATCTTTCTGTCTCTTTTTTATGGGAAGATATTACTGTTTTCACCGTAGGCCTGAATTCGCTCAAAATGTCCACTACCAGATACTAAAAAAAGAGTGTTTCAAACCTGGTCTATGAAAGGGAATGTTCAGCTCTGTGACTTGAATGCAGATATCACAAAGTAGTTTCTGACAGTGCTTCAGTCTAGATTTTAGATGAAGATATTCCCTTTTCCAACGAAATCGTTAGAGCTATCCAAATATCCACTTACAGATTCTACAAAAAGAGAGTATCCAAACTGCTGTATCAAAAGAATGGTTGAACTCTGTTAGTTGAGGACACTCATCACAAAGAAGCTTCTGAGAATGCTTCTGTCTAGATTTTATATGAAGATATTCCCGTTTCCAACGAAATCTTCACAGTTATCCAAATATCCACTTGGAGATCCTACCAAAAGAGTGTTTCCAAACTGCTGTATCAAAAGAATGGTTGAGCTCCGTTAGTTGAGGACACTCATCACAAACAAGCTTTTGAGAAAGCTTCTGTCTAGATTTTATATGAAGATATTCCCGTTTCCAACGAAATCTTCAAAGTTATCCAAATATCCACCTGCAGATTCAACAAAAAGAGTGTTTCCAAACTACTGTATCAACAGAAAGGTTCAACTCTGGTAACTGAGTACACACATCCCGATTAAGTTTCTGAGAATCTTTCTGTCTCTTTTTTATGGGAAGATATTTCCGTTTTCACCGTAGGCCTGAATTCGCTCAAAATGTCCACTTCCAGATACTACAAAAAGAGTGTTTCAAACCTGGTCTCTGAAAGGGAATGTTCAGCTCTGTGACTTGAATGCAGATATCACAAAGCAGTTTCTGACAGTGCTTCTGTCTAGATTTTAGATGAAGATATTCCCATTTCCAACGAAATCGTTAGAGCTATCCAAATATCCACTAACAGATTCTACAAAAAGAGAGTTTCCAAACTGCTCTATTTAAAGAAAGGTTGAACTCTGTTAGTTGAGGACGCACACCACAAAGAAGTTTCTGAGAATGCTTTTGTCTAGATTTTATATGAAAATATTCCCGTTTCCAACGAAATCTTTAGAGGTATCCAAATATCCAGTTACAGATTCTACAAAAGGAGAGTATCCAAACTGCTGTATCAAAAGAATGGTTGAACTCTGTTAGTTGAGGACACTCATCACAAAGAAGCTTTTGAGAATGCTTCTGTCTAGATTTTATATGAAGATAATCCCGTTTCCAACGAAATCTTCACAGTTATCCAAATATCCACTTGCAGATTCTACCAAAAGAGTGTTTCCAAACTGCTGTATCAAAAGAATGGTTGAGCTCCGATAGTTCAGGACACTCATCACAAACAAGCTTTTGAGAATGCTTCTGTCTAGATTTTATATGAAGATATTCCCGTTTCCAACGAACTCTTCACAGTTATCCAAATATCCACTTGCTGATTCTACAAAAAGAGTGTTTCCAAACTGCTGTATCAAAAGAAAGGTTGAACTCTGTAAGTAGAGAAAACACATCACAAAGAAGTTTCTGAGAATGCTTCTGTCTATATTTTATATGAAGATATTCCCGTTTCCAACGTAATCTTCAAAGTTACCCAAATATCCACTTGCAGATTCTACAAAAAGAGTGTTTCCAAACTACTGTATCAACAGAAAGGTTCAACTCTGGTAACTGAGTACACACATCCTGATTAAGTTTCTGAGAATCATTCTGTCTCTTTTTTATGGGAAGATATTTCTGTTTTCACCGTAGGCCTGAATTCGCTCAAAATGTCCACTTCCAGATACTACAAAAAGAGTGTTTCAAACCTGGTCTATGAAAGGGAATGTTCAGCTCTGTGACTTGAATGCAGATATCACAAAGCAGTTTCTGACAGTGCTTGTGTCTAGATTTTAGATGAAGATATTCCCGTTTCCTACGAAATCGTTAGAGCTATCCAAATATCCACTTACAGATTCTACAAAAAGAGAGTTTCCAAACTGCTCTATTTAAAGAAAGGTTGAACTCTGTTAGTTGAGGACGCACACCACAAAGAAGTTTCTGAGAATGCTTTTGTCTAGATTTTATATGAAGATATTCGCGCTTCAAACAAAATCTTTAGAGGTATCCAAATATCCAGTTACAGATTCTAAAAAAAGAGAGTATCCAAACTGCTGTATCAAAAGAATGGTTGAACTCTGTTAGTTGAGGACACTCATCACAAAGAAGCTTCTGAGAATGCTTCTGTCTAGATTTTATATGAAGATATTCCCGTTTCCAACGAAATCTTCACAGTTATCCAAATACCCACTTGCAGATTCTACCAAAAGAGTGTTTCCAAACTGCTGTATCAAAAGAATGGTTGAGCTCCGTTAGTTGAGGACACTCCTCACAAACAAGCTTTTGAGAATGCTCCTGTCTAGATTTTATATGAAGATATTCCCGTTTCCAACGAACTCTTCACAGTTATCCAAATATCCACTTGCTGATTCTACAAAAAGAGTGTTTCCAAACTGCTGTATCAAAAGAAAGGTTGAACTCTGTAAGTAGAGGAAACACATCACAAAGAAGTTTCTGAGAATGCTTCTGTCCAGATTTCATATGAAGATATTGCCGTTTCCAACGAAATCTTTAGAGGTATCCAAATATCCAGTTACAGATTCTACAAAAAGAGAGTATCCAAACTGCTGTATCAAAAGAATGGTTGAACTCTGTTAGTTGAGGACACTCATCACAAAGAAGCTTCTGAGAATGCTTCTGTCCAGATTTCATATGAAGATATTGCCGTTTCCAACGAAATCTTCAAATTTATCCAAATATCCACTTGCAGATTCTGCAAAAAGAGTGTTTCCAAACTACTGTATCAACAGAAAGGTTCACCTCTGGTAACTGTGTACACACATCCTGATTAAGTTTCTGAGAATCTTTCTGTCTCTTTTTTATGGGAAGATATTTCTGTTTTCACCGTAGGCCTGAATTCGCTCAAAATGTCCACTTCCAGATACTACAAAAAGAGTGGTTCAAACCTGGTCTATGAAAGGGAATGTTCAGCTCTGTGACTTGAATGCAGATATCACAAAGCAGTTTCTGACAGTGCTTCTGTCTAGATTTTAGATGAAGATATTCCCGTTTCCAACGAAATCGTTAGAGCTATCCAAATATCCACTTACAGATTCTACAAAAAGAGAGTATCCAAACTGCTGTATCAAAAGAATGGTTGAACTCTGTTAGTTGAGGACACTCATCACAAAGAAGCTTCTGAGAATGCTTCTGTCCAGATTTTATATGAAGATATTCCCTTTTCCAACGAAATCTTCACAGTTATCCAAATATCCACTTGCAGATTCTACCAAAAGAGTGTTTCCAAACTGCTGTATCAAAAGAATGGTTGAGCTCCGTTAGTTGAGGACACTCATCACAAACAAGCTTTTGAGAATGCTTCTGTCTAGATTTTATATGAAGATATTCCCGTTTCCAACGAACTCTTCACAGTTATCCAAATATCCACTTGCCGATTCTACAAAAAGTGTGTTTCCAAACTGCTGTATCAAAAGAAAGGTTGAACTCTGTAAGTAGAGAAAACACATCACAAAGAAGTTTCTGAGAATGCTTCTGTCTAGATTTCATATGAAGATATACCCGTTTCTAACGAAATCTTCAAAGTTATCCAAATATCCACTTGCAGATTCTACAAAAGGAGTGTTTCCAAACTACTGTATCAACAGAAAGGTTCACCTCTGGTAACTGAGTAAACACATCATGATTAAGTTTCTGAGAATCTTTCTGTCTCTTTTTTATGGGAAGATATTACTGTTTTCACCGTAGGCCTGAATTCGCTCAAAATGTCCACTACCAGATACTAAAAAAAGAGTGTTTCAAACCTGGTCTATGAAAGGGAATGTTCAGCTCTGTGACTTGAATGCAGATATCACAAAGTAGTTTCTGACAGTGCTTCAGTCTAGATTTTAGATGAAGATATTCCCTTTTCCAACGAAATCGTTAGAGCTATCCAAATATCCACTTACAGATTCTACAAAAAGAGAGTATCCAAACTGCTGTATCAAAAGAATGGTTGAACTCTGTTAGTTGAGGACACTCATCACAAAGAAGCTTCTGAGAATGCTTCTGTCTAGATTTCATATGAAGATATTCCCGTTTCCAACGAAATCTTCGCAGTTATCCAAATATCCACTTGGAGATCCTACCAAAAGAGTGTTTCCAAACTGCTGTATCAAAAGAATGGTTGAGCTCCGTTAGTTGAGGACACTCATCACAAACAAGCTTTTGAGAAAGCTTCTGTCTAGATTTTATATGAAGATATTCCCGTTTCCAACGAAATCTTCAAAGTTATCCAAATATCCACCTGCAGATTCAACAAAAAGAGTGTTTCCAAACTACTGTATCAACAGAAAGGTTCAACTCTGATAACTGAGTACACACATCCCGATTAAGTTTCTGAGAATCTTTCTGTCTCTTTTTTATGGGAAGATATTTCCGTTTTCACCGTAGGCCTGAATTCGCTCAAAATGTCCACTTCCAGATACTACAAAAAGAGTGTTTCAAACCTGGTCTCTGAAAGGGAATGTTCAGCTCTGTGACTTGAATGCAGATATCACAAAGCAGTTTCTGACAGTGCTTCTGTCTAGATTTTAGATGAAGATATTCCCGTTTCCAACGAAATCGTTAGAGCTATCCAAATATCCACTAACAGATTCTACAAAAAGAGAGTTTCCAAACTGCTCTATTTAAAGAAAGGTTGAACTCTGTTAGTTGAGGACGCACACCACAAAGAAGTTTCTGAGAATGCTTTTGTCTAGATTTTATATGAAAATATTCCCGTTTCCAACGAAATCTTTAGAGGTATCCAAATATCCAGTTACAGATTCTACAAAAAGAGAGTATCCAAACTGCTGTATCAAAAGAATGGTTGAACTCTGTTAGTTGAGGACACTCATCACAAAGAAGCTTTTGAGAATGCTTCTGTCTAGATTTTATATGAAGATAATCCCGTTTCCAACGAAATCTTCACAGTTATCCAAATATCCACTTGCAGATTCTACCAAAAGAGTGTTTCCAAACTGCTGTATCAAAAGAATGTTTGAGCTCCGATAGTTGAGGACACTCATCACAAACAAGCTTTTGAGAATGCTTCTGTCTAGATTTTATATGAAGATATTCCCGTTTCCAACGAACTCTTCACAGTTATCCAAATATCCACTTGCTGATTCTACAAAAAGAGTGTTTCCAAACTGCTGTATCAAAAGAAAGGTTGAACTCTGTAAGTAGAGAAAACACATCACAAAGAAGTTTCTGAGAATGCTTCTGTCTATATTTTATATGAAGATATTCCCGTTTCCAACGTAATCTTCAAAGTTACCCAAATATCCACTTGCAGATTCTACAAAAAGAGTGTTTCCAAACTACTGTATCAACAGAAAGGTTCAACTCTGGTAACTGAGTACACACATCCCGATTAAGTTTCTGAGAATCATTCTGTCTCTTTTTTATGGGAAGATATTTCTGTTTTCACCGTAGGCCTGAATTCGCTCAAAATGTCCACTTCCAGATACTACAAAAAGAGTGTTTCAAACCTGGTCTATGAAAGGGAATGTTCAGCTCTGTGACTTGAATGCAGATATCACAAAGCAGTTTCTGACAGTGCTTCTGTCTAGATTTTAGATGAAGATATTCCCGTTTCCAACGAAATCGTTAGAGCTATCCAAATATCCACTTAGAGATTCTACAAAAAGAGAGTTTCCAAACTGCTCTATTTAAAGAAAGGTTGAACTCTGTTAGTTGAGGACGCACACCACAAAGAAGTTTCTGAGAATGCTTTTGTCTAGATTTTATATGAAAATATTCGCGCTTCAAACGAAATCTTTAGAGGTATCCAAATATCCAGTTACAGATTCTACAAAAAGAGAGTATCCAAACTGCTGTATCAAAAGAATGGTTGAACTCTGTTAGTTGAGGACACTCATCACAAAGAAGCTTCTGAGAATGCTTCTGTCTAGATTTTATATGAAGATATTCCCGTTTCCAACGAAATCTTCACAGTTATCCAAATATCCACTTGCAGATACTACCAAAAGAGTGTTTCCAAACTGCTGTATCAAAAGAATGGTTGAGCTCCGTTAGTTGAGGACACTCATCACAAACAAGCTTTTGAGAATGCTTCTGTCTAGATTTTATATGAAGATATTCCCGTTTCCAACGAACTCTTCACTGTTATCCAAATATCCACTTGCCGATTCTGCAAAAAGAGTGTTTCCAAACTGCTGTATCAAAAGAAAGGTTGAACTCTGTAAGTAGAGAAAACACATCACAAAGAAGTTTCTGAGAATGCTTCTGTCTAGATTTCATATGAAGATATACCCGTTTCCAACGAAATCTTCAAAGTTATCCAAGTATCCACTTGCAGATTCTACAAAAAGAGTGTTTCCAAACTACTGTATCAACAGAAAGTTTCACCTCTGGTAACTGAGTAAACACATCATGATTAAGTTTCTGAGAATCTTTACGTCTCTTTTTTATGGGAAGATATTTCTGTTTTCACCGTAGGCCTGAATTCGCTCAAAGTGCCACTACCAGATACTAAAAAAAGAGTGTTTCAAACCTGGTCTACGAAAGGGAATGTTCAGCTCTGTGACTTGAATGCAGATATCACAAAGCAGTTTCTGACAGTGCTTCAGTCTAGATTTTAGATGAAGATATTCCCTTTTCAAACGAAATCGTTAGAGCTATCCAAATATCCACTTACTGATTCTACAAAAAGAGAGTATCCAAACTGCTGTATCAAAAGAATGGTTGAACTCTGTTAGTTGAGGACACTCATCACAAAGAAGCTTCTGAGAATGCTTCTGTCTAGATTTTATATGAAGGTATTCCCGTTTCCAATGAAATCTTCACAGTTATCCAAATATCCACTTGGAGATCCTACCAAAAGAGTGTTTCCAAACTGCTGTATCAAAAGAATGGTTGAGCTCCGTTAGTTGAGGACACTCATAACAAACAAGCTTTTGAGAAAGCTTCTGTCTAGATTTTATATGAAGATATTCCCGTTTCCAACGAAATCTTCAAAGTTATCCAAATATCCACCTGCAGATTCAACAAAAAGAGTGTTTCCAAACTACTGTATCAACAGAAAGGCTCAACTCTGGTAACTGAGAACACACATCCCGATTAAGTTTCTGAGAATCTTTCTGTCTCTTTTTTATGGGAAAATATTTCTGTTTTCACCGTAGGCCTGAATTCGCTCAAAATGTCCACTTCCAGATACTACAAAAAGAGTGTTTCAAACCTGGTCTCTGAAAGGGAATGTTCAGCTCTGTGACTTGAATGCAGATATCACAAAGCAGTTTCTGACAGTGCTTCTGTCTAGATTTTAGATGAAGATATTCCCGTTTCCAACGAAATCGTTAGAGCTATCCAAATATCCACTAACAGATTCTACAAAAAGAGAGTTTCCAAACTGCTCTATTTAAAGAAAGGTTGAACTCTGTTAGTTGAGGACGCACACCACAAAGAAGTTTCTGAGAATGCTTTTGTCTAGATTTTATATGAAAATATTCCCGTTTCCAACGAAATCTTTAGAGGTATCCAAATATCCAGTTACAGATTCTACAAAAAGAGAGTATCCAAACTGCTGTATCAAAAGAATGGTTGAACTCTGTTAGTTGAGGACACTCATCACAAAGAAGCTTTTGAGAATGCTTCTGTCTAGATTTTATATGAAGATAATCCCGTTTCCAACGAAATCTTCACAGTTATCCAAATATCCACTTGCAGATTCTACCAAAAGAGTGTTTCCAAACTGCTGTATCAAAAGAATGTTTGAGCTCCGATAGTTGAGGACACTCATCACAAACAAGCTTTTGAGAATGCTTCTGTCTAGATTTTATATGAAGATATTCCCGTTTCCAACGAACTCTTCACAGTTATCCAAATATCCACTTGCTGATTCTACAAAAAGAGTGTTTCCAAACTGCTGTATCAAAAGAAAGGTTGAACTCTGTAAGTAGAGAAAACACATCACAAAGAAGTTTCTGAGAATGCTTCTGTCTATATTTTATATGAAGATATTCCCGTTTCCAACGTAATCTTCAAAGTTACCCAAATATCCACTTGCAGATTCTACAAAAAGAGTGTTTCCAAACTACTGTATCAACAGAAAGGTTCAACTCTGGTAACTGAGTACACACATCCCGATTAAGTTTCTGAGAATCATTCTGTCTCTTTTTTATGGGAAGATATTTCTGTTTTCACCGTAGGCCTGAATTCGCTCAAAATGTCCACTTCCAGATACTACAAAAAGAGTGTTTCAAACCTGGTCTATGAAAGGGAATGTTCAGCTCTGTGACTTGAATGCAGATATCACAAAGCAGTTTCTGACAGTGCTTCTGTCTAGATTTTAGATGAAGATATTCCCGTTTCCAACGAAATCGTTAGAGCTATCCAAATATCCACTTAGAGATTCTACAAAAAGAGAGTTTCCAAACTGCTCTATTTAAAGAAAGGTTGAACTCTGTTAGTTGAGGACGCACACCACAAAGAAGTTTCTGAGAATGCTTTTGTCTAGATTTTATATGAAAATATTCGCGCTTCAAACGAAATCTTTAGAGGTATCCAAATATCCAGTTACAGATTCTACAAAAAGAGAGTATCCAAACTGCTGTATCAAAAGAATGGTTGAACTCTGTTAGTTGAGGACACTCATCACAAAGAAGCTTCTGAGAATGCTTCTGTCTAGATTTTATATGAAGATATTCCCGTTTCCAACGAAATCTTCACAGTTATCCAAATATCCACTTGCAGATACTACCAAAAGAGTGTTTCCAAACTGCTGTATCAAAAGAATGGTTGAGCTCCGTTAGTTGAGGACACTCATCACAAACAAGCTTTTGAGAATGCTTCTGTCTAGATTTTATATGAAGATATTCCCGTTTCCAACGAACTCTTCACTGTTATCCAAATATCCACTTGCCGATTCTGCAAAAAGAGTGTTTCCAAACTGCTGTATCAAAAGAAAGGTTGAACTCTGTAAGTAGAGAAAACACATCACAAAGAAGTTTCTGAGAATGCTTCTGTCTAGATTTCATATGAAGATATACCCGTTTCCAACGAAATCTTCAAAGTTATCCAAGTATCCACTTGCAGATTCTACAAAAAGAGTGTTTCCAAACTACTGTATCAACAGAAAGTTTCACCTCTGGTAACTGAGTAAACACATCATGATTAAGTTTCTGAGAATCTTTACGTCTCTTTTTTATGGGAAGATATTTCTGTTTTCACCGTAGGCCTGAATTCGCTCAAAGTGCCACTACCAGATACTAAAAAAAGAGTGTTTCAAACCTGGTCTACGAAAGGGAATGTTCAGCTCTGTGACTTGAATGCAGATATCACAAAGCAGTTTCTGACAGTGCTTCAGTCTAGATTTTAGATGAAGATATTCCCTTTTCAAACGAAATCGTTAGAGCTATCCAAATATCCACTTACTGATTCTACAAAAAGAGAGTATCCAAACTGCTGTATCAAAAGAATGGTTGAACTCTGTTAGTTGAGGACACTCATCACAAAGAAGCTTCTGAGAATGCTTCTGTCTAGATTTTATATGAAGGTATTCCCGTTTCCAATGAAATCTTCACAGTTATCCAAATATCCACTTGGAGATCCTACCAAAAGAGTGTTTCCAAACTGCTGTATCAAAAGAATGGTTGAGCTCCGTTAGTTGAGGACACTCATAACAAACAAGCTTTTGAGAAAGCTTCTGTCTAGATTTTATATGAAGATATTCCCGTTTCCAACGAAATCTTCAAAGTTATCCAAATATCCACCTGCAGATTCAACAAAAAGAGTGTTTCCAAACTACTGTATCAACAGAAAGGCTCAACTCTGGTAACTGAGAACACACATCCCGATTAAGTTTCTGAGAATCTTTCTGTCTCTTTTTTATGGGAAAATATTTCTGTTTTCACCGTAGGCCTGAATTCGCTCAAAATGTCCACTTCCAGATACTACAAAAAGAGTGTTTCAAACCTGGTCTCTGAAAGGGAATGTTCAGCTCTGTGACTTGAATGCAGATATCACAAAGCAGTTTCTGACAGTGCTTCTGTCTAGATTTTAGATGAAGATATTCCCCTTTCCAACGAAATCGTTAGAGCTATCCAAATATCCACTTACAGATTCTACAAAAAGAGAGTTTCCAAACTGCTCTATTTAAAGAAAGGTTGAACTCTGTTAGTTGAGGACGCACACCACAAAGAAGTTTCTGAGAATGCTTTTGTCTAGATTTTATATGAAGATATTACCGTTTCCAACGAAATCTTTAGAGGTATCCAAATATCCAGTTACAGATTCTACAAAAAGAGAGTATCCAAACTGCTGTATCAAAAGAATGGTTGAACTCTGTTAGTTGAGGACACTCATCACAAAGAAGCTTCTGAGAATGCTTCTGTCTAGATTTTATATGAAGATAATCCCGTTTCCAACGAAATCTTCACAGTTATCCAAATATCCACTTGCAGATTCTACCAAAAGAGTGTTTCCAAACTGCTGTATCAAAAGAATGTTTGAGCTCCGTTAGTTGAGGACACTCATCACAAACAAGCTTTTGAGAATGCTTCTGTCTAGATTTTATGTGAAGATATTCCCGTTTCCAACGAACTCTTCACAGTTATCCAAATACCCACTTGCTGATTATACAAAAAGTGTGTTTCCAAACTGCTGTATCAAAAGAAAGGTTGTACTCTGTAAGTAGATAAAACACATCACAAAGAAGTTTCTGAGAATGCTTCTGTCTATATTTTATATGAAGATATTCCCGTTTCCAACGAAATCTTCAAAGTTATCCAAATATCCACTTGCAGATTCTACAAAAAGAGTGTTTCCAAACTACTGTATCAACAGAAAGGTTCAACTCTGGTAACTGAGTACACACATCCCGATTAAGTTTCTGAGAATCTTTCTGTCTCTTTTTTATGGGAAGATATTTCTGTTTTCACCGTAGGCCTGAATTCGCTCAAAATGTCCACTTCCAGATACTACAAAAAGAGTGTTTCAAACCTGGTCTACGAAAGGGAATGTTCAGCTCTGTGACTTGAATGCAGATATCACAAAGCAGTTTCTGACAGTGCTTCTGTCTAGATTTTAGATGAAGATATTCCCGTTTCCAACGAAATCGTTAGAGCTATCCAAATATCCACTTACAGATTCTACAAAAAGAGAGTTTCCAAACTGCTCTATTTAAAGAAAGGTTGAACTCTGTTAGTTGAGGACGCACACCACAAAGAAGTTTCTGAGAATGCTTTTGTCTAGATTTTATATGAAGATATTCCCGTTTCCAAAGAAGTCTTTAGAGGTATCCAAATATCCAGTTACAGATTCTACAAAAAGAGAGTATCCAAACTGCTGTATCAAAAGAATGGTTGAACTCTGTTAGTTGAGGACACTCATCACAAAGAAGCTTCTGAGAATGCTTCTGTCTAGATTTTATATGAAGATATTCCCGTTTGCAACGAAATCTTCACAGTTATCCAAATATCCACTTGCAGATTCTACCAAAAGATTGTTTCCAAACTGCTGTATCAAAAGAATGGTTGAGCTCCGTTAGTTGAGGACACTCATCACAAACAAGCTTTTGAGAATGCTTCTGTCTAGATTTTACATGAAGATATTCCCGTTTCCAACGAACTCTTCACAGTTATCCAAATATCCACTTGCTGATTCTACAAAAATTGTGTTTCCAAACTGCTGTATCAAAAGAAAGGTTGAACTCTGTAAGTAGAGAAAACACATCACAAAGTAGTTTCTGAGAATGCTTCTGTCCAGATTTCATATGAAGATATTTCCGTTTCCAACGAAATCTTCAAAGTTATCCAAATATCCACTTGCAGATTCTGCAAAAAGAGTGTTTCCAAACTAGTGTATCAACAGAAAGGTTCACTTCTGGTAACTGTGTACACACATCCTGATTAAGTTTCTGAGAATCTTTCTGTCTCTTTTTTATGGGAAGATATTTCTGTTTTCATCGTAGGCCTGAATTCGCTCAAAATGTCCACTTCCAGATACTAGAAAAAGAGTGTTTCAAACCTGGTCTCTGAAAGGGAATGTTCAGCTCTGTGACTTGAATGCAGATATCACAAAGCAGTTTCTGACAGTGCTTCAGTCTAGATTTTAGATGAAGATATTCCCTTTTCCAACGAAATCGTTAGAGCTATCCGAATATAAACTTACAGATTCTACAAAAAGAGAGTATCCAAACTGCTGTATCAAAAGAATGGTTGAACTCTGTTAGTTGAGGACACTCATCACAAAGAAGCTTCTGAGAATGCTTCTGTCTAGATTTTATATGAAGATACTCCCGTTTCCAACGAAATCTTCACAGTTATCCAAATATCCACTTGGAGATCCTACCAAAAGAGTGTTTCCAAACTGCTGTATCAAAAGAATGGTTGAGCTCCGTAAGTTGAGGGCACTCATCACAAACAAGCTTTTGAGAAAGCTTCTGTCTAGATTTTATATGAAGATATTCCCGTTTCCAACGAAATCTTCAAAGTTATCCAAATATCCACCTGCAGATTCAACAAAAAGAGTGTTTCCAAACTACTGTATCAACAGAAAGGTTCAACTCTGGTAACTGAGTACACACATCCCGATTAAGTTTCTGAGAATCTTTCTGTCTCTTTTTTATGGGAAGATATTTCTGTTTTCACCGTAGGCCTGAATTCGCTCAAAATGTCCACTTCCAGATACTACAAAAAGAGTGTTTCAAACCTGGTCTTCGAAAGGGAATGTTCAGCTCTGTGACTTGAATGCAGATATCGCAAAGCAGTTTCTGACAGTGCTTCTGTCTAGATTTTAGATGAAGATATTCCCGTTTCCAACGAAATCGTTAGAGCTATCCAAATATCCACTTACAGATTCTACAAAAAGAGAGTTTCCAAACTGCTCTATTTAAAGAAAGGTTGAACTCTGTTAGTTGAGGACGCACACCACAAAGAAGTTTCTGAGAATGCTTTTGTCTATATTTTATATGAAGATATTCCCGTTTCCAAAGAAATCTTTAGAGGTATCCAAATATTCAGTTACAGATTCTACAAAAAGAGAGTATCCAAACTGCTGTATCAAAAGAATGGTTGAACTCTGTTAGTTGAGGACACTCATCACAAAGAAGCTTCTGAGAATGCTTCTGTCTAGATTTTATATGAAGATATTCCCGTTTCCAACGAAATCTTAACAGTTATCCAAATATCCACTTGCAGATTCTACCAAAAGATTGTTTCCAAACTGCTGTATCAAAAGAATGGTTGAGCTCCGTTAGTTGAGGACACTCATCACAAACAAGCTTTTGAGAATGCTTCTGTCTAGATTTTACATGAAGATATTCCCGTTTTCAACGAACTCTTCGCAGTTATCCAAATATCCGCTTGCCGATTCTACAAAAAGAGTGTTTCCAAACGGCTGTATCAAAAGAAAGGTTGAACTCTGTAAGTAGAGAAAACACATCACAAAGAAGTTTCTGAGAATGCTTCTGTCCAGATTTCATATGAAGATATTGCCGTTTCCAACGAAATCTTCAAAGTTATCCAAATATCCACTTGCAGATTCTGCAAAAAGAGTGTTTCCAAACTACTGTATCAACAGAAAGGTTCACCTCTGGTAACTGAGTACACACATCCCGATTAAGTTTCTGAGAATCTTTCTGTCTCTTTTTTATGGGAAGATATTTCTGTTTTCACCGTAGGCCTGAATTCGCTCAAAATGTCCACTTCCAGATACTACAAAAAGAGTGTTTCAAACCTGGTCTATGAAAGGGAATGTTCAGCTCTGTGACTTGAATGCAGATATCACAAAGCAGTTTCTGACAGTGCTTCTGTCTAGATTTTAGATGAAGATATTCCCGTTTCCAACGACATCGTTAGAGCTATCCAAATATCCACTTACAGATTCTACAAAAAGAGAGTTTCCAAACTGCTCTATTTAAAGAAAGGTTGAACTCTGTTAGTTGAGGACGCACACCACAAAGAAGTTTCTGAGAATGCTTTTGTCTAGATTTTATATGAAGATATTCGCGCTTCAAACGAAATCTTTACAGGTATCCAAATATCCACTTACAGATTCTACAAAAAGAGAGTATCCAAACTGCTGTATCAAAAGAATGGTTGAACTCTGTTAGTTGAGGACACTCATCACAAAGAAGCTTCTGAGAATGCTTCTGTCTAGATTTTATATGAAGATATTCCCGTTTCCAACGAAATCTTCACAGTTATCCAAATATCCACTTGCAGATTCTACCAAAAGAGTGTTTCCAAACTGCTGTATCAAAAGAATGGTTGAGCTCCGTTAGTTGAGGACACTCATCACAAACAAGCTTTTGAGAATGCTTCTGTCTAGATTTTATATGAAGATATTCCCGTTTCCAACGAACTCTTCACTGTTATCCAAATATCCACTTGCCGATTCTGCAAAAAGAGTGTTTCCAAACTGCTGTATCAAAAGAAAGGTTGAACTCTGTAAGTAGAGAAAACACATCACAAAGAAGTTTCTGAGAATGCTTCTGTCTAGATTTCATATGAAGATATACCCGTTTCCAACGAAATCTTTAAAGTTATCCAAGTATCCACTTGCAGATTCTACAAAAAGAGTGTTTCCAAACTACTGTATCAACAGAAAGTTTCACCTCTGGTAACTGAGTAAACACATCATGATTAAGTTTCTGAGAATCTTTCTGTCTCTTTTTTATGGGAAGATATTTCTGTTTTCACCGTAGGCCTGAATTCGCTCAAAGTGCCACTACCAGATACTAAAAAAAGAGTGTTTCAAACCTGGTCTACGAAAGGGAATGTTCAGCTCTGTGACTTGAATGCAGATATCACAAAGCAGTTTCTGACAGTGCTTCAGTCTAGATTTTAGATGAAGATATTCCCTTTTCCAACGAAATCGTTAGAGCTATCCAAATATCCACTTACTGATTCTACAAAAAGAGAGTATCCAAACTGCTGTATCAAAAGAATGGTTGAACTCTGTTAGTTGAGGACACTCATCACAAAGGAGCTTCTGAGAATGCTTCTGTCTAGATTTTATATGAAGGTATTCCCGTTTCCAATGAAATCTTCACAGTTATCCAAATATCCACTTGGAGATCCTACCAAAAGAGTGTTTCCAAACTGCTGTATCAAAAGAATGGTTGAGCTCCGTTAGTTGAGGACACTCATAACAAACAAGCTTTTGAGAAAGCTTCTGTCTAGATTTTATATGAAGATATTCCCGTTTCCAACGAAATCTTCAAAGTTATCCAAATATCCACCTGCAGATTCAACAAAAAGAGTGTTTCCAAACTACTGTATCAACAGAAAGGCTCAACTCTGGTAACTGAGAACACACATCCCAATTAAGTTTCTGAGAATCTTTCTGTCTCTTTTTTATGGGAAAATATTTCTGTTTTCACCGTAGGCCTGAATTCGCTCAAAATGTCCACTTCCAGATACTACAAAAAGAGTGTTTCAAACCTGGTCTCTGAAAGGGAATGTTCAGCTCTGTGACTTGAATGCAGATATCACAAAGCAGTTTCTGACAGTGCTTCTGTCTAGATTTTAGATGAAGATATTCCCGTTTCCAACGAAATCGTTAGAGCTATCCAAATATCCACTTACAGATTCTACAAAAAGAGAGTTTCCAAACTGCTCTATTTAAAGAAAGGTTGAACTCTGTTAGTTGAGGACGCACACCACAAAGAAGTTTCTGAGAATGCTTTTGTCTAGATTTTATATGAAGATATTACCGTTTCCAACGAAATCTTTAGAGGTATCCAAATATCCAGTTACAGATTCTACAAAAAGAGAGTATCCAAACTGCTGTATCAAAAGAATGGTTGAACTCTGTTAGTTGAGGACACTCATCACAAAGAAGCTTCTGAGAATGCTTCTGTCTAGATTTTATGTGAAGATAATCCCGTTTCCAACGAAATCTTCACAGTTATCCAAATATCCACTTGCAGATTCTACCAAAAGAGTGTTTCCAAACTGCTGTATCAAAAGAATGTTTGAGCTCCGTTAGTTGAGGACACTCATCACAAACAAGCTTTTGAGAATGCTTCTGTCTAGATTTTATGTGAAGATATTCCCGTTTCCAACGAACTCTTCACAGTTATCCAAATATCCACTTGCTGATTATACAAAAAGAGTGTTTCCAAACTGCTGTATCAAAAGAAAGGTTGTACTCTGTAAGTAGATAAAACACATCACAAAGAAGTTTCTGAGAATGCTTCTGTCTATATTTTATATGAAGATATTCCCGTTTCCAACGAAATCTTCAAAGTTATCCAAATATCCACTTGCAGATTCTACAAAAAGAGTGTTTCCAAACTACTGTATCAACAGAAAGGTTCAACTCTGGTAACTGAGTACACACATCCCGATTAAGTTTCTGAGAATCTTTCTGTCTCTTTTTTATGGGAAGATATTTCTGTTTTCACCGTAGGCCTGAATTAGCTCAAAATGTCCACTTCCAGATACTACAAAAAGAGTGTTTCAAACCTGGTCTACGAAAGGGAATGTTCAGCTCTGTGACTTGAATGCAGATATCACAAAGCAGTTTCTGACAGTGCTTCTGTCTAGATTTTAGATGAAGATATTCCCGTTTCCAACGAAATCGTTAGAGCTATCCAAATATCCACTTACAGATTCTACAAAAAGAGAGTTTCCAAACTGCTCTATTTAAAGAAAGGTTGAACTCTGTTAGTTGAGGACGCACACCACAAAGAAGTTTCTGAGAATGCTTTTGTCTAGATTTTATATGAAGATATTCCCGTTTCCAAAGAAGTCTTTAGAGGTATCCAAATATCCAGTTACAGATTCTACAAAAAGAGAGTATCCAAACTGCTGTATCAAAAGAATGGTTGAACTCTGTTAGTTGAGGACACTCATCACAAAGAAGCTTCTGAGAATGCTTCTGTCTAGATTTTATATGAAGATATTCCCGTTTGCAACGAAATCTTCACAGTTATCCAAATATCCACTTGCAGATTCTACCAAAAGAGTGTTTCCAAACTGCTGTATCAAAAGAATGGTTGAGCTCCGTTAGTTGAGGACACTCATCACAAACAAGCTTTTGAGAATGCTTCTGTATAGATTTTACATGAAGATATTCCCGTTTCCAACGAACTCTTCACAGTTATCCAAATATCCACTTGCTGATTCTACAAAAATTGTGTTTCCAAACTGCTGTATCAAAAGAAAGGTTGAACTCTGTAAGTAGAGAAAACACATCGCAAAGTAGTTTCTGAGAATGCATCTGTCCAGATTTCATATGAAGATATTTCCGTTTCCAACGAAATCTTCAAAGTTATCCAAATATCCACTTGCAGATTCTGCAAAAAGAGTGTTTCCAAACTACTGTATCAACAGAAAGGTTCACCTCTGGTAACTGTGTACACACATCCTGATTAAGTTTCTGAGAATCTTTCTGTCTCTTTTTTATGGGAAGATATTTCTGTTTTCATCGTAGGCCTGAATTCGCTCAAAATGTCCACTTCCAGATACTAGAAAAAGAGTGTTTCAAACCTGGTCTCTGAAAGGGAATGTTCAGCTCTGTGACTTGAATGCAGATATCACAAAGCAGTTTCTGACAGTGCTTCAGTCTAGATTTTAGATGAAGATATTCCCTTTTCCAACGAAATCGTTAGAGCTATCCGAATATAAACTTACAGTTTCTACAAAAAGAGAGTATCCAAACTGCTGTATCAAAAGAATGGTTGAACTCTGTTAGTTGAGGACACTCATCACAAAGAAGCTTCTGAGAATGCTTCTGTCTAGATTTTATATGAAGTTACTCCCGTTTCCAACGAAATCTTCACAGTTATCCAAATATCCACTTGGAGATCCTACCAAAAGAGTGTTTCCAAACTGCTGTATCAAAAGAATGGTTGAGCTCCGTAAGTTGAGGGCACTCATCACAAACAAGCTTTTGAGAAAGCTTCTGTCTAGATTTTATATGAAGATATTCCCGTTTCCAACGAAATCTTCAAAGTTATCCAAATATCCACCTGCAGATTCAACAAAAAGAGTGTTTCCAAACTACTGTATCAACAGAAAGGTTCAACTCTGGTAACTGAGTACACACATCCCGATTAAGTTTCTGAGAATCTTTCTGTCTCTTTTTTATGGGAAGATATTTTTGTTTTCACCGTAGGCCTGAATTCGCTCAAAATGTCCACTTCCAGATACTACAAAAAGAGTGTTTCAAACCTGGTCTTCGAAAGGGAATGTTCAGCTCTGTGACTTGAATGCAGATATCGCAAAGCAGTTTCTGACAGTGCTTCTGTCTAGATTTTAGATGAAGATATTCCCGTTTCCAACGAAATCGTTAGAGCTATCCAAATATCCACTTACAGATTCTACAAAAAGAGAGTTTCCAAACTGCTCTATTTAAAGAAAGGTTGAACTCTGTTAGTTGAGGATGCACACCACAAAGAAGTTTCTGAGAATGCTTTTGTCTATATTTTATATGAAGATATTCCCGTTTCCAAAGAAATCTTTAGAGGTATCCAAATATTCAGTTACAGATTCTACAAAAAGAGAGTATCCAAACTGCTGTATCAAAAGAATGGTTGAACTCTGTTAGTTGAGGACACTCATCACAAAGAAGCTTCTGAGAATGCTTCTGTCTAGATTTTATATGAAGATATTCCCGTTTCCAACGAAATCTTCACAGTTATCCAAATATCCACTTGCAGATTCTACCAAAAGATTGTTTCCAAACTGCTGTATCAAAAGAATGGTTGAGCTCCGTTAGTTGAGGACACTCATCACAAACAAGCTTTTGAGAATGCTTCTGTCTAGATTTTACATGAAGATATTCCCGTTTTCAACGAACTCTTCGCAGTTATCCAAATATCCGCTTGCCGATTCTACAAAAAGAGTGTTTCCAAACGGCTGTATCAAAAGAAAGGTTGAACTCTGTAAGTAGAGAAAACACATCACAAAGAAGTTTCTGAGAATGCTTCTGTCCAGATTTCATATGAAGATATTGCCGTTTCCAACGAAATCTTCAAAGTTATCCAAATATCCAATTGCAGATTCTACAAAAAGAGTGTTTCCACACTACTGTATCAACAGAAAGGTTCAACTCTGGTAACTGAGTACACACATCCTGATTAAGTTTCTGAGAATCTTTCTGTCTCTTTTTTATGGGAAGATATTTCTGTTTTCACCGTAGGCCTGAATTCGCTCAAAATGTCCACTTCCAGATACTACAAAAAGAGTGTTTCATACCTGGTCTACGAAAGGGAATGTTCAGCTCTGTGACTTGAATGCAGATATCACAAAGCAGTTTCTGACAGTGCTTCTGTCTAGATTTTAGATGAAGATATTCCCGTTTCCAACGAAATCGTTAGAGCTATCCAAATATCCACTTACAGATTCTACAAAAAGAGAGTTTCCAAACTGCTCTATTTAAAGAAAGGTTGAACTCTGTTAGTTGAGGACGCACACCACAAAGAAGTTTCTGAGAATGCTTTTGTCTATATTTTATATGAAGATATTCCCGTTTCCAAAGAAATCTTTACAGGTATCCAAATATCCAGTTACAGATTCTATAAAAAGAGAGTATCCAAACTGCTGTATCAAAAGAATGGTTGAACTCTGTTAGTTGAGGACACTCATCACAAAGAAGCTTCTGAGAATGCTTCTGTCTAGATTTTATATGAAGATATTCCCGTTTCCA
Source organism: Gorilla gorilla gorilla (assembly GCF_029281585.2). Classification (NCBI taxonomy): domain Eukaryota; kingdom Metazoa; phylum Chordata; class Mammalia; order Primates; family Hominidae; genus Gorilla; species Gorilla gorilla. The sequence goes on along the minus strand of NC_073236.2, from coordinate 27,212,513 downwards.
ACGAAATCTTCACAGTTATCCAAATATCCACTTGCAGATTCTACCAAAAGATTGTTTCCAAACTGCTGTATCAAAAGAATGGTTGAGCTCCGTTAGTTGAGGACACTGATCACAAACAAGCTTTTGAGAATGCTTCTGTCTAGATTTTACATGAAGATATTCCCGTTTTCAATGAACTCTTCGCAGTTATCCAAATATCCGCTTGCCGATTCTACAAAAAGAGTGTTTCCAAACGGCTGTATCAAAAGAAAGGTTGAACTCTGTAAGTAGAGAAAACATATCACAAAGAAGTTTCTGAGAATGCTTCTGTCCAGATTTCATATGAAGATATTGCCGTTTCCAACGAAATCTTCAAAGTTATCCAAATATCCACTTGCAGATTCTACAAAAAGAGTGTTTCCAAACTACTGTATCAACAGAAAGGTTCACCTCTGGTAACTGTGTACACACATCCTGATTAAGTTTCTGAGAATCTTTCTGTCTCTTTTTTATGGGAAGATATTTCTGTTTTCACCGTAGGCCTGAATTCACTCAAAATGTCCACTTCCAGATACTACAAAAAGAGGGTTTCAAACCTGGTCTACGAAAGGGAATGTTCAGCTCTGTGACTTGAATGCAGATATCACAAAGCAGTTTCTGACAGTGCTTCTGTCTAGATTTTAGATGAAGATATTCCCGTTTCCAATGAAATCGTTAGAGCTATCCAAATATCCACTTACAGATTCTACAAAAAGAGAGTTTCCAAACTGCTCTATTTAAAGAAAGGTTGAACTCTGTTAGTTGAGGACGCACACCACAAAGAAGTTTCTGAGAAAGCTTTTGTATAGATTTTATATGAAGATATTCCCACTTCCAACGAAATCTTTAGAGGTATCCAAATATCCACTTACAGATTCTACAAAAGGAGAGTATCCAAACTGCTGTATCAAAAGAATGGTTGAACTCTGTTAGTTGAGGACACTCATCACAAAGAAGCTTCTGAGAATGCTTCTGTCCAGATTTTATATGAAGATATTCCCTTTTCCAACGAAATCTTCACAGTTATCCAAATATCCACTTGCAGATTCTACCAAAAGAGTGTTTCCAAACTGCTGTATCAAAAGAATGGTTGAGCTCCGTTAGTTGAGGACACTCATCACAAACAAGCTTTTGAGAATGCTTCTGTCTAGATTTTATATGAAGATATTCCCGTTTCCAACGAACTCTTCACAGTTATCCAAATATCCACTTGCCGATTCTACAAAAAGAGTGTTTCCAAACTGCTGTATCAAAAGAAATGTTGAACTCTGTAAGTAGAGAAAACACATTACAAAGAAGTTTCTGAGAATGCTTCTGTCTAGATTTCATATGAAGATATACCCGTTTCCAACGAAATCTTCAAAGTTATCCAAATATCCACTTGCAGATTCTACAAAAAGTGTGTTTCCAAACTACTGTATCAACAGAAAGGTTCACCTCTGGTAACTGAGTAAACACATCATGATTAAGTTTCTGAGAATCTTTCTGTCTCTTTTTTATGGGAAGATATTTCTGTTTTCACCGTAGGCCTGAATTCGCTCAAAATGTCCACTACCAGATAGTAAAAAAAGACTGTTTCAAACCTGGTCTACGAAAGGGAATGTTCAGCTCTGTGACTTGAATGCAGATATCACAAAGCAGTTTCTGACAGTGCTTCAGTCTAGATTTTAGATGAAGATATTCCCTTTTCCAACGAAATCGTTAGAGCTATCCAAATATCCACTTACAGATTCTACAAAAAGAGAGTATCCAAACTGCTGTATCAAAAGAATGGTTGAACTCTGTTAGTTGAGGACACTCATCACAAAGAAGCTTCTGAGAATGCTTCTGTCTAGATTTTATATGAAGATATTCCCGTTTCCAACGAAATCTTCACAGTTATCCAAATATCCACTTGGAGATCCTACCAAAAGAGTGTTTCCAAACTGCTGTATCAAAAGAATGGTTGAGCTCCGTTAGTTGAGGACACTCATAACAAACAAGCTTTTGAGAAAGCTTCTGTCTAGATTTTATATGAAGATATTCCCGTTTCCAACGAAATCTTCAAAGTTATCCAAATATCCACCTGCAGATTCAACAAAAAGAGTGTTTCCAAACTACTGTATCAACAGAAAGGCTCAACTCTGGTAACTGAGAACACACATCCCAATTAAGTTTCTGAGAATCTTTCTGTCTCTTTTTTATGGGAAAATATTTCTGTTTTCACCGTAGGCCTGAATTCGCTCAAAATGTCCACTTCCAGATACTACAAAAAGAGTGTTTCAAACCTGGTCTCTGAAAGGGAATGTTCAGCTCTGTGACTTGAATGCAGATATCACAAAGCAGTTTCTGACAGTGCTTCTGTCTAGATTTTAGATGAAGATATTCCCGTTTCCAACGAAATCGTTAGAGCTATCCAAATATCCACTTACAGATTCTACAAAAAGAGAGTTTCCAAACTGCTCTATTTAAAGAAAGGTTGAACTCTGTTAGTTGAGGACGCACACCACAAAGAAGTTTCTGAGAATGCTTTTGTCTAGATTTTATATGAAGATATTACCGTTTCCAACGAAATCTTTAGAGGTATCCAAATATCCAGTTACAGATTCTACAAAAAGAGAGTATCCAAACTGCTGTATCAAAAGAATGGTTGAACTCTGTTAGTTGAGGACACTCATCACAAAGAAGCTTCTGAGAATGCTTCTGTCTAGATTTTATGTGAAGATAATCCCGTTTCCAACGAAATCTTCACAGTTATCCAAATATCCACTTGCAGATTCTACCAAAAGAGTGTTTCCAAACTGCTGTATCAAAAGAATGTTTGAGCTCCGTTAGTTGAGGACACTCATCACAAACAAGCTTTTGAGAATGCTTCTGTCTAGATTTTATGTGAAGATATTCCCGTTTCCAACGAACTCTTCACAGTTATCCAAATATCCACTTGCTGATTATACAAAAAGAGTGTTTCCAAACTGCTGTATCAAAAGAAAGGTTGTACTCTGTAAGTAGATAAAACACATCACAAAGAAGTTTCTGAGAATGCTTCTGTCTATATTTTATATGAAGATATTCCCGTTTCCAACGAAATCTTCAAAGTTATCCAAATATCCACTTGCAGATTCTACAAAAAGAGTGTTTCCAAACTACTGTATCAACAGAAAGGTTCAACTCTGGTAACTGAGTACACACATCCCGATTAAGTTTCTGAGAATCTTTCTGTCTCTTTTTTATGGGAAGATATTTCTGTTTTCACCGTAGGCCTGAATTCGCTCAAAATGTCCACTTCCAGATACTACAAAAAGAGTGTTTCAAACCTGGTCTACGAAAGGGAATGTTCAGCTCTGTGACTTGAATGCAGATATCACAAAGCAGTTTCTGACAGTGCTTCTGTCTAGATTTTAGATGAAGATATTCCCGTTTCCAACGAAATCGTTAGAGCTATCCAAATATCCACTTACAGATTCTACAAAAAGAGAGTTTCCAAACTGCTCTATTTAAAGAAAGGTTGAACTCTGTTAGTTGAGGACGCACACCACAAAGAAGTTTCTGAGAATGCTTTTGTCTAGATTTTATATGAAGATATTCCCGTTTCCAAAGAAGTCTTTAGAGGTATCCAAATATCCAGTTACAGATTCTACAAAAAGAGAGTATCCAAACTGCTGTATCAAAAGAATGGTTGAACTCTGTTAGTTGAGGACACTCATCACAAAGAAGCTTCTGAGAATGCTTCTGTCTAGATTTTATATGAAGATATTCCCGTTTGCAACGAAATCTTCACAGTTATCCAAATATCCACTTGCAGATTCTACCAAAAGAGTGTTTCCAAACTGCTGTATCAAAAGAATGGTTGAGCTCCGTTAGTTGAGGACACTCATCACAAACAAGCTTTTGAGAATGCTTCTGTATAGATTTTACATGAAGATATTCCCGTTTCCAACGAACTCTTCACAGTTATCCAAATATCCACTTGCTGATTCTACAAAAATTGTGTTTCCAAACTGCTGTATCAAAAGAAAGGTTGAACTCTGTAAGTAGAGAAAACACATCGCAAAGTAGTTTCTGAGAATGCATCTGTCCAGATTTCATATGAAGATATTTCCGTTTCCAACGAAATCTTCAAAGTTATCCAAATATCCACTTGCAGATTCTGCAAAAAGAGTGTTTCCAAACTACTGTATCAACAGAAAGGTTCACCTCTGGTAACTGTGTACACACATCCTGATTAAGTTTCTGAGAATCTTTCTGTCTCTTTTTTATGGGAAGATATTTCTGTTTTCATCGTAGGCCTGAATTCGCTCAAAATGTCCACTTCCAGATACTAGAAAAAGAGTGTTTCAAACCTGGCCTCTGAAAGGGAATGTTCAGCTCTGTGACTTGAATGCAGATATCACAAAGCAGTTTCTGACAGTGCTTCAGTCTAGATTTTAGATGAAGATATTCCCTTTTCCAACGAAATCGTTAGAGCTATCCGAATATAAACTTACAGTTTCTACAAAAAGAGAGTATCCAAACTGCTGTATCAAAAGAATGGTTGAACTCTGTTAGTTGAGGACACTCATCACAAAGAAGCTTCTGAGAATGCTTCTGTCTAGATTTTATATGAAGTTACTCCCGTTTCCAACGAAATCTTCACAGTTATCCAAATATCCACTTGGAGATCCTACCAAAAGAGTGTTTCCAAACTGCTGTATCAAAAGAATGGTTGAGCTCCGTAAGTTGAGGGCACTCATCACAAACAAGCTTTTGAGAAAGCTTCTGTCTAGATTTTATATGAAGATATTCCCGTTTCCAACGAAATCTTCAAAGTTATCCAAATATCCACCTGCAGATTCAACAAAAAGAGTGTTTCCAAACTACTGTATCAACAGAAAGGTTCAACTCTGGTAACTGAGTACACACATCCCGATTAAGTTTCTGAGAATCTTTCTGTCTCTTTTTTATGGGAAGATATTTCTGTTTTCACCGTAGGCCTGAATTCGCTCAAAATGTCCACTTCCAGATACTACAAAAAGAGTGTTTCAAACCTGGTCTTCGAAAGGGAATGTTCAGCTCTGTGACTTGAATGCAGATATCGCAAAGCAGTTTCTGACAGTGCTTCTGTCTAGATTTTAGATGAAGATATTCCCGTTTCCAACGAAATCGTTAGAGCTATCCAAATATCCACTTACAGATTCTACAAAAAGAGAGTTTCCAAACTGCTCTATTTAAAGAAAGGTTGAACTCTGTTAGTTGAGGATGCACACCACAAAGAAGTTTCTGAGAATGCTTTTGTCTATATTTTATATGAAGATATTCCCGTTTCCAAAGAAATCTTTAGAGGTATCCAAATATTCAGTTACAGATTCTACAAAAAGAGAGTATCCAAACTGCTGTATCAAAAGAATGGTTGAACTCTGTTAGTTGAGGACACTCATCACAAAGAAGCTTCTGAGAATGCTTCTGTCTAGATTTTATATGAAGATATTCCCGTTTCCAACGAAATCTTCACAGTTATCCAAATATCCACTTGCAGATTCTACCAAAAGATTGTTTCCAAACTGCTGTATCAAAAGAATGGTTGAGCTCCGTTAGTTGAGGACACTCATCACAAACAAGCTTTTGAGAATGCTTCTGTCTAGATTTTACATGAAGATATTCCCGTTTTCAACGAACTCTTCGCAGTTATCCAAATATCCGCTTGCCGATTCTACAAAAAGAGTGTTTCCAAACGGCTGTATCAAAAGAAAGGTTGAACTCTGTAAGTAGAGAAAACACATCACAAAGAAGTTTCTGAGAATGCTTCTGTCCAGATTTCATATGAAGATATTGCCGTTTCCAACGAAATCTTCAAAGTTATCCAAATATCCAATTGCAGATTCTACAAAAAGAGTGTTTCCACACTACTGTATCAACAGAAAGGTTCAACTCTGGTAACTGAGTACACACATCCTGATTAAGTTTCTGAGAATCTTTCTGTCTCTTTTTTATGGGAAGATATTTCTGTTTTCACCGTAGGCCTGAATTCGCTCAAAATGTCCACTTCCAGATACTACAAAAAGAGTGTTTCATACCTGGTCTACGAAAGGGAATGTTCAGCTCTGTGACTTGAATGCAGATATCACAAAGCAGTTTCTGACAGTGCTTCTGTCTAGATTTTAGATGAAGATATTCCCGTTTCCAACGAAATCGTTAGAGCTATCCAAATATCCACTTACAGATTCTACAAAAAGAGAGTTTCCAAACTGCTCTATTTAAAGAAAGGTTGAACTCTGTTAGTTGAGGACGCACACCACAAAGAAGTTTCTGAGAATGCTTTTGTCTATATTTTATATGAAGATATTCCCGTTTCCAAAGAAATCTTTACAGGTATCCAAATATCCAGTTACAGATTCTATAAAAAGAGAGTATCCAAACTGCTGTATCAAAAGAATGGTTGAACTCTGTTAGTTGAGGACACTCATCACAAAGAAGCTTCTGAGAATGCTTCTGTCTAGATTTTATATGAAGATATTCCCGTTTCCAACGAAATCTTCACAGTTATCCAAATATCCACTTGCAGATTCTACCAAAAGATTGTTTCCAAACTGCTGTATCAAAAGAATGGTTGAGCTCCGTTAGTTGAGGACACTGATCACAAACAAGCTTTTGAGAATGCTTCTGTCTAGATTTTACATGAAGATATTCCCGTTTTCAATGAACTCTTCGCAGTTATCCAAATATCCGCTTGCCGATTCTACAAAAAGAGTGTTTCCAAACGGCTGTATCAAAAGAAAGGTTGAACTCTGTAAGTAGAGAAAACATATCACAAAGAAGTTTCTGAGAATGCTTCTGTCCAGATTTCATATGAAGATATTGCCGTTTCCAACGAAATCTTCAAAGTTATCCAAATATCCACTTGCAGATTCTACAAAAAGAGTGTTTCCAAACTACTGTATCAACAGAAAGGTTCACCTCTGGTAACTGTGTACACACATCCTGATTAAGTTTCTGAGAATCTTTCTGTCTCTTTTTTATGGGAAGATATTTCTGTTTTCACCGTAGGCCTGAATTCACTCAAAATGTCCACTTCCAGATACTACAAAAAGAGTGTTTCAAACCTGGTCTACGAAAGGGAATGTTCAGCTCTGTGACTTGAATGCAGATATCACAAAGCAGTTTCTGACAGTGCTTCTGTCTAGATTTTAGATGAAGATATTCCCGTTTCCAATGAAATCGTTAGAGCTATCCAAATATCCACTTACAGATTCTACAAAAAGAGAGTTTCCAAACTGCTCTATTTAAAGAAAGGTTGAACTCTGTTAGTTGAGGACGCACACCACAAAGAAGTTTCTGAGAAAGCTTTTGTATAGATTTTATATGAAGATATTCCCACTTCCAACGAAATCTTTAGAGGTATCCAAATATCCACTTACAGATTCTACAAAAGGAGAGTATCCAAACTGCTGTATCAAAAGAATGGTTGAACTCTGTTAGTTGAGGACACTCATCACAAAGAAGCTTCTGAGAATGCTTCTGTCCAGATTTTATATGAAGATATTCCCTTTTCCAACGAAATCTTCACAGTTATCCAAATATCCACTTGCAGATTCTACCAAAAGAGTGTTTCCAAACTGCTGTATCAAAAGAATGGTTGAGCTCCGTTAGTTGAGGACACTCATCACAAACAAGCTTTTGAGAATGCTTCTGTCTAGATTTTATATGAAGATATTCCCGTTTCCAACGAACTCTTCACAGTTATCCAAATATCCACTTGCCGATTCTACAAAAAGAGTGTTTCCAAACTGCTGTATCAAAAGAAATGTTGAACTCTGTAAGTAGAGAAAACACATTACAAAGAAGTTTCTGAGAATGCTTCTGTCTAGATTTCATATGAAGATATACCCGTTTCCAACGAAATCTTCAAAGTTATCCAAATATCCACTTGCAGATTCTACAAAAAGTGTGTTTCCAAACTACTGTATCAACAGAAAGGTTCACCTCTGGTAACTGAGTAAACACATCATGATTAAGTTTCTGAGAATCTTTCTGTCTCTTTTTTATGGGAAGATATTTCTGTTTTCACCGTAGGCCTGAATTCGCTCAAAATGTCCACTACCAGATACTAAAAAAAGACTGTTTCAAACCTGGTCTACGAAAGGGAATGTTCAGCTCTGTGACTTGAATGCAGATATCACAAAGCAGTTTCTGACAGTGCTTCAGTCTAGATTTTAGATGAAGATATTCCCTTTTCCAACGAAATCGTTAGAGCTATCCAAATATCCACTTACAGATTCTACAAAAAGAGAGTATCCAAACTGCTGTATCAAAAGAATGGTTGAACTCTGTTAGTTGAGGACACTCATCACAAAGAAGCTTCTGAGAATGCTTCTGTCTAGATTTTATATGAAGATATTCCCGTTTCCAACGAAATCTTCACAGTTATCCAAATATCCACTTGGAGATCCTACCAAAAGAGTGTTTCCAAACTGCTGTATCAAAAGAATGGTTGAGCTCCGTTAGTTGAGGACACTCATAACAAACAAGCTTTTGAGAAAGCTTCTGTCTAGATTTTATATGAAGATATTCCCGTTTCCAACGAAATCTTCAAAGTTATCCAAATATCCACCTGCAGATTCAACAAAAAGAGTGTTTCCAAACTACTGTATCAACAGAAAGGCTCAACTCTGGTAACTGAGAACACACATCCCAATTAAGTTTCTGAGAATCTTTCTGTCTCTTTTTTATGGGAAAATATTTCTGTTTTCACCGTAGGCCTGAATTCGCTCAAAATGTCCACTTCCAGATACTACAAAAAGAGTGTTTCAAACCTGGTCTACGAAAGGGAATGTTCAGCTCTGTGACTTGAATGCAGATATCACAAAGCAGTTTCTGACAGTGCTTCTGTCTAGATTTTAGATGAAGATATTCCCGTTTCCAACGAAATCGTTAGATCTATCCAAATATCCACTTACAGATTCTACAAAAAGAGAGTTTCCAAACTGCTCTATTTAAAGAAAGGTTGAACTCTGTTAGTTGAGGACGCACACCACAAAGAAGTTTCTGAGAATGCTTTTGTCTAGATTTTATATGAAGATATTCCCGTTTCCAAAGAAATCTTTAGAGGTATCCCAATATCCAGTTACAGATTCTACAAAAAGAGAGTATCCAAACTGCTGTATGAAAAGAATGGTTGAACTCTGTTAGTTGAGGACACTCATCACAAAGAAGCTTCTGAGAATGCTTCTGTCTAGATTTTATATGAAGATATTCCCGTTTCCAACGAAATCTTCACAGTTATCCAAATATCCACTTGGAGATCCTACCAAAAGAGTGTTTCCAAACTGCTGTATCAAAAGAATGGTTGAGCTCCGTTAGTTGACGACACTCATCACAAACAAGCTTTTGAGAAAGCTTCTGTCTAGATTTTATATGAAGATATTCCCGTTTCCAACGAAATCTTCAAAGTTATCCAAATATCCACCTTCAGATTCAACAAAAAGAGTGTTTCCAAACTACTGTATCAACAGAAAGGTTCAACTCTGGTAATTGAGTACACACATCCTGATTAAGTTTCTGAGAATCTTTCTGTCTCTTTTTTATGGGAAGATATTTCTGTTTTCACCGTAGGCCTGAATTCGCTCAAAATGTCCACTTCCAGATACTACAAAAAGAGTGTTTCAAACCTGGTCTACGAAAGGGAATGTTCAGCTCTGTGACTTGAATGCAGATATCACAAAGCAGTTTCTGACAGTGCTTCTGTCTAGATTTTAGATGAAGATATTCCCGTTTCCAACGAAATCGTTAGATCTATCCAAATATCCACTTACAGATTCTACAAAAAGAGAGTTTCCAAACTGCTCTATTTAAAGAAAGGTTGAACTCTGTTAGTTGAGGGCGCACACCACAAAGAAGTTTCTGAGAATGCTTTTGTCTAGATTTTATATGAAGATATTCCCGTTTCCAAAGAAATCTTTAGAGGTATCCAAATATCCAGTTACAGATTCTACAAAAAGAGAGTATCCAAACTGCTGTATCAAAAGAATGGTTGAACTCTGTTAGTTGAGGACACTCATCACAAAGAAGCTTCTGAGAATGCTTCTGTCTAGATTTTATATGAAGATATTCCCGTTTCCAACGAAATCTTCACAGTTATCCAAATATCCACTTGCAGATTATACCAAAAGATTGTTTCCAAACTGCTGTATCAAAAGAATGGTTGAGCTCCGTTAGTTGAGGACACTCATCACAAACAAGCTTTTGAGAATGCTTCTGTCTAGATTTTACATGAAGATATTCCCTTTTTCAACGAACTCTTCACAGTTATCCAAATATCCGCTTGCCGATTCTACAAAAAGAGTGTTTCCAAACGGCTGTATCAATAGAAAGGTTGAACTCTGTAAGTAGAGAAAACACATCACAAAGAAGTTTCTGAGAATGCTTCTTTCCAGATTTCATATGAAGATATTGCCGTTTCCAACGAAATCTTCAAAGTTATCCAAATATCCACTTGCAGATTCTACAAAAAGAGTGTTTCCAAACTACTGTATCAACAGAAAGGTTCAACTCTGGTAACTGAGTACACACATCCTGATTAAGTTTCTGAGAATCTTTCTGTCTCTTTTTTATGGGAAGATATTTCTGTTTTCACCGTAGGCCTGAATTCACTCAAAATGTCCACTTCCAGATACTACAAAAAGAGTGTTTCAAACCTGGTCTACGAAAGGGAATGTTCAGCTCTGTGACTTGAATGCAGATATCACAAAGCAGTTTCTGACAGTGCTTCTGTCTAGATTTTAGATGAAGATATTCCCGTTTCCAACGAAATCGATAGAGCTATCCAAATATCCACTTACAGATTCTACAAAAAGAGAGTTTCCAAACTGCTCTATTTAAAGAAAGGTTGAACTCTGTTAGTTGAGGACGCACACCACAAAGAAGTTTCTGAGAATGCTTTTGTCTAGATTTTATATGAAGATATTCCCGCTTCCAACGAAATCTTTAGAGGTATCCATATATCTACTTACAGATTCTACAAAAAGAGAGTATACAAACTGCTGTATCAAAAGAATGGTTGAACTCTGTTAGTTGAGGACACTCATCACAAAGAAGCTTCTGAGAATGCTTCTGTCTAGATTTTATATGAATATATTCCCGTTTCCAACGAAATCTTCACAGTTATCCAAATATCCACTTGCAGATTCTACCAAAAGAGTGTTTCCAAACTGCTGTATCAAAAGAAAGGCTGAACTCTGTAAGTAGAGAAATCACATCACAAAGAAGTTTCTGAGAATGCTTCTGTCCAGATTTCATATGAAGATATTGCCGTTTCCAACGAAATCTTCAAAGTTATGCAAATATCCACTTGCAGATTCTGCAAAAAGAGTGTTTCCAAACTACTGTATCAACAGAAAGGTTCACCTCTGGTAACTGTGTACACACATCCCGATTAAGTTTCTGAGAATCTTTCTGTCTCTTTTTTATGGGAAGATATTTCTGTTTTCACCGTAGGCCTGAATTCGCTCAAAATGTCCACTTCCAGATACTACAAAAAGAGTGTTTCAAACCTGGTCTACGAAAGGGAATGTTAAGCTCTGTGACTTGAATGCAGATATCACAAAGCAGTTTCTGACACTGCTTCTGTCTAGATTTAAGATGAAGTTATTCCCGTTTCCAACGAAATCGTTAGAGCTATCCAAATATCCACTTACAGATTCTACAAAAAGAGAGTTTCCAAACTGCTCTATTTAAAGAAAGGTTGAACTCTGTTAGTTGAGGACGCACACCACAAAGAAGTTTCTGAGAATGCTTTTGTCTAGATTTTATATGAAGATATTCCCGCTTCCAACGAAATCTTTAGAGGTATCCAAATATCCACTTACAGATTCTACAAAAAGAGAGTATCCAAACTGCTGTATCAAAAGAATGGTTGAACTCTGTTAGTTGAGGACACTCATCACAAAGAAGCTTCTGAGAATGCTTCTGTCTAGATTTTATATGAAGATATTCCCGTTTCCAACGAAATCTTCACAGTTATCCAAATATCCACTTGCAGATTCTACCAAAAGATTGTTTCCAAACTGCTGTATCAAAAGAATGGTTGAGCTCCGTTAGTTGAGGACACTCATCACAAACAAGCTTTTGAGAATGCTTCTGTCTAGATTTTACATGAAGATATTCCCGTTTTCAATGAACTCTTCGCAGTTATCCAAATATCCGCTTGCCGATTCTACAAAAAGAGTGTTTCCAAACGGCTGTATCAAAAGAAAGGTTGAACTCTGTAAGTAGAGAAAACATATCACAAAGAAGTTTCTGAGAATGCTTCTGTCCAGATTTCATATGAAGATATTGCCGTTTCCAATGAAATCTTCAAAGTTATCCAAATATCCACTTGCAGATTCTACAAAAAGAGTGTTTCCAAACTACTGTATCAACAGAAAGGTTCACCTCTGGTAACTGTGTACACACATCCTGATTAAGTTTCTGAGAATCTTTCTGTCTCTTTTTTATGGGAAGATATTTCTGTTTTCACCGTAGGCCTGAATTCACTCAAAATGTCCACTTCCAGATACTACAAAAAGAGTGTTTCAAACCTGGTCTACGAAAGGGAATGTTCAGCTCTGTGACTTGAATGCAGATATCACAAAGCAGTTTCTGACAGTGCTTCTGTCTAGATTTTAGATGAAGATATTCCCGTTTACAATGAAATCGTTAGAGCTATCCAAATATCCACTTACAGATTCTACAAAAAGAGAGTTTCCAAACTGCTCTATTTAAAGAAAGGTTGAACTCTGTTAGTTGAGGACGCACACCACAAAGAAGTTTCTGAGAAAGCTTTTGTATAGATTTTATATGAAGATATTCCCACTTCCAACGAAATCTTTAGAGGTATCCAAATATCCACTTACAGATTCTACAAAAGGAGAGTATCCAAACGGCTGTATCAAAAGAATGGTTGAACTCTGTTAGTTGAGGACACTCATCACAAAGAAGCTTCTGAGAATGCTTCTGTCCAGATTTTATATGAAGATATTCCCTTTTCCAACGAAATCTTCACAGTTATCCAAATATCCACTTGCAGATTCTACCAAAAGAGTGTTTCCAAACTGCTGTATCAAAAGAATGGTTGAGCTCCGTTAGTTGAGGACACTCATCACAAACAAGCTTTTGAGAATGCTTCTGTCTAGATTTTATATGAAGATATTCCTGTTTCCAACGAACTCTTCACAGTTATCCAAATATCCACTTGCCGATTCTACAAAAAGAGTGTTTCCAAACTGCTGTATCAAAAGAAAGGTTGAATTCTGTAAGTAGAGAAAACACATTACAAAGAAGTTTCTGAGAATGCTTCTGTCTAGATTTCATATGAAGATATACCCGTTTCCAACGAAATCTTCAAAGTTATCCAAATATCCACTTGCAGATTCTACAAAAAGTGTGTTTCCAAACTACTGTATCAACAGAAAGGTTCACCTCTGGTAACTGAGTAAACACATCATGATTAAGTTTCTGAGAATCTTTCTGTCTCTTTTTTATGGGAAGATATTTCTGTTTTCACAGTAGGCCTGAATTCGCTCAAAATGTCCACTACCAGATACTAAAAAAAGACTGTTTCAAACCTGGTCTACGAAAGGGAATGTTCAGCTCTTTGACTTGAATGCAGATATCACAAAGCAGTTTCTGACAGTGCTTCAGTCTAGATTTTAGATGAAGATATTCCCTTTTCCAACGAAATCGTTAGAGCTATCCAAATATCCACTTACAGATTCTACAAAAAGAGAGTTTCCAAACTGCTCTATTTAAAGAAAGGTTGAACTCTGTTAGTTGAGGACGCACACCACAAAGAAGTTTCTGAGAATGCTTTTGTCTATATTTTATATGAAGATATTCCCGTTTCCAAAGAAATCTTTACAGGTATCCAAATATCCAGTTACAGATTCTATAAAAAGAGAGTATCCAAACTGCTGTATCAAAAGAATGGTTGAACTCTGTTAGTTGAGGACACTCATCACAAAGAAGCTTCTGAGAATGCTTCTGTCTAGATTTTATATGAAGATATTCCCGTTTCCAACGAAATCTTCACAGTTATCCAAATATCCACTTGCAGATTCTACCAAAAGATTGTTTCCAAACTGCTGTATCAAAAGAATGGTTGAGCTCCGTTAGTTGAGGACACTCATCACAAACAAGCTTTTGAGAATGCTTCTGTCTAGATTTTACATGAAGATATTCCCGTTTCCAACGAACTCTTCGCAGTTATCCAAATATCCGCTTGCCGATTCTACAAAAAGAGTGTTTCCAAACGGCTGTATCAAAAGAAAGGTTGAACTCTGTAAGTAGAGAAAACATATCACAAAGAAGTTTCTGAGAATGCTTCTGTCCAGATTTCATATGAAGATATTGCCGTTTCCAATGAAATCTTCAAAGTTATCCAAATATCCACTTGCAGATTCTACAAAAAGAGTGTTTCCAAACTACTGTATCAACAGAAAGGTTCACCTCTGGTAACTGTGTACACACATCCTGATTAAGTTTCTGAGAATCTTTCTGTCTCTTTTTTATGGGAAGATATTTCTGTTTTCACCGTAGGCCTGAATTCACTCAAAATGTCCACTTCCAGATACTACAAAAAGAGTGTTTCAAACCTGGTCTACGAAAGGGAATGTTCAGCTCTGTGACTTGAATGCAGATATCACAAAGCAGTTTCTGACAGTGCTTCTGTCTAGATTTTAGATGAAGATATTCCCGTTTCCAATGAAATCGTTAGAGCTATCCAAATATCCACTTACAGATTCTACAAAAAGAGAGTTTCCAAACTGCTCTATTTAAAGAAAGTTTGAACTCTGTTAGTTGAGGACGCACACCACAAAGAAGTTTCTGAGAAAGCTTTTGTATAGATTTTATATGAAGATATTCCCACTTCCAACGAAATCTTTAGAGGTATCCAAATATCCACTTACAGATTCTACAAAAGGAGAGTATCCAAACGGCTGTATCAAAAGAATGGTTGAACTCTGTTAGTTGAGGACACTCATCACAAAGAAGCTTCTGAGAATGCTTCTGTCCAGATTTTATATGAAGATATTCCCTTTTCCAACGAAATCTTCACAGTTATCCAAATATCCACTTGCAGATTCTACCAAAAGAGTGTTTCCAAACTGCTGTATCAAAAGAATGGTTGAGCTCCGTTAGTTGAGGACACTCATCACAAACAAGCTTTTGAGAATGCTTCTGTCTAGATTTTATATGAAGATATTCCCGTTTCCAACGAACTCTTCACAGTTATCCAAATATCCACTTGCCGATTCTACAAAAAGAGTGTTTCCAAACTGCTGTATCAAAAGAAAGGTTGAACTCTGTAAGTAGAGAAAACACATTACAAAGAAGTTTCTGAGAATGCTTCTGTCTAGATTTCATATGAAGATATACCCGTTTCCAACGAAATCTTCAAAGTTATCCAAATATCCACTTGCAGATTCTACAAAAAGTGTGTTTCCAAACTACTGTATCAACAGAAAGGTTCACCTCTGGTAACTGAGTAAACACATCATGATTAAGTTTCTGAGAATCTTTCTGTCTCTTTTTTATGGGAAGATATTTCTGTTTTCACCGTAGGCCTGAATTCGCTCAAAATGTCCACTACCAGATACTAAAAAAAGACTGTTTCAAACCTGGTCTACGAAAGGGAATGTTCAGCTCTGTGACTTGAATGCAGATATCACAAAGCAGTTTCTGACAGTGCTTCAGTCTAGATTTTAGATGAAGATATTCCCTTTTCCAACGAAATCGTTAGAGCTATCCAAATATCCACTTACAGATTCTACAAAAAGAGAGTATCCAAACTGCTGTATCAAAAGAATGGTTGAACTCTGTTAGTTGAGGACACTCATCACAAAGAAGCTTCTGAGAATGCTTCTGTCTAGATTTTATATGAAGATATTCCCGTTTCCAACGAAATCTTCACAGTTATCCAAATATCCACTTGGAGATCCTACCAAAAGAGTGTTTCCAAACTGCTGTATCAAAAGAATGGTTGAGCTCCGTTAGTTGACGACACTCATCACAAACAAGCTTTTGAGAAAGCTTCTGTCTAGATTTTATATGAAGATATTCCCGTTTCCAACGAAATCTTCAAAGTTATCCAAATATCCACCTTCAGATTCTACAAAAAGAGTGTTTCCAAACTACTGTATCAACAGAAAGGTTCAACTCTGGTAACTGAGTACACACATCCCGATTAAGTTTCTGAGAATCTTTCTGTCTCTTTTTTATGGGAAGATATTTCTGTTTTCACCGTAGGCCTGAATTCGCTCAAAATGTCCACTTCCAGATACTACAAAAAGAGTGTTTCAAACCTGGTCTACGAAAGGGAATGTTCAGCTCTGTGACTTGAATGCAGATATCACAAAGCAGTTTCTGACAGTGCTTCTGTCTAGATTTTAGATGAAGATATTCCCGTTTCCAACGAAATCGTTAGATCTATCCAAATATCCACTTACAGATTCTACAAAAAGAGAGTTTCCAAACTGCTCTATTTAAAGAAAGGTTGAACTCTGTTAGTTGAGGACGCACACCACAAAGAAGTTTCTGAGAATGCTTTTGTCTAGATTTTTTATGAAAATATTCCCGTTTCCAAAGAAATCTTTAGAGGTATCCAAATATCCAGTTACAGATTCTACAAAAAGAGAGTATCCAAACTGCTGTATCAAAAGAATGGTTGAACTCTGTTAGTTGAGGATACTCATCACAAAGAAGCTTCTGAGAATTATTCTGTCTAGATTTTATATGAAGATATTCCCGTTTCCAACGAAATCTTCACAGTTATCCAAATATCCACTTGCAGATTATACCAAAAGAGTGTTTCCAAACTGCTGTATCAAAAGAATGGTTGAGCTCCGTTAGTTGAGGACACTCATCACAAACAAGCTTTTGAGAATGCTTCTGTCTAGATTTTACATGAAGATATTCCCGTTTTCAACGAACTCTTCACAGTTATCCAAATATCCGCTTGCCGATTCTACAAAAAGAGTGTTTCCAAACGGCTGTATCAATAGAAAGGTTGAACTCTGTAAGTAGAGAAAACACATCACAAAGAAGTTTCTGAGAATGCTTCTTTCCAGATTTCATATGAAGATATTGCCGTTTCCAACGAAATCTTCAAAGTTATCCAAATATCCACTTGCAGATTCTACAAAAAGAGTGTTTCCACACTACTGTATCAACAGAAAGGTTCAACTCTGGTAACTGAGTACACACATCCTGATTAAGTTTCTGAGAATCTTTCTGTCTCTTTTTTATGGGAAGATATTTCTGTTTTCACCGTAGGCCTGAATTCGCTCAAAATGTCCACTTCCAGATACTACAAAAAGAGGGTTTCAAACCTGGTCTACGAAAGGGAATGTTCAGCTCTGTGACTTGAATGCAGATATCACAAAGCAGTTTCTGACAGTGCTTCTGTCTAGATTTTAGATGAAGATATTCCCGTTTCCAACGAAATCGATAGAGCTATCCAAATATCCACTTACAGATTCTACAAAAAGAGAGTTTCCAAACTGCTCTATTTAAAGAAAGGTTGAACTCTGTTAGTTGAGGACGCACACCACAAAGAAGTTTCTGAGAATGCTTTTGTCTAGATTTTATATGAAGATATTCGCGCTTCCAACGAAATCTTTAGAGGTATCCATATATCCACTTACAGATTCTACAAAAAGAGAGTATACAAACTGCTGTATCAAAAGAATGGTTGAACTCTGTTAGTTGAGGACACTCATCACAAAGAAGCTTCTGAGAATGCTTCTGTCTAGATTTTATATGAAGATATTCCCGTTTCCAACGAAATCTTCACAGTTATCCAAATATCCACTTGCAGATTCTACCAAAAGAGTGTTTCCAAACTGCTGTATCAAAAGAAAGGCTGAACTCTGTAAGTAGAGAAATCACATCACAAAGAAGTTTCTGAGAATGCTTCTGTCCAGATTTCATATGAAGATATTGCCGTTTCCAACGAAATCTTCAAAGTTATGCAAATATCCACTTGCAGATTCTGCAAAAAGAGTGTTTCCAAACTACTGTATCAACAGAAAGGTTCACCTCTGGTAACTGTGTACACACATCCTGATTAAGTTTCTGAGAATCTTTCTGTCTCTTTTTTATGGGAAGATATTTCTGTTTTCACCGTAGGCCTGAATTCGCTCAAAATGTCCACTTCCAGATACTACAAAAAGAGTGGTTCAAACCTGGTCTATGAAAGGGAATGTTCAGCTCTGTGACTTGAATGCAGATATCACAAAGCAGTTTCTGACACTGCTTCTGTCTAGATTTAAGATGAAGTTATTCCCGTTTCCAACGAAATCGTTAGAGCTATCCAAATATCCACTTACAGATTCTACAAAAAGAGAGTTTCCAAACTGCTCTATTTAAAGAAAGGTTGAACTCTGTTAGTTGAGGACGCACACCACAAAGAAGTTTCTGAGAATCCTTTTGTCTAGATTTTATATGAAGATATTCCCGCTTCCAACGAAATCTTTAGAGGTATCCAAATATCCACTTACAGATTCTACAAAAAGAGAGTATCCAAACTGCTGTATCAAAAGAATGGTTGAACTCTGTTAGTTGAGGACACTCATCACAAAGAAGCTTCTGAGAATGCTTCTGTCTAGATTTTATATGAAGATATTCCCGTTTCCAACGAACTCTTCACAGTTATCCAAATATCCACTTGCCGATTCTTCAAAAAGAGTGTTTCCAAACTGCTGTATCAAAAGAAAGGTTGAACTCTGTAAGTAGAGAAAACACATCACAAAGAAGTTTCTGAGAATGCTTCTGTCTAGATTTCATATGAAGATATACCCGTTTCCAACGAAATCTTCAAAGTTATCCAAATATCCACTTGCAGATTCTACAAAAAGTGTGTTTCCAAACTACTGTATCAACAGAAAGGTTCACCTCTGGTAACTGAGTAAACACATCATGATTAAGTTTCTGAGAATCTTTCTGTCTCTTTTTTATGGGAAGATATTTCTGTTTTCACCGTAGGCCTGAATTCGCTCAAAATGTCCACTACCAGATACTAAAAAAAGACTGTTTGAAACCTGGTCTACGAAAGGGAATGTTCAGCTCTGTGACTTGAATGCAGATATCACAAAGCAGTTTCTGACAGTGCTTCAGTCTAGATTTTAGATGAAGATATTCCCTTTTCCAACGAAATCGTTAGAGCTATCCAAATATCCACTTACAGATTCTACAAAAAGAGATTATCCAAACTGCTGTATCAAAACAATGGTTGAACTCTGTTAGTTGAGGACACTCATCACAAAGAAGCTTCTGAGAATGCTTCTGTCTAGATTTTATATGAAGATATTCCCGTTTCCAATGAAATCTTCACAGTTATCCAAATATCCACTTGGAGATCCTACCAAAACAGTGTTTCCAAACTGCTGTATCAAAAGAATGGTTGAGCTCCGTTAGTTGAGGACACTCATCACAAACAAGCTTTTGAGAATGCTTCTGTCTAGATTTTACATGAAGATATTCCCGTTTCCAACGAACTCTTCACAGTTATCCATATATCCACTTGCTGATTCTACCAAAAGATTGTTTCCAAACTGCTGTATCAAAAGAAAGGTTGAACTCTGTAAGTAGAGAAAACACATCACAAAGAAGTTTCTGAGAATGCTTCTGTCTAGATTTCATATGAAGATATACCCGTTTCCAACGAAATCTTCAAAGTTATCCAAATATCCACTTGCAGATTCTACAAAAAGTGTGTTTGCAAACTACTGTATCAACAGAAAGGTTCACCTCTGGTAACTGAGTAAACACATCATGATTAAGTTTCTGAGAATCTTTCTGTCTCTTTTTTATGGGAAGATATTTCTGTTTTCACCGTAGGCCTGAATTCGCTCAAAATGTCCAATACCAGATACTAAAAAAAGAGTGTTTCAAACCTGGTCTACGAAAGGGAATATTCAGCTCTGTGACTTGAATGCAGATATCACAAAGCAGTTTCTGACAGTGCTTCAGTCTAGATTTAAGATGAAGATATTCCCTTTTCCAACGAAATCGTTAGAGCTATCCAAATATCCACTTACAGATTCTACAAAAAGAGAGTATCCAAACTGCTGTATCAAAAGAATGGTTGAACTCTGTTAGTTGAGGACACTCATCACAAAGAAGCTTCTGAGAATGCTTCTGTCTAGATTTTATATGAAGATATTCCCGTTTCCAACGAAATCTTCACAGTTATCCAAATATCCACTTGGAGATCCTACCAAAAGAGTGTTTCCAAACTGCTGTATCAAAAGAATGGTTGAGCTCCGTTAGTTGAGGACACTCATCACAAACAAGCTTTTGAGAAAGCTTCTGTCTAGATTTTATATGAAGATATTCCCGTTTCCAACGAAATCTTCAAAGTTATCCAAATATCCACTTGCAGATTCAACAAAAAGAGTGTTTCCAAACTACTGTATCAACAGAAAGGTTCAAATCTGGTAACTGAGTACACACATCCCGATTAAGTTTCTGAGAATCTTTCTGTCTCTTTTTTATGGGAAGATATTTCTGTTTTCACCGTAGGCCTGAATTCGCTCAAAATGTCCACTTCCAGATACTACAAAAAGAGTGTTTCAAACCTGGTCTACGAAAGGGAATGTTCAGCTCTGTGACTTGAATGCAGATATCACAAAGCAGTTTCTGACAGTGCTTCTGTCTAGATTTTAGATGAAGATATTCCCGTTTCCAACGAAATCGTTAGAGCTATCCAAATATCCACTTACAGATTCTACAAAAAGAGAGTTTCCAAACTGCTCTATTTAAAGAAAGGTTGAACTCTGTTAGTTGAGGACGCACACCACAAAGAAGTTTCTGAGAATGATTGGTCTAGATTTTATATGAAGATATTCCCGTTTCCAAAGAAATCTTTAGAGGTATCCAAATATCCAGTTACAGATTCTACAAAAAGAGAGTATCCAAACTGCTGTATCAAAAGAATGGTTGAACTCTGTTAGTTGAGGACACTCATCACAAAGAAGCTTCTGAGAATGCTTCTGTCTAGATTTTATATGAAGATATTCCCGTTTCCTACGAAATCTTCACAGTTATCCAAATATCCACTTGCAGATTCTACCAAAAGATTGTTTCCAAACTGCTGTATCAAAAGAATGGTTGAGCTCCGTTAGTTGAGGACACTCATCACAAACAAGCTTTTGAGAATGCTTCTGTCTAGATTTTATATGAAGATATTCCCGTTTTCAACGAACTCTTCGCAGTTATCCAAATATCCACTTGCCGATTCTACAAAAAGAGTGTTTCCAAACTGCTGTATCAAAAGAAAGGTTGAACTCTGTAAGTAGAGAAAACACATCACAAAGAAGTTTCTGAGAATGCTTCTGTCCAGATTTCATATGAAGATATTGCCGTTTCCAACGAAATCTTCAAAGTTATCCAAATATCCACTTGCATATTCTACAAAAAGAGTGTTTCCACACTACTGTATCAACAGAAAGGTTCAACTCTGGTAACTGAGTACACACATCCTGATTAAGTTACTGAGAATCTTTCTGTCTCTTTTTTATGGGAAGATATTTCTGTTTTCACCGTAGGCCTGAATTCGCTCAAAATGTCCACTTCCAGATACTACAAAAAGAGGGTTTCAAACCTGGTCTACGAAAGGGAATGTTCAGCTCTGTGACTTGAATGCAGATATCACAAAGCAGTTTCTGACAGTGCTTCTGTCTAGATTTTAGATGAAGATATTCCCGTTTCCAAGGAAATCGTTAGAGCTATCCAAATATCCACTTACAGATTCTACAAAAAGAGAGTTTCCAAACTGCTCTATTTAAAGAAAGGTTGAACTCTGTTAGTTGAGGACGCACATCACAAAGAAGTTTCTGAGAATGCTTTTGTCTAGATTTTATATGAAGATATTCGCGCTTCCAACGAAATCTTTAGAGGTATCCAAATATCCACTTACAGATTCTACAAAAAGAGAGTATCCAAACTGCTGTATCAAAAGAATGGTTGAACTCTGTTAGTTGAGGACACTCATCACAAAGAAGCTTCTGAGAATGCTTCTGTCTAGATTTTACATGAAGATATTCCCGTTTCCAACGAAATCTTCACAGTTATCCAAATATCCACTTGCAGATTCTACCAAAAGAGTGTTTCCAAACTGCTGTATCAAAAGAATGGTTGAGCTCCGTTAGTTGAGGACACTCATCACAAACAAGCTTTTGAGAATGCTTCTGTGTAGATTTTACATGAAGATATTCCCGTTTCCAACGAACTCTTCAAAGTTATCCAAATATCCACTTGCTGATTCTACAAAAAGAGTGTTTCCAAACTGCTGTATCAAAAGAAAGGTTGAACTCTGTTAGTAGAGAAAACACATCACAAAGAAGTTTCTGAGAATGCTTCTGTCTATATTTTATATGAAGATATTCCCGTTTCCAACGAAATCTTCAAAGTTATCCAAATATCCACTTTCAGATTCTACAAAAAGAGTGTTTACAAACTACTGTATCAACAGAAAGGTTCAACTCTGGTAACTGAGTACACACATCCCGATTAAGTTTCTGAGAATCTTTCTGTCTCTTTTTATGGGAAGATATTTCTGTTTTCACCGTAGGCCTGAATTCGCTCAAAATGTCCACTTCCAGATACTACAAAAAGAGTGTTTCAAACCTGGTCTACGAAAGGGAATGTTCAGCTCTGTGACTTGAATGCAGATATCACAAAGCAGTTTCTGGCAGTGCTTCTGTCTAGATTTTAGATGAACATATTCCCGTTTCCAACGAAATCGTTAGAGCTATCCAAATATCCACTTACAGATTCTACAAAAAGAGAGTTTCCAAACTGCTCTATTTAAAGAAAGGTTGAACTCTGTTAGTTGAGGACGCACACCACAAAGAAGTTTCTGAGAATGCTTTTGTCTAGATTTTATATGAAGATATTCGCGCTTCCAACGAAATCTTTAGAGGTATCCATATATCCACTTACAGATTCTACAAAAAGAGAGTATACAAACTGCTGTATCAAAAGAATGGTTGAACTCTGTTAGTTGAGGACACTCATCACAAAGAAGCTTCTGAGAATGCTTCTGTCTAGATTTTATATGAAGATATTCCCGTTTCCAATGAAATCTTCACAGTTATCCAAATATCCACTTGCAGATTCTACCAAAAGAGTGTTTCCAAACTGCTGTATCAAAAGAAAGGCTGAACTCTGTAAGTAGAGAAAACACATCACAAAGAAGTTTCTGAGAATGCTTCTGTCCAGATTTCATATGAAGATATTGCCGTTTCCAACGAAATCTTCAAAGTTATCCAAATATCCACTTGCAGATTCTACAAAAAGTGTGTTTCCAAACTACTGTATCAACAGAAAGGTTCACCTCTGGTAACTGAGTAAACACATCATGATTAAGTTTCTGAGAATCTTTCTGTCTCTTTTTTATGGGAAGATATTTCTGTTTTCACCGTAGGCCTGAATTCGCTCAA
This sequence comes from Gorilla gorilla gorilla, assembly GCF_029281585.2. Lineage (NCBI taxonomy): Eukaryota > Metazoa > Chordata > Mammalia > Primates > Hominidae > Gorilla > Gorilla gorilla. Next base: position 27,189,066 of record NC_073236.2, on the reverse strand, counting down.
AATGTCCACTACCAGATACTAAAAAAAGAGTGTTTCAAACCTGGTCTACGAAAGGGAATATTCAGCTCTGTGACTTGAATGCAGATATCACAAAGCAGTTTCTGACAGTGCTTCAGTCTAGATTTAAGATGAAGATATTCCCTTTTCCAACGAAATCGTTAGAGCTATCCAAATATCCACTTACAGATTCTACAAAAAGAGAGTATCCAAACTGCTGTATCAAAAGAATGGTTGAACTCTGTTAGTTGAGGACACTCATCACAAAGAAGCTTCTGAGAATGCTTCTGTCTAGATTTTATATGAAGATATTCCCGTTTCCAACGAAATCTTCACAGTTATCCAAATATCCACTTGGAGATCCTACCAAAAGAGTGTTTCCAAACTGCTGTATCAAAAGAATGGTTGAGCTCCGTTAGTTGAGGACACTCATCACAAACAAGCTTTTGAGAAAGCTTCTGTCTAGATTTTATATGAAGATATTCCCGTTTCCAACGAAATCTTCAAAGTTATCCAAATATCCACTTGCAGATTCAACAAAAAGAGTGTTTCCAAACTACTGTATCAACAGAAAGGTTCAAATCTGGTAACTGAGTACACACATCCCGATTAAGTTTCTGAGAATCTTTCTGTCTCTTTTTTATGGGAAGATATTTCTGTTTTCACCGTAGGCCTGAATTCGCTCAAAATGTCCACTTCCAGATACTACAAAAAGAGTGTTTCAAACCTGGTCTACGAAAGGGAATGTTCAGCTCTGTGACTTGAATGCAGATATCACAAAGGAGTTTCTGACAGTGCTTCTGTCTAGATTTTAGATGAAGATATTCCCGTTTCCAACGAAATCGTTAGAGCTATCCAAATATCCACTTACAGATTCTACAAAAAGAGAGTTTCCAAACTGCTCTATTTAAAGAAAGGTTGAACTCTGTTAGTTGAGGACGCACACCACAAAGAAGTTTCTGAGAATGATTGGTCTAGATTTTATATGAAGATATTCCCGTTTCCAAAGAAATCTTTAGAGGTATCCAAATATCCAGTTACAGATTCTACAAAAAGAGAGTATCCAAACTGCTGTATCAAAAGAATGGTTGAACTCCGTTAGTTGAGGACACTCATCACAAAGAAGCTTCTGAGAATGCTTCTGTCTAGATTTTATATGAAGATATTCCCGTTTCCAACGAAATCTTCACAGTTATCCAAATATCCACTTGCAGATTCTACCAAAAGATTGTTTCCAATCTGCTGTATCAAAAGAATGGTTGAGCTCCGTTAGTTGAGGACACTCATCACAAACAAGCTTTTGAGAATGCTTCTGTCTAGGTTTTATATGAAGATATTCCCGTTTTCAACGAACTCTTCGCAGTTATCCAAATATCCACTTGCCGATTCTACAAAAAGAGTGTTTCCAAACTGCTGTATCAAAAGAAAGGTTGAACTCTGTAAGTAGAGAAAACACATCACAAAGAAGTTTCTGAGAATGCTTCTGTCCAGATTTCATATGAAGATATTGCCGTTTCCAACGAAATCTTCAAAGTTATCCAAATATCCACTTGCAGATTCTACAAAAAGAGTGTTTCCACACTACTGTATCAACAGAAAGGTTCAACTCTGGTAACTGAGTACACACATCCTGATTAAGTTTCTGAGAATCTTTCTGTCTCTTTTTTATGGGAAGATATTTCTGTTTTCACCATAGGCCTGAATTCGCTCAAAATGTCCACTTCCAGATACTACAAAAAGAGGGTTTCAAACCTGGTCTACGAAAGGGAATGTTCAGCTCTGTGACTTGAATGCAGATATCACAAAGCAGTTTCTGACAGTGCTTCTGTCTAGATTTTAGATGAAGATATTCCCGTTTCCAAGGAAATCGTTAGAGCTATCCAAATATCCACTTACAGATTCTACAAAAAGAGAGTTTCCAAACTGCTCTATTTAAAGAAAGGTTGAACTCTGTTAGTTGAGGACGCACACCACAAAGAAGTTTCTGAGAATGCTTTTGTCTAGATTTTATATGAAGATATTCGCGCTTCCAACGAAATCTTTAGAGGTATCCTAATATCCACTTACAGATTCTACAAAAAGAGAGTATCCAAACTGCTGTATCAAAAGAATGGTTGAACTCTGTTAGTTGAGGACACTCATCACAAAGAAGCTTCTGAGAATGCTTCTGTCTAGATTTTACATGAAGATATTCCCGTTTCCAACGAAATCTTCAGAGTTATCCAAATATCCACTTGCAGATTCTACCAAAAGAGTGTTTCCAAACTGCTGTATCAAAAGAATGGTTGAGCTCCGTTAGTTGAGGACACTCATCACAAACAAGCTTTTGAGAATGCTTCTGTGTAGATTTTACATGAAGATATTCCCGTTTCCAACGAACTCTTCAAAGTTATCCAAATATCCACTTGCTGATTCTACAAAAAGAGTGTTTCCAAACTGCTGTATCAAAAGAAAGGTTGAACTCTGTTAGTAGAGAAAACACATCACAAAGAAGTTTCTGAGAATGCTTCTGTCTATATTTTATATGAAGATATTCCCGTTTCCAACGAAATCTTCAAAGTTATCCAAATATCCACTTGCAGATTCTACAAAAAGAGTGTTTACAAACTACTGTATCAACAGAAAGGTTCAACTCTGGTAACTGAGTACACACATCCCGATTAAGTTTCTGAGAATCTTTCTGTCTCTTTTTATGGGAAGATATTTCTGTTTTCACCGTAGGCCTGAATTCGCTCAAAATGTCCACTTCCAGATACTACAAAAAGAGTGTTTCAAACCTGGTCTACGAAAGGGAATGTTCAGCTCTGTGACTTGAATGCAGATATCACAAAGCAGTTTCTGGCAGTGCTTCTGTCTAGATTTTAGATGAACATATTCCCGTTTCCAACGAAATCGTTAGAGCTATCCAAATATCCACTTACAGATTCTACAAAAAGAGAGTTTCCAAACTGCTCTATTTAAAGAAACGTTGAACTCTGTTAGTTGAGGACGCACACCACAAAGAAGTTTCTGAGAATGCTTTTGTCTAGATTTTATATGAAGATATTCGCGCTTCCAACGAAATCTTTAGAGGTATCCAAATATCCTGTTACAGATTCTACAAAAAGAGAGTATCCAAACTGCTGTATCAAAAGAATGGTTGAACTCTGTTAGTTGAGGACACTCATCACAAAGAAGCTTCTGAGAATGCTTCTGTCTAGATTTTACATGAAGATATTCCCGTTTCCAACGAAATCTTCACAGTTATCCAAATATCCACTTGCAGATTCTACCAAAAGAGTGTTTCCAAACTGCTGTATCAAAAGAATGGTTGAGCTCCGTTAGTTGAGGACACTCATCACAAACAAGCTTTTGAGAATGCTTCTGTCTAGATTTTATATGAAGATATTCCCGTTTCCAACGAACTCTTCAGAGTTATCCAAATATCCACTTGCTGATTCTATAAAAAGAGTGTTTCCAAACTGCTGTATCAAAAGAAAGGTTGAACTCTGTTAGTAGAGAAAACACATCACAAAGAAGTTTCTGAGAATGCTTCTGTCTATATTTTATATGAAGATATTCCCGTTTCCAACGAAATCTTCAAAGTTATCCAAATATCCACTTGCAGATTCTACAAAAAGAGTGTTTCCAAACTACTGTATCAACAGAAAGGTTCAACTCTGGTAACTGAGTACACACATCCTGATTAAGTTTCTGAGAATCTTTCTGTCTCTTTTTTATGGGAAGATATTGCTGTTTTCACCTTTGGCCTGAATTCGCTCAAAATGTCCACTTCCAGATACTACAAAAAGAGTGTTTCAAACCTGGTCTATGAAAGGGAATGTTCAGCTCTGTTACTTGAATGCAGATATCACAAAGCAGTTTCTGACAGTGCTTCTGTCTAGATTTTAGATGAAGATATTCCCGTTTCCTACGAAATCGTTAGAGCTATCCAAATATCCACTTACAGATTCTACAAAAAGAGAGTTTCCAAACTGCTCTATTTAAAGAAAGGTTGAACTGTGTTAGTTGAGGACGCACACCACAAAGATGTTTCTGAGAATGCTTTTGTCTAGATTTTACATGAAGATATTCCCGTTTCCAACGAAATCTTTAGAGGTATCCAAATATCCGGTTACAGATTCTACAAAAACAGAGTATCCAAACTGCTGTATCAAAAGAATGGTTGAACTCTGTTAGTTGAGGACACTCATCACAAAGAAGTTTCTGAGAATGCTTCTGTCTAGATTTTATATGGAGATATTCCCGTTTCCAACGAAATCTTCACAGTTATCCAAATATCCACTTGCAGATTCTACCAAAAGAGTGTTTCCAAACTGCTGTATCAAAAGAATGGTTGAGCTCCGTTAGTTGAGGACACTCATCACAAACAAGCTTTTGAGAATGCTTCTGTCTAGATTTTATATGAAGATATTCCCGTTTCCAAAGAACTCTTCACACTTATCCAAATATCCACTTGCCGATTCTGCAAAAAGAGTGTTTCCAAACTGCTGTATCAAAAGAAAGGTTGAACTCTGTAAGTAGAGAAAACACATCACAAAGAAGTTTCTGAGAATGCTTCTGTCTATATTTTATATGAAGATATTCCCGTTTCCAACGAACTCTTCAGAGTTATCCAAATATCCACTTGCTGATTCTACAAGAAGAGTGTTTCCAAACTGCTGTATCAAAGGAAAGGTTGAACTCTGTTAGTAGAGAAAACACATCACAAAGAAGTTTCTGAGAATGCTTCTGTCTATATTTTATATGAAGATATTCCCGTTTCCAACGAAATCTTCAAAGTTATCCAAATATCCACTTGCAGATTCTACAAAAAGAGTGTTTACAAACTACTGTTTCAACAGAAAGGTTCAACTCTGGTAACTGAGTACACACATCCCGATTAAGTTTCTGAGAATCTTTCTGTCTCTTTTTTATGGGAAGATATTTCTGTTTTCACCGTAGGCCTGAATTCGCCCAAAATGTCCACTTCCAGATACTACAAAAAGAGTGTTTGAAACCTGGTCTACGAAAGGGAATGTTCAGCTCTGTGACTTGAATGCAGATATCACAAAGCAGTTTCTGACAGTGCTTCTGTCTAGATTTTAGATGAAGATATTCCCGTTTCCAACGAAATCGTTAGAGCTATCCAAATATCCACTTACTTATTCTACAAAAAGAGAGTTTCCAAACTGCTCTATTTAAAGAAAGGTTGAACTCTGTTAGATGAGGACGCACACCACAAAGAAGTTTCTGAGAATGCTTTTGTCTAGATTTTATATGAAGATATTCCCGTTTCCAAAGAAATCTTTAGAGGTATCCAAATATCCACTTACAGATTCTACAAAAAGAGAGTATCCAAACTGCTGTATCAAAAGAATGGTTGAACTCTGTTAGTTGAGGACACTCATCACAAAGAAGCTTCTGAGAATGCTTCTGTCTAGATTTTATATGAAGATATTCCCGTTTCCAACGAAATCTTCACAGTTATCCAAATATCCACTTGCAGATTCTACCAAAAGAGTGTTTCCAAACTGCTGTATCAAAAGAATGGTTGAGCTCCGTTAGTTGAGGACACTCATCACAAACAAGCTTTTGAGAATGCTTCTGTCTTGATTTTATATGAAGATATTCCCGTTTCCAACGAACTCTTCACTGTTATCCTAATATCCACTTGCCGATTCTACAAAAAGAGTGTTTCCAAACTGCTGTTTCAAAAGAAAGGCTGAACTCTGTAAGTAGAGAAAACACATCACAAAGAAGTTTCTGAGAATGCTTCTGTCTAGATTTTATATGAAGATATTCCCGTTTCCAACGAAATCTTCAAAGTTATCCAAATATCCACTTGCAGATTCTACAAAAAGAGTGTTTCCAAACTACTGTATCAACAGAAAGGTTCAACTCTGGTAACTGAGTACACACATCCTGATTAAGTTTCTGAGAATCTTTCTGTCTCTTTTTTATGGGAAGATATTGCTGTTTTCACCGTAGGCCTGAATTCGCTCAAAATGTCCACTTCCAGATACTACAAAAAGAGTGTTTCAAACCTGGTCTCTGAAAGGGAATGTTCAGCTCTGTGACTTGAATGCAGATATCATAAAGCAGTTTCTGACAGTGCTTCTGTCTAGATTTTAGATGAAGATATTCCCGTTTCCTACGAAATCGTTAGAGCTATCCAAATATCCACTTACAGATTCTACAAAAAGAGAGTTTCCAAACTGCTCTATTTAAAGAAAGGTTGAACTGTGTTAGTTGAGGACGCACACCACAAAGATGTTTCTGAGAATGCTTTTGTCTAGATTTTACATGAAGATATTCCCGTTTCCAACGAAATCTTTAGAGGTATCCAAATATCCGGTTACAGATTCTACAAAAACAGAGTATCCAAACTGCTGTATCAAAAGAATGGTTGAACTCTGTTAGTTGAGGACACTCATCACAAAGAAGTTTCTGAGAATGCTTCTGTCTAGATTTCATATGGAGATATTCCCGTTTCCAACAAAATCTTCACAGTTATCCAAATATCCACTTGCAGATTCTACCAAAAGTGTGTTTCCAAACTGCTGTATCAAAAGAATGGTTGAGCTCCGTTAGTTGAGGACACTCATCACAAACAAGCTTTTGAGAATGCTTCTGTCTAGATTTTATATGAAGATATTCCCGTTTCCAACGAACTCTTCACAGTTATCCAAATATCCACTTGCCGATTCTACAAAAAGAGTGTTTCCAAACTGCCGTATCAAAAGAAATGTTGAACTCTGTAAGTAGAGAAAACACATCACAAAGAAGTTTCTGAGAATGCTTCTGTCTAGATTTTATATGAAGATATTCCCGTTTCCAACGAAATCTTCAAAGTTATCCAAATATGCAGTTGCAGATTCTACAAAAAGAGTGTTTCCAAACTACTGTATCAACAGAAAGGTTCAACTCTGGTAACTGAGTACACACATCCCGATTCAGTTTCTGAGAATCTTTCTGTCTCTTTTTTATGGGAAGATATTTCTGTTTTCACCGTAGGACTGAATTCGCTCAAAATGTCCACTTCCAGATACTAGAAAAAGAGTGTTTCAAACCTGGTCTATGAAAGGGAATGTTCAGCTCTGTGACTTGAATGCAGATATCACAAAGCAGTTTCTGACAGAGCTTCTGTCTAGATTTTATATGAAGATATTCCCGTTTCCAACGAAATCGTTAGAGCTATCCAAATATCCACTTACAGATTCTACAAAAAGAGAGTTTATAAACTGCTCTATTTAAAGAAAGGTTGAACTCTGTTAGTTGAGGACGCACAACACAAAGAAGTTTCTGAGAATTCTTTTGTATAGATTTTATATGAAGATATTCCCGTTTCCAACGAAATCTTTAGAGGTATCCAAATATCCAGTTACAGATTCCTCAAAAAGAGAGTATCCAAACTGCTGTATCAAAAGAATGGTTGAACTCTGTTAGTTGAGGACACTCATCACAAAGAAGCTTCTGAGAATGCTTCTGTCCAGATTTTAGATGAAGATATTCCCGTTTCCAACGAAATCTTCACAGTTATCCAAATATCCACTTGCAGATTCTACCAAAAGAGTGTTTCCAAACTGCTGTATCAAAAGAATGGTTGAGCTCCGTTAGTTGAGGACACTCATCACAAAGAAGCTTCTGAGAATGCTTCTGTCTAGATTTTATATGAAGATATTCCCGTTTCCAACGAAATTTTCACAGTTATCCAAATATCCACTTGCAGATTCTACCAAAAGAGTGTTTCCAAACTGTTGTATCAAAAGAATGGTTGAGCTCCGTTAGTTGAGGACGCTCATCACATACAAGCTTTTGAGAATGCTACTGTCTAGATTTTATATGAAGATATTCCCGTTTCCAACGAACTCTTCACAGTTATCCAAATATCCACTTGCCGATTCTTCAAAAAGAGTGTTTCCAAACTGCTGTATCAAAAGAAAGGTTGAAATCTGTAAATAGAGAAAACACATCACAAAGAAGTTTCTGAGAATGCTTCTGTCTAGATTTTATATGAAGATATTCCCGTTTCCAACGAACTCTTCACAGTTATCCAAATATCCACTTGCAGATTCTACAAAAAGAGTGTTTCCAAACTACTGTATCAACAGAAAGGTTCAACTCTGGTAACTGAGTACACACATCGTGATTAAGTTTCTGAGAATCTTTCTGTCTCTTTTTTGTGGGAAGATATTTCTGTTTTCACCGTAGGCCTGAATTCGCTCAAAATGTCCACTTCCAGATACTACAAAAAGAGGGTTTCAAACCTGGTCTATGAAATGGAATGTTCAGCTCTGTGACTTGAATGCAGATATCACAAAGCAGTTTCTGACAGTGCTTCTGTCTAGATTTCAGATGAAGATATTCCCGTTTCCAACGAAATCGTTAGAGCTATCCAAATATCCACTTACAGATTCTACAAAAAGAGAGTTTCCAAACTGCTCTATTTAAAGAAAGGTTGAACTGTGTTAGTTGAGGACGCACACCACAAAGAAGTTTCTGAGAATGCTATTGTCTAGATTTTACATGAAGATATTCCCGTTTCCAACGAAATCTTTAGAGGCATCCAAATATCCAGTTACAGATTCTACAAAAAGAGAGTATCCAAACTGCTGTATCAAAAGAATGGTTGAACTCTGTTAGTTGAGGACACTCATCACAAAGAAGCTTCTGAGAATGCTTCTGTCTACATTTTATATGAAGATATTCCCGTTTCCAACGAAATCTTCACAGTTATCCAAATATCCACTTGCAGATTCTACCAAAAGAGTGTTTCCAAACAGCTGTATCAAAAGAATGGTTGAGCTCCGTTAGTTGAGGACACTCATCACAAACAAGGTTTTGAGAATGCTTCTGTCTAGATTTTATATGAAGATATTCCCGTTTCCAACGAACTCTTCACAGTTATCCAAATATCCACTTGCCGATTCTACAAAAAGAGTGTTTCCAAACTGCCGTATCAAAAGAAATGTTGAACTCTGTAAGTAGAGAAAACACATCACAAAGAAGTTTCTGAGAATGCTTCTGTCTAGATTTTATATGAAGATATTCCCGTTTCCAACGAAATCTTCAAAGTTATCCAAATATCCACCTGCAGATTCTAGAAAAAGAGTGTTTCCAAACTACTGTATCAACAGAAATGTTCAACTCTGGTAACTGAGTACACACATCCTGATTAAGTTTCTGAGAATCTTTCTGTCTCTTTTTTATGGGAAGATATTTCTGTTTTCACCGTAGGCCTGAATTCGCTCAAAATGTCCACTTCCAGATACTACAAAAAGAGGGTTTCAAACCTGGTCAATGAAAGGGAATGTTCAGCTCTGTGACTTGAATGCAGATATCACAAAGCAGTTTCTGACAGTGCTTCTGTCTAGATTTTAGATGAAGATATTCCCGTTTCCAACGAAATCGTTAGAGCTATCCAAATATCCACTTACAGATTCTACAAAAAGAGTGCTTCCAAACTGCTCTATTTAAAGAAAGGTTGAACTGTGTTAGTTGAGGACGCACACCACAAAGAAGTTTCTGAGAATGCTATTGTCTATATTTTACATGAAGATATTCCCGTTTCCAACGAAATCTTTAGAGGCATCCAAATATCCAGTTACAGATTCTACAAAAAGAGAGTATCCAAACTGCTGTATCAAAAGAATGGTTGAACTCTGTTAGTTGAGGACACTCATCACAAAGAAGCTTCTGAGAATGCTTCTGTCTAGATTTTATATGAAGATATTCCCGTTTCCAACGAAATCTTCACAGTTATCCAAATATCCACTTGCAGATTCTACAAAAAGAGTGTTTCCAAACTACTGTATCAACAGAAATGTTCTACTCTGTTAACTGAGTACACAGATCCTGATTAAGTTTCTGAGAATCTTTCTGTCTCTTTTTTATGGGAAGATATTTCTGTTTTCTCCGTAGGCCTGAATTCGCTCAAAATGTCCACTTCCAGATACTACAAAAAGAGGGTTTCAAACCTTGTCTATGAAAGGGAATGTTCAGCTCTGTGACTTGAATGCAGATATCACAAAGCAGTTTCTGACAGTGCTTCTGTCTAGATTTTAGATGAAGATATTCCCGTTTCCAACGAAATCGTTAGAGCTATCCAAATATCCACTTACAGATTCTACAAAAAGAGAGTTTCCAAACTGCTCTATTTAAAGAAAGGTTGAACTGTGTTAGTTGAGGACGCACACCACAAAGAAGTTTCTGAGAATGCTTTTGTCTAGATTTTACATGAAGATATTCCCGTTTCCAACGAAATCTTTAGAGGCATCCAAATATCCAGTTACAGATTCTACAAAAAGAGAGTATCCAAACTGCTGTATCAAAAGAATGGTTGAACTCTGTTAGTTGAGGACACTCATCACAAAGAAGCTTCTGAGAATGCTTCTGTCTAGTTTTTATATGAAGATATTCCCGTTTCCAACGAAATCTTCACAGTTATCCAAATATCCACTTGCAGATTCCTCCAAAAGAGTGTTTCCAAACTGCTGTATCAAAAGAATGGTTGAGCTCCGTTAGTTGAGGACACTCATCACAAACAAGCTTTTGAGAATGTTTCTGTCTAGATTTTATATGAAGATATCCCCGTTTCCAACGACCTCTTCACAGTTATCCAAATATCCACTTGCCGATTCTACAAAAAGAGTGTTTCCAAACTGCTGTATCAAAAGAAAGGTTGAACTCTGTAAGTGGAGAAAACACATCACAAAGAAGTTTCTGAGAATGCTTCTGTCTAGATTTTATATGAAGATATTCCCGTTTCCAACGAAATCTTCAAAGTCATCCAAATATCCACTTGCAGATTCTACAAAAAGGGTGTTTCCAAACTACTGTAGCAACAGAAAGGTTCAACTCTGGTAACTGAGTACACACATCCCGATTAAGTTTCTGAGAATCTCTCTGTCTCTTTTTTATGGGAAGATATTTCTGTTTTCACCGTAGGCCTGAATTCGCTCAAAATGTCCACTTCCAGATACTACAAAAAGAGTGGTTCAAACCTGGTCTACGAAAGGGAATATTCAGCTCTGTGACTTGAATGCAGATATCACAAAGCAGTTTCTGACAGTGCTTCTGTCTAGATTTTAGATGAAGATATTCCCGTTTCCAATGAAATCGTTAGAGCTATCCAAATATCCACTTACAGATTCTACAAAAAGAGAGTTTCCAAACTGCTCTATTTAAAGAAAGGTTGAACTGTGTTAGTTGAGGACACACACCACAAAGAATTTCTGAGAATGCTTTTGTCTAGATTTTACATGAAGATATTCCCGTTTCCAACGAAATCTTTAGAGGTATCCAAATATCCGGTTACAGATTTTACAAAAACAGAGTATCCAAACTGCTGTATCAAAAGAATGGTTGAACTCTGTTAGTTGAGGACACTCATCACAAAGAAGCTTCTGAGAATGCTTCTGTCTAGATTTTAGATGAAGATATTCCCGTTTCCAAGGAAATCTTCACAGTTATCCAAATATCCACTTGCAGATTCTACCAAAAGAGTGTTTCCAAACTGCTGTATCAAAAGAATGGTTTAGCTCCGTTAGTTGAGGACACTCATCACAAACAAGCTTTTGAGAATGCTTCTGTCTAGATTTTATATGAAGATATTCCCGTTTCCAACGAAATCTTCAAAGTTATCCAAATATCCACTTGCAGATTCTACAAAAAGAGTGTTTCCAAACTACTGTATCAACAGAAATGTTCTACTCTGGTAACTGAGTACACAGATCCTGATTAAGTTTCTGAGAATCTTTCTGTCTCTTTTTTATGGGAAGATATTTCTGTTTTCACCGTAGGCCTGAATTCGCTCAAAATGTCCACTTCCAGATACTACAAAAAGAGGGTTTCAAACCTGGTCTATGAAAGGGAATGTTCAGCTCTGTGACTTGAATGCAGATATCACAAAGCAGTTTCTGACAGTGCTTCTGTCTAGATTTTAGATGAAGATATTCCCGTTTCCAACGAAATCGTTAGAGCTATCCAAATATCCACTTACAGATTCTACAAAAAGAGAGTTTCCAAACTGCTCTATTTAAAGAAAGGTTGAACTGTGTTAGTTGAGGACGCACACCACAAAGAAGTTTCTGAGAATGCTATTGTCTAGATTTTACATGAAGATATTCCCGTTTCCAACGAAATCTTTAGAGGCATCCAAATATCCAGCTACAGATTCTACAAAAAGAGAGTATCCAAACTGCTGTATCAAAAGAATGGTTGAACTCTGTTAGTTGAGGACACTCATCACAAAGAAGCTTCTGAGAATGCTTCTGTCTAGTTTTTATATGAAGAAATTCCCGTTTCCAACGAAATCTTCACAGTTATCCAAATATCCACTTGCAGATTCTACCAAAAGAGTGTTTCCAAACTGCTGTATCAAAAGAATGGTTGAGCTCCGTTAGTTGAGGACACTCATCACAAACAAGCTTTTGAGAATGTTTCTGTCTAGATTTTATATGAAGATATCCCCGTTTCCAACGACCTCTTCACAGTTATCCAAATATCCACTTGCCGATTCTACAAAAAGAGTGTTTCCAAACTGCTGTATCAAAAGAAAGGTTGAACTCTGTAAGTGGAGAAAACACATCACAAAGAAGTTTCTGAGAATGCTTCTGTCTAGATTTTATATGAAGATATTCCCGTTTCCAACGAAATCTTCAAAGTCATCCAAATATCCACTTGCAGATTCTACAAAAAGGGTGTTTCCAAACTACTGTAGCAACAGAAAGGTTCAACTCTGGTAACTGAGTACACACATCCCGATTAAGTTTCTGAGAATCTCTCTGTCTCTTTTTTATGGGAAGATATTTCTGTTTTCACCGTAGGCCTGAATTCGCTCAAAATGTCCACTTCCAGATACTACAAAAAGAGTGGTTCAAACCTGGTCTACGAAAGGGAATATTCAGCTCTGTGACTTGAATGCAGATATCACAAAGCAGTTTCTGACAGTGCTTCTGTCTAGATTTTAGATGAAGATATTCCCGTTTCCAACGAAATGGTTAGAGCTATCCAAATATCCACTTACAGATTCTACAAAAAGAGAGTTTCCAAACTGCTCTATTTAAAGAAAGGTTGAACTGTGTTAGTTGAGGACACACACCACAAAGAATTTCTGAGAATGCTTTTGTCTAGATTTTACATGAAGATATTCCCGTTTCCAACGAAATCTTTAGAGGTATCCAAATATCCGGTTACAGATTTTACAAAAACAGAGTATTCAAACTGCTGTATCAAAAGAATGGTTGAACTCTGTTAGTTGAGGACACTCATCACAAAGAAGCTTCTGAGAATGCTTCTGTCTAGATTTTAGATGAAGATATTCCCGTTTCCAAGGAAATCTTCACAGTTATCCAAATATCCACTTGCAGATTCTACCAATAGAGTGTTTCCAAACTGCTGTATCAAAAGAATGGTTTAGCTCCGTTAGTTGAGGACACTCATCACAAACAAGCTTTTGAGAATGCTTCTGTCTAGATTTTATATGAAGATATTCCCGTTTCCAACGAACTCTTCACAGTTATCCAAATATCCACTTGGCGATTCTACAAAAAGAGTGTTTCCAAACTGCCGTATCAAAAGAAAGGTTGAACTCTGTAAGTAGAGAAAACACATCACAAAGAAGTTTCTGAGAATGCTTCTGTCTAGATTTTATATGAAGATATTCCCGTTTCCAACGAAATCTTCAAAGTTATCCAAATATCCACTTGCAGATTCTACAAAAAGAGTGTTTCCAAACTACTGTATCAACAGAAAGGTTCAACTCTGGTAACTGAGTACACACATCCCGATTACGTTTCTGAGAATCTTTCTGTCTCTTTTTTATGGGAAGATATTTCTGTTTTCACCGTAGGCCTGAATTCGCTCAAAATGTCCACTTCCAGATACTACAAAAAGAGTGTTTCAAACCTGGTCTATGAAAGGGAACGTTCAGCTCTGTGACTTGAATGCAGATATCACAAAGCAGTTTCTGACAGTGCTTCTGTCTAGATTTTAGATGAAGATATTCCCGTTTCCAACGAAATCGTTAGAGCTATCCAAATATCCACTTACAGATTCTACAAAAAGAGAGTTTCCAAACTGCTCTACTTAAAGAAAGGTTGAACTCTGTTAGTTGAGGACGCACAACACAAATAAGTTTCTGAGAATGCTTTTGTCTAGATTTTATATGAAGATATTCCCGTTTCCAACGAAATCTTTAGAGGTATCCAAATATCCAGTTACAGATTCTACAAAAAGAGAGTATCCAAACTGCTGTATCAAAAGAATGGTTGAACTCTGTTAGTTGAGGACACTCATCACAAAGAAGCTTCTGAGAATGTTTCTGTCTAGATTTTACATGAAGATATTCCCGTTTCCAACGAAATCTTCACAGTTATCCAAATATCCACTTGCAGATTCTACCAAAAGAGTGTTTCCAAACTGCTGTATCAAAAGAATGGTTGAGCTCCGTTAGTTGAGGACACTCATCACAAACAAGCTTTTGAGAATGTTTCTGTCTAGATTTTATATGAAGATATCCCCGTTTCCAAAGAACTCTTCACAGTTATCCAAATATCCACTTGCCGATTCTACAAAAAGAGTGTTTCCAAACTGCTGTATCAAAAGAAAGGTTGAACTCTGTAAGTAGAGAAAACACATCACAAAGAAGTTTCTGAGAATGCTTCTGTCTAGATTTTATATGAAGATATTCCCGTTTCCAACGAAATCTTCAAAGTTATCCAAATATCCACTTGCAGATTCTACAAAAAGAGTGTTTCCAAACTACTGTATCAACAGAAAGGTTCACCTCTGGTAACTGAGTACACACATCCCGATTAAGTTTCTGAGAATCTTTCTGTCTCTTTTTTATGGGAAGATATTTCTGTTTTCACCGTAGGCCTGAATTCGCTCAAAATGTCCACTTCCAGATACTACAAAAAGAGTGTTTCAAACCTGGTCTATGAAAGGGAACGTTCAGCTCTGTGACTTGAATGCAGATATCACAAAGCAGTTTCTGACAGTGCTTCTGTCTAGATTTTAGATGAAGATATTCCCGTTTCCAACGAAATCGTTAGAGCTATCCAAATATCCACTTACAGATTCTACAAAAAGAGAGTTTCCAAACGGCTCTACTTAAAGAAAGGTTGAACTCTGTTAGTTGAGGACGCACAACACAAATAAGTTTCTGAGAATGCTTTTGTCTAGATTTTACATGAAGATCTTCCCGTTTCCAACGAAATCTTTAGAGGTATCCAAATATCCAGTTACAGATTCTACAAAAAGAGAGTATACAAACTGCTGTATCAAAAGAATGGTTGAACTCTGTTAGTTGAGGACACTCATCACAAAGAAGCTTCTGAGAATGCTTCTGTCTAGATTTTAGATGAAGATATTCCCGTTTCCAACGAAATCTTCACAGTTATCCAAATATCCACTTTCAGATTCTACCAAAAGAGTGTTTCCAAACTGCTGTATCAAAAGAATGGTTGAGCTCCGTTAGTTGAGGACACTCATCACAAACAAGCTTTTGAGAATGTTTCTGTCTAGATTTTATATGAAGATATCCCCGTTTCCAAAGAAATCTTCACAGTTATCCAAATATCCACTTGCCGATTCTACAAAAAGAGTGTTTCCAAACTGCTGTATCAAAAGAAAGGTTGAACTCTGTAAGTAGAGAAAACACATCAGAAAGAAGTTTCTGAGAATGCTTCTGTCTAGATTTTATATGAAGATATTCCCGTTTCCAACGAAATCTTCAAAGTTATCCAAATATCCACTTGCAGATTCTACAAAAAGAGTGTTTCCAAACTACTGTATCAACAGAAAGGTTCTCCTCTGGTAACTGAGTACACACATCCCGATTAAGTTTCTGAGAATCTTTCTGTCTCTTTTTTATGGGAAGATATTTCTGTTTTCACCGTAGGTCTGAATTCGCTCAAAATGTCCACTTCCAGATACTACAAAAAGAGTGTTTCAAACCTGGTCTACGAAAGGGAATGTTCAGCTCTGTGACATGAATGCAGATATCACAAAGCAGTTTCTGACAGTGCTTCTGTCTAGATTTTATATGAAGATATTCCCGTTTCCAACGAAATCGTTAGAGCTATCCAAATATCCACTTACAGATTCTACAAAAAGAGAGTTTCAAAACTGCTGTATTTAAAGAAAGGTTGAACTGTGTTAGTTGAGGACGCACAGCACAAAGAAGTTTCTGAGAATGCTTTTGTCTAGATTTTATATGAAGATATTCCTGATTCCAACGAAATCTTTAGAGGTATCCAAATATCCAGTTACAGATTCTACAAAAAGAGAGTATCCAAACTGCTGTATCAAAAGAATGGTTGAACTCTGTTAGTTGAGGACACTCATCACAAAGGAGCTTCTGAGAATGCTTCTGTCTAGATTTTATATGAAGATATTCCCGTTTCCAACGAAATCTTCACAGTTATCCAAATATCCCCTTGCAGATTCTACCAATAGAGTGTTTCCAAACTGCTGTATCAAAAGAATGGTTGAGCTCCGTTAGTTGAGGACACTCATCACAAACAAGCTTTTGAGAATGCTTCTGTCTAGATTTTATATGAAGATATTCCCGTTTCCAACGAAATCTTCACAGTTATCCAAATATCCACTTGCCGATTCTACAAAAAGAGTGTTTCCAAACTGCTGTATCAAAAGAAAGGTTGAAATCTGTAAGTAGAGAAAACACATCACAAAGAAGTTTCTGAGAATGTTCTGTCTAGATTTTATATGAAGATATTCCCGTTTCCAACGAAATCTTCAAAGTTATCCAAATATCCACTTGCAGATTCTACAAAAAGAGTGTTTCCAAACTACTGTATCAACAGAAAGGTTCACCTCTGGTAACTGAGTACACACATCCCAATTAAGTTTCTGAGAATCTTTCAGTCTCTTTTTTATGGGAAGATATTTCTGTTTTCACCGTAGGCCTGAATTCGCTCAAAATGTCCACTTCCAGATACTACAAAAAGAGTGTTTCAAACCTGGTCTAAGAAAAGGAACGTTCAGATCTGTGACTTGAATGCAGATATCACAAAGCAGTTTCTGACAGTGCTTCTGTCTAGATTTTAGATGAAGATATTCCCGTTTCAAACGAAATCGTTAGAGCTATCCAAATATCCACTTACAGATTCTACAAAAAGAGAGTTTCCAAACTGCTCTATTTAAAGAAAGGTTGAACTCTGTTAGTTGAGGACGCACACCACAAAGAAGTTTCTGAGAATGCTTTTGTCTAGATTTTATATGAAGATATTCCCGTTTCCAACGAAATCTTTAGAGGTATCCAAATATCCAGTTACCGATTCTACAAAAAGAGAGTATCCAAACTGCTGTATCAAAAGAATGGTTGAACTCTGTTAGTTGAGTTCACTCATCACAAAGAAGCTTCTGAGAATGCTTCTGTCTAGATTTTATATGAAGATATTCCCGTTTCCAACGAACTCTTCACAGTTATCCAAATATCCACTTGCAGATTCTACCAAAAGTGTGTTTCCAAACTGCTGTATCAAAAGAATGGTTGAGCTCCGTTAGTTGAGGACACTCATCACAAACAAGCTTCTGAGAATGCTTCTGTCTAGATTTTATATGAAGATATTCCCGTTTCCAACGAACTCTTCACTGTTATCCAAATATCCACTTGCCGATTCTACCAAAAGAGTGTTACCAAACTGCTGTATCAAAAGAATGGTTGAGTTCCGTTAGTTGAGGACACTCATCACAAGCAAGCTTTTGAGAATAGTTCTGTCTAGGTTTTATATGAAGATATTCCCGTTTCCAACGAACTCTTCACAGTTATCCAAATATCCACTTGCCGATTCTGCAAAAAGAGTGTTTCCAAACTGCCGTATCAAAAGAAAGTTTGAACTCTGTAAGTAGAGAAAACACATCACAAAGAAGTTTCTGAGAATGCTTCTGTCTAGATTTTATATGAAGATATTCCCGTTTCCAACGAAATCTTCAAAGTTATCCAAATATCCACTTGCAGATTCTACAAAAAGTGTGTTTCCAAACTACTGTATCAACAGAAAGGTTCAACTCTGGTAACTGAGTACACACATCCTGATTAAGTTTCTGAGAATCTTTCTGTCTCTTTTTTATGGGAAGATATTGCTGTTTTCACCGTAGGCCTGAATTCGCTCAAAATGTCCACTTCCAGATACTACAAAAAGAGTGTTTCAAACCTGGTCTCTGAAAGGGAATGTTCAGCTCTGTGACTTGAATGCAGATATCATAAAGCAGTTTCTGACAGTGCTTCTGTCTAGATTTTAGATGAAGATATTCCCGTTTCCTACGAAATCGTTAGAGCTATCCAAATATCCACTTACAGATTCTACAAAAAGAGAGTTTCCAAACTGCTCTATTTAAAGAAAGGTTGAACTGTGTTAGTTGAGGACGCACACCACAAAGATGTTTCTGAGAATGCTTTTGTCTAGATTTTACATGAAGATATTCCCGTTTCCAACGAAATCTTTAGAGGTATCCAAATATCCGGTTACAGATTCTACAAAAACAGAGTATCCAAACTGCTGTATCAAAAGAATGGTTGAACTCTGTTAGTTGAGGACACTCATCACAAAGAAGTTTCTGAGAATGCTTCTGTCTAGATTTCATATGGAGATATTCCCGTTTCCAACGAAATCTTCACAGTTATCCAAATATCCACTTGCAGATTCTACCAAAAGAGTGTTTCCAAACTGCTGTATCAAAAGAATGGTTGAGCTCCGTTAGTTGAGGACACTCATCACAAACAAGCTTTTGAGAATGCTTCTGTCTAGATTTTATATGAAGATATTCCCGTTTCCAACGAACTCTTCACAGTTATCCAAATATCCACTTGCCGATTCTACAAAAAGAGTGTTTCCAAACTGCCGTATCAAAAGAAATGTTGAACTCTGTAAGTAGAGAAAACACATCACAAAGAAGTTTCTGAGAATGCTTCTGTCTAGATTTTATATGAAGATATTCCCGTTTCCAACGAAATCTTCAAAGTTATCCAAATATGCAGTTGCAGATTCTACAAAAAGAGTGTTTCCAAACTACTGTATCAACAGAAAGGTTCAACTCTGGTAACTGAGTACACACATCCCGATTCAGTTTCTGAGAATCTTTCTGTCTCTTTTTTATGGGAAGATATTTCTGTTTTCACCGTAGGACTGAATTCGCTCATAATGTCCACTTCCAGATACTAGAAAAAGAGTGTTTCAAACCTGGTCTATGAAAGGGAATGTTCAGCTCTGTGACTTGAATGCAGATATCACAAAGCAGTTTCTGACAGAGCTTCTGTCTAGATTTTATATGAAGATATTCCCGTTTCCAACGAAATCGTTAGAGCTATCCAAATATCCACTTACAGATTCTACAAAAAGAGAGTTTATAAACTGCTCTATTTAAAGAAAGGTTGAACTCTGTTAGTTGAGGACGCACAACACAAAGAAGTTTCTGAGAATTCTTTTGTATAGATTTTATATGAAGATATTCCCGTTTCCAACGAAATCTTTAGAGGTATCCAAATATCCAGTTACAGATTCCTCAAAAAGAGAGTATCCAAACTGCTGTATCAAAAGAATGGTTGAACTCTGTTAGTTGAGGACACTCATCACAAAGAAGCTTCTGAGAATGCTTCTGTCCAGATTTTAGATGAAGATATTCCCGTTTCCAACGAAATCTTCACAGTTATCCAAATATCCACTTGCAGATTCTACCAAAAGAGTGTTTCCAAACTGCTGTATCAAAAGAATGGTTGAGCTCCGTTAGTTGAGGACACTCATCACAAAGAAGCTTCTGAGAATGCTTCTGTCTAGATTTTATATGAAGATATTCCCGTTTCCAACGAAATTTTCACAGTTATCCAAATATCCACTTGCAGATTCTACCAAAAGAGTGTTTCCAAACTGTTGTATCAAAAGAATGGTTGAGCTCCGTTAGTTGAGGACGCTCATCACATACAAGCTTTTGAGAATGCTACTGTCTAGATTTTATATGAAGATATTCCCGTTTCCAACGAACTCTTCACAGTTATCCAAATATCCACTTGCCGATTCTTCAAAAAGAGTGTTTCCAAACTGCTGTATCAAAAGAAAGGTTGAAATCTGTAAATAGAGAAAACACATCACAAAGAAGTTTCTGAGAATGCTTCTGTCTAGATTTTATATGAAGATATTCCCGTTTCCAACGAAATCTTCAAAGTTATCCAAATATCCACCTGCAGATTCTAGAAAAAGAGTGTTTCCAAACTACTGTATCAACAGAAATGTTCAACTCTGGTGACTGAGTACACACATCCTGATTAAGTTTCTGAGAATCTTTCTGTCTCTTTTTTATGGGAAGATATTTCTGTTTTCACCGTAGGCCTGAATTCGCTCAAAATGTCCACTTCCAGATACTACAAAAAGAGGGTTTCAAACCTGGTCAATGAAAGGGAATGTTCAGCTCTGTGACTTGAATGCAGATATCACAAAGCAGTTTCTGACAGTGCTTCTGTCTAGATTTTAGATGAAGATATTCCCGTTTCCAACGAAATCGTTAGAGCTATCCAAATATCCACTTACAGATTCTACAAAAAGAGTGCTTCCAAACTGCTCTATTTAAAGAAAGGTTGAACTGTGTTAGTTGAGGACGCACACCACAAAGAAGTTTCTGAGAATGCTATTGTCTATATTTTACATGAAGATATTCCCGTTTCCAACGAAATCTTTAGAGGCATCCAAATATCCAGTTACAGATTCTACAAAAAGAGAGTATCCAAACTGCTGTATCAAAAGAATGGTTGAACTCTGTTAGTTGAGGACACTCATCACAAAGAAGCTTCTGAGAATGCTTCTGTCTAGATTTTATATGAAGATATTCCCGTTTCCAACGAAATCTTCACAGTTATCCAAATATCCACTTGCAGATTCTACAAAAAGAGTGTTTCCAAACTACTGTATCAACAGAAATGTTCTACTCTGTTAACTGAGTACACAGATCCTGATTAAGTTTCTGAGAATCTTTCTGTCTCTTTTTTATGGGAAGATATTTCTGTTTTCTCCGTAGGCCTGAATTCGCTCAAAATGTCCACTTCCAGATACTACAAAAAGAGGGTTTCAAACCTTGTCTATGAAAGGGAATGTTCAGCTCTGTGACTTGAATGCAGATATCACAAAGCAGTTTCTGACAGTGCTTCTGTCTAGATTTTAGATGAAGATATTCCCGTTTCCAACGAAATCGTTAGAGCTATCCAAATATCCACTTACAGATTCTACAAAAAGAGAGTTTCCAAACTGCTCTATTTAAAGAAAGGTTGAACTGTGTTAGTTGAGGACGCACACCACAAAGAAGTTTCTGAGAATGCTTTTGTCTAGATTTTACATGAAGATATTCCCGTTTCCAACGAAATCTTTAGAGGCATCCAAATATCCAGTTACAGATTCTACAAAAAGAGAGTATCCAAACTGCTGTATCAAAAGAATGGTTGAACTCTGTTAGTTGAGGACACTCATCACAAAGAAGCTTCTGAGAATGCTTCTGTCTAGTTTTTATATGAAGATATTCCCGTTTCCAACGAAATCTTCACAGTTATCCAAATATCCACTTGCAGATTCCTCCAAAAGAGTGTTTCCAAACTGCTGTATCAAAAGAATGGTTGAGCTCCGTTAGTTGAGGACACTCATCACAAACAAGCTTTTGAGAATGTTTCTGTCTAGATTTTATATGAAGATATCCCCGTTTCCAACGACCTCTTCACAGTTATCCAAATATCCACTTGCCGATTCTACAAAAAGAGTGTTTCCAAACTGCTGTATCAAAAGAAAGGTTGAACTCTGTAAGTGGAGAAAACACATCACAAAGAAGTTTCTGAGAATGCTTCTGTCTAGATTTTATATGAAGATATTCCCGTTTCCAACGAAATCTTCAAAGTCATCCAAATATCCACTTGCAGATTCTACAAAAAGGGTGTTTCCAAACTACTGTAGCAACAGAAAGGTTCAACTCTGGTAACTGAGTACACACATCCCGATTAAGTTTCTGAGAATCTCTCTGTCTCTTTTTTATGGGAAGATATTTCTGTTTTCACCGTAGGCCTGAATTCGCTCAAAATGTCCACTTCCAGATACTACAAAAAGAGTGGTTCAAACCTGGTCTACGAAAGGGAATATTCAGCTCTGTGACTTGAATGCAGATATCACAAAGCAGTTTCTGACAGTGCTTCTGTCTAGATTTTAGATGAAGATATTCCCGTTTCCAATGAAATCGTTAGAGCTATCCAAATATCCACTTACAGATTCTACAAAAAGAGAGTTTCCAAACTGCTCTATTTAAAGAAAGGTTGAACTGTGTTAGTTGAGGACACACACCACAAAGAATTTCTGAGAATGCTTTTGTCTAGATTTTACATGAAGATATTCCCGTTTCCAACGAAATCTTTAGAGGTATCCAAATATCCAGTTACAGATTCTACAAAAAGAGAGTATACAAACTGCTGTATCAAAAGAATGGTTGAACTCTGTTAGTTGAGGACACTCATCACAAAGAAGCTTCTGAGAATGCTTCTGTCTAGATTTTAGATGAAGATATTCCCGTTTCCAACGAAATCTTCACAGTTATCCAAATATCCACTTTCAGATTCTACCAAAAGAGTGTTTCCAAACTGCTGTATCAAAAGAATGGTTGAGCTCCGTTAGTTGAGGACACTCATCACAAACAAGCTTTTGAGAATGTTTCTGTCTAGATTTTATATGAAGATATCCCCGTTTCCAAAGAACTCTTCACAGTTATCCAAATATCCACTTGCCGATTCTACAAAAAGAGTGTTTCCAAACTGCTGTATCAAAAGAAAGGTTGAACTCTGTAAGTAGAGAAAACACATCAGAAAGAAGTTTCTGAGAATGCTTCTGTCTAGATTTTATATGAAGATATTCCCGTTTCCAACGAAATCTTCAAAGTTATCCAAATATCCACTTGCAGATTCTACAAAAAGAGTGTTTCCAAACTACTGTATCAACAGAAAGGTTCACCTCTGGTAACTGAGTACACACATCCCGATTAAGTTTCTGAGAATCTTTCTGTCTCTTTTTTATGGGAAGATATTTCTGTTTTCACCGTAGGCCTGAATTCGCTCAAAATGTCCACTTCCAGATACTACAAAAAGAGTGTTTCAAACCTGGTCTACGAAAGGGAATGTTCAACTCTGTGACTTGAATGCAGATATCACTAAGCAGTTTCTGACAGTGCTTCTGTCTAGATTTTAGATGAAGATATTCCCGTTTCCAGCGAAATCGTTAGAGCTATCCAAATATCCACTTACAGATTCTACAAAAAGAGAGTTTCCAAACTGCTCTATTTAAAGAAAGGTTGAACTCTGTTAGTTGAGGACGCACACCACAAAGAAGTTTCTGAGAATGCTTTTGTCTAGATTTTATATGAAGATATTCCCGTTTCCAACGAAATCTTTAGAGGTATCCAAATATCCAGTTACCGATTCTACAAAAAGAGAGTATCCAAACTGCTGTATCAAAAGAATGGTTGAACTCTGTTTGTTGAGTTCACTCATCACAAAGAAGCTTCTGAGAATGCTTCTGTCTAGATTTTATATGAAGATATTCCCGTTTCCAACGAACTCTTCACAGTTATCCAAATATCCACTTGCAGATTCTACCAAAAGAGTGTTTCCAAACTGCTGTATCAAAAGAATGGTTGAGCTCCGTTAGTTGAGGACACTCATCACAAACAAGCTTTTGAGAATGCTTCTGTCTAGATTTTATATGAAGATATTCCCGTTTCCAACGAACTCTTCACTGTTATCCAAATATCCACTTGCTGATTCTACAAAAAGAGTGTTTCCAAACTGCCGTATCAAAAGAAAGGTTGAACTCTGTAAGTAGAGAAAACACATCACAAAGAAGTTTCTGAGAATGCTTCTGTCTAGATTTTATATGAAGATATTCCCGTTTCCAACGAAATCTTCAAAGTTATCCAAATATCCACTTGCAGATTCTACAAAAAGAGTGTTTCCAAACTACTGTATCAACAGAAAGGTTCAACTCTGGTAACTGAGTACACCCATCCCGATTAAGTTTCTGAGAATCTTTCTGTCTCTTTTTTATGGGAAGATATTTCTGTTTTCACCGTAGGCCTGAATTCGCTCAAAATGTCCACTTCCAGATACTACAAAAAGAGTGTTTCAAACCTGGTCTATGAAAGGGAACGTTCAGCTCTGTGACTTGAATGCAGATATCACAAAGCAGTTTCTGACAGTGCTTCTGTCTAGATTTTAGATGAAGATATTCCCGTTTCCAACGAAATCGTTAGAGCTATCCAAATATCCACTTACAGATTCTACAAAAAGAGAGTTTCCAAACTGCTCTACTTAAAGAAAGGTTGAACTCTGTTAGTTGAGGACGCACAACACAAATAAGTTTCTGAGAATGCTTTTGTCTAGATTTTATATGAAGATATTCCCGTTTCCAACGAAATCTTTAGAGGTATCCAAATATCCAGTTACAGATTCTACAAAAAGAGAGTATCCAAACTGCTGTATCAAAAGAATGGTTGAAATCTGTTAGTTGAGGACACTCATCACAAAGAAGCTTCTTAGAATGCTTCTGTGTAGATTTTATATGAAGATATTCCCGTTTCCAATGAAATCTGCACAGTTATCCAAATATCCACTTGCAGATTCTACCAAAAGAGTGTTTCCAAACTGCTGTATCAAAAGAATGGTTGAGTTCCGTTAGTTGAGGACACTCATCACAAGCAAGCTTTTGAGAATAGTTCTGTCTAGATTTTATATGAAGACATTCCCGTTTCCAATGAACTCTTCAGAGTTATCCAAATATCCACTTGCCGATTCTGCAAAAAGAGTGTTTCCAAACTGCCGTATCAAAAGAAAGGTTGAACTCTGTAAGTAGAGAAAACACATCACAAAGAAGTTTCTGAGAATGCTTCTGTCTAGATTTTATATGAAGATATTCCCGTTTCCAACGAAATCTTCAAAGTTATCCAAATATCCACTAGCAGATTCCACAAAAAGAGTGTTTCCAAACTACTGCATCAACAGAAAGGTTCAACTCTGGTAACTGAGTACACACATCCCGATTAAGTTTCTGAGAATCTTTCTGTCTCTTTTTTATGGGAAGATATTTCTGTTTTCACCGTAGGCCTGAATTCGCTCAAAATGTCCACTTCCAGATACTACAAAAAGAGTGTTTCAAACCTGGTCTACGAAAGGGAATGTTCAACTCTGTGACTTGAATGCAGATATCACAAAGCAGTTTCTGACAGTGCTTCTGTCTAGATTTTAGATGAAGATATTCCCGTTTCCAACGAAATCGTTAGAGCTATCCAAATATCCACTTACAGATTCTACAAAAAGAGAGTTTCAAAACTGCTGTATTTAAAGAAAGGTTGAACTGTGTTAGTTGAGGACGCACATCACAAAGAAGTTTCTGAGAATGCTTTTGTCTAGATTTTATATGAAGATATTCCCGTTTCCAACGAAATCTTTACAGGTATCCAAATATCCAGTTACAGATTCTACAAAAAGAGAGTATCCAAACTGCTGTATCAAAAGAATGGTTGAACTCTGTTAGTTGAGGACACTCATCACAAAGAAGCTTCTTAGAAAGCTTCTGTGTAGATTTTATATGAAGATATTCCCGTTTCCAAGGAAATCTTCACAGTTATCCAAATATCCACTTGCAGATTCTACCAAAAGAGTGTTTCCAAACTGCTGTATCAAAAGAATGGTTTAGCTCCGTTAGTTGAGGACACTCATCACAAACAAGCTTTTGAGAATGCTTCTGTCTAGATTTTATATGAAGATATTCCCGTTTCCAACGAACTCTTCACAGTTATCCAAATATCCACTTGGCGATTCTACAAAAAGAGTGTTTCCAAACTGCCGTATCAAAAGAAAGGTTGAACTCTGTAAGTAGAGAAAACACATCACAAAGAAGTTTCTGAGAATGCTTCTGTCTAGATTTTATATGAAGATATTCCCGTTTCCAACGAAATCTTCAAAGTTATCCAAATATCCACTTGCAGATTCTACAAAAAGAGTGTTTCCAAACTACTGTATCAACAGAAAGGTTCAACTCTGGTAACTGAGTACACACATCCCGATTACGTTTCTGAGAATCTTTCTGTCTCTTTTTTATGGGAAGATATTTCTGTTTTCACCGTAGGCCTGAATTCGCTCAAAATGTCCACTTCCAGATACTACAAAAAGAGTGTTTCAAACCTGGTCTATGAAAGGGAACGTTCAGCTCTGTGACTTGAATGCAGATATCACAAAGCAGTTTCTGACAGTGCTTCTGTCTAGATTTTAGATGAAGATATTCCCGTTTCCAACGAAATCGTTAGAGCTATCCAAATATCCACTTACAGATTCTACAAAAAGAGAGTTTCCAAACTACTCTACTTAAAGAAAGGTTGAACTCTGTTAGTTGAGGACGCACAACACAAATAAGTTTCTGAGAATGCTTTTGTCTAGATTTTATATGAAGATATTCCCGTTTCCAACGAAATCTTTAGAGGTATCCAAATATCCACTTACAGATTCTACAAAAAGAGAGTATCCAAACTGCTTTATCAAAAGAATGGTTGAACTCTGTTAGTTGAGGACACTCATCACAAAGAAGCTTCTGAGAATGCTTCTGTCTAGATTTTAGATGAAGATATTCCCGTTTCCAACGAAATCTTCACAGTTATCCAAATATCCACTTTCAGATTCTACCAAAAGAGTGTTTCCAAACTGCTGTATCAAAAGAATGGTTGAGCTCCGTTAGTTGAGGACACTCATCACAAACAAGCTTTTGAGAATGTTTCTGTCTAGATTTTATATGAAGATATCCCCGTTTCCAAAGAACTCTTCACAGTTATCCAAATATCCACTTGCCGATTCTGCAAAAAGAGTGTTTCCAAACTGCCGTATCAAAAGAAAGTTTGAACTCTGTAAGTAGAGAAAACACATCACAAAGAAGTTTCTGAGAATGCTTCTGTCTAGATTTTATATGAAGATATTCCCGTTTCCAACGAAATCTTCAAAGTTACCCAAATATCCACTTGCAGATTCTACAAAAAGAGTGTTTCCAAACTACTGTATCAGCAGAAAGGTTCAACTCTGGTAACTGAGTACACACATCCTGATTAAGTTTCTGAGAATCTTTTTGTCTCTTTTTTATGGGAAGATATTTCTGTTTTCACCGTAGGCCTGAATTCGCTCAAAATGTCCACTTCCAGATACTACAAAAAGAGTGGTTCAAACCTGGTCTACGAAAGGGAATGTTCAGCTCTGTGACTTGAATGCAGATATCACAAAGCAGTTTCTGACAGTGCTTCTGTCTAGATTTTAGATGAAGATATTCCCGTTTCCAACGAAATCGTTAGAGCTATCCAAATATCCACTTACAGATTCTACAAAAAGAGAGTTTCCAAACTGCTCTATTTAAAGAAAGGTTGAACACTGTTAGTTGAGGACGCACACCACAAAGAAGTTTCTGAGAATGCTTTTGTCTAGATTTTATATGAAGATATTCCCGTTTCCAACGAAATCTTTAGAGGTATCCAAATATCCAGTTACAGATTCTACAAAAAGAGAGTATCCAAACTGCTGTATCAAAAGAATGGTTGAACTCTGTTAGTTGAGGACACTCATCACAAAGAAGCTTCTTAGAATGCTTCTGTGTAGATTTTATATGAAGATATTCCCGTTTCCAATGAAATCTGCACAGTAATCCAAATATCCACTTGCAGATTCTACCAAAAGAGTGTTTCCAAACTGCTGTATCAAAAGAATGGTTGAGTTCCGTTAGTTGAGGACACTCATCACAAGCAAGCTTTTGAGAATAGTTCTGTCTAGATTTTATATGAAGACATTCCCGTTTCCAATGAACTCTTCACAGTTATCCAAATATCCACTTGCCGATTCTGCAAAAAGAGTGTTTCCAAACTGCCGTATCAAAAGAAAGGTTGAACTCTGTAAGTAGAGAAAACACATCACAAAGAAGTTTCTGAGAATGCTTCTGTCTAGATTTTATATGAAGATATTCCCGTTTCCAACGAAATCTTCAAAGTTATCCAAATATCCACTAGCAGATTCCACAAAAAGAGTGTTTCCAAACTACTGCATCAACAGAAAGGTTCAACTCTGGTAACTGAGTACACACATCCCGATTAAGTTTCTGAGAATCTTTCTGTCTCTTTTTTATGGGAAGATATTTCTGTTTTCACCGTAGGCCTGAATTCGCTCAAAATGTCCACTTCCAGATACTACAAAAAGAGTGTTTCAAACCTGGTCTACGAAAGGGAATGTTCAACTCTGTGACTTGAATGCAGATATCACAAAGCAGTTTCTGACAGTGCTTCTGTCTAGATTTTAGATGAAGATATTCCCGTTTCCAACGAAATCGTTAGAGCTATCCAAATATCCACTTACAGATTCTACAAAAAGAGAGTTTCAAAACTGCTGTATTTAAAGAAAGGTTGAACTGTGTTAGTTGAGGACGCACATCACAAAGAAGTTTCTGAGAATGCTTTTGTCTAGATTTTATATGAAGATATTCCCGTTTCCAACGAAATCTTTAGAGGTATCCAAATATCCAGTTACCGATTCTACAAAAAGAGAGTATCCAAACTGCTGTATCAAAAGAATGGTTGAACTCTGTTAGTTGAGTTCACTCATCACAAAGAAGCTTCTGAGAATGCTTCTGTCTAGATTTTATATGAAGATATTCCCGTTTCCAACGAAATCTTCACAGTTATCCAAATATCCACTTGCAGATTCTACGAAAAGATTGTTTCCAAACTGCTGTATGAAAAGAATGGTTGAGCTCCGTTAGTTGAGGACACTCATCACAAACAAGCTTTTGAGAATGTTTCTGTCTAGATTTTATATGAAGATATCCCCGTTTCCAAAGAACTCTTCACAGTTATCCAAATATCCACTTGCCGATTCTACAAAAAGAGTGTTTCCAAACTGCTGTATCAAAAGAAAGGTTGAACTCTGTAAGTAGAGAAAACACATCACAAAGAAGTTTCTGAGAATGCTTCTGTCTAGATTTTATATGAAGATATTCCCGTTTCCAACGAAATCTTCAAAGTTATCCAAATATCCACTTGCAGATTCTACAAAAAGAGTGTTTCCAAACTACTGTATCAACAGAAATGTTCACCTCTGGTAACTGAGTACACCCATCCCTATTAAGTTTCTGAGAATCTTTCTGTCTCTTTTTTATGGGAAGATATTTCTGTTTTCACCGTAGGCCTGAATTCGCTCAAAATGTCCACTTCCAGATACTACAAAAAGAGGGTTTCAAACCTGGTCTACGAAAGGGAATGTTCAGCTCTGTGACTTGAATGCAGATATCACAAAGCAGTTTCTGACAGTGCTTCTGTCTAGATTTTATATGAAGATATTCCCGTTTCCAACGAAATCGTTAGAGCTATCCAAATATCCACTTACAGATTCTACAAAAAGAGAGTTTCAAAACTGCTGTATTTAAAGAAAAGTTGAACTGTGTTAGTTGAGGACGCACACCACAAAGAAGTTTCTGAGAATGCTTTTGTCTAGATTTTATATGAAGATATTCCCGATTCCAATGAAATCTTTAGAGGTATCCAAATATCCAGTTACAGATTCTACAAAAAGTGAGTATCCAAACTGCTGTATCAAAAGAATGGTTGAACTCTGTTAGTTGAGGACACTCATCACAAAGAAGCTTCTGAGAATGCTTCTGTCTAGATTTTAGATGAAGATATTCCCGTTTCCAACGAAATCTTCACAGTTATCCAAATATCCACTTTCAGATTCTACCAAAAGAGTGTTTCCAAACTGCTGTATCAAAAGAATGGTTGAGCTCCGTTAGTTGAGGACGCTCATCACAAACAAGCTTTTGAGAATGTTTCTGTCTAGATTTTATATGAAGATATCCCCGTTTCCAAAGAACTCTTCACAGTTATCCAAATATCCACTTGCCGATTCTACAAAAAGAGTGTTTCCAAACTGCTGTATCAAAAGAAAGGTTGAACTCTGTAAGTAGAGAAAACACATCAGAAAGAAGTTTCTGAGAATGCTTCTGTCTAGATTTTATATGAAGATATTCCCGTTTCCAACGAAATCTTCAAAGTTATCCAAATATCCACTTGCAGATTCTACAAAAAGAGTGTTTCCAAACTACTGTATCAACAGAAAGGTTCACCTCTGGTAACTGAGTACACACATCCCGATTAAGTTTCTGAGAATCTTTCTGTCTCTTTTTTATGGGAAGATATTTCTGTTTTCACCGTAGGCCTGAATTCGCTCAAAATGTCCACTTCCAGATACTACAAAAAGAGTGTTTCAAACCTGGTCTACGAAAGGGAATGTTCAACTCTGTGACTTGAATGCAGATATCACTAAGCAGATTCTGACAGTGCTTCTGTCTAGATTTTAGATGAAGATATTCCCGTTTCCAGCGAAATCGTTAGAGCTATCCAAATATCCACTTACAGATTCTACAAAAAGAGAGTTTCCAAACTGCTCTATTTAAAGAAAGGTTGAACTCTGTTAGTTGAGGACGCACACCACAAAGAAGTTTCTGAGAATGCTTTTGTCTAGATTTTATATGAAGATATTCCCGTTTCCAACGAAATCTTTAGAGGTATCCAAATATCCAGTTACCGATTCTACAAAAAGAGAGTATCCAAACTGCTGTATCAAAAGAATGGTTGAACTCTGTTAGTTGAGTTCACTCATCACAAAGAAGCTTCTGAGAATGCTTCTGTCTAGATTTTATATGAAGATATTCCCGTTTCCAACGAACTCTTCACAGTTATCCAAATATCCACTTGCAGATTCTACCAAAAGAGTGTTTCCAAACTGCTGTATCAAAAGAATGGTTGAGCTCCGTTAGTTGAGGACACTCATCACAAACAAGCTTTTGAGAATGCTTCTGTCTAGATTTTATATGAAGATATTCCCGTTTCCAACGAACTCTTCACTGTTATCCAAATATCCACTTGCCGATTCTACAAAAAGAGTGTTTCCAAACTGCCGTATCAAAAGAAAGGTTGAACTCTGTAAGTAGAGAAAACACATCACAAAGAAGTTTCTGAGAATGCTTCTGTCTAGATTTTATATGAAGATATTCCCGTTTCCAACGAAATCTTCAAAGTTATCCAAATATCCACTTGCAGATTCTACAAAAAGAGTGTTTCCAAACTACTGTATCAACAGAAAGGTTCAACTCTGGTAACTGAGTACACCCATCCCGATTAAGTTTCTGAGAATCTTTCTGTCTCTTTTTTATGGGAAGATATTTCTGTTTTCACCGTAGGCCTGAATTCGCTCAAAATGTCCACTTCCAGATACTACAAAAAGAGTGTTTCAAACCTGGTCTATGAAAGGGAACGTTCAGCTCTGTGACTTGAATGCAGATATCACAAAGCAGTTACTGACAGTGCTTCTGTCTAGATTTTAGATGAAGATATTCCCGTTTCCAACGAAATCGTTAGAGCTATCCAAATATCCACTTACAGATTCTACAAAAAGAGAGTTTCCAAACTGCTCTACTTAAAGAAAGGTTGAACTCTGTTAGTTGAGGACGCACAACACAAATAAGTTTCTGAGAATGCTTTTGTCTAGATTTTATATGAAGATATTCCCGTTTCCAACGAAATCTTTAGAGGTATCCAAATATCCAGTTACAGATTCTACAAAAAGAGAGTATCCAAACTGCTGTATCAAAAGAATGGTTGAACTCTGTTAGTTGAGGACACTCATCACAAAGAAGCTTCTTAGAATGCTTCTGTGTAGATTTTATATGAAGATATTCCCGTTTCCAATGAAATCTGCACAGTTATCCAAATATCCACTTGCAGATTCTACCAAAAGAGTGTTTCCAAACTGCTGTATCAAAAGAATGGTTGAGTTCCGTTAGTTGAGGACACTCATCACAAGCAAGCTTTTGAGAATAGTTCTGTCTAGATTTTATATGAAGACATTCCCGTTTCCAATGAACTCTTCAGAGTTATCCAAATATCCACTTGCCGATTCTGCAAAAAGAGTGTTTCCAAACTGCCGTATCAAAAGAAAGGTTGAACTCTGTAAGTAGAGAAAACACATCACAAAGAAGTTTCTGAGAATGCTTCTGTCTAGATTTTATATGAAGATATTCCCGTTTCCAACGAAATCTTCAAAGTTATCCAAATATCCACTAGCAGATTCCACAAAAAGAGTGTTTCCAAACTACTGCATCAACAGAAAGGTTCAACTCTGGTAACTGAGTACACACATCCCGATTAAGTTTCTGAGAATCTTTCTGTCTCTTTTTTATGGGAAGATATTTCTGTTTTCACCGTAGGCCTGAATTCGCTCAAAATGTCCACTTCCAGATACTACAAAAAGAGTGTTTCAAACCTGGTCTACGAAAGGGAATGTTCAACTCTGTGACTTGAATGCAGATATCACAAAGCAGTTTCTGACAGTGCTTCTGTCTAGATTTTAGATGAAGATATTCCCGTTTCCAACGAAATCGTTAGAGCTATCCAAATATCCACTTACAGATTCTACAAAAAGAGAGTTTCAAAACTGCTGTATTTAAAGAAAGGTTGAACTGTGTTAGTTGAGGACGCACATCACAAAGAAGTTTCTGAGAATGCTTTTGTCTAGATTTTATATGAAGATATTCCCGTTTCCAACGAAATCTTTACAGGTATCCAAATATCCAGTTACAGATTCTACAAAAAGAGAGTATCCAAACTGCTGTATCAAAAGAATGGTTGAACTCTGTTAGTTGAGGACACTCATCACAAAGAAGCTTCTTATAAAGCTTCTGTGTAGATTTTATATGAAGATATTCCCGTTTCCAAGGAAATCTTCACAGTTATCCAAATATCCACTTGCAGATTCTACCAAAAGAGTGTTTCCAAACTGCTGTATCAAAAGAATGGTTTAGCTCCGTTAGTTGAGGACACTCATCACAAACAAGCTTTTGAGAATGCTTCCGTCTAGATTTTATATGAAGATATTCCCGTTTCCAACGAACTCTTCACAGTTATCCAAATATCCACTTGGCGATTCTACAAAAAGAGTGTTTCCAAACTGCCGTATCAAAAGAAAGGTTGAACTCTGTAAGTAGAGAAAACACATCACAAAGAAGTTTCTGAGAATGCTTCTGTCTAGATTTTATATGAAGATATTCCCGTTTCCAACGAAATCTTCAAAGTTATCCAAATATCCACTTGCAGATTCTACAAAAAGAGTGTTTCCAAACTACTGTATCAACAGAAAGGTTCAACTCTGGTAACTGAGTACACACATCCCGATTACGTTTCTGAGAATCTTTCTGTCTCTTTTTTATGGGAAGATATTTCTGTTTTCACCGTAGGCCTGAATTCGCTCAAAATGTCCACTTCCAGATACTACAAAAAGAGTGTTTCAAACCTGGTCTATGAAAGGGAACGTTCAGCTCTGTGACTTGAATGCAGATATCACAAAGCAGTTTCTGACAGTGCTTCTGTCTAGATTTTAGATGAAGATATTCCCGTTTCCAACGAAATTGTTAGAGCTATCCAAATATCCACTTACAGATTCTACAAAAAGAGAGTTTCCAAACTACTCTACTTAAAGAAAGGTTGAACTCTGTTAGTTGAGGACGCACAACACAAATAAGTTTCTGAGAATGCTTTTGTCTAGATTTTATATGAAGATATTCCCGTTTCCAACGAAATCTTTAGATGTATCCAAATATCCACTTACAGATTCTACAAAAAGAGAGTATCCAAACTGCTTTATCAAAAGAATGGTTGAACTCTGTTAGTTGAGGACACTCATCACAAAGAAGCTTCTGAGAATGCTTCTGTCTAGATTTTAGATGAAGATATTCCCGTTTCCAACGAAATCTTCACAGTTATCCAAATATCCACTTTCAGATTCTACCAAAAGAGTGTTTCCAAACTGCTGTATCAAAAGAATGGTTGAGCTCCGTTAGTTGAGGACACTCAGCACAAACAAGCTTTTGAGAATGTTTCTGTCTAGATTTTATATGAAGATATCCCCGTTTCCAAAGAACTCTTCACAGTTATCCAAATATCCACTTGCCGATTCTGCAAAAAGAGTGTTTCCAAACTGCCGTATCAAAAGAAAGTTTGAACTCTGTAAGTAGAGAAAACACATCACAAAGAAGTTTCTGAGAATGCTTCTGTCTAGATTTTATATGAAGATATTCCCGTTTCCAACGAAATCTTCAAAGTTATCCAAATATCCACTTGCAGATTCTACAAAAAGAGTGTTTCCAAACTACTGTATCAGCAGAAAGGTTCAACTCTGGTAACTGAGTACACACATCCCGATTAAGTTTCTGAGAATCTTTCTGTCTCTTTTTTATGGGAAGATATTTCTGTTTTCACCGTAGGCCTGAATTCGCTCAAAATGTCCACTTCCAGATACTACAAAAAGAGTGGTTCAAACCTGGTCTACGAAAGGGAATGTTCAGCTCTGTGACTTGAATGCAGATATCACAAAGCAGTTTCTGACAGTGCTTCTGTCTAGATTTTAGATGAAGATATTCCCGTTTCCAACGAAATCGTTAGAGCTATCCAAATATCCACTTACAGATTCTACAAAAAGAGAGTTTCCAAACTGCTCTATTTAAAGAAAGGTTGAACACTGTTAGTTGAGGACGCACACCACAAAGAAGTTTCTGAGAATGCTTTTGTCTAGATTTTATATGAAGATATTCCCGTTTCCAACGAAATCTTTAGAGGTATCCAAATATCCAGTTACAGATTCTACAAAAAGAGAGTATCCAAACTGCTGTATCAAAAGAATGGTTGAACTCTGTTAGTTGAGGACACTCATCACAAAGAAGCTTCTTAGAATGCTTCTGTGTAGATTTTATATGAAGATATTCCCGTTTCCAATGAAATCTGCACAGTTATCCAAATATCCACTTGCAGATTCTACCAAAAGAGTGTTTCCAAACTGCTGTATCAAAAGAATGGTTGAGTTCCGTTAGTTGAGGACACTCATCACAAGCAAGCTTTTGAGAATAGTTCTGTCTAGATTTTATATGAAGACATTCCCGTTTCCAATGAACTCTTCACAGTTATCCAAATATCCACTTGCCGATTCTGCAAAAAGAGTGTTTCCAAACTGCCGTATCAAAAGAAAGGTTGAACTCTGTAAGTAGAGAAAACACATCACAAAGAAGTTTCTGAGAATGCTTCTGTCTAGATTTTATATGAAGATATTCCCGTTTCCAACGAAATCTTCAAAGTTATCCAAATATCCACTAGCAGATTCCACAAAAAGAGTGTTTCCAAACTACTGCATCAACAGAAAGGTTCAACTCTGGTAACTGAGTACACACATCCCGATTAAGTTTCTGAGAATCTTTCTGTCTCTTTTTTATGGGAAGATATTTCTGTTTTCACCGTAGGCCTGAATTCGCACAAAATGTCCACTTCCAGATACTACAAAAAGAGTGTTTCAAACCTGGTCTACGAAAGGGAATGTTCAACTCTGTGACTTGAATGCAGATATCACAAAGCAGTTTCTGACAGTGCTTCTGTCTAGATTTTAGATGAAGATATTCCCGTTTCCAACGAAATCGTTAGAGCTATCCAAATATCCACTTACAGATTCTACAAAAAGAGAGTTTCAAAACTGCTGTATTTAAAGAAAGGTTGAACTGTGTTAGTTGAGGACGCACATCACAAAGAAGTTTCTGAGAATGCTTTTGTCTAGATTTTATATGAAGATATTCCCGTTTCCAACGAAATCTTTAGAGGTATCCAAATATCCAGTTACCGATTCTACAAAAAGAGAGTATCCAAACTGCTGTATCAAAAGAATGGTTGAACTCTGTTAGTTGAGTTCACTCATCACAAAGAAGCTTCTGAGAATGCTTCTGTCTAGATTTTATATGAAGATATTCCCGTTTCCAACGAACTCTTCACAGTTATCCAAATATCCACTTGCAGATTCTACCAAAAGAGTGTTTCCAAACTGCTGTATCAAAAGAATGGTTGAGCTCCGTTAGTTGAGGACACTCATCACAAACAAGCTTTTGAGAATGCTTCTGTCTAGATTTTATATGAAGATATTCCCGTTTCCAACGAACTCTTCACTGTTATCCAAATATCCACTTGCCGATTCTACAAAAAGAGTGTTTCCAAACTGCCGTATCAAAAGAAAGGTTGAACTCTGTAAGTAGAGAAAACACATCACAAAGAAGTTTCTGAGAATGCTTCTGTCTAGATTTTATATGAAGATATTCCCGTTTCCAACGAAATCTTCAAAGTTATCCAAATATCCACTTGCAGATTCTACAAAAAGAGTGTTTCCAAACTACTGTATCAACAGAAAGGTTCAACTCTGGTAACTGAGTACACCCATCCCGATTAAGTTTCTGAGAATCTTTCTGTCTCTTTTTTATGGGAAGATATTTCTGTTTTCACCGTAGGCCTGAATTCGCTCAAAATGTCCACTTCCAGATACTACAAAAAGAGTGTTTCAAACCTGGTCTATGAAAGGGAACGTTCAGCTCTGTGACTTGAATGCAGATATCACAAAGCAGTTACTGACAGTGCTTCTGTCTAGATTTTAGATGAAGATATTCCCGTTTCCAACGAAATCGTTAGAGCTATCCAAATATCCACTTACAGATTCTACAAAAAGAGAGTTTCCAAACTGCTCTACTTAAAGAAAGGTTGAACTCTGTTAGTTGAGGACGCACAACACAAATAAGTTTCTGAGAATGCTTTTGTCTAGATTTTATATGAAGATATTCCCGTTTCCAACGAAATCTTTAGAGGTATCCAAATATCCAGTTACAGATTCTACAAAAAGAGAGTATCCAAACTGCTGTATCAAAAGAATGGTTGAACTCTGTTAGTTGAGGACACTCATCACAAAGAAGCTTCTTAGAATGCTTCTGTGTAGATTTTATATGAAGATATTCCCGTTTCCAATGAAATCTGCACAGTTATCCAAATATCCACTTGCAGATTCTACCAAAAGAGTGTTTCCAAACTGCTGTATCAAAAGAATGGTTGAGTTCCGTTAGTTGAGGACACTCATCACAAGCAAGCTTTTGAGAATAGTTCTGTCTAGATTTTATATGAAGACATTCCCGTTTCCAATGAACTCTTCAGAGTTATCCAAATATCCACTTGCCGATTCTGCAAAAAGAGTGTTTCCAAACTGCCGTATCAAAAGAAAGGTTGAACTCTGTAAGTAGAGAAAACACATCACAAAGAAGTTTCTGAGAATGCTTCTGTCTAGATTTTATATGAAGATATTCCCGTTTCCAACGAAATCTTCAAAGTTATCCAAATATCCACTAGCAGATTCCACAAAAAGAGTGTTTCCAAACTACTGCATCAACAGAAAGGTTCAACTCTGGTAACTGAGTACACACATCCCGATTAAGTTTCTGAGAATCTTTCTGTCTCTTTTTTATGGGAAGATATTTCTGTTTTCACCGTAGGCCTGAATTCGCTCAAAATGTCCACTTCCAGATACTACAAAAAGAGTGTTTCAAACCTGGTCTACGAAAGGGAATGTTCAACTCTGTGACTTGAATGCAGATATCACAAAGCAGTTTCTGACAGTGCTTCTGTCTAGATTTTAGATGAAGATATTCCCGTTTCCAACGAAATCGTTAGAGCTATCCAAATATCCACTTACAGATTCTACAAAAAGAGAGTTTCAAAACTGCTGTATTTAAAGAAAGGTTGAACTGTGTTAGTTGAGGACGCACATCACAAAGAAGTTTCTGAGAATGCTTTTGTCTAGATTTTATATGAAGATATTCCCGTTTCCAACGAAATCTTTACAGGTATCCAAATATCCAGTTACAGATTCTACAAAAAGAGAGTATCCAAACTGCTGTATCAAAAGAATGGTTGAACTCTGTTAGTTGAGGACACTCATCACAAAGAAGCTTCTTATAAAGCTTCTGTGTAGATTTTATATGAAGATATTCCCGTTTCCAAGGAAATCTTCACAGTTATCCAAATATCCACTTGCAGATTCTACCAAAAGAGTGTTTCCAAACTGCTGTATCAAAAGAATGGTTTAGCTCCGTTAGTTGAGGACACTCATCACAAACAAGCTTTTGAGAATGCTTCCGTCTAGATTTTATATGAAGATATTCCCGTTTCCAACGAACTCTTCACAGTTATCCAAATATCCACTTGGCGATTCTACAAAAAGAGTGTTTCCAAACTGCCGTATCAAAAGAAAGGTTGAACTCTGTAAGTAGAGAAAACACATCACAAAGAAGTTTCTGAGAATGCTTCTGTCTAGATTTTATATGAAGATATTCCCGTTTCCAACGAAATCTTCAAAGTTATCCAAATATCCACTTGCAGATTCTACAAAAAGAGTGTTTCCAAACTACTGTATCAACAGAAAGGTTCAACTCTGGTAACTGAGTACACACATCCCGATTACGTTTCTGAGAATCTTTCTGTCTCTTTTTTATGGGAAGATATTTCTGTTTTCACCGTAGGCCTGAATTCGCTCAAAATGTCCACTTCCAGATACTACAAAAAGAGTGTTTCAAACCTGGTCTATGAAAGGGAACGTTCAGCTCTGTGACTTGAATGCAGATATCACAAAGCAGTTTCTGACAGTGCTTCTGTCTAGATTTTAGATGAAGATATTCCCGTTTCCAACGAAATTGTTAGAGCTATCCAAATATCCACTTACAGATTCTACAAAAAGAGAGTTTCCAAACTACTCTACTTAAAGAAAGGTTGAACTCTGTTAGTTGAGGACGCACAACACAAATAAGTTTCTGAGAATGCTTTTGTCTAGATTTTATATGAAGATATTCCCGTTTCCAACGAAATCTTTAGATGTATCCAAATATCCACTTACAGATTCTACAAAAAGAGAGTATCCAAACTGCTTTATCAAAAGAATGGTTGAACTCTGTTAGTTGAGGACACTCATCACAAAGAAGCTTCTGAGAATGCTTCTGTCTAGATTTTAGATGAAGATATTCCCGTTTCCAACGAAATCTTCACAGTTATCCAAATATCCACTTTCAGATTCTACCAAAAGAGTGTTTCCAAACTGCTGTATCAAAAGAATGGTTGAGCTCCGTTAGTTGAGGACACTCAGCACAAACAAGCTTTTGAGAATGTTTCTGTCTAGATTTTATATGAAGATATCCCCGTTTCCAAAGAACTCTTCACAGTTATCCAAATATCCACTTGCCGATTCTGCAAAAAGAGTGTTTCCAAACTGCCGTATCAAAAGAAAGTTTGAACTCTGTAAGTAGAGAAAACACATCACAAAGAAGTTTCTGAGAATGCTTCTGTCTAGATTTTATATGAAGATATTCCCGTTTCCAACGAAATCTTCAAAGTTATCCAAATATCCACTTGCAGATTCTACAAAAAGAGTGTTTCCAAACTACTGTATCAGCAGAAAGGTTCAACTCTGGTAACTGAGTACACACATCCCGATTAAGTTTCTGAGAATCTTTCTGTCTCTTTTTTATGGGAAGATATTTCTGTTTTCACCGTAGGCCTGAATTCGCTCAAAATGTCCACTTCCAGATACTACAAAAAGAGTGGTTCAAACCTGGTCTACGAAAGGGAATGTTCAGCTCTGTGACTTGAATGCAGATATCACAAAGCAGTTTCTGACAGTGCTTCTGTCTAGATTTTAGATGAAGATATTCCCGTTTCCAACGAAATCGTTAGAGCTATCCAAATATCCACTTACAGATTCTACAAAAAGAGAGTTTCCAAACTGCTCTATTTAAAGAAAGGTTGAACACTGTTAGTTGAGGACGCACACCACAAAGAAGTTTCTGAGAATGCTTTTGTCTAGATTTTATATGAAGATATTCCCGTTTCCAACGAAATCTTTAGAGGTATCCAAATATCCAGTTACAGATTCTACAAAAAGAGAGTATCCAAACTGCTGTATCAAAAGAATGGTTGAACTCTGTTAGTTGAGGACACTCATCACAAAGAAGCTTCTTAGAATGCTTCTGTGTAGATTTTATATGAAGATATTCCCGTTTCCAATGAAATCTGCACAGTTATCCAAATATCCACTTGCAGATTCTACCAAAAGAGTGTTTCCAAACTGCTGTATCAAAAGAATGGTTGAGTTCCGTTAGTTGAGGACACTCATCACAAGCAAGCTTTTGAGAATAGTTCTGTCTAGATTTTATATGAAGACATTCCCGTTTCCAATGAACTCTTCACAGTTATCCAAATATCCACTTGCCGATTCTGCAAAAAGAGTGTTTCCAAACTGCCGTATCAAAAGAAAGGTTGAACTCTGTAAGTAGAGAAAACACATCACAAAGAAGTTTCTGAGAATGCTTCTGTCTAGATTTTATATGAAGATATTCCCGTTTCCAACGAAATCTTCAAAGTTATCCAAATATCCACTAGCAGATTCCACAAAAAGAGTGTTTCCAAACTACTGCATCAACAGAAAGGTTCAACTCTGGTAACTGAGTACACACATCCCGATTAAGTTTCTGAGAATCTTTCTGTCTCTTTTTTATGGGAAGATATTTCTGTTTTCACCGTAGGCCTGAATTCGCACAAAATGTCCACTTCCAGATACTACAAAAAGAGTGTTTCAAACCTGGTCTACGAAAGGGAATGTTCAACTCTGTGACTTGAATGCAGATATCACAAAGCAGTTTCTGACAGTGCTTCTGTCTAGATTTTAGATGAAGATATTCCCGTTTCCAACGAAATCGTTAGAGCTATCCAAATATCCACTTACAGATTCTACAAAAAGAGAGTTTCAAAACTGCTGTATTTAAAGAAAGGTTGAACTGTGTTAGTTGAGGACGCACATCACAAAGAAGTTTCTGAGAATGCTTTTGTCTAGATTTTATATGAAGATATTCCCGTTTCCAACGAAATCTTTACAGGTATCCAAATATCCAGTTACAGATTCTACAAAAAGAGAGTATCCAAACTGCTGTATCAAAAGAATGGTTGAACTCTGTTAGTTGAGTTCACTCATCACAAAGTAGCTTCTGAGAATGCTTCTGTCTAGATTTTATATGAAGATATTCCCGTTTCCAACGAAATCTTCACAGTTATCCAAATATCCACTTGCAGATTCTACGAAAAGATTGTTTCCAAACTGCTGTATGAAAAGAATGGTTGAGCTCCGTTAGTTGAGGACACTCATCACAAACAAGCTTTTGAGAATGTTTCTGTCTAGATTTTATATGAAGATATCCCCGTTTCCAAAGAACTCTTCACAGTTATCCAAATATCCACTTGCCGATTCTACAAAAAGAGTGTTTCCAAACTGCTGTATCAAAAGAAAGGTTGAACTCTGTAAGTAGAGAAAACACATCACAAAGAAGTTTCTGAGAATGCTTCTGTCTAGATTTTATATGAAGATATTCCCGTTTCCAACGAAATCTTCAAAGTTATCCAAATATCCACTTGCAGATTCTACAAAAAGAGTGTTTCCAAACTACTGTATCAACAGAAATGTTCACCTCTGGTAACTGAGTACACCCATCCCGATTAAGTTTCTGAGAATCTTTCTGTCTCTTTTTTATGGGAAGATATTTCTGTTTTCACCGTAGGCCTGAATTCGCTCAAAATGTCCACTTCCAGATACTACAAAAA
Organism: Gorilla gorilla gorilla; assembly: GCF_029281585.2. NCBI lineage: Eukaryota > Metazoa > Chordata > Mammalia > Primates > Hominidae > Gorilla > Gorilla gorilla. The sequence goes on along the minus strand of NC_073236.2, from coordinate 27,147,492 downwards.
GAGGGTTTCAAACCTGGTCTACGAAAGGGAATGTTCAGCTCTGTGACTTGAATGCAGATATCACAAAGCAGTTTCTGACAGTGCTTCTGTCTAGATTTTATATGAAGATATTCCCGTTTCCAACGAAATCGTTAGAGCTATCCAAATATCCACTTACAGATTCTACAAAAAGAGAGTTTCAAAACTGCTGTATTTAAAGAAAAGTTGAACTGTGTTAGTTGAGGACGCACACCACAAAGAAGTTTCTGAGAATGCTTTTGTCTAGATTTTATATGAAGATATTCCCGATTCCAATGAAATCTTTAGAGGTATCCAAATATCCAGTTACAGATTCTACAAAAAGTGAGTATCCAAACTGCTGTATCAAAAGAATGGTTGAACTCTGTTAGTTGAGGACACTCATCACAAAGAAGCTTCTTAGAATGCTTCTGTGTAGATTTTATATGAAGATATTCCCGTTTCCAATGAAATCTGCACAGTTATCCAAATATCCACTTGCAGATTCTACCAAAAGAGTGTTTCCAAACTGCTGTATCAAAAGAATGGTTGAGTTCCGTTAGTTGAGGACACTCATCACAAGCAAGCTTTTGAGAATAGTTCTGTCTAGATTTTATATGAAGACATTCCCGTTTCCAATGAACTCTTCAGAGTTATCCAAATATCCACTTGCCGATTCTGCAAAAAGAGTGTTTCCAAACTGCCGTATCAAAAGAAAGGTTGAACTCTGTAAGTAGAGAAAACACATCACAAAGAAGTTTCTGAGAATGCTTCTGTCTAGATTTTATATGAAGATATTCCCGTTTCCAACGAAATCTTCAAAGTTATCCAAATATCCACTAGCAGATTCCACAAAAAGAGTGTTTCCAAACTACTGCATCAACAGAAAGGTTCAACTCTGGTAACTGAGTACACACATCCCGATTAAGTTTCTGAGAATCTTTCTGTCTCTTTTTTATGGGAAGATATTTCTGTTTTCACCGTAGGCCTGAATTCGCTCAAAATGTCCACTTCCAGATACTACAAAAAGAGTGTTTCAAACCTGGTCTATGAAAGGGAACGTTCAGCTCTGTGACTTGAATGCAGATATCACAAAGCAGTTTCTGACAGTGCTTCTGTCTAGATTTTAGATGAAGATATTCCCGTTTCCAATGAAATCGTTAGAGCTATCCAAATATCCACTTACAGATTCTACAAAAAGAGAGTTTCCAAACTGCTCTACTTAAAGAAAGGTTGAACTCTGTTAGTTGAGGACGCACAACACAAATAAGTTTCTGAGAATGCTTTTGTCTAGATTTTATATGAAGATATTCCCGTTTCCAACGAAATCTTTAGAGGTATCCAAATATCCAGTTACAGATTCTACAAAAAGAGAGTATCCAAACTGCTGTATCAAAAGAATGGTTGAACTCTGTTAGTTGAGGACACTCATCACAAAGAAGCTTCTGAGAATGCTTCTGTCTAGATTTTAGATGAAGATATTCCCGTTTCCAACGAAATCTTCACAGTTATCCAAATATCCACTTGCAGATTCTACCAAAAGAGTGTTTCCAAACTGCTGTATGAAAAGAATGGTTGAGCTCCGTTAGTTGAGGACACTCATCACAAACAAGCTTTTGAGAATGTTTCTGTCTAGATTTTATATGAAGATATCACCGTTTCCAAAGAACTCTTCACAGTTATCCAAATATCCACTTGCCGATTCTACAAAAAGAGTGTTTCCAAACTGCTGTATCAAAAGAAAGGTTGAACTCTGTAAGTAGAGAAAACACATCACAAAGAAGTTTCTGAGAATGCTTCTGTCTAGATTTTATATGAAGATATTCCCGTTTCCAACGAAATCTTCAAAGTTATCCAAATATCCACTTGCAGATTCTACAAAAAGAGTGTTTCCAAACTACTGTATCAACAGAAAGGTTCACCTCTGGTAACTGAGTACACACATCCCGATTAAGTTTCTGAGAATCTTTCTGTCTCTTTTTTATGGGAAGATATTTCTGTTTTCACCGTAGGCCTGAATTCGCTCAAAATGTCCACTTCCAGATACTACAAAAAGAGTGTTTCAAACCTGGTCTACGAAAGGGAATGTTCAGCTCTGTGACATGAATGCAGATATCACAAAGCAGTTTCTGACAGTGCTTCTGTCTAGATTTTAGATGAAGATATTCCCGTTTCCAGCGAATTCGTTAGAGCTATCCAAATATCCACTTACAGATTCTACAAAAAGAGAGTTTCCAAACTGCTCTATTTAAAGAAAGGTTGAACTCTGTTAGTTGAGGACGCACACCACAAAGAAGTTTCTGAGAATGCTTTTGTCTAGATTTTATATGAAGATATTCCCGTTTCCAACGAAATGTTTAGAGGTATCCAAATATCCAGTTACCGATTCTACAAAAAGAGAGTATCCAAACTGCTGTATCAAAAGAATGGTTGAACTCTGTTAGTTGAGTTCACTCATCACAAAGAAGCTTCTGAGAATGCTTCTGTCTAGATTTTATATGAAGATATTCCCGTTTCCAACGAACTCTTCACAGTTATCCAAATATCCACTTGCAGATTCTACCAAAAGAGTGTTTCCAAACTGCTGTATCAAAAGAATGGTTGAGCTCCGTTAGTTGAGGACACTCATCACAAACAAGCTTCTGAGAATGCTTCTGTCTAGATTTTATATGAAGATATTCCCGTTTCCAACGAACTCTTCACTGTTATCCAAATATCCACTTGCCGATTCTACAAAAAGAGTGTTTCCAAACTGCTGTATCAAAAGAAAGGTTGAACTCTGTAAGTAGAGAAAACACATCAGAAAGAAGTTTCTGAGAATGCTTCTGTCTAGATTTTATATGAAGATATTCCCGTTTCCAACGAAATCTTCAAAGTTATCCAAATATCCACTTGCAGATTCTACAAAAAGAGTGTTTCCAAACTACTGTATCAACAGAAAGGTTCAACTCTGGTAACTGAGTACACACATCCCGATTAAGTTTCTGAGAATCTTTCTGTCTCTTTTTTATGGGAAGATATTTCTGTTTTCACCGTAGGCCTGAATTCGCTCAAAATGTCCACTTCCAGATACTACAAAAAGAGGGTTTCAAACCTGGTCTACGAAAGGGAATGTTCAGCTCTGTGACTTGAATGCAGATATCACAAAGCAGTTTCTGACAGTGCTTCTGTCTAGATTTTAGATGAAGATATTCCCGTTTCCAACGAAATCGTTAGAGCTATCCAAATATCCACTTACAGATTCTACAAAAAGAGAGTTTCCAAACTGCTCTATTTAAAGAAAGGTTGAACTCTGTTAGTTGAGGACGCACACCACAAAGAAGTTTCTGAGAATGCTTTTGTCTAGATTTTATATGAAGATATTCCCGTTTCCAACGAAATCTTTAGAGGTATCCAAATATCCAGTTACAGATTCTACAAAAAGAGAGTATCCAAACTGCTGTATCAAAAGAATGGTTGAACTCTGTTAGTTGAGGACACTCATCACAAAGAAGCTTCTTAGAATGCTTCTGTGTAGATTTTATATGAAGATATTCCCGTTTCCAATGAACTCTTCACAGTTATCCAAATATCCACTTGCTGATTCTGCAAAAAGAGTGTTTCCAAACTGCCGTATCAAAAGAAAGGTTGAACTCTGTAAGTAGAGAAAACACATCACAAAGAAGTTTCTGAGAATGCTTCTGTCTAGATTTTATATGAAGATATTCCCGTTTCCAACGAAATCTTCAAAGTTATCCAAATATCCACTAGCAGATTCCACAAAAAGAGTGTTTCCAAACTACTGCATCAACAGAAAGGTTCAACTCTGGTAACTGAGTACACACATCCCGATTAAGTTTCTGAGAATCTTTCTGTCTCTTTTTTATGGGAAGATATTTCTGTTTTCACCATAGGCCTGAATTCGCTCAAAATGTCCACTTCCAGATACTACAAAAAGAGTGTTTCAAACCTGGTCTACGAAAGGGAATGTTCAACTCTGTGACTTGAATGCAGATATCACAAAGCAGTTTCTGACAGTGCTTCTGTCTAGATTTTAGATGAAGATATTCCCGTTTCCAACGAAATCGTTAGAGCTATCCAAATATCCACTTACAGATTCTACAAAAAGAGAGTTTCAAAACTGCTGTATTTAAAGAAAGGTTGAACTGTGTTAGTTGAGGACGCACATCACAAAGAAGTTTCTGAGAATGCTTTTGTCTAGATTTTATATGAAGATATTCCCGTTTCCAACGAAATCTTTAGAGGTATCCAAATATCCAGTTACCGATTCTACAAAAAGAGAGTATCCAAACTGCTGTATCAAAAGAATGGTTGAACTCTGTTAGTTGAGTTCACTCATCACAAAGAAGCTTCTGAGAATGCTTCTGTCTAGATTTTATATGAAGATATTCCCGTTTCCAACGAAATCTTCACAGTTATCCAAATATCCACTTGCAGATTCTACCAAAAGAGTGTTTCCAAACTGCTGTATGAAAAGAATGGTTGAGCTCCGTTAGTTGAGGACACTCATCACAAACAAGCTTTTGAGAATGTTTCTGTCTAGATTTTATATGAAGATATCCCCGTTTCCAAAGAACTCTTCACAGTTATCCAAATATCCACTTGCCGATTCTACAAAAAGAGTGTTTCCAAACTGCTGTATCAAAAGAAAGGTTGAACTCTGTAAGTAGAGAAAACACATCACAAAGAAGTTTCTGAGAATGCTTCTGTCTAGATTTTATATGAAGATATTCCCGTTTCCAACGAAATCTTCAAAGTTATCCAAATATCCACTTGCAGATTCTACAAAAAGAGTGTTTTCAAACTACTGTATCAACAGAAAGGTTCACCTCTGGTAACTGAGTACACACATCCCGATTAAGTTTCTGAGAATCTTTCTGTCTCTTTTTTATGGGAAGATATTTCTGTTTTCACCGTAGGCCTGAATTCGCTCAAAATGTCCACTTCCAGATACTACAAAAAGAGGGTTTCAAACCTGGTCTACGAAAGGGAATGTTCAGCTCTGTGACTTGAATGCAGATATCACAAAGCAGTTTCTGACAGTGCTTCTGTCTAGATTTTATATGAAGATATTCCCGTTTCCAACGAAATCGTTAGAGCTATCCAAATATCCACTTACAGATTCTACAAAAAGAGAGTTTCAAAACTGCTGTATTTAAAGAAAAGTTGAACTGTGTTAGTTGAGGACGCACACCACAAAGAAGTTTCTGAGAATGCTTTTGTCTAGATTTTATATGAAGATATTCCCGATTCCAACGAAATCTTTAGAGGTATCCAAATATCCAGTTACAGATTCTACAAAAAGAGAGTATCCAAACTGCTGTATCAAAAGAATGGTTGAACTCTGTTAGTTGAGGACACTCATCACAAAGAAGCTTCTTAGAATGCTTCTGTGTAGATTTTATATGAAGATATTCCCGTTTCCAATGAAATCTGCACAGTTATCCAAATATCCACTTGCAGATTCTACCAAAAGAGTGTTTCCAAACTGCTGTATCAAAAGAATGGTTGAGCTCCGTTAGTTGAGGACACTCATCACAAACAAGCTTTTGAGAATGTTTCTGTCTAGATTTTATATGAAGATATCCCCGTTTCCAAAGAACTCTTCACAGTTATCCAAATATCCACTTGCCGATTCTACAAAAAGAGTGTTTCCAAACTGCTGTATCAAAAGAAAGGTTGAACTCTGTAAGTAGAGAAAACACATCAGAAAGAAGTTTCTGAGAATGCTTCTGTCTAGATTTTATATGAAGATATTCCCGTTTCCAACGAAATCTTCAAAGTTATCCAAATATCCACTTGCAGATTCTACAAAAAGAGAGTTTCCAAACTGCTCTATTTAAAGAAAGGTTGAACTCTGTCAGTTGAGGACGCACACCACAAAGAAGTTTCTGAGAATGCTTCTGTCCAGATTTTATATGAAGATATTCCCGTTTCCAACGAAATCTTTAGAGGTATCCAAATATCCAGTTACAGATTCTACAAAAAGAGAGTATCCAAACTGCTGTATCAAAAGAATGGTTGAACTCTGTTAGTTGAGGACACTCATCACAAAGAAGTTTTTAGAATGCTTCTGTGTAGATTTTATATGAAGATATTCCCGTTTCCAATGAAATCTGCACAGCTATCCAAATATCCACTTGCAGATTCTACCAAAAGAGTGTTTCCAAACTGCTGTATCAAAAGAATGGTTGAGTTCCGTTAGTTGAGGACACTCATCACAAGCAAGCTTTTGAGAATAGTTCTGTCTAGATTTTATATGAAGATATTCCCGTTTCCAACGAACTCTTCACAGTTATCCAAATATCCACTTGCCGATTCTGCAAAAAGAGTGTTTCCAAACTGCCGTATCAAAAGAAAGGTTGAACTCTGTAAGTAGAGAAAACACATCACAAAGAAGTTTCTGAGAATGCTTCTGTCTATATTTTATATGAAGATATTCCCGTTTCCAACGAAATCTTCAAAGTTATCCAAATATCCACTTGCAGATTCTACAAAAAGAGTGTTTCCAAACTACTGTATCAGCAGAAAGGTTCAACTCTGGTAACTGAGTACACACATCCCGATTAAGTTTCTGAGAATCTTTCTGTCTCTTTTTTATGGGAAGATATTTCTGTTTTCACCGTAGGCCTGAATTCGCTCAAAATGTCCACTTCCAGATACTACAAAAAGAGTGGTTCAAACCTGGTCTACGAAAGGGAATGTTCAGCTCTGTGACTTGAATGCAGATATCACAAAGCAGTTTCTGACAGTGCTTCTGTCTAGATTTTAGATGAAGATATTCCCGTTTCCAACGAAATCGTTAGAGCTATCCAAATATCCACTTACAGATTCTACAAAAAGAGAGTTTCCAAACTGCTCTATTTAAAGAAAGGTTGAACTCTGTTAGTTGAGGACGCACACCACAAAGAAGTTTCTGAGAATGCTTTTGTCTAGATTTTATATGAAGATATTCCCGTTTCCAACGAAATCTTTAGAGGTATCCAAATATCCAGTTACAGATTCTACAAAAAGAGAGTATCCAAACTGCTGTATCAAAAGAATGGTTGAACTCTGTTAGTTGAGGACACTCATCACAAAGAAGCTTCTTAGAATGCTTCTGTGTAGATTTTATATGAAGATATTCCCGTTTCCAATGAAATCTGCACAGTTATCCAAATATCCACTTGCAGATTCTACCAAAAGAGTGTTTCCAAACTGCTGTATCAAAAGAATGGTTGAGTTCCGTTAGTTGAGGACACTCATCACAAGCAAGCTTTTGAGAATAGTTCTGTCTAGATTTTATATGAAGACATTCCCGTTTCCAATGAACTCTTCACAGTTATCCAAATATCCACTTGCCGATTCTGCAAAAAGAGTGTTTCCAAACTGCCGTATCAAAAGAAAGGTTGAACTCTGTAAGTAGAGAAAACACATCACAAAGAAGTTTCTGAGAATGCTTCTGTCTAGATTTTATATGAAGATATTCCCGTTTCCAACGAAATCTTCAAAGTTATCCAAATATCCACTAGCAGATTCCACAAAAAGAGTGTTTCCAAACTACTGCATCAACAGAAAGGTTCAACTCTGGTAACTGAGTACACACATCCCGATTAAGTTTCTGAGAATCTTTCTGTCTCTTTTTTATGGGAAGATATTTCTGTTTTCACCGTAGGCCTGAATTCGCTCAAAATGTCCACTTCCAGATACTACAAAAAGAGGGTTTCAAACCTGGTCTACGAAAGGGAATGTTCAGCTCTGTGACTTGAATGCAGATATCACAAAGCAGTTTCTGACAGTGCTTCTGTCTAGATTTTATATGAAGATATTCCCGTTTCCAACGAAATCGTTAGAGCTATCCAAATATCCACTTACAGATTCTACAAAAAGAGAGTTTCAAAACTGCTGTATTTAAAGAAAAGTTGAACTGTGTTAGTTGAGGACGCACACCACAAAGAAGTTTCTGAGAATGCTTTTGTCTAGATTTTATATGAAGATATTCCCGATTCCAACGAAATCTTTAGAGGTATCCAAATATCCAGTTACTGATTCTACAAAAAGAGAGTATCCAAACTGCTGTATCAAAAGAATGGTTGAACTCTGTTAGTTGAGGACACTCATCACAAAGAAGCTTCTTAGAATGCTTCTGTGTAGATTTTATATGAAGATATTCCCGTTTCCAATGAAATCTGCACAGTTATCCAAATATCCACTTGCAGATTCTACCAAAAGAGTGTTTCCAAACTGCTGTATCAAAAGAATGGTTGAGTTCCGTTAGTTGAGGACACTCATCACAAGCAAGCTTTTGAGAATAGTTCTGTCTAGATTTTATATGAAGACATTCCCGTTTCCAATGAACTCTTCAGAGTTATCCAAATATCCACTTGCCGATTCTGCAAAAAGAGTGTTTCCAAACTGCCGTATCAAAAGAAAGGTTGAACTCTGTAAGTAGAGAAAACACATCACAAAGAAGTTTCTGAGAATGCTTCTGTCTAGATTTTATATGAAGATATTCCCGTTTCCAACGAAATCTTCAAAGTTATCCAAATATCCACTAGCAGATTCCACAAAAAGAGTGTTTCCAAACTACTGCATCAACAGAAAGGTTCAACTCTGGTAACTGAGTACACACATCCCGATGAAGTTTCTGAGAATCTTTCTGTCTCTTTTTTATGGGAAGATATTTCTGTTTTCACCGTAGGCCTGAATTCGCTCAAAATGTCCACTTCCAGATACTACAAAAAGAGTGTTTCAAACCTGGTCTACGAAAGGGAATGTTCAACTCTGTGACTTGAATGCAGATATCACAAAGCAGTTTCTGACAGTGCTTCTGTCTAGATTTTAGATGAAGATATTCCCGTTTCCAACGAAATCGTTAGAGCTATCCAAATATCCACTTACAGATTCTACAAAAAGAGAGTTTCAAAACTGCTGTATTTAAAGAAAGGTTGAACTGTGTTAGTTGAGGACGCACATCACAAATAAGTTTCTGAGAATGCTTTTGTCTAGATTTTATATGAAGATATTCCCGTTTCCAACGAAATCTTTAGAGGTATCCAAATATCCAGTTACAGATTCTACAAAAAGAGAGTATCCAAACTGCTGTATCAAAAGAATGGTTGAACTCTGTTAGTTGAGTTCACTCATCACAAAGAAGCTTCTGAGAATGCTTCTGTCTAGATTTTATATGAAGATATTCCCGTTTCCAACGAACTCTTCACTGTTATCCAAATATCCACTTGCCGATTCTACAAAAAGAGTGTTTCCAAACTGCTGTATCAAAAGAAAGGTTGAACTCTGTAAGTAGAGAAAACACATCACAAAGAAGTTTCTGAGAATGCTTCTGTCTAGATTTTATATGAAGATATTCCCGTTTCCAACGAAATCTTCAAAGTTATCCAAATATCCACTTGCAGATTCTACAAAAAGAGTGTTTCCAAACTACTGTATCAACAGAAAGGTTCAACTCTGGTAACTGAGTACACACATCCCGATTAAGTTTCTGAGAATCTTTCTGTCTCTTTTTTATGGGAAGATATTTCTGTTTTCACCGTAGGCCTGAATTCGCTCAAAATGTCCACTTCCAGATATTACAAAAAGAGTGTTTCAAACCTGGTCTACGAAAGGGAATGTTCAGCTCTGTGACTTGAATGCAGATATCACAAAGCAGTTTCTGACAGTGCTTCTGTCTAGATTTTAGATGAAGATATTCCCGTTTCCAACGAAATCGTTAGAGCTATCCAAATATCCACTTACAGATTCCACAAAAAGAGAGTTTCCAAACTGCTCTATTTAAAGAAAGGTTGAACTGTGTTAGTTGAGGACGCACACCACGAAGAAGTTTCTGAGAATGCTTTTGTCTAGATTTTATATGAAGATATTCCTGTTTACAACGAAATCTTTAGAGGTATCCAAATATCCACTTACAGATTCTACAAAAAGAGAGTATCCAAACTGCTGTATCAAAAGAATGGTCGAACTCTGTTAGTTGAGGACACTCATCACAAAGAAGCTTCTGAGAATGCTTCTGTCTAGATTTTATATGAAGATATTCCCGTTTCCAATGAAATCTTCACAGTTATCGAAATATCCACTTGCAGATTCTACCAAAAGAGTGTTTCCAAACTGCTGTATTAAAAGAATTGTTGAGCTCCGTTAGTTGAGGACACTCATCACAAACAAGCTTTTGAGAATAGTTCTGTCTAGATTTTATATGAAGATATTCCCGTTTCCAACGAACTCTTCACAGTTATCCAAATATCCACTTGCCGATTCTACAAAAAGAGTGTTTCCAAACTGCTGTATCAAAAGAAAGGTTGAACTCTGTAAGTAGAGAAAACACATCACAAAGAAGTTTCTGAGAATGCTTCTGTCTAGATTTTATATGAAGATATTCCCGTTTCCAACGAAATCTTCAAAGTTATCCAAATATCCACTTGCAGATTCCACAAAAAGAGTGTTTCCAATCTACTGCATCAACAGAAAGGTTCAACTCTGGTAACTGAGTACACACATCCCAATTAAGTTTCTGAGAATCTTTCTGTCTCTTTTTTATTGGTAGATATTTCTGTTTTCACCATAGGCCTGAATTCGCTCAAAATGTCCACTTCCAGATACTACAAAAAGAGTGTTTCAAACCTGGTCTACGAAAGGGAATGTTCAGCTCTGTGACTTGAATGCAGATATCACAAAGCAGTTTCTGACAGTGCTTCTGTCTAGATTTTAGATGAAGATATTCCCGTTTCCAATGAAATCGTTAGAGCTATCCAAATATCCACTTACAGATTCTACAAAAAGAGAGTTTCAAAACTGCTGTATTTAAAGAAAGGTTGAACTGTGTTAGTTGAGGACGCACATCACAAAGAAGTTTCTGAGAATGCTTTTGTCTAGATTTTATATGAAGATATTCCCGTTTCCAACGAAATCTTTAGAGGTATCCAAATATCCAGTTACAGATTCTACAAAAGGAGAGTATCCAAACTGCTGTATCAAAAGAATGGTTGAACTCTGTTAGTTGAGTTCACTCATCACAAAGAAGCTTCTGAGAATGCTTCTGTCTAGATTTTATATGAAGATATTCCCGTTTCCATCGAAATCTTCACAGTTATCCAAATATCCACTTGCAGATTATACCAAAAGAGTGTTTCCAAACTGCTGTATCAAAAGAATGGTTGAGCTCCGTTAGTTGAGGACACTCATCACAAACAAGCTTCTGAGAATGCTTCTGTCTAGATTTTATATGAAGATATTCCCGTTTCCAACGAACTCTTCACTGTTATCCAAATATCCACTTGCCGATTCTACAAAAAGAGTGTTTCCAAACTGCTGTATCAAAAGAAAGGTTGAACTCTGTAAGTAGAGGAAACACATCACAAAGAAGTTTCTGAGAATGCTTCTGTCTAGATTTTATATGAAGATATTCCCGTTTCCAACGAAATCTTCAAAGTTATCCAAATATCCACTTGCAGATTCTACAAAAAGAGTGTTTCCAAACTACTGTATCAACAGAAAGGTTCAACTCTGGTAACTGAGTACACACATCCCGATTAAGTTTCTGAGAATCTTTCTGTCTCTTTTTTATGGGAAGATATTTCTGTTTTCACCGTAGGCCTGAATTCGCTCAAAATGTCCACTTCCAGATACTACAAAAAGAGTGTTTCAAACCTGGTCTATGAAAGGGAATGTTCAGCTCTGTGACTTGAATGCAGATATCACAAAGCAGTTTCTGACAGTGCTTCTGTCTAGATTTTAGATGAAGATATTCCCGTTTCCAAAGAAATCTGTAGAGGTATCCAAATATCCAGTTACAGATTCTACAAAAAGAGAGTATCCAAACTGCTGTATCAAAAGAATGGTTCAACTCTGTAAGTTGAGGACACTCATCACAAAGAAGCTTCTGAGAATGCTTCTGTCTAGATTTTAGATGAAGATATTCCCGTTTCCAACGAAATCTTCACAGTTATCCAAATATCCACTTGCAGATTCTACCAAAAGAGTGTTTCCAAACTGCTGTATCAAAAGAATGGTTGAGCTCCGTTAGTTGAGGACACTCATCACAAACAAGCTTTTGAGAATGCTTCTGTCTGGATTTTATATGAAGATATTCCCGTTTCCAATGAAATCTTCAAAGTTATCCAAATATCCACTTGGAGATTCAACAAAAAGAGTGTTTCCTAACTACTGTATCAACAGAAATGTTCAACTCTGGTAACTGAGTACACACATCCCGATTAAGTTTCTGAGAATCTTTCTGTCTCTTTTTTATGGGAAGATATTTCTGTTTTCACCGTAGGCCTGAATTCGCTCAAAATGTCCACTTCCAGATACTACAAAAAGAGTGTTTCAAACCTGGTCTACGAAAGGGAATGTTCAGCTCTGTGACTTGAATGCAGATATCACAAAGCAGTTTCTGACAGTGCTTCTGTCTAGATTTTAGATGAAGATATTCCCGTTTCGAACGAAATCGTTAGAGCTATCCAAATATCCACTTACAGATTCTACAAAAAGAGAGTTTCCAAACTGCTCTATTTAAAGAAAGGTTGAACTGTGTTAGTTGAGGACGCACACCACGAAGATGTTTCTGAGAATGCTTTTGTCTAGATTTTATATGAAGATATTCCTGTTTCCAACGAAATCTTTAGAGGTATCCAAATATCCACTTACAGATTCTACAAAAAGAGAGTATCCAAACTGCTGTATCAAAAGAATGGTTGAACTCTGTTAGTTGAGGACACTCATCACAAAGAAGCTTCTGAGAATGCTTCTGTCTAGATTTTATATGAAGATATTCCCGTTTCCAATGAAATCTTCACAGTTATCGAAATATCCACTTGCAGATTCTACCAAAAGAGTGTTTCCAAACTGCTGTATTAAAAGAATTGTTGAGCTCCGTTAGTTGAGGACACTCATCACAAACAAGCTTTTGAGAATAGTTCTGTCTAGATTTTATATGAAGATATTCCCGTTTCCAACGAACTCTTCACAGTTATCCAAATATCCACTTGCCGATTCTACAAAAAGAGTGTTTCCAAACTGCTGTATCAAAAGAAAGGTTGAGCTCTGTAAGTAGAGAAAACACATCACAAAGAAGTTTCTGAGAATGCTTCTGTCTAGATTTTATATGAAGATATTCCCGTTTCCAACGAAATCTTCAAAGTTATCCAAATATCCACTTGCAGATTCCACAAAAAGAGTGTTTCCAATCTACTGCATCAACAGAAAGGTTCAACTCTGGTAACTGAGTACACACATCCCAATTAAGTTTCTGAGAATCTTTCTGTCTCTTTTTTATGGGAAGATATTTCTGTTTTCACCATAGGCCTGAATTCGCTCAAAATGTCCACTTCCAGATACTACAAAAAGAGTGTTTCAAACCTGGTCTACGAAAGGGAATGTTCAGCTCTGTGACTTGAATGCAGATATCACAAAGCAGTTTCTGACAGTGCTTCTGTCTAGATTTTATATGAAGATATTCCCGTTTCCAAAGAAATATGTAGAGGTATCCAAATATCCAGTTACAGATTCTACAAAAAGAGAGTATCCAAACTGCTGTATCAAAAGAATGGTTGAACTCTGTAAGTTGAGGACACTCATCACAAAGAAGCTTCTGAGAATGCTTCTGTCTAGATTTTAGATGAAGATATTCCCGTTTCCAACGAAATCTTCACAGTTATCCAAATATCCACTTGCAGATTCTACCAAAAGAGTGTTTCCAAACTGCTGTATCAAAAGAATGGTTGAGCTCCGTTAGTTGAGGACACTCATCACAAACAAGCTTTTGAGAATGCTTCTGTCTAGATTTTATATGAAGATATTCCCGTTTCCAACGAAATCTTCAAAGTTATCCAAATATCCACTTGCAGATTCAACAAAAAGAGTGTTTCCAAACTACTGTATCAATAGAAATGTTCAACTCTGGTAACTGAGTACACACATCCCGATTAAGTTTCTGAGAATCTTTCTGTCTCTTTTTTATGGGAAGATATTTCTGTTTTCACCGTAGGCCTGAATTCGCTCAAAATGTCCACTTCCAGATACTACAAAAAGAGTGCTTCTTACCTGGTCTACGAAAGGGAATGTTCAGCTCTGTGACTTGAATGCAGATATAACAAAGCAGTTTCTGACAGTGCTTTTGTCTACATTTTAGATGAAGATATTCCCGTTTCCAACGAAATCGTTAGAGCTATCCAAATATCCACTTACAGATTCTACAAAAAGAGAGTTTCCAAACTGCTCTATTTAAAGAAAGGTTGAACTCTGTTAGTTGAGGACGCACACCACAAAGAAGTTTCTGAGAATGCTTTTGTCTAGATTTTATATGAAGATATTCCCGTTTCCAAAGAAATCTTTAGAGGTATCCAAATATCCAGTTACAGATTCTACAAAAAGAGAGTATCCAAACTGCTGTATCAAAAGAATGGTTGAACTCTGTTAGTTGAGGACACTCATCACAAAGAAGCTTCTGAGAATGCTTCTGTGTAGATTTTATATGAAGATATTCCCGTTTCCAATGAAATCTTCACAGTTATCCAAATATCCACTTGCAGATCCTACCAAAAGATTGTTTCCAAACTGCTGTATCAAAAGAATGGTTGAGCTCCGTTAGTTGAGGACACTCATCACAAACAAGGTTTTGAGAATGCTTCTGTCTAGATTTTATATGAAGATATTCCCGTTTCCAACGAACTCTTCACTGTTATCCAAATATCCACTTGCCGATTCTACAAAAAGAGTGTTTCCAAACGGCTGTATCAAAAGAAAGGTTGAACTCTGTAAGTAGAGAAAACACATCACAAAGAAGTTTCTGAGAATGCTTCTGTCTAGATTTCATATAAAGATATTGACGTTTCCAAAAAAATCTTCAAAGTTATCCAAATATCCACTTGCAGATACTACGAAAAGAGTGTTTCCAAACTACTGTATCAACAGAAAGTTTCAACTCTGGTAACTGAGTACACACATCCTGATAAAGTTTCTGAGAATCTTTCTGTCTCTTTTTTATGGGAAGATATTTCTGTTTTCACCGTAGGACTGAATTCGCACAAAATGTCCACTTCCAGATACTACAAAAAGAGTGTTTCAAACCTGGTCTATGAAAGGGAATGTTCAGCTCTGTGACTTGAATGCAGATATCACAAAGCAGTTTCTGACAGTGCTTCTGTCTAGATTTTAGATGAAGATATTCCCGTTTCCAACGAAATCGTTAGAGCTATCCAAATATCCACTTACAGATTCTACAAAAAGAGAGTTTCAAAACTGCTGTATTTAAAGAAAGGTTGAACTGTGTTAGTTGAGGACGCACACCACAAAGAAGTTTCTGAGAATGCTTTTGTCTAGATTTTATATGAAGATATTCCCGTTTCCAACGAAATTTTAGAGGTATCCAAATATCCAGTTACAGATTCTACAAAAAGAGAGTATCCAAACTGCTGTATCAAAAGAATGGTTGAACTCTGTTAGTTGAGTTCACTCATCACAAAGAAGCTTCTGAGAATGCTTCTGTCTAGATTTTATATGAAGATATTCCCGTTTCCAACGAAATCTTCACAGTTATCCAAATATCCACTTGCAGATTATACCAAAAGAGTGTTTCCAAACTGCTGTATCAAAAGAATGGTTGAGCTCCGTTAGTTGAGGACACTCATCACAAACAAGCTTCTGAGAATGCTTGTGTCTAGATTTTATATGAAGATATCCTCGTTTCCAACGAACTCTTCACTGTTATCCAAATATCCACTTGCCGATTCTACAAAAAGAGTGTTTCCAAACTGCCGTATCAAAAGAAAGGTTGAACTATGTAAGTAGAGAAAACACATCACAAAGAAGTTTCTGAGAATGCTTCTGTTTAGATTTTATAAGAAGATATTCCCGTTTCCAAGGAAATCTTCAAAGTTATCCAAATATCCACTTGCAGATTCTACAAAAAGAGTGTTTCCAAACTACTGCATCAACAGAAAGGATCAACTCTGGTAACTGAGTACACACATCCCGATTAAGTTTCTGAGAATCTTTCTGTCTCTTTTTTATGGGAAGATATTTCTGTTTTCACCGTAGGCCTGAATTCGCTCAAAATGTCCACTTCCAGATACTACAAAAAGAGTGTTTCAAACCTGGTCTATGAAAGGGAATGTTCAGCTCTGTGACTTGAATGCAGATATCACAAAGCAGTTTCTGACAGTGCTTCTGTCTAGATTTTAGATGAAGATATTCCCGTTTCCAACGAAATCGTTAGAGCTATCCAAATATCCACTTACAGATTCTACAAAAAGAGAGTTTCCAAACTGCTCTATTTAAAGAAAGGTTGAACTCTGTTAGTTGAGGACGCACACCACAAAGAAGTTTCTGAGAATGCTTTTGTCTAGATTTTATATGAAGATATTCCTGTTTCCAACGAAATCTTTAGAGGTATCCAAATATCCACTTACAGACTCTACAAAAAGAGAGTATTCAAACTGCTGTATCAAAAGAATGGTTGAACTCTGTTAGTTGAGGACACTCATCACAAAGAAGCTTCTGAGAATGCTTCTGTCTAAATTTAATATGAAGATATTCCCGTTTCCAATGAAATCTTCACAGTTATCGAAATATCCACTTGCAGATTCTACCAAAAGAGTGTTTCCAAACTGCTGTATCAAAAGAATGGTTGAGCTCCGTTAGCTGAGGACATTCATCACAAACAAGCTTTTGAGAATGCTTCTGTCTAGATTTTATATGAAGATATTCCCGTTTCCAACGAACTCTTCACAGTTATCGAAATATCCACTTGCCGATTCTACAAAAAGAGTGTTTCCAAACTGCTGTATCAAAAGTAAGGTTGAACTCTGTAAGTAGAGAAAGCACATCACAAAGAAGTTTCTGAGAATGCTTCTATCTAGATTTTATATTAAGATATTCCCGTTTCCAACGAAATCTAAAAAGTTATCCAAATATCCACTTACAGATTCTACAA
This sequence comes from Gorilla gorilla gorilla, assembly GCF_029281585.2. Taxonomy (NCBI): domain Eukaryota; kingdom Metazoa; phylum Chordata; class Mammalia; order Primates; family Hominidae; genus Gorilla; species Gorilla gorilla. The sequence continues at coordinate 27,130,568 of NC_073236.2, read as the reverse complement.
AAAGAGAGTTTCCAAACTGCTCTATTTAAAGAAAGGTTGAACTCTGTTAGTTGAGGACACACACCACAAAGAAGTTTCTGAGAATGCTTTTGTCTAGATTTTATATGAAGATATTCCCGTTTCCAGCGAAATCTTTAGAGGTATCCAAATATCCAGTTACAGATTCTACAAAAAGAGAGTATCCAAACTGCTGTATCGAAAGAATGGTTGAACTCTGTTAGTTGAGGACACTCATCACAAAGAAGCTTCTGAGAATGCTTCTGTCTAGATTTTATATGAAGATATTCCCGTTTCCAACGAAATCTTCACAGTTATCCAAATATCCACTTGCAGATTCTACCAAAAGAGTGTTTCCAAACTGCTGTATCAAAAGAATGGTTGAGCTCCGTTAGTTGAGGACACTCATCACAAACAAGCTTTTGAGAATGCTTCTGTCTTGATTTTATATGAAGATAATCCCGTTTCCAACGAACTCTTCACTGTTATCCAAATATCCACTTGCCGATTCTACAAAAAGAGTGTGTAAAAACTGATGTATCAAAAGAAAGGATGAACTCTGTAAGTAGAGAAAACACATCACAAAGAAGTTTCTGAGAATGCTTCTGTCTAGATTTTATATGAAGATATTCCCGTTTCCAACGAAATCTTCAAAGTTATCCAAATATCCACTTGCAGATTCTACAAAAAGAGTGTTTCCAAACTACTGTATCAACAGAAAGGTTCAACTCTGGTAACTGTGTACACACATCCTGATTAAGTTTCTGAGAATCTTTCTGTCTCTTTTTTATGGGAAGATATTTCTGTTTTTACCGTAGGCCTGAATTCGCTCAAAATGTGCACTTCTAGATACTACAAAAAGAGTGTTTCAAACCTGGTCTATGAATGGGAATGTTCAGCTCTGTGACTTGAATGCAGATATCACAAAGCAGTTTCTGACAGTGCTTCTGTCTAGATTTTAGATGAAGATATTCCCGTTTCCAACGAAATCGTTAGAGCTATCCAAATATCCACTTACAGATTCTACAAAAAGAGAGTTTCCAAACTGCTCTATTTAAAGAAAGGTTGAACTCTGTTAGTTGAGGACACACACCACAATGAAGTTTCTGAGAATGCTTTTGTCTAGATTTTATATGAAGATATACCCGTTTCCAATGAAATCTTTAGAGGTATCTAAATATCCACTTACAAATTCTACAAAAAGAGAGTATCCAAACTGCTGTATCAAAAGAATGGTTGAACTCTGTTAGTTGAGGACACTCATCACAAAGAAGCTTCTGAGAATGCTTCTGTCTAGATTTTATATGAAGATATTCGCGTTTCCAACGAAATCTTCACAGTTATCCAAATATCCACTTGCAGATTCTACCAAAAGAGTGTTTCCAAACTGCTGTATGAAAAGAATGGTTGAGCTCCGTTAGTTGAGGACACTCATCACAAACAAGCTTTTGAGAATGCTTCTGTCTAGATTTTATATGAAGATATTCCCGTTTCCAACGAACTCTTCACTGTTATCCAAATATCCACTTGCCGATTCTGCAAAAAGAGTGTTTCCAAACTGCTGTATCAAAAGAAAGGTTGAACACTGTAAGTAGAGAAAACACATCACAAAGAAGTTTCTGAGAATGCTTCTGTCTAGATTTTATATGAAGATATTCCCGTTTCCAACGAAATCTTCAAAATTGTCCAAATATCCACTTGCAGATTCTACAAAAAGAGTGTTTCCAAACTACTGTATCAACAGAAAGGTTCAACTCTGGTAACTGAATACACACATCCCGATTAAGTTTCTGAGAATCTTTCTGTCTCTTTTTTATGGGAAGATATTTCTGTTTTCACCGTAGGCCTGAATTCGCTCAAAATGTCCACTTCCAGATACTACAAAAAGATTGTTTCAAACCTGGTCTATGAAAGGGAATGTTCAGCTCTGTGACTTGAATGCAGATATCACAAAGCAGTTTCTGACAGTGCTTCTGTCTAGATTTTAGATGAAGATATTCCCGTTTCCAATGAAATCGTTAGAGCCATCCAAATATCCACTTACAGATTCTACAATAAGAGAGTTTCCAAACTGATCTATTTAAAGAAAGTTTGAACTCTGTTAGTTGAGGACGCACACCACAAAGAAGTTTCTGAGAATGCTTTTGTCTAGATTTTATATGAAGATATTCCCGTTTCCAACGAAATCTTTAGAGGTATCCAAATATCCACTTACAGATTCTACAAAAAGAGAGTATCCAAACTGCTGTATCAAAAGAATGGTTGAACTCCGTTAGTTGAGGACACTCATCACAAACAAGCTTTTGAGAATGCTTCTGTCTAGATATTATATGAAGATATTCCCGTTTCCAACGAACTCTTCACTGTTATCCAAATATCCACTTGCCGATTCTACAAAAAGAGTGTTTCCAAACTGCTGTATCAAAAGAAAGGTTGAACTCTGTAAGTAGAGAAAACACATCACAAAGAATTTTCTGAGAATGCTTCTGTCAAGATTTTATATGAAGATATTCCCGTTTCCAACGAACTCTTCACTGTTATCCAAATATCCACTTGCAGATTCTACAAAAAGAGTGTTTCCAAACTACTGTATCAACAGAAAGGTTCAACTCTGGTAACTGAGTACACACATCCCGATTAAGTTTCTGAGAATCTTTCTGTCTCTTTTTTATGGGAAGATATTTCTGTTTTCACCGTAGGCCTGAATTCGCTCAAAATGTCCACTTCCAGATACTACAAAAAGAGTGTTTCAAACCTGGTCTACGAAAGGGAATGTTCAGCTCTGTGACTTGAATGCAGATATCACAAAGCAGTTTCTGACAGTGCTTCTGTCTAGATTTTAGATGAAGATATTCCCGTTTCCAACGAAATCATTAGAGCTATCCAAATATCCACTTACAGATTCTACAAAAAGAGAGTTTCCAAACTGTTCTATTTAAAGAAAGGTTGAACTCTGTTAGTTGAGGACGCACACCACAAAGAAGTTTCTGAGAATGCTTTTGTCTAGATTTTATATGAAGATATTCCCGTTTCCAACGAAATCTTTAGAGGTATCCAAATATCCAGTTACAGATTCTGCAAAAAGAGAGTATCCAAACTGCTGTATCAAAAGAATGGTTGAACTCTGTTAGTTGAGGACACTCATCACAAAGAAGCTTCTGAGAATGCTTCTGTCTAGATTTTAGATGAAGATATTCCCATTTCCAGCGAAATCTTCACATTTATCCAAATATCCACTTGCAGATTCTACCAAAAGAGTGTTTCCAAACTGCTGTATCAAAAGAATGGTTGAGCTCCGTTAGTTGAGGACACTCATCACAAACAAGCTTTGGAGAATGCTTCTGTCTAGATTTTATATGAAGATATTCCCGTTTCCAACGAACTATTCACTGTTATCCAAATATCCACTTACAGATTCTACAAAAAGAGAGTTTCCAAACTGCTCTATTTAAAGAAAGGTTGAACTCTGTTTGTTGAGGACCCACACCACAAAGAAGTTTCTGAGAATGCTTTTGTGTAGGTTTTATATGAAGATATTCCCGTTTCCAATGAAATCTTTAGAGGTATCCAAATATCCACTTACAGATTCTACAAAAAGAGAGTATCCAAACTGCTGTATCAAAAGAATGGTTGAACTCTGTTAGTTGAGGACACTCATCACAAACAAGCTTTTGAGAATGCTTCTGTCTAGATTTTATATGAAGATATTCCCGTTTCCAACGAAGTCTTCACAGTTATCCAAATATCCACTTGCCGATTCTACAAAAAGAGTGTTTCCAAACTGCTGTATCAAAAGAAAGGTTGAACTCTGTAAGTAGAGAAAACACATCACAAAGAAGATTCTGAGAATGGTTCTGTCTAGATTTTATATGAAGATTTTCCCGTTTCCAACGAAATCTTCAAAGTTATCCAAATATCCACTTGCAGATTCAACAAAAAGAGTGTTTCCAAACTACTGTATCAACAGAAAGGTTCAACTCTGGTAACTGAGTACGCACATCCCAATTAAGTTTCTGAGAATCTTTCTGTCTCTTTTTTATGGGACGATATTTCTGTTTTCACCGTAGGCCTGAGTTCGCTCAAAATGTCCACTTCCAGAAACTACAAAAAGAGTGTTTCAAACCTGGTCTACGAAAGGGAATGTTCAGCGCTTTGACTTGAATGCAGATATCACAAAGCAGTTTCTGACAGTGCTTCTGTCTAGATTTTAGATGAAGATATTCCCGTTTCCAACGAAATCATTAGAGCTATGCAAATATCCACTTACAGATTCTACAAAAAGAGAGTTTCCAAACTGCTCTATTTAAAGAAAGGTTGAACTCTGTTAGTTGAGGACGAACACCACAAAGAAGTTTCTGAGAATGCTTTTGTCTAGATTTTATATGAAGATATTCCCGTTTCCAACGAAATCTTTAGAGGTATCCAAATATCCAGTTACAGATTCTACAAAAAGAGAGTATCCAAACTGCTGTATCAAAAGAATGGTTGAACTCTGTTAGTTGAGGACACTCATCACAAAGAAGCTTCTGAGAATGCTTCTGTCTAGATTTTATATGAAGATATTCCCGTTTCCAACGAAATCTTCACAGTTATCCAAATATCCACTTGCAGATTCTACCAAAAGAGTGTTTCCAAACTGCTGTATCAAAAGAATGGTAGCGCTCCGTTCGTTGAGGACACTCATCACAAACAAGCTTTTGAGAATGCTTCTGTCTAGATTTTATATGAAGATAATCCCGTTTCCAACGAACTCTTCACTGTTATCCAAATATCCACTTGCCGATTCTGCAAATAGAGTGTTTCCAAACTGCTGTATCAAAAGAAAGGTTGAACTCTGTAAGTAGAGAAAACACATCACAAAGAAGTTTCTGAGAATGCTTCTGTCTAGATTTTATATGAAGATATTCCGGTTTCCAACGAAATCTTCAAAATTATCCAAATATCCACTTGCAGATTCTACAAAAAGTGTGTTTCCAAACTACTGTATCAACAGAAATGTTCATCTCTGGTAACTGAGCAGACACATCACGATTAAGTTTCTGAGAATCTTTCTGTCTCTTTTTTATGGGAAGATATTTCTGTTTTCACCGTAGGCCTGAATTCGCTCAAAATGTCCACTTCCAGATACTACAAAAAGAGGGTTTCAAACCTGGTCTATGAAAGGGAACGTTCAGCTCTGTCACTTGAATGCAGATAACACAAACCAGTTTCTGACAGTGCTTCTGTCTAGATTTTAGATGAAGATATTCCCGTTTCCAAAGAAATCTGTAGAGGTATCCAAATATCCAGTTACAGATTCTACAAAAAGAGAGTATCCAAGCTGCTGTATCAAAAGAATGGTTCAACTCTGTAAGTTGAGGACACTCATCACAAAGAAGCTTCTGAGAATGCTTCTGTCTAGATTTTAGATGAAGATATTCCCGTTTCCAACGAAATCTTCACAGTTATCCAAATATCCACTTGCAGATTCTACCAAAAGATTGTTTCCAAACTGCTGTATCAAAAGAATGGTTGAGCTCCGTTAGTTGAGGACACTCATCACAAACAAGCTTTTGAGAATGCTTCTGTCTAGATTTTTTATGAAGATATTCCCGTTTCCAACGAAATCTTCAAAGTTATCCAAATATCCACTTGCAGATTCAACAAAAAGAGTGTTTCCAAACTACTGTATCAACAGAAATGTTCAAATCTGTTAACTGAGTACACACATCCCGATTAAGTTTCTGAGAATCTTTCTGTCTCTTTTTTATGGGAAGATATTTCTGTTTTCACCGTAGGCCTGAATTCGCTCAAAATGTCCACTTCCAGATACTACAAAAAGAGTGCTTCAACCCTGATCTACGAAAGGGAATGTTCAGCTCTGTGACTTGAATGCAGATATAACAAAGCAGTTTCTGACAGTGCTTCTGTCTACATTTTAGATGAAGATATTCCCGTTTCCAACGAAATCGTTAGAGCTATCCAAATATCCACTTACAGATTCTACAAAAAGAGAGTTTCCAAACTGCTCTATTTAAAGAAAGGTTGAACTCTGTTAGTTGAGGACACACACCACAATGAAGTTTCTGAGAATGCTTCTGTCTAGATTTTATATGAAGATATTCCCGTTTCCAACGAAATCTTCAGTTATCCAAATATCCACTTGCAGATCCTACCAAAAGATTGTTTCCAAACTGCTGTATCAAAAGAATGGTTTAGCTCCGTTAGTTGAGGACACTCATCACAAACAAGGTTTTGAGAATGCTTCTGTCTAGATTTTATATGAAGATATTCCCGTTTCCAACGAACTCTTCACAGTTATCCAAATATCCACTTGCCGATTCTACAAAAAGAGTGTTTCCAAACGGCTGTATCAAAAGAAAGGTTGAACTCTGTAAGTAGAGAAAACACATCACAAAGAAGTTTCTGAGAATGCTTCTGTCTAGATTTCATATGAAGATATTGCCGTTTCCAAAAAAATCTTCAAAGTTATCCAAATATCCACTTGCAGATTCTACAAAAAGAGTGTTTCCAAACTACTGTATCAACAGAAAGTTTCACCTCTGGTAACTGAGTACACACATCCTGATTAAGTTTCTGAGAATCTTTCTGTCTCTTTTTTATGGGAAGATATTTCTGTTTTCACCGAAGGACTGAATTCGCTCAAAATGTCCACTTCCAGAAACTACAAAAAGAGTGTTTCAAACCTGGTCTATGAAAGGCAATGTTCAGCGCTTTGACTTGAATGCAGATATCACAAAGCAGTTTCTGACAGTGCTTCTGTCTAGATTTTAGATGAAGATATTCCCGTTTCCAACGAAATCATTAGAGCTATGCAAATATCCACTTACAGATTCTACAAAAAGAGAGTTTCCAAACTGCTCTATTTAAAGAAAGGTTGAACTCTGTTAGTTGAGAACGAACACCACAAAGAAGTTTCTGAGAATGCTTTTGTCTAGATTTTATATGAAGATATTCCCGTTTCCAACGAAATCTTTAGAGGTATCCAAATATCCAGTTACAGATTCTACAAAAAGAGAGTATCCAAACTGCTGTATCAAAAGAATGGTTGAACTCTGTTAGTTGAGGACACTCATCACAAAGAAGCTTCTGAGAATGCTTCTGTCTAGATTTTATATGAAGATATTGCCGTTTCCAACGAAATCTTCACAGTTATCCAAATATCCACTTGCAGATTCTACCAAAAGAGTGTTTCCAAACTGCTGTATCAAAAGAATGGTTGAGCTCCGTTAGTTGAGGACACTCATCACAAACAAGCTTTTGAGAATCCTTCTGTCTAGATTTTATATGAAGATAATCCCGTTTCCAATGAACTCTTCACTGTTATCCAAATATCCACTTGCCGATTCTACAAATAGAGTGTGTAAAAACTGCTGTATCAAAAGAAAGGTTGAACTCTGTAAGTAGAGAAAACACATCACAAAGAAGTTTCTGAGAATGCTTCTGTCTAGATTTTATATGAAGATATTCCCGTTTCCAAAAAAATCTTCAAAGTTATCCAAATATCCACTTGCAGATTCTACAAAAAGAGTGTTTCCAAACTACTGTATCAACAGAAAGGTTCAACTCTGGTAACTGAGTACACACATCCTGATTAAGTTTCTTAGAATCTTTCAGTCTCTTTTTTATGGGAAGATATTTCTGTTTTTACCGTAGGCCTGAATTCGCTCAAAATGTCCACTTCTAGATACTACAAAAAGAGTGTTTCAAACCTGGTCTATGAAAGGGAATGTTCAGCTCTGTGACTTGAATGCAGATATCACATAGCAGTTTCTGACAGTGCTTCTGTCTAGATTTTATATGAAGATATTCCCGTTTCAAACGAAATCGTTAGAGCTATCCAAATATCCACTTACAGATTCTACAAAAAGAGAGTTTCCAAACTGCTCTATTTAAAGAAAGGTTGAACTCTGTTAGTTGAGGACACACACCACAATGAAGTTTCTGAGAATGCTTTTGTCTAGATTTTAAATGAAGATATACCCGTTTCCAATGAAATCTTTAGAGGTATCCAAATATCCAGTTACAGATTCTACAAAAAGAGAGTATCCAAACTGCTGTATCGAAAGGATGGTTGAACTCTGTTAGTTGAGGACACTCATCACAAAGAAGCTTCTGAGAATGCTTCTGTCTAGATTTTATATGAAGATATTCGCGTTTCCAATGAAATCTTCACAGTTATCCAAATATCCACTTGCAGATTCTACCAAAAGAGTGTTTCCAAACTGCTGTATCAAAAGAATGGTTGAGCTCCGTTAGTTGAGGACACTCATCACAAACAAGCTTTTGAGAATGCTTCTGTCTAGATTTTTTATGAAGATATTCCCGTTTCCAACGAAATCTTCAAAGTTATCCAAATATCCACTTGCAGATTCAACAAAAAGAGTGTTTCCAAACTACTGTATCAACAGAAATGTTCAAATCTGTTAACTGAGTACACACATCCCGATTAAGTTTCTGAGAATCTTTCTGTCTCTTTTTTATGGGAAGATATTTCTGTTTTCACCGTAGGCCTGAATTCGCTCAAAATGTCCACTTCCAGATACTACAAAAAGAGTGCTTCAACCCTGATCTACGAAAGGGAATGTTCAGCTCTGTGACTTGAATGCAGATATAACAAAGCAGTTTCTGACAGTGCTTCAGTCTAGATTTTAGATGAAGATATTCCCGTTTCCAACGAAATCGTTAGAGCTATCCAAATATCCACTTACAGATTCTACAAAAAGAGAGTTTCCAAACTGCTCTATTTAAAGAAAGGTTGAACTCTGTTAGTTGAGGACGCACACCACAAAGAAGTTTCTGAGAATGCTTTTGTCTAGATTTTCTATGAAGATATTCCCGTTTCCAAAGAAATCTTTAGAGGTATCCAAATATCCAGTTACAGATTCTACAAAAAGAGAGTATCCAAACTGCTGTATCAAAAGAATGGTTGAACTCCGTTAGTTGAGGACACTCATCACAAACAAGCTTTTGAGAATGCTTCTGTCTAGATATTATATGAAGATATTCCCGTTTCCAACGAACTCTTCACTGTTATCCAAATATCCACTTGCCGATTCTACAAAAAGAGTGTTTCCAAACTGCTGTATCAAAAGAAAGGTTGAACTCTGTAAGTAGAGAAAACACATCACAAAGAATTTTCTGAGAATGCTTCTGTCAAGATTTTATATGAAGATATTCCCGTTTCCAACGAACTCTTCAATGTTATCCAAATATCCACTTGCAGATTCTACAAAAAGAGTGTTTCCAAACTACTGTATCAACAGAAAGGTTCAACTCTGGTAACTGAGTACACACATCCCGATTAAGTTTCTGAGAATCTTTCTGTCTCTTTTTTATGGGAAGATATTTCTGTTTTCACCGTAGGCCTGAATTCGCTCAAAATGTCCACTTCCAGATACTACAAAAAGAGTGTTTCAAACCTGGTCTACGAAAGGGAATGTTCAGCTCTGTGACTTGAATGCAGATATCACAAAGCAGTTTCTGACAGTGCTTCTGTCTAGATTTTAGATGAAGATATTCCCGTTTCCAACGAAATCGTTAGAGCTATCCAAATATCCACTTACAGATTCTACAAAAAGAGAGTTTCCAAACTGCTCTATTTAAAGAAAGGTTGAACTCTGTTAGTTGAGGACGCACACCACAAAGAAGTTTCTGAGAATGCTTTTGTCTAGATTTTATATGAAGATATTCCCGTTTCCAACGAAATCTTTAGAGGTATCCAAATATCCAGTTACAGATTCTGCAAAAAGAGAGTATCCAAACTGCTGTATCAAAAGAATGGTTGAACTCTGTTAGTTGAGGACACTCATCACAAAGAAGCTTCTGAGAATGCTTCTGTCTAGATTTTAGATGAAGATATTCCCATTTCCAGCGAAATCTTCACATTTATCCAAATATCCACTTGCAGATTCTACCAAAAGAGTGTTTCCAAACTGCTGTATCAAAAGAATGGTTGAGCTCCGTTAGTTGAGGACACTCATCACAAACAAGCTTTGGAGAATGCTTCTGTCTAGATTTTATATGAAGATATTCCCGTTTCCAACGAACTATTCACTGTTATCCAAATATCCACTTACAGATTCTACAAAAAGAGAGTTTCCAAACTGCTCTATTTAAAGAAAGGTTGAACTCTGTTTGTTGAGGACCCACACCACAAAGAAGTTTCTGAGAATGCTTTTGTGTAGGTTTTATATGAAGATATTCCCGTTTCCAATGAAATCTTTAGAGGTATCCAAATATCCACTTACAGATTCTACAAAAAGAGAGTATCCAAACTGCTGTATCAAAAGAATGGTTGAACTCTGTTAGTTGAGGACACTCATCACAAACAAGCTTTTGAGAATGCTTCTGTCTAGATTTTATATGAAGATATTCCCGTTTCCAACGAAGTCTTCACAGTTATCCAAATATCCACTTGCCGATTCTACAAAAAGAGTGTTTCCAAACTGCTGTATCAAAAGAAAGGTTGAACTCTGTAAGTAGAGAAAACACATCACAAAGAAGATTCTGAGAATGGTTCTGTCTAGATTTTATATGAAGATTTTCCCGTTTCCAACGAAATCTTCAAAGTTATCCAAATATCCACTTGCAGATTCAACAAAAAGAGTGTTTCCAAACTACTGTATCAACAGAAAGGTTCAACTCTGGTAACTGAGTACGCACATCCCAATTAAGTTTCTGAGAATCTTTCTGTCTCTTTTTTATGGGACGATATTTCTGTTTTCACCGTAGGCCTGAGTTCGCTCAAAATGTCCACTTCCAGAAACTACAAAAAGTTTTTTCAAACCTGGTCTACGAAAGGGAATGTTCAGCGCTTTGACTTGAATGCAGATATCACAAAGCAGTTTCTGACAGTGCTTCTGTCTAGATTTTAGATGAAGATATTCCCGTTTCCAACGAAATCATTAGAGCTATGCAAATATCCACTTACAGATTCTACAAAAAGAGAGTTTCCAAACTGCTCTATTTAAAGAAAGGTTGAACTCTGTTAGTTGAGGACGAACACCACAAAGAAGTTTCTGAGAATGCTTTTGTCTAGATTTTATATGAAGATATTCCCGTTTCCAACGAAATCTTTAGAGGTATCCAAATATCCAGTTACAGATTCTACAAAAAGAGAGTATCCAAACTGCTGTATCAAAAGAATGGTTGAACTCTGTTAGTTGAGGACACTCATCACAAAGAAGCTTCTGAGAATGCTTCTGTCTAGATTTTATATGAAGATATTGCCGTTTCCAACGAAATCTTCAAAGTTATCCAAATATCCACTTGCAGATTCTACCAAAAGAGTGTTTCCAAACTGCTGTATCAAAAGAATGGTTGAGCTCCGTTAGTTGAGGACACTCATCACAAACAAGCTTTTGAGAATCCTTCTGTCTAGATTTTATATGAAGATAATCCCGTTTCCAATGAACTCTTCACTGTTATCCAAATATCCACTTGCCGATTCTACAAATAGAGTGTGTAAAAACTGCTGTATCAAAAGAAAGGTTGAACTCTGTAAGTAGAGAAAACACATCACAAAGAAGTTTCTGAGAATGCTTCTGTCTAGATTTTATATGAAGATATTCCCGTTTCCAAAAAAATCTTCAAAGTTATCCAAATATCCACTTGCAGATTCTACAAAAAGAGTGTTTCCAAACTACTGTATCAACAGAAAGGTTCAACTCTGGTAACTGAGTACACACATCCTGATTAAGTTTCTTAGAATCTTTCAGTCTCTTTTTTATGGGAAGATATTTCTGTTTTTACCGTAGGCCTGAATTCGCTCAAAATGTCCACTTCTAGATACTACAAAAAGAGTGTTTCAAACCTGGTCTATGAAAGGGAATGTTCAGCTCTGTGACTTGAATGCAGATATCACATAGCAGTTTCTGACAGTGCTTCTGTCTAGATTTTATATGAAGATATTCCCGTTTCAAACGAAATCGTTAGAGCTATCCAAATATCCACTTACAGATTCTACAAAAAGAGAGTTTCCAAACTGCTCTATTTAAAGAAAGGTTGAACTCTGTTAGTTGAGGACACACACCACAATGAAGTTTCTGAGAATGCTTTTGTCTAGATTTTAAATGAAGATATACCCGTTTCCAATGAAATCTTTAGAGGTATCCAAATATCCAGTTACAGATTCTACAAAAAGAGAGTATCCAAACTGCTGTATCGAAAGGATGGTTGAACTCTGTTAGTTGAGGACACTCATCACAAAGAAGCTTCTGAGAATGCTTCTGTCTAGATTTTATATGAAGATATTCGCGTTTCCAATGAAATCTTCACAGTTATCCAAATATCCACTTGCAGATTCTACCAAAAGAGTGTTTCCAAACTGCTGTACCAAAAGAATGGTTGAGCTCCGTTAGTTGAGGACACTCATCACAAACAAGCTTTTGAGAATGCTTCTGTCTAGATTTTATATGAAGATATTCCCGTTTCCAACGAACTCTTCACTGTTATCCAAATATCGACTTGCCGATTCTGCAAAAAGAGTGTTTCCAAACTGCTGTATCAAAAGAATGGTTGAGCTCCGTTAGTTGAGGACACTCATCACAAACAAGCTTTTGAGAATGCTTCTGTCTAGATTTTATATGAAGATATTACCGTTTCCAACGAACTCTTCACTGTTATCCAAATATCCACTTGCCGATTCTGCAAAAAGAGTGTTTCCAAACTGCTGTATCAAAAGAAAGGTTGAACTCTGTAAGTAGAGAAAACACATCACAAAGAAGTTTCTGAGAATGCTTCTGTCTAGATTTTATCTGAAGATATTCCAGTTTCCAACGAAATCTTCAAAATTATCCAAATATCCACTTGCAGATTCTACAAAAAGAGTGTTTCCAAACTACTGTATCAACAGAAAGGTTCAACTCTGGTAACTGAGTACACACATCCCGATTAAGTTTCTGAGAATCTTTCTGTCTCTTTTTTATGGGAAGATATTTCTGTTTTCACCGTAGGCCTGAATTCGCTCAAAATGTCCACTTCCAGATACTACAAAAAGAGGGTTTCAAACCTGGTCTATGAAAGGGAACGTTCAGCTCTGTCACTTGAATGCAGATAACACAAACCAGTTTCTGACAGTGCTTCTGTCTAGATTTTATATGAAGATATTCCCGTTTCCAAAGAAATCTGTAGAGGTATCCAAATATTCAGTTACAGATTCTACAAAAAGAGAGTATCCAAACTGCTGTATCAAAAGAATGGTTGAACTCTGTTAGTTGAGGACACTCATCACAAAGAAGCTTCTGAGAATGCTTCTGTCTAGATTTTATATGAAGATATTCCCGTTTCCAACGAAGTCTTCACAGTTATCCAAATATCCACTTTCCGATTCTACAAAAAGAGTGTTTCCAAACTGCTGTATCAAAAGAATGGTTGAGCTCCGTTAGTTGAGGACACTCATCACAAACAAGCTTTTGAGAATGCTTCTGTCTAGATTTTATATGAAGATATTCCCGTTTCCAACGAAATCTTCAAAGTTATCCAAATATCCACTTGCAGATTCAACAAAAAGAGTGTTTCCAAACTACTGTATCAACAGAAATGTTCAACTCTGTTAACTGAGTACACACATCCCGATTAAGTTTCTGAGAATCTTTCTGTCTCTTTTTTATGGGAAGATATTTCTGTTTTCACCGTAGGCCTGAATTCGCTCAAATTGTCCACTTCCAGATACTACAAAAAGAGTGCTTCAAACCTGATCTACGAAAGGGAATGTTCAGCTCTGTGACTTGAATGCAGATATAACAAAGCAGTTTCTGACAGTGCTTCAGTCTAGATTTTAGATGAAGATATTCCCGTTTCCAACGAAATCGTTAGAGCTATCCAAATATCCACTTACAGATTCTACAAAAAGAGAGTTTCCAAACTGCTCTATTTAAAGAAAGGTTGAACTCTGTTAGTTGAGGACGCACACCACAAAGAAGTTTCTGAGAATGCTTTTGTCTAGATTTTCTATGAAGATATTCCCGTTTCCAAAGAAATCTTTAGAGGTATCCAAATATCCAGTTACAGATTCTACAAAAAGAGAGTATCCAAACTGCTGTATCAAAAGAATGGTTGAACTCCGTTAGTTGAGGACACTCATCACAAACAAGCTTTTGAGAATGCTTCTGTCTAGATATTATATGAAGATATTCCCGTTTCCAACGAACTCTTCACTGTTATCCAAATATCCACTTGCCGATTCTACAAAAAGAGTGTTTCCAAACTGCTGTATCAAAAGAAAGGTTGAACTCTGTAAGTAGAGAAAACACATCACAAAGAATTTTCTGAGAATGCTTCTGTCAAGATTTTATATGAAGATATTCCCGTTTCCAACGAACTCTTCAATGTTATCCAAATATCCACTTGCAGATTCTACAAAAAGAGTGTTTCCAAACTACTGTATCAACAGAAAGGTTCAACTCTGGTAACTGAGTACACACATCCCGATTAAGTTTCTGAGAATCTTTCTGTCTCTTTTTTATGGGAAGATATTTCTGTTTTCACCGTAGGCCTGAATTCGCTCAAAATGTCCACTTGCAGATACTACAAAAAGAGTGTTTCAAACCTGGTCTACGAAAGGGAATGTTCAGCTCTGTGACTTGAATGCAGATATCACAAAGCAGTTTCTGACAGTGCTTCTGTCTAGATTTTAGATGAAGATATTCCCGTTTCCAACGAAATCGTTAGAGCTATCCAAATATCCACTTACAGATTCTACAAAAAGAGAGTTTCCAAACTGCTCTATTTAAAGAAAGGTTGAACTCTGTTAGTTGAGGACGCACACCACAAAGAAGTTTCTGAGAATGCTTTTGTCTAGATTTTATATGAAGATATTCCCGTTTCCAACGAAATCTTTAGAGGTATCCAAATATCCAGTTACAGATTCTGCAAAAAGAGAGTATCCAAACTGCTGTATCAAAAGAATGGTTGAACTCTGTTAGTTGAGGACACTCATCACAAAGAAGCTTCTGAGAATGCTTCTGTCTAGATTTTAGATGAAGATATTCCCATTTCCAGCGAAATGTTCACATTTATCCAAATATCCACTTGCAGATTCTACCAAAAGAGTGTTTCCAAACTGCTGTATCAAAAGAATGGTTGAGCTCCGTTAGTTGAGGACACTCATCACAAACAAGCTTTGGAGAATGCTTCTGTCTAGATTTTATATGAAGATATTCCCGTTTCCAACGAACTATTCACTGTTATCCAAATATCCACTTACAGATTCTACAAAAAGAGAGTTTCCAAACTGCTCTATTTAAAGAAAGGTTGAACTCTGTTTGTTGAGGACCCACACCACAAAGAAGTTTCTGAGAATGCTTTTGTGTAGGTTTTATATGAAGATATTCCCGTTTCCAATGAAATCTTTAGAGGTATCCAAATATCCACTTACAGATTCTACAAAAAGAGAGTATCCAAACTGCTGTATCAAAAGAATGGTTGAACTCTGTTAGTTGAGGACACTCATCACAAACAAGCTTTTGAGAATGCTTCTGTCTAGATTTTATATGAAGATATTCCCGTTTCCAACGAAGTCTTCACAGTTATCCAAATATCCACTTGCCGATTCTACAAAAAGAGTGTTTCCAAACTGCTGTATCAAAAGAAAGGTTGAACTCTGTAAGTAGAGAAAACACATCACAAAGAAGATTCTGAGAATGGTTCTGTCTAGATTTTATATGAAGATTTTCCCGTTTCCAACGAAATCTTCAAAGTTATCCAAATATCCACTTGCAGATTCAACAAAAAGAGTGTTTCCAAACTACTGTATCAACAGAAAGGTTCAACTCTGGTAACTGAGTACGCACATCCCAATTAAGTTTCTGAGAATCTTTCTGTCTCTTTTTTATGGGACGATATTTCTGTTTTCACCGTAGGCCTGAGTTCGCTCAAAATGTCCACTTCCAGAAACTACAAAAAGAGTGTTTCAAACCTGGTCTACGAAAGGGAATGTTCAGCGCTTTGACTTGAATGCAGATATCACAAAGCAGTTTCTGACAGTGCTTCTGTCTAGATTTTAGATGAAGATATTCCCGTTTCCAACGAAATCATTAGAGCTATGCAAATATCCACTTACAGATTCTACAAAAAGAGAGTTTCCAAACTGCTCTATTTAAAGAAAGGTTGAACTCTGTTAGTTGAGGACGAACACCACAAAGAAGTTTCTGAGAATGCTTTTGTCTAGATTTTATATGAAGATATTCCCGTTTCCAACGAAATCTTTAGAGGTATCCAAATATCCAGTTACAGATTCTACAAAAAGAGAGTATCCAAACTGCTGTATCAAAAGAATGGTTGAACTCTGTTAGTTGAGGACACTCATCACAAAGAAGCTTCTGAGAATGCTTCTGTCTAGATTTTATATGAAGATATTCCCGTTTCCAACGAAATCTTCACAGTTATCCAAATATCCACTTGCAGATTCTACCAAAAGAGTGTTTCCAAACTGCTGTATCAAAAGAATGGTAGCGCTCCGTTCGTTGAGGACACTCATCACAAACAAGCTTTTGAGAATGCTTCTGTCTAGATTTTATATGAAGATAATCCCGTTTCCAACGAACTCTTCACTGTTATCCAAATATCCACTTGCCGATTCTGCAAATAGAGTGTTTCCAAACTGCTGTATCAAAAGAAAGGTTGAACTCTGTAAGTAGAGAAAACACATCACAAAGAAGTTTCTGAGAATGCTTCTGTCTAGATTTTATATGAAGATATTCCGGTTTCCAACGAAATCTTCAAAATTATCCAAATATCCACTTGCAGATTCTACAAAAAGAGTGTTTCCAAACTACTGTATCAACAGAAATGTTCATCTCTGGTAACTGAGCAGACACATCACGATTAAGTTTCTGAGAATCTTTCTGTCTCTTTTTTATGGGAAGATATTTCTGTTTTCACCGTAGGCCTGAATTCGCTCAAAATGTCCACTTCCAGATACTACAAAAAGAGGGTTTCAAACCTGGTCTATGAAAGGGAACGTTCAGCTCTGTCACTTGAATGCAGATAACACAAACCAGTTTCTGACAGTGCTTCTGTCTAGATTTTAGATGAAGATATTCCCGTTTCCAAAGAAATCTGTAGAGGTATCCAAATATCCAGTTACAGATTCTACAAAAAGAGAGTATCCAAACTGCTGTATCAAAAGAATGGTTCAACTCTGTAAGTTGAGGACACTCATCACAAAGAAGCTTCTGAGAATGCTTCTGTCTAGATTTTAGATGAAGATATTCCCGTTTCCAACGAAATCTTCACAGTTATCCAAATATCCACTTGCAGATTCTACCAAAAGATTGTTTCCAAACTGCTGTATCAAAAGAATGGTTGAGCTCCGTTAGTTGAGGACACTCATCACAAACAAGCTTTTGAGAATGCTTCTGTCTAGATTTTTTATGAAGATATTCCCGTTTCCAACGAAATCTTCAAAGTTATCCAAATATCCACTTGCAGATTCAACAAAAAGAGTGTTTCCAAACTACTGTATCAACAGAAATGTTCAAATCTGTTAACTGAGTACACACATCCCGATTAAGTTTCTGAGAATCTTTCTGTCTCTTTTTTATGGGAAGATATTTCTGTTTTCACCGTAGGCCTGAATTCGCTCAAAATGTCCACTTCCAGATACTACAAAAAGAGTGCTTCAACCCTGATCTACGAAAGGGAATGTTCAGCTCTGTGACTTGAATGCAGATATAACAAAGCAGTTTCTGACAGTGCTTCTGTCTACATTTTAGATGAAGATATTCCCGTTTCCAACGAAATCGTTAGAGCTATCCAAATATCCACTTACAGATTCTACAAAAAGAGAGTTTCCAAACTGCTCTATTTAAAGAAAGGTTGAACTCTGTTAGTTGAGGACACACACCACAATGAAGTTTCTGAGAATGCTTCTGTCTAGATTTTATATGAAGATATTCCCGTTTCCAACGAAATCTTCAGTTATCCAAATATCCACTTGCAGATCCTACCAAAAGATTGTTTCCAAACTGCTGTATCAAAAGAATGGTTGAGCTCCGTTAGTTGAGGACACTCATCACAAACAAGGTTTTGAGAATGCTTCTGTCTAGATTTTATATGAAGATATTCCCGTTTCCAACGAACTCTTCACAGTTATCCAAATATCCACTTGCCGATTCTACAAAAAGAGTGTTTCCAAACGGCTGTATCAAAAGAAAGGTTGAACTCTGTAAGTAGAGAAAACACATCACAAAGAAGTTTCTGAGAATGCTTCTGTCTAGATTTCATATGAAGATATTGCCGTTTCCAAAAAAATCTTCAAAGTTATCCAAATATCCACTTGCAGATTCTACAAAAAGAGTGTTTCCAAACTACTGTATCAACAGAAAGTTTCACCTCTGGTAACTGAGTACACACATCCTGATTAAGTTTCTGAGAATCTTTCTGTCTCTTTTTTATGGGAAGATATTTCTGTTTTCACCGAAGGACTGAATTCGCTCAAAATGTCCACTTCCAGAAACTACAAAAAGAGTGTTTCAAACCTGGTCTACGAAAGGCAATGTTCAGCGCTTTGACTTGAATGCAGATATCACAAAGCAGTTTCTGACAGTGCTTCTGTCTAGATTTTAGATGAAGATATTCCCGTTTCCAACGAAATCATTAGAGCTATGCAAATATCCACTTACAGATTCTACAAAAAGAGAGTTTCCAAACTGCTCTATTTAAAGAAAGGTTGAACTCTGTTAGTTGAGAACGAACACCACAAAGAAGTTTCTGAGAATGCTTTTGTCTAGATTTTATATGAAGATATTCCCGTTTCCAACGAAATCTTTAGAGGTATCCAAATATCCAGTTACAGATTCTGCAAAAAGAGAGTATCAAAACTGCTGTATCAAAAGAATGGTTGAACTCTGTTAGTTGAGGACACTCATCACAAAGAAGCTTCTGAGAATGCTTCTGTCTAGATTTTATATGAAGATATTGCCGTTTCCAACGAAATCTTCACAGTTATCCAAATATCCACTTGCAGATTCTACCAAAAGAGTGTTTCCAAACTGCTGTATCAAAAGAATGGTTGAGCTCCGTTAGTTGAGGACACTCATCACAAACAAGCTTTTGAGAATCCTTCTGTCTAGATTTTATATGAAGATAATCCCGTTTCCAATGAACTCTTCACTGTTATCCAAATATCCACTTGCCGATTCTACAAATAGAGTGTGTAAAAACTGCTGTATCAAAAGAAAGGTTGAACTCTGTAAGTAGAGAAAACACATCACAAAGAAGTTTCTGAGAATGCTTCTGTCTAGATTTTATATGAAGATATTCCCGTTTCCAAAAAAATCTTCAAAGTTATCCAAATATCCACTTGCAGATTCTACAAAAAGAGTGTTTCCAAACTACTGTATCAACAGAAAGGTTCAACTCTGGTAACTGAGTACACACATCCTGATTAAGTTTCTTAGAATCTTTCAGTCTCTTTTTTATGGGAAGATATTTCTGTTTTTACCGTAGGCCTGAATTCGCTCAAAATGTCCACTTCTAGATACTACAAAAAGAGTGTTTCAAACCTGGTCTATGAAAGGGAATGTTCAGCTCTGTGACTTGAATGCAGATATCACATAGCAGTTTCTGACAGTGCTTCTGTCTAGATTTTATATGAAGATATTCCCGTTTCAAACGAAATCGTTAGAGCTATCCAAATATCCACTTACAGATTCTACAAAAAGAGAGTTTCCAAACTGCTCTATTTAAAGAAAGGTTGAACTCTGTTAGTTGAGGACACACACCACAATGAAGTTTCTGAGAATGCTTTTGTCTAGATTTTAAATGAAGATATACCCGTTTCCAATGAAATCTTTAGAGGTATCCAAATATCCAGTTACAGATTCTACAAAAAGAGAGTATCCAAACTGCTGTATCAAAAGGATGGTTGAACTCTGTTAGTTGAGGACACTCATCACAAAGAAGCTTCTGAGAATGCTTCTGTCTAGATTTTATATGAAGATATTCGCGTTTCCAATGAAATCTTCACAGTTATCCAAATATCCACTTGCAGATTCTACCAAAAGAGTGTTTCCAAACTGCTGTACCAAAAGAATGGTTGAGCTCCGTTAGTTGAGGACACTCATCACAAACAAGCTTTTGAGAATGCTTCTGTCTAGATTTTATATGAAGATATTCCCGTTTCCAACGAACTCTTCACTGTTATCCAAATATCGACTTGCCGATTCTGCAAAAAGAGTGTTTCCAAACTGCTGTATCAAAAGAATGGTTGAGCTCCGTTAGTTGAGGACACTCATCACAAACAAGCTTTTGAGAATGCTTCTGTCTAGATTTTATATGAAGATATTCCCGTTTCCAACGAACTCTTCACTGTTATCCAAATATCCACTTGCCGATTCTGCAAAAAGAGTGTTTCCAAACTGCTGTATCAAAAGAAAGGTTGAACTCTGTAAGTAGAGAAAACACATCACAAAGAAGTTTCTGAGAATGCTTCTGTCTAGATTTTATCTGAAGATATTCCAGTTTCCAACGAAATCTTCAAAATTATCCAAATATCCACTTGCAGATTCTACAAAAAGAGTGTTTCCAAACTACTGTATCAACAGAAAGGTTCAACTCTGGTAACTGAGTACACACATCCCGATTAAGTTTCTGAGAATCTTTCTGTCTCTTTTTTATGGGAAGATATTTCTGTTTTCACCGTAGGCCTGAATTCGCTCAAAATGTCCACTTCCAGATACTACAAAAAGAGGGTTTCAAACCTGGTCTATGAAAGGGAACGTTCAGCTCTGTCACTTGAATGCAGATAACACAAACCAGTTTCTGACAGTGCTTCTGTCTAGATTTTATATGAAGATATTCCCGTTTCCAAAGAAATCTGTAGAGGTATCCAAATATTCAGTTACAGATTCTACAAAAAGAGAGTATCCAAACTGCTGTATCAAAAGAATGGTTGAACTCTGTTAGTTGAGGACACTCATCACAAAGAAGCTTCTGAGAATGCTTCTGTCTAGATTTTATATGAAGATATTCCCGTTTCCAACGAAGTCTTCACAGTTATCCAAATATCCACTTTCCGATTCTACAAAAAGAGTGTTTCCAAACTGCTGTATCAAAAGAATGGTTGAGCTCCGTTAGTTGAGGACACTCATCACAAACAAGCTTTTGAGAATGCTTCTGTCTAGATTTTATATGAAGATATTCCCGTTTCCAACGAAATCTTCAAAGTTATCCAAATATCCACTTGCAGATTCAACAAAAAGAGTGTTTCCAAACTACTGTATCAACAGAAATGTTCAACTCTGTTAACTGAGTACACACATCCCGATTAAGTTTCTGAGAATCTTTCTGTCTCTTTTTTATGGGAAGATATTTCTGTTTTCACCGTAGGCCTGAATTCGCTCAAATTGTCCACTTCCAGATACTACAAAAAGAGTGCTTCAAACCTGATCTACGAAAGGGAATGTTCAGCTCTGTGACTTGAATGCAGATATAACAAAGCAGTTTCTGACAGTGCTTCAGTCTAGATTTTAGATGAAGATATTCCCGTTTCCAACGAAATCGTTAGAGCTATCCAAATATCCACTTACAGATTCTACAAAAAGAGAGTTTCCAAACTGCTCTATTTAAAGAAAGGTTGAACTCTGTTAGTTGAGGACGCACACCACAAAGAAGTTTCTGAGAATGCTTTTGTCTAGATTTTCTATGAAGATATTCCCGTTTCCAAAGAAATCTTTAGAGGTATCCAAATATCCAGTTACAGATTCTACAAAAAGAGAGTATCCAAACTGCTGTATCAAAAGAATGGTTGAACTCTGTTAGTTGAGGACACTCATCACAAAGAAGCTTCTGAGAATGCTTCTGTCTAGATTTTATATGAAGTTATTCCCGTTTCCAACGAAATCTTCACAGTTATCCAAATATCCACATGCAGATTCTACCAAAAGAGTGTTTCCAAACTGCTGTATCAAAAGAATGGTTGAGCTCCGTTAGTTGAGGACACTCATCACAAACAAGCTTTTGAGAATGCTTCTGTCTAGATTTTATATGAAGATATTCCCGTTTCCAATGAAATCTTCAAAGTTATCCAAATATCCACTTGCAGATTCTACAAAAAGTATGTTTCCAAACTACTGTATCAACAGAAAGGTTCAACACTGGTAACTGAGTACACACATCCCGATTAAGTTTCTGAGAATCTTTCTGTCTCTTTTTTATGGGAAGATATTTCTGTTTTCACCGTTGGCCTCAATTCGCTCAAAATGTCCACTTCCAGATACTAGAAAAAGAGTGTTTCAAACCTGGTCTATGAAAGGGAATGTTCAGCTCTGTGACTTGAATGCAGATATCACAAAGCAGTTTCTGACAGTGCTTCTGTCTGGATTTTAGATGAAGATATTCCCGTTTCCAACGAAATCGTTAGAGCTATCCAAATATCCACTTACAGATTCTACAAAAAGAGAGTTTCCAAACTGCTCTATTTAAAGAAAGTTTGAACTCTGTTAGTTGAGGACGCACACCACAACGAAGTTTCTGAGAATGCTTTTGTCTAGGTTTTATATGAAGATATTCCAGTTTCCAATGAAATCTTTAGAGGTATCCAAATATCCACTTACAGATCCTACAGAAAGGGAGTATCCAAACTGCTGTATCAAAAGAATGGTTGAACTCTGTTAGTTGAGGACACTCATCACAAACAAGCTTTTGAGAATGCTTCTGTCTAGATTTTATATGAAGATATTCCCGTTTCCAACGAAGTCTTCACAGTTATCCAAATATCCACTTGCCGATTCTACAAAAAGAGTGTTTCCAAACTGCTGTATCAAAAGAAAGGTTGAACTCTGTAAGTAGAGAAAACACATCACAAAGAAGATTCTGAGAATGGTTCTGTCTAGATTTTATATGATGATATTCCCGTTTCCAACGAAATCTTCAAAGTTATCCAAATATCCACATGCAGATTCAACAAAAAGAGTGTTTCAAAACTACTGTATCAACAGAAAGGTTCAACTCTGGTAACTGAGTACACACATCCCGATTAAGTTTCTGAGAATCTTTCTGTCTCTTTTTTATGGGACGATATTTCTGTTTTCACCGTAGGCCTGAGTTCGCTCAAAATGTCCACTTCCAGAAACTACAAAAAGAGTGTTTCAAACCTGGTCTATGAAAGGGAATGTTCAGCTCTGTGACTTGAATGCAGATATCACAAAGCAGTTTCTGACAGTGCTTCTGTCTAGATTTTAAATGAAGATATTCCCGTTTCCAACGAAATCGTTAGAGCTATCCAAATATCCACTTACAGATTCTACAAAAAGAGAGTTTCCAAACTGCTCTATTTAAAGAAAGGTTGAACTCTGTTAGTTGAGGACACACACCACAATGAAGTTTCTGAGAATGCTTTTGTCTAGATTTTATATGAAGGTATACCCGTTTCCAATGAAATCTTTAGAGGAATCCAAATATCCACTTACAGATTCTACAAAAACAGAGTATCCAAACTGCTGTATCGAAAGAATGGTTGAACTCTGTTAGTTGAGGACACTCATCACAAAGAAGCTTCTGAGAATGCTTCTGTCTAGATTTTATATGAAGATATTCGCATTTCCAACGAAATCTTCACAGTTATCCAAATATCCACTTGCAGATTCTACCAAAAGAGTGTTTCCAAACAGCTGTATCAAAAGAATGGTTGAGCTCCGTTAGTTGAGGACACTCATCACAAACAAGCTTTTGAGAATGCTTCTGTCTAGATTTTATATGAAGATATTCCCGTTTCCAACGAACTCTTCACTGTTATCCAAATATCCACTTGCCGATTCTGCAAAAAGAGTGTTTCCAAACTGCTGTATCAAAAGAAAGGTTGAACTCTGTAAGTAGAGAAAACACATCACAAAGAAGTTTCTGAGAATGCTTCTGTCTAGATTTTATATGAAGATATTCCGGTTTCCAACGAAATCTTCAAAATTATCCAAATATCCACTTGCAGATTGTACAAAAAGAGTGTTTCCAAACTACTGTATCAACAGAAATGTTCATCTCTGGTAACTGAGCAGACACATCACGATTAAGTTTCTGAGAATCTTTCTGTCTCTTTTTTATGGGAAGATATTTCTGTTTTCACCGTAGGCCTGAATTCGCTCAAAATGTCCACTTCCAGATACTACAAAAAGAGGGTTTCAAACCTGGTCTATGAAAGGGAACGTTCAGCTCTGTCACTTGAATGCAGATAACACAAACCAGTTTCTGACAGTGCTTCTGTCTAGATTTTATATGAAGATATTCCCGTTTCCAAAGAAATCTGTAGAGGTATCCAAATATCCAGTTACAGATTCTACAAAAAGAGAGTATCCAAACTGCTGTATTAAAAGAATGGTTGAACTCTGTAAGTTGAGGACACTCATCACAAAGAAGCTTCTGAGAATGCTTCTGTCTAGATTTTATATGAAGATATTCCCGTTTCCAACGAAATCTTCACAGTTATCCAAATATCCACTTGCAGATTCTACCAAAAGATTGTTTCCAAACTGCTGTATCAAAAGAATGGTTGAGCTCCGTTAGTTGAGGACACTCATCACAAACAAGCTTTTGAGAATGCTTCTGTCTAGATTTTATGTTAAGATATTCCCGTTTCCAACGAAATTTCAAAGTTATCCAAATATCCACTTGCAGATTCAACAAAAAGAGTGTTTCCAAACTACTGCATCAACAGAAATGTTCAACTCTGTTAACTGAGTACACACATCCCGATTAAGTTTCTGAGAATCTTTCTGTCTCTTTTTTATGGGAAGATATTTCTGTTTTCACCGTAGGCCTGAATTCGCTCAAAATGTCCACTTCCAGATACTACAAAAAGAGTGCTTCAAACCTGGTCTACGAAAGGGAATGTTCAGCTCTGTGACTTGAATGCAGATATCACAAAGCAGTTTCTGTCAGTGCTTCTGTCTAGATTTTTGATGAAGATATTCCCGTTTCAAACGAAATCGTTAGAGCTATCCAAATATCCACTTACAGATTCTACAAAAAGAGAGTTTCCAAACTGCTCTATTTAAAGAAAGGTTGAACTCTGTTAGTTGAGGACACACACCACAATGAAGTTTCTGAGAATGCTTTTGTCTAGATTTTATATGAAGATATACACGTCTCCAATGAAATCTTTAGAGGTATCCAAATATCCAGTTACAGATTCTACAAAAAGAGAGTATCCAAACTGCTGTATCGAAAGAATGGTTGAACTCTGTTAGATGAGGACACTCATCACAAAGAAGCTTCTGAGAATGCTTCTGTCTAGATTTTATATGAAGATATTCGCGTTTCCAACGAAATCTTCACAGTTATCCAAATATCCACTTGCAGATTCTACCAAAAGAGTGTTTCCAAACTGCTGTATCAAAAGAATGGTTGAGCTCCGTTAGTTGAGGACACTCATCACAAACAAGCTTTTGAGAATGCTTCTGTCTAGATTTTATATGAAGATATTCCCGTTTCCAAAGAACTCTTCACTGTTACCCAAATATACACTTGCCGATTCTGCAGAAAGAGTGTTTCCAAACTGCTGTATCAAAAGAAAGGTTGAACTCTGTAAGTAGAGAAAACACATCACAAAGAAGTTTCTGAGAATGCTTCTGTCTAGATTTTATATGAAGATATTCGCGTTTCCAACGAACTCTTCACTGTTATCCAAATATCCACTTGCCGATTCTGCAAAAAGAGTGTTTCCAAACTGCTGTATCAAAAGAAAGGTTGAACTCTGTAAGTAGAGAAAACACATCACAAAGAAGTTTCTGAGAATGCTTCTGTCTAGATTTTATATGAAGATATTCCGGTTTCCAACGAAATCTTCAAAATTATCCAAATATCCACTTGCAGATTCTACAAAAAGAGTGTTTCCAAACTACTGTATCAACAGAAAGGTTCATCTCTGGTAACTGAGCAGACACATCACGATTAAGTTTCTGAGAATCTTTCTGTCTCTTTTTTATGGGAAGATATTTCTGTTTTCACCGTAGGCCTGAATTCGCTCAAAATGTCCAGTTCCAGATACTACAAAAAGAGGGTTTCAAACCTGGTCTATGAAAGGGAACGTTCAGCTCTGTCACTTGAATGCAGATAACACAAACCAGTTTCTGACAGTGCTTCTGTCTAGATTTTATATGAAGATATTCCCGTTTCCAAAGAAATCTGTAGAGGTATCCAAATATCCAGTTACAGATTCTACAAAAAGAGAGTATCCAAACTGCTGTATTAAAAGAATGGTTGAACTCTGTAAGTTGAGGACACTCATCACAAAGAAGCTTCTGAGAATGCTTCTGTCTAGATTTTATATGAAGATATTCCCGTTTCCAACGAAATCTTCACAGTTATCCAAATATCCACTTGCAGATTCTACCAAAAGATTGTTTCCAAACTGCTGTATCAAAAGAATGGTTGAGCTCCGTTAGTTGAGGACACTCATCACAAACAAGCTTTTGAGAATGCTTCTGTCTAGATTTTATGTGAAGATATTCCCGTTTCCAACGAAATCTTCAAAGTTATCCAAATATCCACTTGCAGATTCAACAAAAAGAGTGTTTCCAAACTACTGCATCAACAGAAATGTTCAACTCTGTTAACTGAGTACACACATCCCAATTAAGTTTCTGAGAATCTTTCTGTCTCTTTTTTATGGGAAGATATTTCTGTTTTCACCGTAGGCCTGAATTCGCTCAAAATGTCCACTTCCAGATACTACAAAAAGAGTGCTTCAAACCTGGTCTACGAAAGGGAATGTTCAGCTCTGTGACTTGAATGCAGATATCACAAAGCAGTTTCTGACAGTGCTTCTGTCTAGATTTTTGATGAAGATATTCCCGTTTCAAACGAAATCGTTAGAGCTATCCAAATATCCACTTACAGATTCTACAAAAAGAGAGTTTCCAAACTGCTCTATTTAAAGAAAGGTTGAACTCTGTTTGTTGAGGACACACACCACAATGAAGTTTCTGAGAATGCTTTTGTCTAGATTTTATATGAAGATATACACGTCTCCAATGAAATCTTTAGAGGTATCCAAATATCCAGTTACAGATTCTACAAAAAGAGAGTATCCAAACTGCTGTATCGAAAGAATGGTTGAACTCTGTTAGTTGAGGACACTCATCACAAAGAAGCTTCTGAGAATGCTTCTGTCTAGATTTTATATGAAGATATTCGCGTTTCCAACGAAATCTTCACAGTTATCCAAATATCCACTTGCAGATTCTACCAAAAGAGTGTTTCCAAACTGCTGTATCAAAAGAATGGTTGAGCTCCGTTAGTTGAGGACACTCATCACAAACAAGCTTTTGAGAATGCTTCTGTCTAGATTTTATATGAAGATATTCCCGTTTCCAAAGAACTCTTCACTGTTATCCAAATATACACTTGCCGATTCTGCAGAAAGAGTGTTTCCAAACTGCTGTATCAAAAGAAAGGTTGAACTCTGTAAGTAGAGAAAACACATCACAAAGAAGTTTCTGAGAATGCTTCTGTCTAGATTTTATATGAAGATATTCCGGTTTCCAACGAAATCTTCAAAATTATCCAAATATACACTTGCAGATTGTACAAAAAGAGTGTTTCCAAACTACTGTATCAACAGAAAGGTTCAACTCTGGTAACTGAGTACACACATCCCGATTAAGTTTCTGAGAATCTTTCTGTCTCTTTTTTATGGGAAGATATTTCTGTTTTCACCGTAGGCCTGAATTCGCTCAAAATGTCCACTTCCAGATACTACAAAAAGAGGGTTTCAAACCTGGTCTATGAAAGGGAACGTTCAGCTCTGTCACTTGAATGCAGATAACACAAACCAGTTTCTGACAGTGCTTCTGTCTAGATTTTATATGAAGATATTCCCGTTTCCAAGGAAATCTGTAGAGGTATCCAAATATCCAGTTACAGATTCTACAAAAAGAGAGTATCCAAACTGCTGTATCAAAAGAATTGTTCAACTCTGTAAGTTGAGGACACTCATCACAAAGAAGCTTCTGAGAATGCTTCTGTCTAGATTTTATATGAAGATATTCCCGTTTCCAACGAAATCTTCACAGTTATCCAAATATCCACTTGCAGATTCTACCAAAAGATTGTTTCCAAACTGCTGTATGAAAAGAATGGTTAAGTTCCGTTAGTTGAGGACACTCATCACTAACAAGCTTTTGAGAATGCTTCTGTCTAGATTTCATATGAAGATATTCCCGTTTCCAACGAAATCTTCAAAGTTATCCAAATATCCACTTGCAGATTCTACAAAAACAGTGTTTCCAAACTACTGTATCAACAGAAAGGTTCAACTCTGGTAACTGAATACACACATCCCGATTAAGTTTCTGAGAATCTTTCTGTCTCTTTTTTATGGGAAGATATTTCTGTTTTCACCGTAGGCCTGAATTCGCTCAAAATGTCCACATCCAGATACTACAAAAAGAGTGCTTCAAACCTGGTCTACGAAAGGGAATGTTCAGCTCTGTGACTTGAATGCAGATATAACAAAGCAGTTTCTGACAGTGCTTCTGTCTACATTTCAGATGAAGATATTCCCGTTTCCAACGAAATCGTTAGAGCTATCCAAATATCCACTTACAGATTCTACAAAAAGAGAGTTTCCAAACTGCTCTATTTAAAGAAAGGTTGAACTCTGTTAGTTGAGGACGCACACCACAAAGAAGTTTCTGAGAATGCTTTTGTCTAGATTTTATATGAAGATATTCCCGTTTCCAAAGAAATCTGTAGAGGTATCCAAATATCCAGTTACAGATTCTACAAAAAGAGTGTATCCAAACTGCTGTATCAAAAGAATGGTTGAACTCTGTTAGTTGAGGACACTCATCACAAAGAAGCTTCTGAGAATGCTTCTGTCTAGATTTTATATGAAGATATTCCCGTTTCCAACGAAATCTTCACAGTTATCCAAATATCCACTTGCAGATCCTACCAAAAGATTGTTTCCAAACTGCTGTATCAAAAGAATGGTTAAGTTCCTTTAGTTGAGGACACTCATCACTAACAAGCTTTTGAGAATGCTTCTGTCTAGATTTTATATGAAGATATTCCCGTTTCCAACGAAATCTTCAAAGTTATCCAAATATCCACTTGCAGATTCTACAAAAACAGTGTTTCCAAACTACTGTATCAACAGAAAGGTTCAACTCTGGTAACTGAATACACACATCCCGATTAAGTTTCTGAGAATCTTTCTGTCTCTTTTTTATGGGAAGATATTTCTGTTTTCACCGTAGGCCTGAATTCGCTCAAAATGTCCACATCCAGATACTACAAAAAGAGTGCTTCAAACCTGGTCTACGAAAGGGAATGTTCAGCTCTGTGACTTGAATGCAGATATAACAAAGCAGTTTCTGACAGTGCTTCTGTCTACATTTCAGATGAAGATATTCCCGTTTCCAACGAAATCGTTAGAGCTATCCAAATATCCACTTACAGATTCTACAAAAAGAGAGTTTCCAAACTGCTCTATTTAAAGAAAGGTTGAACTCTGTTAGTTGAGGACGCACACCACAAAGAAGTTTCTGAGAATGCTTTTGTCTAGATTTTATATGAAGATATTCCCGTTTCCAAAGAAATCTGTAGAGGTATCCAAATATCCAGTTACAGATTCTACAAAAAGAGAGTATCCAAACTGCTGTATCAAAAGAATGGTTGAACTCTGTTAGTTGAGGACACTCATCACAAAGAAGCTTCTGAGAATGCTTCTGTCTAGATTTTATATGAAGATATTCCCGTTTCCAACGAAATCTTCACAGTTATCCAAATATCCACTTGCAGATCCTACCAAAAGATTGTTTCCAAACTGCTGTATCAAAAGAATGGTTGAGCTCCGTTAGTTGAGGACACTCATCACAAACAAGGTTTTGAGAATGCTTCTGTCTAGATTTTATATGAAGATATTCCCGTTTCCAACGAACTCTTCACAGTTATCCAAATATCCACTTGCCAATTCTACAAAAAGAGTGTTTCCAAACGGCTATATCAAAAGAAAGGTTGAACTCTGTAAGTAGAGAAAAGACATCACAAAGAAGTTTCTGAGAATGCTTCTGTCTAGATTTCATATGAAGATATTGCCGTTTCCAAAAAAATCTTCAAAGTTATCCAAATATCCACTTACAGATTCTACAAAAAGAGTGTTTCCAAACTACTGTATCAACAGAAAGTTTCACCTCTGGTAACTGAGTACACACATCCTGATTAAGTTTCTGAGAATCTTTCTGTCTCTTTTTTATGGGAAGATATTTCTGTTTTCACCGTAGGACTGAATTCGCTCAAAATGTCCACTTCCAGATACTACAAAAAGAGTGTTTCAAACCTGGTCTATGAAAGGGAATGTTCAGCTCTGTGACTTGAATGCAGATATCACAAAGCAGTTTCTGACAGTGCTTCTGTCTACATTTTAGATGAAGATATTCCCGTTTCCAACGAAATCGTTAGAGCTATCCAAATATCCACTTAGAGATTCTACAAAAAGAGAGTTTCCAAACTGCTCTATTTAAAGAAAGTTTGAACTCTGTTAGTTGAGGACGCACACCACAAAGAAGTTTCTGAGAATGCTTTTGTCTAGGTTTTATATGAAGATATTCCCGTTTCCAATGAAATATTTAGAGGTATCCAAATATCCACTTACAGATTCTACAAAAAGAGAGTATCCAAACTGCTGTATCAAAAGAATGGTTGAACTCTGTTAGTTGAGGACACTCATCACAAACAAGCTTTTGAGAATGCTTCTGTCTAGATTTTATATGAAGATATTCCCGTTTCCAACGAAGTCTTCACAGTTATCCAAATATCCACTTTCCGATTCTACAAAAAGAGTGTTTCCAAACTGCTGTATCAAAAGAAAGGTTGAACTCTGTAAGTAGAGAAAACACATCACAAAGAAGATTCTGAGAATGGTTCTGTCTAGATTTTATATGAAGATATTCCCGTTTCCAACGAAATCTTCAAAGTTATCCAAATATCCACTTGCAGATTCAACAAAAAGTGTGTTTCCAAACTACTGTATCAATAGAAATGTTCAACTCTGGTAACTGAGTACACACATCCCGATTAAGTTTCTGAGAATCTTTCTGTCTCTTTTTTATGGGAAGATATTTCTGTTTTCACCGTAGGCCTGAATTCGCTCAAAATGTCCACTTCCAGATACTACAAAAAGAGTGCTTCAAACCTGGTCTATGAAAGGGAATGTTCAGCTCTGTGACTTGAATGCAGATATCACAAAGCAGTTTCTGACAGTGCTTCTGTCTACATTTTAGATGAAGATATTCCGGTTTCCAACGAAATCTTCAAAATTATCCAAATATACACTTGCAGATTGTACAAAAAGAGTGTTTCCAAACTACTGTATCAACAGAAAGGTTCAACCCTGGTAACTGAGTACACACATCCCGATTAAGTTTCTGAGAATCTTTCTGTCTCTTTTTTATGGGAAGATATTTCTGTTTTCACCGTAGGCCTGAATTCGCTCAAAATGTCCACTTCCAGATACTACAAAAAGAGGGTTTCAAACCTGGTCTATGAAAGGGAACGTTCAGCTCTGTCACTTGAATGCAGATAACACAAACCAGTTTCTGACAGTGCTTCTGTCTAGATTTTATATGAAGATATTCCCGTTTCCAAAGAAATCTGTAGAGGTATCCAAATATCCAGTTACAGATTCTACAAAAAGAGAGTATCCAAACTGCTGTATCAAAAGAATTGTTCAACTCTGTAAGTTGAGGACACTCATCACAAAGAAGCTTCTGAGAATGCTTCTGTCTAGATTTTATATGAAGATATTCCCGTTTCCAACGAAATCTTCACAGTTATCCAAATATCCACTTGCAGATTCTACCAAAAGATTGTTTCCAAACTGCTGTATCAAAAGAATGGTTAAGTTCCGTTAGTTGAGGACACTCATCACTAACAAGCTTTTGAGAATGCTTCTGTCTAGATTTTATATGAAGATATTCCCGTTTCCAACGAAATCTTCAAAGTTATCCAAATATCCACTTGCAGATTCTACAAAAACAGTGTTTCCAAACTACTGTATCAACAGAAAGGTTCAACTCTGGTAACTGAATACACACATCCCGATTAAGTTTCTGAGAATCTTTCTGTCTCTTTTTTATGGGAAGATATTTCTGTTTTCACCGTAGGCCTGAATTCGCTCAAAATGTCCACATCCAGATACTACAAAAAGAGTGCTTCAAACCTGGTCTACGAAAGGGAATGTTCAGCTCTGTGACTTGAATGCAGATATAACAAAGCAGTTTCTGACAGTGCTTCTGTCTACATTTCAGATGAAGATATTCCCGTTTCCAACGAAATCGTTAGAGCTATCCAAATATCCACTTACAGATTCTACAAAAAGAGAGTTTCCAAACTGCTCTATTTAAAGAAAGGTTGAACTCTGTTAGTTGAGGACGCACACCACAAAGAAGTTTCTGAGAATGCTTTTGTCTAGATTTTATATGAAGATATTCCCGTTTCCAAAGAAATCTGTAGAGGTATCCAAATATCCAGTTACAGATTCTACAAAAAGAGAGTATCCAAACTGCTGTATCAAAAGAATGGTTGAACTCTGTTAGTTGAGGACACTCATCACAAAGAAGCTTCTGAGAATGCTTCTGTCTAGATTTTATATGAAGATATTCCCGTTTCCAACGAAATCTTCACAGTTATCCAAATATCCACTTGCAGATCCTACCAAAAGATTGTTTCCAAACTGCTGTATCAAAAGAATGGTTGAGCTCCGTTAGTTGAGGACACTCATCACAAACAAGGTTTTGAGAATGCTTCTGTCTAGATTTTATATGAAGATATTCCCGTTTCCAACGAACTCTTCACAGTTATCCAAATATCCACTTGCCAATTCTACAAAAAGAGTGTTTCCAAACGGCTATATCAAAAGAAAGGTTGAACTCTGTAAGTAGAGAAAAGACATCACAAAGAAGTTTCTGAGAATGCTTCTGTCTAGATTTCATATGAAGATATTGCCGTTTCCAAAAAAATCTTCAAAGTTATCCAAATATCCACTTACAGATTCTACAAAAAGAGTGTTTCCAAACTACTGTATCAACAGAAAGTTTCACCTCTGGTAACTGAGTACACACATCCTGATTAAGTTTCTGAGAATCTTTCTGTCTCTTTTTTATGGGAAGATATTTCTGTTTTCACCGTAGGACTGAATTCGCTCAAAATGTCCACTTCCAGATACTACAAAAAGAGTGTTTCAAACCTGGTCTATGAAAGGGAATGTTCAGCTCTGTGACTTGAATGCAGATATCACAAAGCAGTTTCTGACAGTGCTTCTGTCTACATTTTAGATGAAGATATTCCCGTTTCCAACGAAATCGTTAGAGCTATCCAAATATCCACTTAGAGATTCTACAAAAAGAGAGTTTCCAAACTGCTCTATTTAAAGAAAGTTTGAACTCTGTTAGTTGAGGACGCACACCACAAAGAAGTTTCTGAGAATGCTTTTGTCTAGGTTTTATATGAAGATATTCCCGTTTCCAATGAAATATTTAGAGGTATCCAAATATCCACTTACAGATTCTACAAAAAGAGAGTATCCAAACTGCTGTATCAAAAGAATGGTTGAACTCTGTTAGTTGAGGACACTCATCACAAACAAGCTTTTGAGAATGCTTCTGTCTAGATTTTATATGAAGATATTCCCGTTTCCAACGAAGTCTTCACAGTTATCCAAATATCCACTTTCCGATTCTACAAAAAGAGTGTTTCCAAACTGCTGTATCAAAAGAAAGGTTGAACTCTGTAAGTAGAGAAAACACATCACAAAGAAGATTCTGAGAATGGTTCTGTCTAGATTTTATATGAAGATATTCCCGTTTCCAACGAAATCTTCAAAGTTATCCAAATATCCACTTGCAGATTCAACAAAAAGTGTGTTTCCAAACTACTGTATCAATAGAAATGTTCAACTCTGGTAACTGAGTACACACATCCCGATTAAGTTTCTGAGAATCTTTCTGTCTCTTTTTTATGGGAAGATATTTCTGTTTTCACCGTAGGCCTGAATTCGCTCAAAATGTCCACTTCCAGATACTACAAAAAGAGTGCTTCAAACCTGGTCTATGAAAGGGAATGTTCAGCTCTGTGACTTGAATGCAGATATCACAAAGCAGTTTCTGACAGTGCTTCTGTCTACATTTTAGATGAAGATATTCCCGTTTCCAACGAAATCGTTAGAGCTATCCAAATATCCACTTACAGATTCTACAAAAAGAGAGTTTCCAAACTGCTCTATTTAAAGAAAGGTTGAACTCTGTTAGTTGAGGACGCACACCACAAAGAAGTTTCTGAGAATGCTTTTGTCTAGATTTTATATGAAGATATTCACGTTTCCAAAGAAATCTGTGGAGGTATCCAAATATCCAGTTACAGATTCTACAAAAAGAGAGTATCCAAACTGCTGTATCAAAAGAATGGTTGAACTCTGTTAGTTGAGGACACTCATCACAAAGAAGCTTCTGAGAATGCTTCTGTCTAGATTTTATATGAAGATATTCCCGTTTCCAACGAAATCTTCACAGTTATCCAAATATCCACTTGCAGATTCTACCAAAAGAGTGTTTCCAAACAGCTGTATCAAAAGAATGGTTGAGCTCCGTTAGTTGAGGACACTCATCACAAACAAGCTTTTGAGAATGCTTCTGTCTAGATTTTATATGAAGATATTCCCGTTTCCAACGAACTCTTCACAGTTATCCAAATATCCACTTGCCGATTCTGCAAAAAGAGTGTTTCCAAATTGCTGTATCAAAAGAAAGGTTGAACTCTGTAAGTAGAGAAAACACATCACAAAGAAGTTTCTGAGAATGCTTCTGTCTAGATTTTATATGAAGATATTCCCGTTTCCAACGAAATCTTCAAAGTTATCCAAATATCCACTTGCAGATTCTACAAAAAGAGTGTTTCCAAACTACTGTATCAACAGGAAGGTTCACCTCTGGTAACTGAGTACACACATCCCGATTAAGTTTCTGAGAATCATTCTGTCTCTTTTTTATGGGAAGATATTTCTGTTTTCACCGTAGGCCTGAATTCACTCAAAATGTCCACTTCCAGATACTACAAAAAGAGTGTTTCAAACCTGGTCTATGAAAGGGAACGTTCAGCTCTGTCACTTGAATGCAGATAACACAAACCAGTTTCTGACAGTGCTTCTGTCTAGATTTTATATGAAGATATTCCCGTTTCCAAAGAAATCTGTAGAGGTATCCAAATATCCAGTTACAGATTCTACAAAAAGAGAGTATCCAAACTGCTGTATCAAAAGAATTTTTGAACTCTGTTAGTTGAGGACACTCATCACAAAGAAGCTTCTGAGAATGCTTCTGTCTAGATTTTATATGAAGATATTCCCGTTTCCAACGAAATCTTCACAGTTATCCAAATATCCACTTGCAGATCCTACCAAAAGATTGTTTCCAAACTGCTGTATCAAAAGAATGGTTGAGCTCCGTTAGTTGAGGACACTCATCACAAACAAGGTTTTGAGAATGCTGCTGTCTAGATTTTATATGAAGATATTCCCGTTTCCAACGAACTCTTCACAGTTATCCAAATATCCACTTGCCAATTCTACAAAAAGAGTGTTTCCAAACGGCTGTATCAAAAGAAAGGTTGAACTCTGTAAGTAGAGAAAAGACATCACAAAGAAGTTTCTGAGAATGCTTCTGTCTAGATTTCATATGAAGATATTGCCGTTTCCAAAAAAATCTTCAAAGTTATCGAAATATCCACTTGCAGATTCTACAAAAAGAGTGTTTCCAAACTACTGTATCAACAGAAAGTTTCACCTCTGGTAACTGAGTACACACATCCTGATTAAGTTTCTGAGAATCTTTCTGTCTCTTTTTTATGGGAAGATATTTCTGTTTTCACCGTAGGACTGAATTCGCTCAAAATGTCCACTTCCAGATACTACAAAAAGAGTGTTTCAAACCTGGTCTATGAAAGGGAATGTTCAGCTCTGTGACTTGAATGCAGATATCACAAAGCAGTTTCTGACAGTGCTTCTGTCTAGATTTTAGATGAAGATATTCCCGTTTCCAACGAAATCGTTAGAGCTATCCAAATATCCACTTAGAGATTCTACAAAAAGAGAGTTTCCAAACTGCTCTATTTAAAGAAAGTTTGAACTCTGTTAGTTGAGGACGCACACCACAAAGAAGTTTCTGAGAATGCTTTTGTCTAGGTTTTATATGAAGATATTCCCGTTTCCAATGAAATATTTAGAGGTATCCAAATATCCACTTACAGATTCTACAAAAAGAGAGTATCCAAACTGCTGTATCAAAAGAATGGTTGAACTCTGTTAGTTGAGGACACTCATCACAAACAAGCTTTTGAGAATGCTTCTGTCTAGATTTTATATGAAGATATTCCCGTTTCCAAAGAACTCTTCACTGTTATCCAAATATACACTTGCCGATTCTGCAGAAAGAGTGTTTCCAAACTGCTGTATCAAAAGAAAGGTTGAACTCTGTAAGTAGAGAAAACACATCACAAAGAAGTTTCTGAGAATGCTTCTGTCTAGATTTTATATGAAGATATTCCGGTTTCCAACGAAATCTTCAAAATTATCCAAATATACACTTGCAGATTGTACAAAAAGAGTGTTTCCAAACTACTGTATCAACAGAAAGGTTCAACTCTGGTAACTGAGTACACACATCCCGATTAAGTTTCTGAGAATCTTTCTGTCTCTTTTTTATGGGAAGATATTTCTGTTTTCACCGTAGGCCTGAATTCGCTCAAAATGTCCACTTCCAGATACTACAAAAAGAGGGTTTCAAACCTGGTCTATGAAAGGGAACGTTCAGCTCTGTCACTTGAATGCAGATAACACAAACCAGTTTCTGACAGTGCTTCTGTCTAGATTTTATATGAAGATATTCCCGTTTCCAAAGAAATCTGTAGAGGTATCCAAATATCCAGTTACAGATTCTACAAAAAGAGAGTATCCAAACTGCTGTATCAAAAGAATTGTTCAACTCTGTAAGTTGAGGACACTCATCACAAAGAAGCTTCTGAGAATGCTTCTGTCTAGATTTTATATGAAGATATTCCCGTTTCCAACGAAATCTTCACAGTTATCCAAATATCCACTTGCAGATTCTACCAAAAGATTGTTTCCAAACTGCTGTATCAAAAGAATGGTTAAGTTCCGTTAGTTGAGGACACTCATCACTAACAAGCTTTTGAGAATGCTTCTGTCTAGATTTTATATGAAGATATTCCCGTTTCCAACGAAATCTTCAAAGTTATCCAAATATCCACTTGCAGATTCTACAAAAACAGTGTTTCCAAACTACTGTATCAACAGAAAGGTTCAACTCTGGTAACTGAATACACACATCCCGATTAAGTTTCTGAGAATCTTTCTGTCTCTTTTTTATGGGAAGATATTTCTGTTTTCACCGTAGGCCTGAATTCGCTCAAAATGTCCACATCCAGATACTACAAAAAGAGTGCTTCAAACCTGGTCTACGAAAGGGAATGTTCAGCTCTGTGACTTGAATGCAGATATAACAAAGCAGTTTCTGACAGTGCTTCTGTCTACATTTCAGATGAAGATATTCCCGTTTCCAAAGAAATCGTTAGAGCTATCCAAATATCCACTTACAGATTCTACAAAAAGAGAGTTTCCAAACTGCTCTATTTAAAGAAAGGTTGAACTCTGTTAGTTGAGGACGCACACCACAAAGAAGTTTCTGAGAATGCTTTTGTCTAGATTTTATATGAAGATATTCCCGTTTCCAAAGAAATCTGTAGAGGTATCCAAATATCCAGTTACAGATTCTACAAAAAGAGAGTATCCAAACTGCTGTATCAAAAGAATGGTTGAACTCTGTTAGTTGAGGACACTCATCACAAAGAAGCTTCTGAGAATGCTTCTGTCTAGATTTTATATGAAGATATTCCCGTTTCCAACGAAATCTTCACAGTTATCCAAATATCCACTTGCAGATCCTACCAAAAGATTGTTTCCAAACTGCTGTATCAAAAGAATGGTTGAGCTCCGTTAGTTGAGGACACTCATCACAAACAAGGTTTTGAGAATGCTTCTGTCTAGAT
The DNA here is from genome assembly GCF_029281585.2 of Gorilla gorilla gorilla. NCBI lineage: Eukaryota > Metazoa > Chordata > Mammalia > Primates > Hominidae > Gorilla > Gorilla gorilla. The sequence goes on along the minus strand of NC_073236.2, from coordinate 27,092,513 downwards.
TTTATATGAAGATATTCCCGTTTCCAACGAACTCTTCACAGTTATCCAAATATCCACTTGCCAATTCTACAAAAAGAGTGTTTCCAAACGGCTGTATCAAAAGAAAGGTTGAACTCTGTAAGTAGAGAAAAGACATCACAAAGAAGTTTCTGAGAATGCTTCTGTCTAGATTTCATATGAAGATATTGCCGTTTCCAAAAAAATCTTCAAAGTTATCCAAATATCCACTTACAGATTCTACAAAAAGAGTGTTTCCAAACTACTGTATCAACAGAAAGTTTCACCTCTGGTAACTGAGTACACACATCCTGATTAAGTTTCTGAGAATCTTTCTGTCTCTTTTTTATGGGAAGATATTTCTGTTTTCACCGTAGGACTGAATTCGCTCAAAATGTCCACTTCCAGATACTACAAAAAGAGTGTTTCAAACCTGGTCTACGAAAGGGAATGTTCAGCTCTGTGACTTGAATGCAGATATCACAAAGCAGTTTCTGACAGTGCTTCTGTCTACATTTTAGATGAAGATATTCCCGTTTCCAACGAAATCGTTAGAGCTATCCAAATATCCACTTAGAGATTCTACAAAAAGAGAGTTTCCAAACTGCTCTATTTAAAGAAAGTTTGAACTCTGTTAGTTGAGGACGCACACCACAAAGAAGTTTCTGAGAATGCTTTTGTCTAGGTTTTATATGAAGATATTCCCGTTTCCAATGAAATATTTAGAGGTATCCAAATATCCACTTACAGATTCTACAAAAAGAGAGTATCCAAACTGCTGTATCAAAAGAATGGTTGAACTCTGTTAGTTGAGGACACTCATCACAAACAAGCTTTTGAGAATGCTTCTGTCTAGATTTTATATGAAGATATTCCCGTTTCCAACGAAGTCTTCACAGTTATCCAAATATCCACTTTCCGATTCTACAAAAAGAGTGTTTCCAAACTGCTGTATCAAAAGAAAGGTTGAACTCTGTAAGTAGAGAAAACACATCACAAAGAAGATTCTGAGAATGGTTCTGTCTAGATTTTATATGAAGATATTCCCGTTTCCAACGAAATCTTCAAAGTTATCCAAATATCCACTTGCAGATTCAACAAAAAGTGTGTTTCCAAACTACTGTATCAATAGAAATGTTCAACTCTGGTAACTGAGTACACACATCCCGATTAAGTTTCTGAGAATCTTTCTGTCTCTTTTTTATGGGAAGATATTTCTGTTTTCACCGTAGGCCTGAATTCGCTCAAAATGTCCACTTCCAGATACTACAAAAAGAGTGCTTCAAACCTGGTCTATGAAAGGGAATGTTCAGCTCTGTGACTTGAATGCAGATATCACAAAGCAGTTTCTGACAGTGCTTCTGTCTACATTTTAGATGAAGATATTCCCGTTTCCAACGAAATCGTTAGAGCTATCCAAATATCCACTTACAGATTCTACAAAAAGAGAGTTTCCAAACTGCTCTATTTAAAGAAAGGTTGAACTCTGTTAGTTGAGGACGCACACCACAAAGAAGTTTCTGAGAATGCTTTTGTCTAGATTTTATATGAAGATATTCACGTTTCCAAAGAAATCTGTGGAGGTATCCAAATATCCAGTTACAGATTCTACAAAAAGAGAGTATCCAAACTGCTGTATCAAAAGAATGGTTGAACTCTGTTAGTTGAGGACACTCATCACAAAGAAGCTTCTGAGAATGCTTCTGTCTAGATTTTATATGAAGATATTCCCGTTTCCAACGAAATCTTCACAGTTATCCAAATATCCACTTGCAGATTCTACCAAAAGAGTGTTTCCAAACAGCTGTATCAAAAGAATGGTTGAGCTCCGTTAGTTGAGGACACTCATCACAAACAAGCTTTTGAGAATGCTTCTGTCTAGATTTTATATGAAGATATTCCCGTTTCCAACGAACTCTTCACAGTTATCCAAATATCCACTTGCCGATTCTGCAAAAAGAGTGTTTCCAAATTGCTGTATCAAAAGAAAGGTTGAACTCTGTAAGTAGAGAAAACACATCACAAAGAAGTTTCTGAGAATGCTTCTGTCTAGATTTTATATGAAGATATTCCCGTTTCCAACGAAATCTTCAAAGTTATCCAAATATCCACTTGCAGATTCTACAAAAAGAGTGTTTCCAAACTACTGTATCAACAGGAAGGTTCACCTCTGGTAACTGAGTACACACATCCCGATTAAGTTTCTGAGAATCATTCTGTCTCTTTTTTATGGGAAGATATTTCTGTTTTCACCGTAGGCCTGAATTCGCTCAAAATGTCCACTTCCAGATACTACAAAAAGAGTGTTTCAAACCTGGTCTATGAAAGGGAACGTTCAGCTCTGTCACTTGAATGCAGATAACACAAACCAGTTTCTGACAGTGCTTCTGTCTAGATTTTATATGAAGATATTCCCGTTTCCAAAGAAATCTGTAGAGGTATCCAAATATCCAGTTACAGATTCTACAAAAAGAGAGTATCCAAACTGCTGTATCAAAAGAATTTTTGAACTCTGTTAGTTGAGGACACTCATCACAAAGAAGCTTCTGAGAATGCTTCTGTCTAGATTTTATATGAAGATATTCCCGTTTCCAACGAAATCTTCACAGTTATCCAAATATCCACTTGCAGATCCTACCAAAAGATTGTTTCCAAACTGCTGTATCAAAAGAATGGTTGAGCTCCGTTAGTTGAGGACACTCATCACAAACAAGGTTTTGAGAATGCTTCTGTCTAGATTTTATATGAAGATATTCCCGTTTCCAACGAACTCTTCACAGTTATCCAAATATCCACTTGCCAATTCTACAAAAAGAGTGTTTCCAAACGGCTGTATCAAAAGAAAGGTTGAACTCTGTAAGTAGAGAAAAGACATCACAAAGAAGTTTCTGAGAATGCTTCTGTCTAGATTTCATATGAAGATATTGCCGTTTCCAAAAAAATCTTCAAAGTTATCCAAATATCCACTTGCAGATTCTACAAAAAGAGTGTTTCCAAACTACTGTATCAACAGAAAGTTTCACCTCTGGTAACTGAGTACACACATCCTGATTAAGTTTCTGAGAATCTTTCTGTCTCTTTTTTATGGGAAGATATTTCTGTTTTCACCGTAGGACTGAATTCGCTCAAAATGTCCACTTCCAGATACTACAAAAAGAGTGTTTCAAACCTGGTCTATGAAAGGGAATGTTCAGCTCTGTGACTTGAATGCAGATATCACAAAGCAGTTTCTGACAGTGCTTCTGTCTAGATTTTAGATGAAGATATTCCCGTTTCCAACGAAATCGTTAGAGCTATCCAAATATCCACTTAGAGATTCTACAAAAAGAGAGTTTCCAAACTGCTCTATTTAAAGAAAGTTTGAACTCTGTTAGTTGAGGACGCACACCACAAAGAAGTTTCTGAGAATGCTTTTGTCTAGGTTTTATATGAAGATATTCCCGTTTCCAATGAAATATTTAGAGGTATCCAAATATCCACTTACAGATTCTACAAAAAGAGAGTATCCAAACTGCTGTATCAAAAGAATGGTTGAACTCTGTTAGTTGAGGACACTCATCACAAACAAGCTTTTGAGAATGCTTCTGTCTAGATTTTATATGAAGATATTCCCGTTTCCAACGAAGTCTTCACAGTTATCCAAATATCTACTTTCTGATTATACAAAAAGAGTGTTTCCAAACTGCTGTATCAAAAGAAAGGTTGAACTCTGTAAGTAGAGAAAACACATCACAAAGAAGATTCTGAGAATGGTTCTGTCTAGATTTTATATGAAGATATTCCCGTTTCCAACGAAATCTTCAAAGTTATCCAAATATCCACTTGCAGATTCAACAAAAAGTGTGTTTCCAAACTACTGTATCAATAGAAATGTTCAACTCTGGTAACTGAGTACACACATCCCGATTAAGTTTCTGAGAATCTTTCTGTCTCTTTTTTATGGGAAGATATTTCTGTTTTCACCGTAGGCCTGAATTCGCTCAAAATGTCCACTTCCAGATACTACAAAAAGAGTGCTTCAAACCTGGTCTATGAAAGGGAATGTTCAGCTCTGTGACTTGAATGCATATATAACAAAGCAGTTTCTGACAGTGCTTCTGTCTACATTTTAGATGAAGATATTCCCGTTTCCAACGAAATCGTTAGAGCTATCCAAATATCCACTTACAGATTCTACAAAAAGAGAGTTTCCAAACTGCTCTATTTAAAGAAAGGTTGAACTCTGTTAGTTGAGGACGCACACCACAAAGAAGTTTCTGAGAATGCTTTTGTCTAGATTTTATATGAAGATATTCACGTTTCCAAAGAAATCTGTGGAGGTATCCAAATATCCAGTTACAGATTCTACAAAAAGAGAGTATCCAAGCTGCTGTATCAAAAGAATGGTTGAACTCTGTTAGTTGAGGACACTCATCACAAAGAAGCTTCTGAGAATGCTTCTGTCTAGATTTTATATGAAGATATTCCCGTTTCCAACGAAATCTTCACAGTTATCCAAATATCCACTTGCAGATTCTACCAAAAGAGTGTTTCCAAACAGCTGTATCAAAAGAATGGTTGAGCTCCGTTAGTTGAGGACACTCATCACAAACAAGCTTTTGAGAATGCTTCTGTCTAGATTTTATATGAAGATATTCCCGTTTCCAACGAACTCTTCACAGTTATCCAAATATCCACTTGCCGATTCTGCAAAAAGAGTGTTTCCAAACTGCTGTATCAAAAGAAAGGTTGAACTCTGTAAGTAGAGAAAACACATCACAAAGAAGTTTCTGAGAATGCTTCTGTCTAGATTTTATATGAAGATATTCCCGTTTCCAACGAAATCTTCAAAGTTATCCAAATATCCACTTGCAGATTCTACAAAAAGAGTGTTTCCAAACTACTGTATCAACAGGAAGGTTCACCTCTGGTAACTGAGTACACACATCCCGATTAAGTTTCTGAGAATCTTTCTGTCTCTTTTTTATGGGAAGATATTTCTGTTTTCACCGCAGGCCTGAATTCGCTCAAAATGTCCACTTCCAGATACTACAAAAAGAGTGTTTCAAACCTGGTCTATGAAAGGGAACGTTCAGCTCTGTCACTTGAATGCAGATAACACAAACCAGTTTCTGACAGTGCTTCTGTCTAGATTTTATATGAAGATATTCCCGTTTCCAAAGAAATCTGTAGAGGTATCCAAATATCCAGTTACAGATTCTACAAAAAGAGAGTATCCAAACTGCTGTATCAAAAGAATGGTTCAACTCTGTAAGTTGAGGACACTCATCACAAAGAAGCTTCTGAGAATGCTTCTGTCTAGATTTTATATGAAGATATTCCCGTTTCCAACGAAATCTTCACAGTTATCCAAATATCCACTTGCAGATTCTACCAAAAGATTGTTTCCAAACTGCTGTATCAAAAGAATGGTTGAGCTCCGTTAGTTGAGGACACTCATCACAAACAAGCTTTTGAGAATGCTTCTGTCTAGATTTTATATGAAGATATTCCCGTTTCCAACGAAATCTTCAAAGTTATCCAAATATCCACTTGCAGATTCAACAAAAAGAGTGTTTCCAAACTACTGTATCAATAGAAATGTTCAACTCTGGTAACTGAGTACACACATCCCGATTAAGTTTCTGAGAATCTTTCTGTCTCTTTTTCATGGGAAGATATTTCTGTTTTCACCGTAGGCCTGAATTCGCTCAAAATGTCCACTTCCAGATACTACAAAAAGAGTGTTTCAAACCTGGTCTACGAAAGGGAATGTTCAGCTCTGTGACTTGAATGCAGATATAACAAAGCAGTTTCTGACAGTGCTTCTGTCTACATTTTAGATGAAGATATTCCCGTTTCCAACGAAATCATTAGAGCTATCCAAATATCCACTTACAGATTCTACAAAAAGAGAGTTTCCAAACTGCTCTATTTAAAGAAAGGTTGAACTCTGTTTGTTGAGGATGCACACCACAAAGAAGTTTCTGAGAATGCTTTTGTCTAGATTTTATATGAAGATATTCCCGTTTCCAACGAAATCTTTAGAGGTATCCAAATATCCAGTTACAGACTCTACAAAAAGAGAGTATCCAAACTGCTGTATCAAAAGAATGGTTGAACTCTGTTAGTTGAGGACACTCATCACAAAGAAGCTTCTGAGAATGCTTCTGTCTAGATTTCATATGAAGATATTCCCGTTTCCAACGAAATCTTCACAGTTATCCAAATATCCACTTGCAGATCCTACCAAAAGATTGTTTCCAAACTGCTGTATCAAAAGAATGGTTGAGCTCCGTTAGTTGAGGACACTCATCACAAACAAGGTTTTGAGAATGCTTCTGTCTAGATTATATATGAAGATATTCCCGTTTCCAACGAACTCTTCACTGTTATCCAAATATCCACTTGCCGATTCTACAAAAAGAGTGTTTCCAAACGGCTGTATCAAAAGAAAGGTTGAACTCTGTAAGTAGAGAAAACACATCACAAAGAAGTTTCTGAGAATGCTTCTGTCTAGATTTCATATGAAGATATTGCCATTTCCAAAAAAATCTTCAAAGTTATCCAAATATCCACTTGCAGATTCTAAAAAAAGAGTGTTTCCAAACTACTGTATCAACAGAAAGGTTCACCTCTGGTAACTGAGTACACTCATCCTGATTAAGTTTCTGAGAATCTTTCTGTCTCTTTTTTATGGGAAGATATTTCTGTTTTCACCGTAGGCCTGAATTCGCTCAAAATGTCCACTTCCAGATACTACAAAAAGAATGTTTCAAACCTGGTCTACGAATGGGAATGTTCAGCTCTGTGACTTGAATGCAGATATCACAAAGCAGTTTCTGACAGGGCTTCTGTCTAGATTTTAGATGAAGATATTCCCGTTTCCAACGAAATCGTTAGAGCTATCCAAATATCCACTTACAGATTCTACAAAAAGAGAGTTTCCAAACTGCTCTATTTAAAGAAAGGTTGAACTCTGTTAGTTGAGGAGGCACAGCACAAAGAAGTTTCTGAGAATGCTTTTGTCTAGATTTTATATGAAGATATTCCCGTTTCCAACGAAATCTTCACAGTTATCCAAATATCCACTTGCCGATTCTGCAAAAAGAGTGTTTCCAAACTGCTGTATCAAAAGAATGGTTGAACTCTGTTAGTTGAGGACACTCATCACAAAGAAGCTTCTGAGAATGCTTCTGTCTAGATTTTATATGAAGATATTCCCGTTTCCAACGAAATCTTCACAGTTATCCAAATATCCACTTGCAGATTCTACAAAAAGAGTGTTTCCAAACTACTGTATCAATAGGAAGGTTCACCTCTAGTAACTGAGTACACACATCCTCATTAAGTTTCTAAGAATCTTTCTGTCTCTTTTTTATGGGAAGATATTTCTGTTTTCACGGTAGGCCTGAATTCGCTCAAAATGTCCACTTCCAGATACTACAAAAAGAGTGTTTCAAACCTGGTCTACGAAAGGGAATGTTCAGCTCTGTGACTTGAATGCAGATATCACAAAGCAGTTTCTGACAGTGCTTCTGTCTAGATTTTAGATGAAGATATTCCCGTTTCCAACGAAAGCGTTAGAGCTATCCAAATATCCACATACAGATTCTACAGAAAGAGAGTTTCCAAACTGCTCTATTTAAAGAAAGGTTGAACTCTGTTAGTTGAGGACGCACACCACAAAGAAGTTTCTGAGAATGATTTGTCTAGATTTTATATGAAGATATTCCCGTTTCCAACGAAATCTTTAGAGGTATCCAAATATCCAGTTACAGATTCTACAAAAAGAGAGTATCCAAACTGCTGTATCAAAAGAATGGTTGAACTCTGTTAGTTGAGGACACTCATCACAAAGAAGCTTCTGAGAATGCTTCTGTCTAGATTTTATATTAAGATATTCCCGTTTTCAACGAAATCTTCACAGTTATCCAAATATCCACTTGCAGATTCTACCAAAAGAGTGTTTCCAAACTGCTGTATCAAAAGAATGGTTGAGCTCCGTTAGTTGAGGACACTCATCACAAACAAGCTTTTGAGAATGCTTCTGTCTAGATTTTATATGAAGATGTTCCCGTTTCCAACGAACTCTTCACTGTTATCCAAATATCCACTTGCCGATTCTACAAAAAGAGTGTTTCCAAACTGCTGTATCAAAAGAAAGGGTTACCTCTGTAAGTAGAGAAAACACATCACAAAGAAGTTTCTGAGAATGCTTCTGTCTAGATTTTATATGAAGATATTCCCGTTTCCAACGAAATCTTCAAAGTTATCCAAATATCCACTTGCAGATTCTACAAAAAGAGTGTTTCCAAACTACGGTATCAACAGAAAGGTTCAACTCTGGTAACTGAGTACATATATCCCAATTAAGTTTCTGAGAATCTTTCTGTCTCTTTTTTATGGGAAGATATTTCTGTTTTCACCGCAGGCCTGAATTCGCTCAAAATGTCCACTACCAGATACTACAAAAAGAGTGTTTTAAACCTGGTCTATGAAAGGGAATGTTCAGCTCTGTGACTTGAATGCAGATATCACAAAGCAGTTTCTGACAGTGCTTCTGTCTAGATTTTAGATGAAGATACACCCGTTTCCAACGAAATCGTTAGAGCTATCCAAATATCCACTTACAGATTCTACAAAAAGAGAGTTTCCAAACTGCTCTATTTAAAGAAAGGTTGAACTCTGTTAGTTGAGGACGCACACCACAAAGAAGTTTCTGAGAATCCTTTTGTCTAGATTTTATATGAAGATATTGCCCTTTCCAACGAAATCTTTAGAGGTATCCAAATATCCAGTTACAGATTCTACAAAAAGAGAGTATCCAAACTGCTGTATCAAAAGAATGGTTGAACTCTGTTTGTTCAGGCCACTCATCACAAAGAAGCTTCTGAGAATGCTTCTGTCTAGATTTTAGATGAAGATATTCCCGTTTCCAATGAAATCTTCACAGTTATCAAAATATCCCCATGCAGATTCTACCAAAAGAGTGTTTCCAAACTGCTGTATCAAAAGAATGGTTGAGCTCCGTTCGTTGAGGACACTCATCACAAACAAGCTTTTGAGAATGCTTCTGTCTAGATTTTATATGAAGATATTCCCGTTTCCAACGAACTCTTCACTGTTATCCAAATATCCACTTGCCGATTCTACAAAAAGAGTGTTTCCAAACTGCTGTATCAAAAGAAAGGTTGAACTCCGTAAGTAGAGAAAACACATCACAAAGAAGTTTCTGAGAATGCTTCTGTCTAGATTTTATATGAAGATATTCCCGTTTCCAATGAAATCTTCAAAGTTATCCAAATATCCACTTGCAGATTCTACAAAAAGTATGTTTCAAAACTACTGTATCAACAGAAAGGTTCAACTCTGGTAACTGAGTACACACATCCCGATTAAGTTTCTGAGAATCTTTCTGTCTCTTTTTTATGGGAAGATATTTCTGTTTTCACCGTAGGCCTGAATTCGCTCAAAATGTCCAATTCCAGATACTACGAAAAGAGTGTTTCAAACCTGGTCTATGAAAGGGAACGTTCAGCTCTGTGACTTGAATGCAGATAACACAAAGCAGTTTCTGACAGTGCTTCTGTCTAGATTTTATATGAAGATATTCCCGTTTCCAAAGAAATCTTTAGAGGTATCCAAATATCCAGTTACAGATTCTACAAAAAGAGAGTATCCAAACTCCTGTATCAAAAGAATGGTTGAACTCTGTAATTTGAGGACACTCATCACAAAGAAGCTTCTGAGAATGCTTCTGTCTAGATTTTATATGAAGATATTCCCGTTTCCAACGTAATCTTCACAGTTATCCAAATATCCACTTGCAGATACTACCAAAAGATTGTTTCCAAACTGCTGTATCAAAAGAATGGTTGAGCTCCGTTAGTTGAGGACACTCATCACAAACAAGCTTTTGAGAATGCTTCTGTCTAGATTTTATATGAAGATATTCCCGTTTCCAACGAACTCTTCACAGTTATCCAAATATCCACTTGCCGATTCTACAAAAAGAGTGTTTCCAAACTGCCGTATCGAAAGAAAGGTTGAACTCTGTAAGTAGAGAAAACACATCACAAAGAAGTTTCTGAGAATGCTTCTGTCTAGATTTTATATGAAGATATTCCCGTTTCCAACTAAATCTTCAAAGTTATCCAAATATCCACTTGCAGATTCTACAAAAAGAGTGTTTCCAAACTACTGTATCAACAGAAAGGTTCAACTCTGGTAACTGAGTACACACATCCCAATTAAGTTTCTGAGAATCTTTCCGTCTCTTTTTTATGGGAAGATATTTCTGTTTTCACCGCAGGCCTGAGTTCGCTCAAAATGTCCACTTCCAGATACTACAAAAAGAGTGTTTTAAACCTGGTCTACGAAAGGGAATGTTCAGCTCTCTGACTTGAATGCAGATATCACAAAGCAGTTTCTGACAGTGCTTCTGTCTAGATTTTAGATGAAGATATTCCCGTTTCCAATGAAATCGTTAGAGCTATCGAAATATCCACTTACAGATTCTACAAAAAGAGAGTTTCCAAACTGCTCTATTGAAAGAAAGGTTGAACTCTGTTAGTTGGGGACGCACACCACAAAGAAGTTTCTGAGAATGCTTTTGTCTAGATTTTATACGAAGATATTCCCGTTTCTAAAGATATCTTCACAGTTATCCAAATATCCACGTGCAGATTCTACAAAAAGAGTGTTCACAAACTGCTGTATCAAAAGAAAGGTTGAACTCTGTTTGTTGATGACACTCATCACTAAGAAGTTTCTGAGAATGCTTCTGTCTAGGTTTTGTATGAAGATATCCCCGTTTCCAATGAAATCATAAGAGGTTTCCAAATATCCACTTACAGATTCTACAAAAAGTGTGTTTCCAAACTGCTGCATCAAAAGAAAGTTTGAGCTCTGTTAGTTGAGGATGCACATCACAAACAAGTTTCTGAGAATGCTTCTGTCTATATTTTATGTGAAGATATACCCGTTTCCAACAAAATCTTCACAGTTATCCAAATATCCACTTGCAGATTCTACAAAAAGAATGTTTCCAAACTGCTCTATCATAAGAAAGGATGAACTCTGTTAGTTGAGGACACACATCACAAAGAAGTTTCTGAGAATGCTTCTGTCTAGATTTTATATGTAGATGTTCCCGTTTCCAACGAAATCTTCACAGTTATACAAATATCCACTTGCAGATCCAACAAAAAGAGTGTTTCCATACTGCTCTATCAAAAGAAAAGTTCAACTCCGTTAGTTGAGGACACACATCCCAAATAACTTTCTGAGAATTCTTCTCTCTCGTTTTTGTGGGAAGATATTTCCGTTTTCACCATTGCCATGAATGCGCTAGAAATGTCCGCTTCCAGATACTACAGAAAGAGTTTTTCAAACCAGGTCCATGAAAGGGAAAGTTCAGCTCTGTGACGTGAATGCAGATATCACAAAGTAGTTTCTGACAGTGCTTCTTTCTAGATTTTAGATGAAGATATTCCCTTTTCCAATGAAATCATTAGACCTTTCCAAATATCCACTTGCAGATTCTACAAAAAGAGTGTTTCCAAACTGCTGTATCAAAAGAAAGGTTGAACTCTGTTGGTTGATGACACTCATCAGAAAGAAGTTTCTGAGAATGCTTCTGTCTATATTTTATATGAAGATATTCCCGTTTCCAACGAAATCATTAGAGATTTCAAATATCCACTTACAGATTCTACAAAAGGTGTGTTTCCAAACTGCTCTCTCAAAAGAGAGGTTGAACTCCGTTGGTTGAGGACACACATCACAAAGAAGTTTCTGAGAATGCTTCTGTCTAGATTTTATATGAAGATATTCCCGTTTCCAGCGAAATCTTCACAGTTATCGAAACATCCACTTGCAGATTCTACAAAAAGAGGGTTTCCAAACTGCTCTACCAAAAGAAAGTTTGTACTCTGTTAGTTGAGGACACACATCCCAAATAAGTTTCTGAGAATCCTTCTGTCTCGTTTTTATGGGAAGATATTTCCGTTTTCACCATTGGCCTGAAAGCGCTCAAAATGTCCACTTCCAGATATTACAGAAAGAGTGTTTCTAACCTGGTGTATGAAGGGGAATGTTCAGCTCTGTGACTTGAATGCAGATATCACAAAGTAGTTTCTAACAGTGCTTCTGTCTAGATTTTAGATGAAGATATTCCCGTTTCCAATGAAGTCGTTAGATCTCTCCAAATATCCACTTGCAGATCCTACAAAAAGAGTGTTTCCAAACTGCTGTATCAAAAGAAAGGTTGAACTCTGTTGGTGGATGACACTCATCACAAAGAAGTTTCTGAGAATGCTTCTGTCTGGATTTTATATGAAGATATTCCCGTTTCCAACGAAATCATTAGAGGTTTCCAAATATCCACTTACAGATTCTACAAAAAGAGTGTTTCCAAACTGGGGTTTCAAAAGAAAGGTTGAACTCTGTTAGTTGAGGACACACATCACAAAGAACTTTCTGAGAATGCTTCTGTCTAGATTTTATATGAAGATATTCCCGTTTCCAACGAAATCTTCACAGTTATCCGAATATCCACATGAAGATTCCGCGAAAAGACGGTTTCCAAACTGCTCTATCAAAAGAAAGGTTGTACTCCGTTAGTTGAGGACACACATCCCAAATACGTTTCTGAGAATCCTTCTGCCTCCTTTTTATGGGAAGATATTTCCGTTTTCACCTTAGGCCTGAATGTGCTCGAAGTGTCCACTTCCAGATACTACAGAAAGAGTGTTTCTAACCTGGTCTATGAAAGAGAATGTTCAGCTCTGTGACTTGAATGCAGATATCTCAAAGTAGTTTGTGACAGTGCTTCTGTCTAGATTTTAGATGAAGGTATTCCCGTTTCCAACGAATTCGTTAGATCTATCCAAATATCCACTTACAGATTCTGGAAAAAGAGTGTTTTCAAACCGCTCTACCAAAAGAGTAGTTGAACTCTGGTAGTTGAGGACACACATCACAAAGAAGCTTCTGAGAATGCTTCTGTCTGGATTTTATATGAAGATATTCTCGTTTCCAACGAAATCTTCACAGTTATCCAAATATCAACCTGCAGATTCTACAAAAAGAGTGTATCCAAACTACTATATCTAAAGAAAGTGTGAACTCTGTTAGTTGATGACAGTCACCAGAAAGAAGTTTCTGAGAATGCTTCTGTCTAGATTTTATATGAAGATATTCCCGTTTCCAACTAAATCATTAGAGGTTTCCAAATATCCACTTACAGATTCTACAAAAAGAGTGTTTCCAAACTGCGCTTTCAAAAGAAAAGTTGAACTCTGTTAGTTGAGGACACACATCCCAAAGAAGTTTCTGAGAATCCTTCTGTCTCGTTTTTATGGGAAGATATTTCCGTTTTCACCATAGGCCTGAATGCGCTCAAAATGTCAACTTCCAGATACTACAGAAAGAGTGTTTCTAACCTGGTCTATGAATGGGAATGTTCAGCTCTGTGACTTGAATGCAGATATCACAAAGTAGTTTCTGACAGTGCTTCTGTCTAGATATTAGATGTAGATATTCCCGTTTCCAACGAAATCGTTTGAGCTATCCAAATATCCACTTGCAGATTCTACAAAAAGAGTGTTTCCAAACTGCTGTATCAAAAGAAAGGTTGAACTCTGTTGGTTGATGACACTCATCACAAAGAAGTTTCTGAGAATGCTTCTGTCTAGATTTTATATGAAGATATTCCCGTTTCCAAGGAAATCATTAGAGGTTTCCAAATATCCACTTAGAGATTCTACAAAAAGAGTGTTTCCAAACTGCGTTTTCAAAATAAAGGCTGACTCTGTTAGTTGAGGACACACATCAGAAAGAGGTATCTGAGAATGGTTCTGTCTAGATTTTATATGAAGATATTCCCGTTTCCAACGAAATCTTCACAGTTATCCCAATATCCACATGCAGATTCTACGAAAAGAGGGTTTCCAAAGTGCACTATCAAAAGAAACGTTGTACTCCGTTAGTTGAGGACACACATCCCAAATACGTTTCTGAGAATCCTTCTGTCTCGTTTTTATTGGAAGATATTTCCGTTTTCAACTTAGGCCTGAATGCCCTCGAAGTGTCCACTTCCCGATACTACAGAAAGAGTGTTTCTAACCTGGTCTATGAAAGAGAATGTTCAGCTCTGTGACTTGAATGCGGATATCACAAAGTAGTTTCTGACAGTGCTTCTGTCTAGATTTTAGATGAAGATATTCCCGTTTCCGACGAAATCGTTAGAGCTATCCAAATATCCACCGGCAGATTCTGCAAAAAGAGTGTTTCCAAACTGCTGTATCAAAAGCAAGGTTGAACTCTGTTAGTTGAGGACACACATCACAAAGAAGTTTCTGAGAATGCTTCTGTCTAGATTTTATATGAAGATATTCCCGTTTCCAATGAAATCCTCAAAGTTGTCCAAATATCCACTTGCAGATTCTACAAAAAGAGTGTTTCCAAACTTCTATATCAAAAGAAAGGTTGAACCCCGTTAGTTGATGACAGTCATCAGAAAGAAGTTTCTGGGAATACTTCTGTCTAGATTTTATATGAAGATATTCCTGTTTCCAATGAAATCATTAGAGGTTTCCAAATATCCACTTACAGATTCTACCAAAAGAGCGTTTCCAAACTGCTCTATCAAAAGAAAGTGTGATCTCTGCTAGTTCAGAACACACATAACAAAGAAGTTTCTGAGAATCCTTCTGTCTCGTGTTTATGGGAAGACATTTCCTTTTTCAACATAGGCCTGAATGCGCTAGAATTGTCCACTTCCAGATACTACAGAAAGAGGGTTTCAAACCTGGTCTATGGAAGGGAATGTTCAGCTCTGTGTCTTGAATGCAGATATCACAAAGTAGTTTCTGACCGTGGTCTGTCTGGATTTTAGATGAAGATATTCCCGTCTCCAACGAAATCGTTACAGCTATCCAAATATCCACTTACAGATTCTCCAAAAAGAGTGCTTCCAAACTGCTATATCAAAAGATAGGTTGAACTCTGTTAGTTGAGGACACACATCACAAAGAAGTTTCTGAAAATGCTTCTGTCTAGATTTTACATGAAGATATACCCGTTTCCAATGAAATGTTCACAGTTATCCAAATATCCACTTGCGGATTCTACAAAAAGAATGTTCCCAAACTTCTGTATCAAAAGAAAGGTTGAACTCTGTTTGTTGAGGACACTGATCACAAAGAAGTTTCTGAGAATGCTTCTGTCTAGATTTTATATGAAGATATTCCCATTTCCAACGAAATCTTCACATTTATCCAAATATCCACTTGCAGATTCTACAAAAAGTCTGTTTCCAAACTGCTCTATCAAAAGCAAGGTTGAACTCTGTTAGTTGAGGACACACATCACAAATAAGTTTCTGGGAATGCTTCTGTCTAGATTTTATATGAAGATATTCCCGTTTCGAACGAAATCTTCACAGTTATCCAAATATCCAATTGCAGATTCTACAAAAAGAGTGTTTCCAAACTGCTGTATCAAAAGAAACGTTGAACTCGGTTAGTTGAGGACACTCATCACAAAGAATTTTCTGAGAATGCTTCTGTCTAGATTTTACATGAAGATATTCCCGTTTCCAATGAAATCATTAGAGATTTCCAAATATCCACTTACAGATCCTACAAAAGGAGTGTTTCCAAACTGCTCTATCAAAAGAGAAGTTGAACTCTGTTAGGTGAGGACACACATCACAAAGAAGTTTCTGAGAATGCTTCCGTCTAGATTTTATATGAAGATATTCCCGTTTCCAACGAAATCTTCACAGTAATCCAAATATCCACTTACAGATTCTACAAAAAGAGGGTTTCCAAACTGCCCTTTAAAAAGAAAGGTTCAACTCTGTTAGTTGACGACACACATCACAAAGAGGTTTCTGAGAATCCTTCTGTCTCGTTTTTATGGGAAGAAATTTCCGTTTTCACCATAGGCCTGAAAGCGCTCGAAATGTCCACTTTCAGATACTACTGAAAGAGTGTTTCTAACGTGGTCTATGAAAGAGAATGTTCAGCTCTGTGACTTGAATGCAGATATCACAAAGTAGTTTCTGACAGTGCTTCTGTCTAGATTTTAGGTGAAGATATTCCCGTTTCCAACGAAATCTTCACAGTTATCCAAATATCCACTTACAGATTCTACAAAAAGAGTGTTTCCAACCTGCTCTATCAAAAGCAAGGTTGAACTCTGTTAGTTGAGGACACATCACAAAGAAGTTTCTGAGAATGCTTCTGTCTAGATTTTATATGAAGATATTCCCGTTTCCAACGAAATCTTCACAGTTATCCGAATATCCACTAGCAGATTCTACAAAAAGAGTGTTTCCAAACTGCGCTTTCAAAAGAAAGTTTGTACTCTGTTAGTTGAGGACACTCATCAAAAAAAAATTTCTGAGAGTGCTTCTGTCTATATTTTATGTTGAGATATTCTCGTTTCCAACGAAATCTTCACAGTTATCCAAATATCCACTTGCAGATTCTACAAAAAGAGTGTTTCCAAATGGCTGTATCAAAAGAAAGGGTGAATTCTGTTAGTTGAAGACACTCATCACAAAGAAGTTTCTGAGAATGCTTCTGTCTATATTTTATATGAAGATATTCCCGTTTCCAACGAAATCATTAGAGATTTCAAATATCCACTTACAGATTCTACAAAAGGAGTGTTTCCAAACTGCTCTCTCAAAAGAGAGGTTGAAATCTGTTGGTTGAGGACACGCATCACAAAGAAGTTTCTGAGAATGCTTCTGTCTAGATTTTATATGAAGATATTCCCGTTTCCAACGAAATCTTCACAGTTATCGAAACATCCAATTGCAGATTCTACAAAAAGAGGGTTTCCAAACTGCTCTACCAAAAGAAAGTTTGTACTCTGTTAGTTGAGGACACACATCCCAAATAAGTTTCTGAGAATCCTTCTGTCTCGTTTTAATGGGAAGATATTTCCGTTTTCACCATAGGCCTGAATGCGCTCAAAATGTCCACTTCCAGATAATACAGAAAGAGTGTTTCTAACCTGGTCTATGAAGGGGAATGTTCAGCTCTGTGACTTGAATGCAGATATCACAAAGTAGTTTCTAACAGTGCTTCTGTCTAGATTTTAGATGAAGATATTCCCGTTTCCAATGAAATCGTTAGAGCTCTCCAAATATCCACTTACAGATTCTACAAAAAGAGTGTTTCCAAACTGCTGTATCAAAAGAAAGGTTGAACTCTGTTGGTGGATGACACTCATCACAAAGAAGTTTCTGAGAATGCTTCTGTCTGGATTTTATATGAAGATATTCCAGTTTCCAACGAAATCGCTAGAGGTTTCCAAATATCCACTTAGAGATTCTACAAAAAGAGTGTTTCCAAACTGGGCTTTCAAAAGAAAGGTTGAACTCTGTCAGTTGAGGACACACATCACAAAGAACTTTCTGAGAATGCTTCTGTCAAGATTTTATATGAAGATATTCCCGTTTCCAACGAAATCTTCTCAGTTATCCCAATATCCACATGCAGATTCTACGAAAAGAGGGTTTCCAAACTGCTCTATCAAAAGAAAGGTTGTACTCCGTTAGTTGAGGACACACATCCCAAATACGTTTCTGAGAATCCTTCTGTGTCCTTTTTATGGGAAGATATTTCCGTTTTCACCTTAGGCCTGAATGCGCTCGAATTGTCCACTTCCAGATACTACAGAAAGAGTGTTTCTAACCTGGTCTATGAAAGAGAATGTTCAGCCCTGTGACTTGAATGCAGATATCTCAAAGTAGTTTCTAACAGTGCTTCTGTCTAGATTTTAGATGAAGATATTCCCGTTTCCAATGAAATCGTAAGAGCTCTCCAAATATCCACTTGCAGATTCTACAAAAAGAGTGTTTCCAAACTGCTGTATCAAAAGAAAGGTTGGAACTCTGTTGGTGGATGACACTCATCACAAAGAAGTTTCTGAGAATGCTTCTGTCTGGATTTTATATGAAGATATTCTCGTTTCCAACGAAATCTTCACAGTTATCCTAATATCCACTTGCAGATTCCACAAAAAGAGTGTTTCCAAACTGCTATATCTAAAGAAAGTGTGAACTCTGTTAGTTGATGACAGTCATCAGAAAGAAGTTTCTGAAAATGCTTCTGTCTAGATTTTATATGAAGATATTCCCGTTTCCAACGAAATCATTAGAGGTTTCCAAATATCCACTTACAGATTCTACGAAAAGAGTGTTTCCAAACTGCGCTTTCAAAACAAAGGTTGAACTCTGTTAGTTGAGGACACACATCACAAAGAAGTTTCTGAGAATGCTTCTGTCTAGATTTTATATGAAGATATTCCCGTTTCCAACGAAATCTTCACAGTTATACAAATATCCACTTGCAGATCCAACAAAAAGAGTGTTTCCATACTGCTCTATCAAAAGAAAAGTTCAACTCCGTTAGTTGAGGACACACATCCCAAATAACTTTCTGAGAATCCTTCTCTCTCGTTTTTGTGGGAAGATATTTCCGTTTTCACCATTGCTTGAATGCGCTAGAAATGTCCGCTTCCAGATACTACAGAAAGAGTGTTTCAAACCAGGTCCATGAAAGGGAAAGTTCAGCTCTGTGACGTGAATGCAGATATCACAAAGTAGTTTCTGACAGTGCTTCTTTCTAGATTTTAGATGAAGATATTCCCGTTTCCAATGAAATCATTAGAGCTTTCCAAATATCCACTTGCAGATTCTACAAAAAGAGTGTTTCCAAACTGCTGTATCAAAGGAAAGGTTGAACTCTGTTGGTTAATGACACTCATCAGAAAGAAGTTTCTGAGAATGCTTCTGTCTATATTTTATATGAAGATATTCCCGTTTCCAACGAAATCATTAGAGATTTCAAATATCCACTTACAGATTCTACAAAAGGTGTGTTTCCAAACTGCTCTCTCAAAAGAGAGGTTGAATTCCGTTGGTTGAGGACACACATCACAAAGAAGTTTCTGAGAATGCTTCTGTCTAGATTTTATATGAAGATATTCCCGTTTCCAGCGAAATCTTCACAGTTATCGAAACATCCACTTGCAGATTCTACAAAAAGAGGGTTTCCAAACTGCTCTACCAAAAGAAACTTTGTACTCTGTTAGTTGAGGACACACATCCCAAATAAGTTTCTGAGAATCCTTCTGTCTCGTTTTTATGGGAAGATATTTCCGTTTTCACCATAGGCCTGAATGCGCTCAAAATGTCCACATCCAGATATTACAGAAAGAGTGTTTCTAACCTGGTCTATGAAGGGGAATGTTCAGCTCTGTGACTTGAATGCAGATATCACAAAGTAGTTTCTAACAGTGCTTCTGTCTAGATTTTAGATGAAGATATTCCCGTTTCCAATGAAATCGTTAGAGCTCTCCAAATATCCACTTGCAGATTCTACAAAAAGAGTGTTTCCAAACTGCTGTATCAAAAGAAAGGTTGAACTCTGTTGGTGGATGACACTCATCACAAAGAAGTTTCTGAGAATGCTTCTGTCTGGATTTTATATGAAGATATTCCCGTTTCCAACGAAATCATTAGAGGTTTCCAAATATCCACTTACAGATTCTACAAAAAGAGTGTTTCCAAACTGGGGTTTCAAAAGAAAGGTTGAACTCTGTTAGTTGAGGACACACATCACAAAGAACTTTCTGAGAATGCTTCTGTCTAGATTTTATATGAAGATATTCCCGTTTCCAACGAAATCTTCACAGTTATCCCAATATCCACATGCAGATTCCGCGAAAAGACGGTTTCCAAACTTCTCTATCAAAAGAAAGATTGTACTCCGTTAGTTGAGGACACACATCCCAAATACGTTTCTGAGAATCCTTCTGCCTCCTTTTTATGGGAAGATATTCGCGTTTTCACCTTAGGCCTGAATGTGCTCGAAGTGTCCACTTCCAGATACTACAGAAAGAGTGTTTCTAACCTGGTCTATGAAAGAGAATGTTCAGCTCTGTGACTTGAATGCAGATATCTCAAAGTAGTTTCTGACAGTGCTTCTGTCTAGATTTTAGATGAAGGTATTCCCGTTTCCAACGAATTCGTTAGATCTATCCAAATATCCACTTACAGATTCTGGAAAAAGAGTGTTTCCAAACCGCTCTACCAAAAGAGTAGTTGAACTCTGGTAGTTGAGGACACACATCACAAAGAAGCTTCTGAGAATGCTTCTGTCTGGATTTTATATGAAGATATTCTCGTTTCCAATGAAATCTTCACAGTTATCCAAATATCAACCTGCAGATTCTACAAAAAGAGTGTATCCAAACTACTATATCTAAAGAAAGTGTGAACTCTGTTAGTTGATGACAGTCACCAGAAAGAAGTTTCTGAGAATGCTTCTGTCTAGATTTTATATGAAGATATTCCCGTTTCCAACGAAATCATTAGAGGTTTCCAAATATCCACTTACAGATTCTACAAAAAGAGTGTTTCCAAACTGCGCTTTCAAAAGAAAAGTTGAACTCTGTTAGTTGAGGACACACATCCCAAAGAAGTTTCTGAGAATCCTTCTGTCTCGTTTTTATGGGAAGATATTTCCGTTTTCACCATAGGCCTGAATGCGCTCAAAATGTCAACTTCCAGATACTACAGAAAGAGTGTTTCTAACCTGGTCTATGAATGGGAATGTTCAGCTCTGTGACTTGAATGCAGATATCACAAAGTAGTTTCTGACAGTGCTTCTCTCTAGATATTAGATGAAGATATTCCCGTTTCCAACGAAATCGTTTGAGCTATCCAAATATCCACTTGCAGATTCTACAAAAAGATTGTTTCCAAACTGCTGTATCAAAAGAAAGGTTGAACTCTGTTGGTTGATGACACTCATCACAAAGAAGTTTCTGAGAATGCTTCTGTCTAGATTTTATATGAAGATATTCCCGTTTCCAACGAAATCATTAGAGGTTTCCAAATATCCACTTAGAGATTCTACAAAAAGAGTGTTTCCAAACTGCGTTTTCAAAATAAAGGCTGACTCTGTTAGTTGAGGACACACATCAGAAAGAGGTGTCTGAGAATGGTTCTGTCTAGATTTTATATGAAGATATTCCCGTTTCCAACGAAATCTTCACAGTTATCCCAATATCCACATGCAGATTCTACGAAAAGAGGGTTTCCAAAGTGCACTATCAAAAGAAACGTTGTACTCCGTTAGTTGAGGACACACATCCCAAATACGTTTCTGAGAATCCTTCTGTCTCGTTTTTATTGGAAGATATTTCCGTTTTCAACTTAGGCCTGAATGCCCTCGAAGTGTCCACTTCCCGATACTACAGAAAGAGTGTTTCTAACCTGGTCTATGAAAGAGAATGTTCAGCTCTGTGACTTGAATGCGGATATCACAAAGTAGTTTCTGACAGTGCTTCTGTCTAGATTTTAGATGAAGATATTCCCGTTTCCGACGAAATCGTTAGAGCTATCCAAATATCCACCGGCAGATTCTGCAAAAAGAGTGTTTCCAAACTGCTGTATCAAAAGCAAGGTTGAACTCTGTTAGTTGAGGACACACATCACAAAGAAGTTTCCGAGAATGCTTCTGTCTAGATTTTATATGAAGATATTCCCGTTTCCAATGAAATCTTCAAAGTTGTCCAAATATCCACTTGCAGATTCTACAAAAAGAGTGTTTCCAAACTTCTATATCAAAAGAAAGGTTGAACCCCGTTAGTTGATGACAATCATCAGAAAGAAGTTTCTGGGAATACTTCTGTCTAGATTTTATATGAAGATATTCCTGTTTCCAACGAAATCATTAGAGGTTTCCAAATATCCACTTACAGATTCTACCAAAAGAGCGTTTCCAAACTGCTCTATCAAAAGAAAGTGTGATCTCTGCTAGTTCAGGACACACATAACAAAGAAGTTTCTGAGAATCCTTCTGTCTCGTGTTTATGGGAAGATATTTCCTTTTTCAACATAGGCCTGAATGCGCTAGAATTGTCCACTTCCAGATACTACAGAAAGAGGGTTTCAAACCTGGTCTATGGAAGGGAATGTTCAGCTCTGTGTCTTGAATGCAGATATCACAAAGTAGTTTCTGACCGTGGTCTGTCTGGATTTTAAATGAAGATATTCCCGTCTCCAACGAAATCGTTACAGCTATCCAAATATCCACTTACAGATTCTCCAAAAAGAGTGCTTCCAAACTGCTAAATCAAAAGATAGGTTGAACTCTGTTAGTTGAGGACACACATCACAAAGAAGTTTCTGAGAATGCTTCTGTCTAGATTTTACATGAAGATATACCCGTTTCCAATGAAATGTTCACAGTTATCCAAATATCCACTTGCGGATTCTACAAAAAGAATGTTCCCAAACTTCTGTATCAAAAGAAAGGTTGAACTCTGTTTGTTGAGGACACTGATCACAAAGAAGTTTCTGAGAATGCTTCTGTCTGGATTTTATATGAAGATATTCTCGTTTCCAACGAAATCTTCACAGTTATCCAAATATCCACTTGCAGATTCCACAAAAAGAGTGTTTCCAAACTACTATATCTAAAGAAAGTGTGAACTCTGTTAGTTGATGACAGTCATCAGAAAGAAGTTTCTGAAAATGCTTCTGTCTAGATTTTATATGAAGATATTCCCGTTTCCAACGAAATCATTAGAGGTTTCCAAATATCCACTTACAGATTCTACGAAAACAGTGTTTCCAAACTGCGCTTTCAAAACAAATGTTGAACTCTGTTAGTTGAGGACACACATCACAAAGAAGTTTCTGAGAATCCTTCTGTCTCGTTTTTATGGGAAGATATTTCCGTTTTCACCATAGGCCTGAATGCGCTCTAAATGTCCACTTCCAGATACTACTGAAAGAGTGCTTCTGACCTGGTCTATGAATGGGAATGTTCAGCTCTGTGACTTGAATGCAGATATCACAAAGTAGTTTCTGACAGTGCTTCTGTCTAGATATTAGATGAAGATATTCCCGTTTCCAACGAAATCGTTTGAGCTATCCAAATATCCACTTGCAGATTCTACAAAAAGAGTGTTTCCAAATTGCTGTATCAAAAGAAAGGTTGAACTCTGTTGGTTGATGACACTCATCACAAAGAAGTTTCTGAGAATGCTTCTGTGTAGATTTTATATGAAGATATTCCCGTTTCCAACGAAATCATTAGAGGTTTCCAAATATCCACTTAGAGATTCTACAAAAAGAGTGTTTCCAAACTGCGTTTTCAAAATAAAGGGTGACTCTGTTAGTTGAGGACACACATCAGAAAGAGGTTCCTGAGAATGGTTCTGTCTAGATTTTATATGAAGATATTCCCGTTTCCAATGAAATCTTCACAGTTATCCCAATATCCACATGCAGATTCTACGAAAAGAGATTTTCCAAACTGCACTATCAAAAGAAACGTTGTACTCCATTAGTTGAGGACACACATCCCAAATACGTTTCTGAGAATCCTTCTGTCTCGTTTTTATTGGAAGATATTTCCATTTTCAACTTAGGCCTGAATGCCCTCGAAGTGTCCACTTCCCGATACTACAGAAAGAGTGTTTCTAGCCTGGTCTATGAAAGAGAATGTTCAGCTCTGTGACTTGAATGCAGATATCACAAAGTAGTTTCTGACAGTGCTTCTGTCTAGATTTTAGATGAAGATATTCCCGTTTCCGACAAAATCGTTGTAGCTATCCAAATATCCACTGGCAGATTCTGCAAAAAGTGTGTTTCCAAACTTGTATATCAAAAGAAAGGTTGAACCCCGTTAGTTGATGACAGTCATCAGAAAGAAGTTTCTGAGAATACTTCTGTCTAGATTTTATATGAAGATATTCCTGTTTCCAACGAAATCATTAGAGGTTTCCAAATATCCACTTACAGATTCTACCAAAAGAGCGTTTCCAAACTGCTCTATCAAAAGAAAGTGTGAACTCTGCTAGTTCAGGACACACATAACAAAGAAGTTTCTGAGAATCCTTCTGTCTCGTTTTTATGGGAAGATATTACCTTTTTTAACATAGGCCTGAATGCGCTAGAATTGTCCACTTCCAGATAGTACAGAAAGAGGGTTTCAAACCTGGTCTATGGAAGGGAATGTTCAGCTCTGTGTCTTGAATGCAGATATCACAAAGTAGTTTCTGACAGTGCTTCTGTCTGGATTTTAGATGAAGATATTCCCGTCTCCAACGAAATCGTTACAGCTATCCAAATATCCACTTACAGATTCTCCAAAAAGAGTGCTTCCAAACTGCTCTATCAAAAGTTAGGTTGAACTCTGTTACTTGAGGACACACATCACAAAGAAGTTTCTGAGAATGCTTCTGTCTAGATTTTACATGAAGATATACCCGTTTCCAACGAAATGTTCACAGTTATCCAAATATCCACTTGCGGATTCTACAAAAAGACTGTTCCCAAACTGCTCTATCATAAGAAAGGTTGAACTCTGTTATTTGAGGACACACATCACAAAGAAGTTTCTGAGAATGCTTCTGTCTAGATTTTATATGAAGATATTCCCGTTTCCAATGAAATCTTCACAGTTATTTAAATATCCACTTGCAGATCCTACAAAAAGAGTGTTTCCATACTGCTCTATCAAAAGAAAAGTTCAATTCTGTTAGTTGAGGACACACATCCCAAATAACTTTCTGAGAATGCTTCTCTCTCGTTTTTGTGGGAAGATATTTCCGTTTTCACCATTGCCCTGAATGCGCTCGAAATGTCCGCTTCCAGATACTACAGAAAGAGTGTTTCTAACCTGGTCTATGAAAGAGAATGTTCAGCCCTGTGACTTGAATGCAGATATCACAAAGTAGTTTCTAACAGTGCTTCTGTCTAGATTTTAGATGAAGATATTCCCGTTTCCAATGAAATCGTAAGAGCTCTCCAAATATCCACTTGCATATTCTACAAAAAGAGTGTTTCCAAACTGCTGTATCAAAAGAAAGGTTGAACTCTGTTGGTGGATGACACTCATCACAAAGAAGTTTCTGAGAATGCTTCTGTCTGGATTTTATATGAAGATATTCTCGTTTCCAACGAAATCTTCACAGTTATCCAAATACCTACTTGCAGATTCTACAAAAAGAGTGTTTCCAAACTACTATATCTAAAGAAAGTGTGAACTCTGTTAGTTGATGACAGTCATCAGAAAGAAGTTTCTGAGAATGCTTCTGTCTAGATTTTATATGAAGATATTTCCGTTTCCAACGAAATCATTAGAGGTTTCCAAATATCCACTTACAGATTCTACAAAAAGAGTGTTTCCAAACTGCGCTTTCAAAACAAAGGTTGAACTCTGTTAGTTGAGGACACACATCACAAAGAAGTTTCTGAGAATCCTTCTGTCTCGTTTTTATGGGAAGATATTTCCGTTTTCACCAAAGGCCTGAATGCGCTCAAAATGTCCACTTCCAGATACTACTGAAAGAGTGTTTCTAACCTGGTCTATGAATGGGAATGTTCAGCTCTGTGACTTGAATGCAGATATCACAAAGTAGTTTCTGACAGTGCTTCTGTCTAGATATTAGATGAAGATATTCCCGTTTCCAACGAAATCGTTTGAGCTATCCAAATATCCACTTGCAGATTCTACAAAAAGAGTGTTTCCAAATTGCTGTATCAAAAGAAAGGTTGAACTCTGTTTTTTGATGACACTCATCACTAAGAAGTTTCTGAGAATGCTTCTGTCTAGGTTTTATATGAAGATATCCCCGTTTCCAATGAAATCAATAGAGGTTTCCAAATATCCACTTACAGATTCTACAAAAAGAGTGTTTCCAAACTGCGTTTTCAAAATAAAGGGTGACTCTGTTAGTTGAGGACACACATCAGAAAGAGGTTCCTGAGAATGGTTCTGTCTAGATTTTATATGAAGATATTCCCGTTTCCAATGAAATCTTCACAGTTATCCCAATATCCACATGCAGATTCTACGAAAAGAGATTTTCCAAACTGCACTATCAAAAGAAACGTTGTACTCCGTTAGTTGAGGACACACATCCCAAATACGTTTCTGAGAATCCTTCTGTCTCGTTTTTATTGGAAGATATTTCCATTTTCAACTTAGGCCTGAATGCCCTCGAAGTGTCCACTTCCCGATACTACAGAAAGAGTGTTTCTAACCTGGTCTATGAAAGAGTATGTTCAGCTCTGTGACTTGAATGCAGATATCACAAAGTAGTTTCTGACAGTGCTTCTGTCCAGATTTTAGATGAAGATATTCCCGTTTCCGACAAAATCGTTGTAGCTATCCAAATATCCACTGGCAGATTCTGCAAAAAGTGTGTTTCCAAACTTGTATATCAAAAGAAAGGTTGAACCCCGTTAGTTGATGACAGTCATCAGAAAGAAGTTTCTGAGAATACTTCTGTCTAGATTTTATATGAAGATATTCCTGTTTCCAACGAAATCATTAGAGGTTTCCAAATATCCACTTACAGATTCTACCAAAAGAGCGTTTCCAAACTGCTCTATCAAAATAAAGTGTGAACTCTGCTAGTTCAGGACACACATAACAAAGAAGTTTCTGAGAATCCTTCTGCCTCGTGTTTATGGGAAGATATTACCTTTTTCAACACAGGCCTGAATGCGCTAGAATTGTCCACTTCCAGATAGTACAGAAAGAGGGTTTCAAACCTGGTCTATGGAAGGAAATGTTCAGCTCTGTGTCTTGAATGCAGATATCACAAAGTAGTTTCTGACAGTGCTTCTGTCTGGATTTTAGATGAAGATATTCCCGTCTCCAACGAAATCGTTACAGCTATCCAAATATCCACTTACAGATTCTCCAAAAAGAGTGCTTCCAAACTGCTCTCTCAAAAGTTAGGTTGAACTCTGTTACTTGAGGACACACATCACAAAGAAGTTTCTGAGAATGCTTCTGTCTAGATTTTACATGAAGATATACCCGTTTCCAATGAAATGTTCACAGTTATCCAAATATCCACTTGCGGATTCTACAAAAAGAATGTTCCCAAACTTCTGTGTCAAAAGAAAGGTTGAACTCTGTTTGTTGAGGACACTGATCACAAAGAAGTTTCTGAGAATGCTTCTGTCTAGATTTTCTATGAAGATATTCCCATTTCCAACGAAATCTTCACATTTATCCAAATATCCACTTGCAGATTCTACAAAAAGACTGTTTCCAAACTGCTCTATCAAAAGCAAGGTTGAACTCTGTTAGTTGAGGACACTCATCACAAAGAAGTTTCTGGGAATGCTTCTGTCTAGATTTTATATTAAGATATTCCCGTTTCCAACGAAATCTTCACAGTTATCCAAATATCCACTTGCAGATTCTACAAAAAGAGTGTTTCCAAACTGCTGTATCAAAAGAAACGTTGAACTCCGTTAGTTGAGGACACTCATCAGAAAGAAGTTTCTGAGAATGCTTCTGTCTAGATTTTACATGATGATATTCCCGTTTCCAATGAAATCATTAGAGATTTCCAAGTATCCAAGTACAGATTCTACAAAAGGAGTGTTTCCAAACTGCTCTATCAAAAGAGAAGTTGAACTCTGTTAGTTGAGGACACACTTCACAAAGAAGTTTCTGAGAATGCTTCTGTCTAGATTTTATATGAAGATATTCCCGTTTCCAACGATATCTTCACAGTTATCCAAATATCCACTTGCAGATTCTACAAAAAGAGGGTTTCCAAACTGCTCTATAAAAAGAAAGGTTGCACTCTGTTAGTTGAGGACACACATCCCAAATAAGTTCCTGAGAATCCTTCTGTCTCGTTTTTATGAGAAGATATTTCCGTTTCCACCATAGGCCTGAATGCGCTCGAAATGTCCTCTTCCAGATACTACAGTAAGAGTGTTTCTAACCTGGTCTATGAAAGGGAATGTTCAGCTCTGTGACTTGAGTGCAGATATCACAAATTAGTTTCTGACAGTGGTTCTGTCTAGATTTTAGATGAAGATACTCCCGTTTCTAACGAAATCGTTAGAGCTATCCAAATGTCCACTTACAGATTCTTCAAAAAGAGTGTTTCCAAACTGCTCTATCAAAAGCAAGGTTGAACTCTGTTAGTTGAGGACACACATCACAAACAAGTTTCTTATAATGCTTCTGTCTAGATTTTATACGAAGATATTCCCGTTTCTAAAGAAATCTTCACAGTTATCCAAATATCCGCTTGAATATTCTACAAAAAGAATGTTCCCAAACTGCTGTATCAAAAGAAAGGTTGAACTCTGTTTGTTGATGACACTCATCAGTAAGAAGTTTCTGAGAATGCTTCTGTCTAGGTTTTATATGAAGATATCCCCTTTTCCAATGAAATCATTAGAGGTTTCCAAATATCCACTTACAGATTCTACAAAAAGGGTGTTTCCAAACTGCTGCATCAAAAGAAAGTTTGAGCTCTGTTAGTTGAGGACGCACATCACAAACAAGTTTCTGAGAATGCTTCTGTCTAGATTTTACATGAAGATATACCCGTTTCCAACAAAATCTTCACAGTTATCCAAATATCCACTTGCAGATTCTACAAAAAGACTGTTTCCAAACTGCTCTATCATAAGAAAGGTTGAACTCTGTTATTTGAGGACACACATCACAAAGAAGTTTCTGAGAATGCTTCTGTCTAGATTTTATATGAAGATATTCCCGTTTCCAATGAAATCTTCACAGTTATTTAAATATCCACTTGCAGATCCTACAAAAAGAGTGTTTCCATACTGCTCTATCAAAAGAAAAGTTCAATTCTGTTAGTTGAGGACACACATCCCAAATAACTTTCTGAGAATCCTTCTCTCTCGTTTTTGTGGGAAGATATTTCCGTTTTCACCATTGCCCTGAATGCGCTCGAAATGTCCGCTTCCAGATACTACAGAAAGAGTGTTTCTAACCAGGTCTATGAAAGGGAAAGTTCAGCTCTGTGACGTGAATGCAGATATCACAATGTAGTTTCTGACAGTGCTTCTTTCTACATTTTAGGTGAAGATATTCCCGTTTCCAATGAAATCATTAGAGCTTTCCAAATATCCACTTACAGATTATACAAAAGGAGTGTTTCCAAACTGCTGTATCAAAAGAAAGGTTGAACTCTGTTAGTTGATGACACTCATCAGAAAGAAGTTTCTCAGAATGCTTCTGTCTATATTTTATATGAAGATATTCCCGTTTCCAACGAAATCATTAGAGGTTTCCAGATATCCACTAACAGATTCTACTAAAAGAGTGTTTCCAAACTGCGCTTTCAAAAGAAAGGTTGAACTCTGTGAGTTGAGGACACTCATCAAAAAAAAATTTCTGAGAATGTTTCTGTCTAGATTTTATGTTGAGATATTCCCGTTTCCAACGAAATCTTCACAGTTATCCAAATATCCACTTGCAGATTCTACAAAAAGAGTGTTTCCAAATGGCTGTATCAAAAGAAAGGGTGAATTCTGTTAGTTGAAGACACTCATCACAAAGAAGTTTCTGAGAATGCTTCTGTCTATATTTTATATGAAGATATTCCCGTTTCCAACGAAATCATTAGAGATTTCAAATATCCACTTACAGATCCTACAAAAGGTGTGTTTCCAAACTGCTCTCTCAAAAGAGAGGTTGAACTCTGTTGGTTGAGGACACGCATCACAAAGAAGTTTCTGAGAATGCTTCTGTCTAGATTTTATATGAAGATATTCCCGTTTCCAACGAAATCTTCACAGTTATCGAAACATCCACTTGCAGATTCTACAAAAAGAGGGTTTCCAAACTGCTGTACCAAAAGAAAGTTTGTACTCTGTTAGTTGAGGACACACATCCCAAATAAGTTTCTTTTTTCTTTTTTTTTTTTTGCAACCTATGCCTCCGGGTTTCAAGCGATTCTTCTACCTCAGCCTCCCAAGTAGCTGGGATTACAGACCCCTGTAATGCCACCACGCCCAGCTAATTTTTGTATTTTTAGAAGAGATGGGGTTTCACCATGTTGGCCAGGCTGGTCTAGAACTCCTGACCTCAAATGATCTGCCTGCTTTGGCCTCCTGAAGTGCTGGGATTACAGGCATGAGCCACCGCACCCAGTCAGGAATAAGATTTTAAAACCTGCCACCTTCCAGAAAATACCGGAGCCAGGTTCGATTTAACAAAGGGCATACACAGAAAGGTGAACAAAATCAGAATAGAAGAGTTCAGGAATGAAAAGGAATTGGGAAATCTGCCGGCCCAGATGTCAACAATACACTCTAAATGGAAAGTGAGGTGTGGGAGGGACTTTGGGAATAAATAAAATCCGAACACTTTTTAAAAATTATTTATTTATTTTTACTATTTTTATTTTTTGGAGACAGAGTCTTGCTTTGTCGCCCAGGCTGGAGTGCAGTGGCATGATCTCGACTGACTACAACCTCCGCCTCCTGGGTTCAAGAAATTCTTGTGCCTCAGCCACCTGAGTAGCTGGGATTTTACAGGTGTGCACCACTACACCTGGCTAATTTTCGTATTTTTAGTAGAGATGGGGTTTCACCGTATTGGCCAGGGTGGTCTCAAACTCCTGGCCTCAAGCAGTCTTCCCACCTCGGCTTCCCAAAGTCCTGGGATTACAAGCATGGAATTTATGGATCCAGATAAAGGAGATAGGGGAATGGAAAGGTTGCAAGGTGGGGTCGTGGAAATAATTGAGGAAATTCACCAGGGAGTGGGACCCTTAAAAGTGCAGAGAGGAGGGTTAAAACAGGTCAAAGAGCAGTTACTCCTTTTGAAGAAAAAGAGTGCTAAGAGGGATGGCAGAGGGAACACATTTTAAGAACAGTACAGTAGAGAATCTTCCATTCCGAGAGGAGGCAGGTAGGAGAGTGGGGTGAGCTTGAAAAAATAGAGGCTAAATATGTACTGTGTAGAGTAGGAAAGAAAAAAAGCTACAGGTGAGTACAGAGCTGCACCAGGAGAGGGTTTTTCCTAGCCAAGATTAGTTGCCTTTGCAGTGGACCCATTAAGCCCAAATAAGCAAACCTAGCTACATTCATCACAGAATTGGAAAAAACTACTTTAAAGTTCATATGGAACCAAAAAAGAGCCCACATCGCCAAGTCAATCCTAAGCCAAAAGAACAAAGCTGGAGGCATCACACTACCTGACTTCAAACTATACTACAAGGCTACAGTAACCAAAACAGCATGGTACTGGTACCAAAACAGAGATATAGATCAATGGAACAGAACAGAGCCCTCAGAAATAACGCCGCATACCTACAACTATCTGATCTTTGACAAACCTGAGAAAAACAAGCAATGGGGAAAGGATTCCCTATTTAATAAATGGTGCTGGGAAAACTGGCTAGCCATATGTAGAAAGCTGAAACTGGATCCCTTCCTTACACCTTATACAAAAATCAATTCAAGATGGATTAAAGATTTAAACGTTAGACCTAAAAGCATAAAAACCCTAGAAGAAAACCTAGGCATTACCATTCAGGACATAGGCGTGGGCAAGGACTTCATGTCCAAAACACCAAAAGCAATGGCAACAAAAGACAAAATTGACAAATGGGATCTAATTAAACTAAAGAGCTTCTGCACAGCAAAAGAAACTACCATCAGAGTGAACAGCCAACCTACAACATGGGAGAAAATTTTCGCAACCTACTCATCTGACAAAGGGCTAATATCCAGAATCTACAATGAACTCAAACAAATTTACAAGAAAAAAACAAACAACCCCATCAAAAAGTGGGCGAAGGACATGAACAGACACTTCACAAAAGAAGACATTTATGCAGCCAAAAAACACATGAAAAAATGCTCATCATCACTGGCCATCAGAGAAATGCAAATCAAAACCACTATGAGATACCATCTCACACCAGTTAGAATGGCAATCATTAAAAAGTCAGGAAACAACAGGTGCTGGAGAGGATGTGGAGAAATAGGAACACTTTTACACTGTTGGTGGAACTGTAAACTAGTTCAACCATTGTGGAAGTCGGTGTGGCGATTCCTCAGGGATCTAGAACTAGAAATACCATTTGACCCAGCCATCCCATTACTGGGTATATACCCAAAGGACTATAAATCATGCTGCTATAAAGACACATGCACACGTATGTTTATTGCGGCATTATTCACAATAGCAAAGACTTGGAACCAACCCAAATGTCCAACAATGATAGACTGGATTAAGAAAATGTGGCACATATACACCATGGAATACTACGCAGCCATAAAAAATGATGAGTTCATGTCCTTTGTAGGGACATGGATGAAACTGGAAACCATCATTCTCAGTAAACTATCGCAAGAACAAAAAACCAAACGCCGCATATTCTCACTCATAGGTGGGAATTGAACAATGAGATCACATGGACACAGGAAGGGGAATATCACACTCTGGGGACTGTTGTGGGTTGGGGGGAGGGGGGAGGGATAGCATTGGCAGATATACCTAATGCTAGATGACGAGTTAGTGTGTGCAGCACACCAGAATGGCACATGTATACATATGTAACTAACCTGCACAATGTGCACATGTACCCTAAAACTTAAAGTATAATAAAAAAAAATTAAAAAAAAAAAAAAGAAACAAACACAATAATCTTTCCAGCCCAAATAAGTTTCTGAGAATCCTTCTGTCTCGTTTTTATGGGAAGATATTTCCGTTTTCACCATAGGCCTGAATGCGCTCAAAATGTCCACTTCCAGATAATACAGAAAGAGTGTTTCTAACCTGGTCTATGAAGGGGAATGTTCAGCTCCGTGACTTGAATGCAGATATCACAAAGTAGTTTCTAACAGTGCTTCTCTCTAGATTTTAGACGAAGATATTCCCGTTTCCAATGAAATCGTTAGAGCTCTCCAAATATCCACTTGCAGATTCTACAAAAAGAGTGTTTCCAAACTGCTGTATCAAAAGAAAGGTTGAACTCTGTTGGTGGATGACACTCATCACAAAGAAGTTTCTGAGAATGCTTCTGTCTGGATTTTATATGAAGATATTCCCGTTTCCAACGAAATCATTAGAGGTTTCCAAATATCCACTTACAGATTCTACAAAAAGAGTGTTTCCAAACTGGGCTTCAAAAGAAAGGTTGAACTCTGTTAGTTGAGGACACACATCACAAAGAACTTTCTGAGAATGCTTCTGTCTAGATTTTATATGAAGATATTCCCGTTTCCAACGAAATCTTCACAGTTATCCCAATATCCACATGCAGATTCCACGAAAAGAGGGTTTCCAAACTGCTCTATCAAAAGAAAGGTTGTACTCCGTTAGTGGAGGACACACATCCCAAATACGTTTCTGAGAATCCTTCTGTCTCCTTTTTATGGGAAGATATTTCCGTTTTCACCTTAGGCCTGAATGCGCTCGAATTGTCCACTTCCAGATACTACAGAAAGAGTGTTTCTAACCTGGTCTATGAAAGAGAATGTTCAGCCCTGTGACTTGAATGCAGATATCACAAAGTAGTTTCTAACAGTGCTTCTGTCTAGATTTTAGATGAAGATATTCCCGTTTCCAATGAAATCGTAAGAGCTCTCCAAATATCCACTTGCATATTCTACAAAAAGAGTGTTTCCAAACTGCTGTATCAAAAGAAAGGTTGAACTCTGTTGGTGGATGACACTCATCACAAAGAAGTTTCTGAGAATGCTTCTGTCTGGATTTTATATGAAGATATTCTCGTTTCCAACGAAATCTTCACAGTTATCCAAATACCTACTTGCAGATTCTACAAAAAGAGTGTTTCCAAACTACTATATCTAAAGAAAGTGTGAACTCTGTTAGTTGATGACAGTCATCAGAAAGAAGTTTCTGAGAATGCTTCTGTCTAGATTTTATATGAAGATATTTCCGTTTCCAACGAAATCATTAGAGGTTTCCAAATATCCACTTACAGATTCTACAAAAAGAGTGTTTCCAAACTGCGCTTTCAAAACAAAGGTTGAACTCTGTTAGTTGAGGACACACATCACAAAGAAGTTTCTGAGAATCCTTCTGTCTCGTTTTTAAGGGAAGATATTTCCGTTTTCACCATAGGCCTGAATGCGCTCAAAATGTCCACTTCCAGATACTACAGAAAGAGTGTTTCTAACCTGGTCTATGAATGGGAATGTTCAGCTCTGTGACTTGAATGCAGATATCACAAAGTAGTTTCTGACAGTGCTTCTGTCTAGATATTAGATGAAGATATTCCCGTTTCCAACGAAATCTTCACAGTTATCCAAATATCCACTTGCAGATTCTACAAAAAGAGGGTTTCCAAACTGCGCTTTCAAAAGAAAGGTTGAACTCTGTTAGTTGAGGACACACATCCCAAATAAGTTTCTGAGAATCCTTCTGTCTCGTTTTTATGGGAAGATATTACCGTTTTCACCATAGGCCTGAATGCGCTGAAAATGTCCACTTCCAGATAATACAGAAAGAGTGTTTCTAACCTGGTCTATGAAGGGGAATGTTCAGCTCTGTGACTTGAATGCAGATATCACAAATTAGTTTCTAACAGTGCTTCTGTCTAGATTTTAGATGAAGGTATTCCCGTTTCCAATGAAATCGTTAGAGCTCTCCAAATATCCTCTTGCAGATTCTACAAAAAGAGTGTTTCCAAACTGCTGTACCAAAAGAAAGGTTGAACTCTGTTGGTGGATGACACTCATCACAAAGAAGTCTCTGAGAATGCTTCTGTCTGGATTTTATATGAAGATATTCCCGTTTCCAACGAAATCATTAGAGGTTTCCAAATATCCATTTACAGATTCTACAAAAAGAGTGTTTCCAAACTGGGCTTTCAAAAGGAAGGTTGATCTCTGTTAGTTGAGGACACACATCACAAAGAACTTTCTGAGAATGCTTCTGTCTAGATTTCATATGAAGATATTCCCGTTTCCAACGAAATCTTCACAGTTATCCAAATATCCACATGCAGATTCTACGAAAAGAGGGTTTCCAAACTGCTCTATCAAAAGAAAGGTTGTACTCCGTTAGTTGATGACACACATCCCAAATACGTTTCTGAGAATCCTTCTGTCTCCTTTTTATGGGAAGATATTTCCGTTTTCACCTTAGGCCTGAATGCGCTCGAAGTGTCCACTTCCAGATACTACAGAAAGAGTGTTTCTAACCTGGTCTATGAAAGAGAATGTTCAGCCCTGTGACTTGAATGCAGATATCACAAAGTAGTTTCTGACAGTGCTTCTGTCTAGATTTTAGATGAAGATATTCCCGTTTCCGACGAAATCGTTAGAGCTATCCAAATATCCACTGGCAGATCCTGCAAAAAGAGTGTTTCCAAACTGCTCTATCAAAAGCAAGGTTGAACTCTGTTAGTTGAGGACACACATCACAAAGAAGTTTCTGAGAATGCTTCTGTCTAGATTTTATATGAAGATATTCCCATTTCCAACGAAATCTTCACATTTATCCAAATATCCACTTGCAGATTCTACAAAAAGACTGTTTCCAAACTGCTCTACCAAAAGCAAGGATGAACTCTGTTAGTTGAGGACACTCATCACAAAGAAGTTTCTGGGAATGCTTCTGTCTAGATTTTATATGAAGATATTCCCGTTTCCAATGAAATCTTCACAGTTATCCAAATATCCACTTGCAGATTCTACAAAAAGAATGCTCCCAAACTGCTGTATCAAAAGAAAGGTTGAACTCTGTTTGTTGATGACACTCATCACTAAGAAGTTTCTGAGAATGCTTCTGTCTATGTTTTATATGAAAGTATCCCCGTTTCCAATGAAATCATTAGAGGTTTCCAAATATCCACTTACAGATTCTACAAAAAGGGTGTTTCCAAACTGCTGCATCAAAACAAAGTTTGAGCTCTGTTAGTTGAGGACGCACATCACAAACAAGTTTCTGAGAATGATTCTGTCTAGATTTTATATGAAGATATTCCCGTTTCCAACGAAATCATCACAGTTATACAAATATCCACTTGCAGATCCTACAAAAAGAGTGTTTCCATACTGCTCTATCAAAAGAAAAGTTCAACTCTGTTAGTTGAGGACACACATCCCAAATAACTTTCTGAGAATCCTTCTCTCTCGTTTTTGTGGGAAGATATTTCCGTTTTCACCATTGCCCTGAATGCGCTCGAAATGTCCGCTTCCAGATTCTACAGAAAGAGTGTTTCTAACCAGGTCCATGAAAGGGAAAGTTCAGCACTGTGACGTGAATGCAGATATCACAAAGTAGTTTCTGACAATGCTTCTTTCTAGATTTTAGATGAAGATATTCCCGTTTCCAATGAAATCATTAGAGCTTTCCCAATATCCACTTGCAGATTATACAAAAGGAGTGTTTCCAAACTGCTGTATCAAAGGAAAGGTTGAACTCTGTTAGTTGATGACACTCATCAGAAAGAAGTTTCTCAGAATGCTTCTGTCTAGATTTTATATGAATATATTCCCGTTTCCAACGAAATCATTAGAGGTTTCCAGATATCCACTAACAGATTCTACAAAAAGAGTGTTTCCAAACTGCGCTTTCAAAAGAAAGGTTGAACTCTGTTAGTTGAGGACACTCATCAAAAAAAATTCTGAGAATGCTTCTGTCTAGATTTTATGTTGAGATATTCACGTTTCCAACGAAATCTTCACAGTTATCCAAATATCCACTTGCAGATTCTACAAAAAGAGTGTTTCCAAACTGCTGTATCAAAAGAAAGGTTGAACTCTGTTGGTTGATGACACTCATCACAAAGAAGTTTCTGAGAATACTTCTGTCTAGATTTTATATGAGGATATTCCCGTTTCCAACGAAATCATTAGAGGTTTCCAAATATCCACTTAGAGATTCTACAAAAAGAGTGTTTCTAAACTGCGTTTTCAAAATAAAGGCTGACTCTGTTAGTTGAGGACACACATCAGAAAGAGGTTTCTGAGAATGGTTCGGTCTAGATTTTATATGAAGATATTCCCGTTTCCAACGAAATCTTCACAGTTATCCCAATATCCACACGCAGATTCTACGAAAAGAGGTTTTCCAAACTGCACTATCAAAAGAAACGTTGTACTCCGTTAGTTGAGGACACACATCCCAAATACGTTTCTGAGAATCCTTCTGTCTCGTTTCTTTTGGAAGATATTTCCGTTTTCAACTTAGGCCTGAATGCCCTCGAAGTGTCCACTTCCCGATACTACAGAAAGAGTGTTTCTAACCTGGTCTATGAAAGAGAATGTTCAGCTCTGTGACTTGAAAGCAGATATCACAAAGTAGTTTCTGACAGTGCTTCTGTCTAGATTTTATAAGAGGATATTCCCGTTTCCAAAGAAATCATTTGAGGTTTCCAAATTTCCACTTACAGATTCTACCAAAAGAGCGGTTCCAAACTGCTCTAAGACAAGAAAGTGTGAACTCTGCTAGTTCAGGACACACATCACAAAGAAGTTTCTGAGAATCCTTCTGTCTCGTTTTTATGGGAAGATACTTCCTTTTTCAACATAGGCCTGAATGCGCTAGAATTATCCACTTCCAGATACTACAGAAAGAGGGTTTCAAACCTGGTCTATGGAAGGGAATGTTCAGCTCTGTGTCTTGAATGCAGATATCACAAAGTAGTTTCTGACAGTGCTTCTGTCTGGATTTTAGATGAAGATATTCCCGTCTCCAAAGAAATCGTTAGAGCTATCCAAATATCCACTTACAGATTCTACAAAAGGAGTGTTTCCAAACTGCTCTATCAAAAGAGAAGTTGAACTCTGTTAGTTGAGGACACACATCACAAAGAAGTTTCTGAGAATGCTTCTGTCTAGATTTTATATGAAGATATTCCCGTTTCCAACGAAATCTTCACAGTTATCCAAATATCCACTTGCAGATTCTTCAAGAAGAGGGTTTCCAAACTGCTCTATCAAAAGAAAGGTTGTACTCTGTTAGTTGAGGACACACATCCCAATTAAGTTCCTGAGAATCCTTCTGTCTCGTTTTTATGAGAAGATATTTCCGTTTCCACCATAGGCCTGAATGCGCTCGAAATGTCCACTTAGAGATAATACAGAAAGTGTGTTTCAAACCTAGTCTATGAAAGGGAATGTTCAGCTCTGTGACTTGAGTGCAGATATCACAAATTAGTTTCTGACAGTGGTTCTGTCTAGATTTCAGATGAGGATACTCCCGTTTCCAACGAAATCCTTAGAGGTATCCAAATATCCACTTACAGATTCTTCAAAAAGAGTGTTTCCAAACTGCTCTATCAAAAGCAAGGTTGAACTCCGTTAGTTGAGGACACACATCACAAACAAGTTTCTGAGAATGCTTCTGTCTAGATTTTATATGAAGATATTCCCGTTTCCAACGAAATCTTCAAAGTTATCCAAATATCCACTTGCAGATTCTACAATAAGAGTGTTTCCAAACTTCTATATAAAAACAAAGTTTGAACTCCGTTAGTTGATGACAGTCATCAGAAAGAAGTTTCTGAGAATCCTTCTGTCTAGATTTTATATGAAGATATTCCTGTTTCCAACTAAATCATTAGAGGTTTCCAAATATCCACTTACAGATTCTACCAAAAGAGCGTTTCCAAACTGCTCTATCAAAAGAAAGTGTGAACTCTGTTAGTTGAGGATACACATCACAAAGAAGTTTCTGAGAATCCTTCTGTCTCGTTTTTATGGGAAGATAATTCCTTTTTTAACATAGGCCTGAATGCGCTAGAATTGTCCACTTCCCCATACTACAGAAAGAGGGTTTCAAACCTCGTCTATGGAAGGGAATGTTCAGCTCCATGTCTTGAATGCAGATATCACAAAGTAGTTTCTGACATTGCTTCTGTCTGGATTTTAGATGAAGATATTCCCGTTTCCAACGAAATCGTTAGAGCTATCCAAATATCCACTTACAGATTCTTCAAAATGGGTGATTCCAAACTGCTCTATCAAAGGATAGGTTGAACTCTGTAGGTTGAGGACACACATCACAAAGAAGTTTCTGAGAATGCTTCTGTCTAGATTTTACATGAAGATATACCCGTTTCAAACGAAATGTTCAGTTATCCAAATATCCACTTGTGGATTCTACGAAAAGAATGTTCCCAAACTTCTGTATCAAAAGAGAGGTTGAACTCTGCTTGTTGAGGACACTGATCACAAAGAAGTTTCTGAGAATGCTTCTGTCTAGAGTTTATGTGAAGATATTCCCGTTTCCGACGAAATGGTCAGAGTTTCCCAAATATCCACTTATAGATTCCACAAAAAGAGTGTTTGCAAACTGCTCTATCAAAAGAAAGCGTGAAGTCTGTTAGTTGAGGACATACATCACAAAGAAGTTTCTCAGAATTCTTCTGGCTAGATTTTATATGAAGATATTCCCGTTTCCAACGAAATCTTCACAGTTATCCAAATATTCACATGCAGATTCTACAAAAAGAGTGTTTCCAAACTGCTGTATCAAAAGATAGGTTGAAAACTGTTAGTTGAGGACACTCATCACAAAGAAGTTTCTGAGAATGCTTCTGTCTAGATTTTATGTGAAGATATTCCCGTTTCCAATGCAATCTTCACAGTTATCCATATATCCACTTGTAGATTTTACAAAAAGAATGTTTCCAAACTGCTCCATCAAGAGAAAGGTTGAACTCTGTTAGTTGAGTACACACATCCCAAATAAGCTTCTGAGAATCCTTCTGTCTCGTTTTTATGGGAAGATATTTCCGTTTTCACCATAGGCCTGAATGCGCTCCAAACGTCCACTTTCAGATACTACAGAAAGAGTGTTTCAAAACTGGTCTATGAAAGGGAATGTTCAGCTCTGTGACTTGAATGCAGATATCACAAAGTAGTTTCTGACAGTGCTTCTGTCTAGATTTTAGATGAAGATATTCCCGTTTCCAATGAAATCGTTAGAGCTATCCAAACATCCACTTACAGATTCTTCAAAAAGTGTGTTTCCAATCTGCTCTATCAAAAGCAAGGTTGAACTCTGTTAGTTGAGAACACACATCACAAAGAAGTTTCTGAGAATGCTTCTGTCTAGATTTTACATGAAGATATTCCCGTTTCCAACGAAATCTTCACAGTTATCCAAATATTCACCTGCAGATTCTACAAAAAGAGTGTTTCCAAACTGCTGTATCAAAAGATAGGTTGAAAACTGTTAGTTGAGGACACTCATCACAAAGAAGTTTCTGAGAATGCTTCTGTCTAGATTTTATGTGAAGATATTCCCGTTTCCAATGCAATCTTCACAGTTATCCATATATCCACTTGTAGATTTTACAAAAAGAATGTTTCCAAACTGCTCCATCAAGAGAAAGGTTGAACTCTGTTAGTTGAGTACACACATCCCAAATAAGCTTCTGAGAATCCTTCTGTCTCGTTTTTATGGGAAGATATTTCCGTTTTCACCATAGGCCTGAATGCGCTCCAAACGTCCACTTTCAGATACTACAGAAAGAGTGTTTCAAACCTGGTCTATGAAAGGGAATGTTAAGCTCTGTGACTTGAATGCAGATATCACAAAGTAGTTTCTGACAGTGCTTCTGTCTAGATTTTAGATGAAGATATTCCCGTTTCCAATGAAATCGTTAGAGCTATCCAAATATCCACTTACAGATTCTTCAAAAAGTGTGTTTCCAATCTGCTCTATCAAAAGCAAGGTTGAACTCTGTTAGTTGAGAACACACATCAAAAAGAAGTTTCTGAGAATGCTTCTGTCTAGATTTTACATGAAGATATTCCCGTTTCCAACGAAATCTTCACACTTATCCAAATATCCATTTGCAGATTCTACAAAAAGAGTGTTTCCAAACTACTGTATCAAAAGAAAGGTTGTACTCTGTTAGTTGAGGACACACATCCCAAATAAGTTCCTGAGAATCCTTCTGTCTCGTTTTCATGGGAAGATATTTCCGTTTCCACCATAGGCCTGAATGCGCTCGAAATGTCCACTTCCAGATAATACAGAAAGTGTGTTTCTAACCTGTTCTATGAAAGGGAATGTTCAGCTCTGTGACTTGAATGCAGATATCACAAAGTAGTTTCTGACAGTGGTTCTGTCTACATTTTAGATGAAGATACTCCCGTTTCCAAAGAAATCGTTAGAGCTCTCAAAATATCCACGTACAGATTCTTCTAAAAGGGTGTTTCCAAACTGCTCTCTCAAAAGCAAGGTTGAACTCTGTTAGTTGAGGACACACATCACAAACAAGTTTCTGATAATGCTTCTGGCTAGATTTTATACGAAGATATTCCCGTTTCTAAAGAAATCTTCACAGATATCCAAATACCCACTTGCAGATTCTACAAAAAGAGTGTTTACAAACTGCTGTATCGAAAGAAAGGTTGAACTCTGTTTGTTGATGACACTCATCACTAAGAAGTTTCTGAGAATGCTTCTGTCTAGATTTTATATGAAGATATTCCCGTTTCCAACGAAATCATTAGAGGTTTCCAAATATCCACTTACAGATCCTACAAAAAGAGTGTTTCCAAACTGTGCTTTCAAAAGAAAAGTTGAACTCTATTAGTTGAGGGCACACATCACAAAGAAGTTTCTGAGAATGCTTCTGTCTAGATTTGATGTAAAGA
This sequence comes from Gorilla gorilla gorilla, assembly GCF_029281585.2. NCBI lineage: Eukaryota > Metazoa > Chordata > Mammalia > Primates > Hominidae > Gorilla > Gorilla gorilla. Next base: position 27,051,100 of record NC_073236.2, on the reverse strand, counting down.
TATTCCCGTTTCGAACGAAATCTTACCATTTATCCAAATATCCACTTGCAGATTCTACAAAAAGAGTGTTTCCAAACTGCTGTGTCAAAAGAAACGTTGAACTCTGTTAGTTGAGGACGCTCATCACAAAGAAGTTTCTGAGAATGCTTCTGTCTAGATTTTATGTGAAGATATTACCGTTTTGAACCAAATCTTCACATTTATCCAAATATCCACTTGCAGATTCTACAAAAAGAGTGTTTCCAAACTGCTGTGTCAAAAGAAATGTTGAACTCCGTTAGTTGAGGACGCTCATCACAAAGAAGTTTCTGAGAATGCTTCTGTCTAGATTTTATGTGAAGATATTCCCGTTTTGAACCAAATCTTCACATTTATCCAAATATCCACTTGCAGATTCTAGAAAAAGAGTGTTTCCAAACTGCTGTGTCAAAAGAAATGTTGAACTCTGGTAGCTGAGGACACTCATCACAAAGAAGTTTCTGAGAATGCTTCTCTCTAGATTTTATGTGAAATTATTCCCGTTTCCAACGAAATCTTCACAGTTATCCAAATATCCACTTGCAGATTCTACAAAAAGACTGTTTCCAAACTGGTCTATCAAAAGCAAGGTTGAACTCTGTTAGTTGAGGACACACATCACAGAGAAGTTTCTGAGAATGCTTCTGTCTAGATTTTCTATGAAGATATTCCCGTACCAACGAAATCTTCACACTTATCCAAATATCCACTTGCAGATTGTATAAAAAGAGTGTTTTCAAACTGCTGTATCAAAAGAAAGGTTGAACTCTGTTAGTTGAGGACACTCATCACAAAGAAGTTTCTGAGAATGCTTCTGTCTAGATTTTATGTGAAGATATTCCCGTTTCTAATGAAATCTTCACAGTTATGCAAATATCCAGTTGCAGATTCTTCAAAAAGTGTTTCCAAACTGCTGTATCAAAAGAAAGGTTAAACTCGGTTAGTTGAGGACACTCATCACAAAGATGTTTCTGAGAATGCTTCTGTCTAGATTTTATATGAAGATATTCCCGTTTCCAACGAAATCGTTAGAGGTTTCCAATTATCCACATACAGATTCTACAAAAAGAGTGTTTCAAAACTGTTGTTTCAAAAGAAATGTTCAACTCTGTTACTTGAGGACACACATCCCAAATAAGATTCTCAGAAATCTTCTGTCTCGTTTTTATGGGTACATATTTCCGTTTTCACCATAGGCCTGAATGCGCTCGAAATGTCCACTTCCAGATACTACAGAAAGAGTGTTTCTGACCTGGTCTATGAAAGGGAGTGTTCAGCTCTGTGACTTTAATGCAGATATCACAAAGTAGTTTCTGACAGTGCTTCTGTCTAGATTTTAGATGAAGATATTCCCGTTTCCAACGAAATCGTTTGAGCTATCCAAATATCCACTTACAGATTCTTCATAAAGAGTTTTTCCAAACTGCTCTATCAAAAGCAAGGTTGAACTCTGTCAGTTGAGAACACACATCACAAAGAAGTTTCTGAGAATGCTTCTGTCTAGATTTTATATGAAGATATTCCCGTTTCCAACGAAATCTTCACAGTTATCCAAATATCCACTTGCAGATTCTACAAAAAGAGGGTTTCCAAACTGCTCTATCAAAAGAAAGGTTGCACTCTGTTAGTTGAGGACACACATCCCAAATAAGTTCCTGAGAATCCTTCTGTCTCGTTTTTATGAGAAGATATTTCCGTTTCCACCATAGGCATGAATGCGCTCGAAATGTCCTCTTCCAGATACTACAGAAAGAGTGTTTCTACCCTGGTCTATGAAAGGGAATGTTCAGCTCTGTGACTTGAATGCAGATATCACAAAGTAGTTTCTGACAGTGGTTCTGTCTACATTTTAGATGAAGATATTCCCGTTTCCAAAGAAATCGTTAGAGCTATCAAAATATCCACGTACAGATTCTTCAAAAAGGGTGTTTCCAAACTGCTCTCTCAAAAGCAAGGTTGAACTCTGTAAGTTGAGGACACACATCACAAACAAGTTTCTGATAATGCTTCTGGCTAGATTTTATACGAAGATATTCCCTTTTCTAAAGAAATCTTCACAGTTATCCAAATATCCACTTGCAGATTCTACAAAAAGAGTGTTTCCAAACTGCTGTATCAAAAGAAAGGTTGTACTCTGTTAGTTGAGGACACTCATCACAAAGAAGATTCTTAGAATGCCTCTGTCTAGATTTTATATGAAGATATTCCCGTTTCCAATGAAATCTTCACAGTTATCCAAACATCCACTTGCAGATTCTAGAAAAAGACTGCTTCCAAATTGCTGTATTGAGAAAAATGTTGAACCTTCCTAGATGAGTACACACATATCAAATAAGTTTCTGTGAATGCTTCTGTCTAGATTTTAAATGAAGATATTCCCGTTTCCAACGAAATCATTAGAGATTTCCAAATATCCACTTACAGATTCTACAAAAGAAGTGTTTCCAAACTGCTCTATGAAAAGAGAAGTCGAACTCTGTTAGTTGAGGACACACATCACAAAGAAGTTTCTGAGAATGCTTCTGTCTAGATTTTATATGAAGATATTCCCGTTTCCAAGGAAATCTTCAGAGTTATCCATATATCCACTTGCAGATTCTAGAAAAAGAGGGTTTCCAAACTGCTCTATCAAAAGAAAGGTTGTACTCGGTTAGTTGAGGACACACATCCCAAATAAGTTTCTGAGAATCCTTCTGTCTCGTTTTTATCGGAAGATATTTCCGTTTTCAGCATAGGCCTGAATGCGCTCAAAATGTCCACTTCCAGATACTACAGAAAGAGTGTTTCTAACATGGTCTATGATAGGGAATGATCAGCTCTGTGACTTGAATGCAAATATCACAAAGTAGTTTCTGATTGTGCTTCTGTCTAGATTTTAGATGAAGATATTCCCGTTTCCAACGAAATCGTTAGAGCTATCCAAATATCCACTTACAGATTCTTCAAAAAGAGTGTTTCCAAACTGCTCTATCAAAAGAATGGTTGAACTCTGTTAGTTGAGGACACTCATCACAAAGAAGTTTCTGAGAATTCTTCTGTCTAGATTTCAAGTGAAGATATACCCGTTTCCAACGAAATCTTCGCAGTTATCCAACTATCCACTATCAGATCCTACATAAAGACTCTTTCCAAAGTAGTCTATCAGAAGCAAGGTTCAACTCTGTAAGTTGAGGACACACATCACAAAGAAGTTTCTGAGAATGCTTTTATCTAGATTTTATATGAAGATATTCCCTTTTCCTACGAAATCTTCACAGTTATCCAAATATCCACTCTCAGGTTCTACAAGAAGTGTGTTTCCAAACTGCTTTATCAAAAGAAAGGTTGTACTCTGTCAGTTGAGGAAACACATCCAAAATAAGTTTCTGAGAATCCTTCTGTCTCGTTTTTATGGAAAGATATTTCTGTTTTCACCATTGGCCGGAATGCGATCGAAATGTCCATTTCCAGATACTACAGAAAGAGTGTTTCTAAACTCATCTACAAAAGGGAATGTTCAGCTCTGTGATTTGAATGCAGATATCACAAAGCAGTTTCTGACAGTGCTTCTGTCTAGATTTTAAATGAAGATATTCCCGTTTCCAACGATATCGTTAGAGCTATCCAAATATCCACTTACAGATATTTCAAAAACAGTGTTTCCAAGCTGCTCTATCAGAAGCTAGGTTGAACTCTGTTAGTTGAGGACACACATCACAAAGAAGTTTCTGAGAATGCTTCTGTCTAGATATTATATGAAGATATTCCCGTTTCCAACGAAATCTTCGGAGTTATCCAAATTTCCACTTGTAGATTCTACAAAAAGAGGGTTTCCAAACTGCTGTATCAAGAGAAAGGTTGAACTCTGTTAGTTGAGGACACTCATCACAAAGAAGTTTCTGAGAATGCTTCTGTCTAGATTTTATATGAAGATATTCCCGTTTCCAATGAAATCTTCACAGTTATCCCAATATCCACTTGCGTATACTAGAAAAAGACTGCTTCCAAACTGCTGTATCAAGAGAAAGGTTGAACTCTGCTAGTTGAGTACACACATCTCAAAGAAGTTTCTGAGAATGCTTCTGTCTAGATTTTACATGAAAATATTCCCGTTTCCAACGAAATCTACACAGTTATCCAAATATCCACTTGCAGATTCTACAAAAAGGGGGTTTCCAAACTGCTCTATCAAAAGAAAGACTGTACTCTGATAGTTGAGGACACACATCCCAAATAAGTTTCTCAGAATCATTCTGTCTCGTTTTTATGGGAAGATATTTCCGTTTCCAACATAGGCCTGAATGTGCTCGAAATGTCCACTCCCAGATACTACAGAAAGAGTGTTTCTAACCTGGTCTATGAAAGGGAATGTTCAGCTCTGTGACTTGAATGCAGATATCACAAAGTAGTTTCTGACAGTGCTTCTGTCTAGATTTTAGATGAAGATATTTCCGTTTCCAACGAAATCTTTAGAGCTATCCAAATATCCACTTGTAGATTCTTCAAAAAGAGTGTTTCCAAACTGCTCTATCAAAAGCAAGGTTGAACTCTGTTAGTTGAGGACACACATCACAAAGAAGTTTCTCAGAATGCTTCCGTCTAGATTTTATATGAAGATATTCCCGTTTCCAGCGAAACCAATAGAGGTTTCCAAATATCCACTTACAGATTCTGCAAAATGAGTGTTTCCCAACTGCGCTTTCAAAAGAAAGGTTGAACTCTGTTAGTTGAGGACACACATCACAAAGAAGTTTTTGAGAATGCTTCTGTCTAGATTATATTTGAAGATATTCCCGTTCCCAACGAAATCTACACAGTTAGGCAAATATCGACTTGCAGATTCTACAAAAAGAGTGATTCCAAACTGCTGTATCAAAAGAAAGGTTGAACTCGGTTAGTTGAGGACACTCATCACTAAGAAGTTTCTGAGAATGCTTCTGTCTAGATTTTATATGAAGATTTTCTCGTTTCCAGCGAAATCATTAGAGGTTTCCAAATATCCACTCACAGATTCTACAAAAAGAGTGTTTCCCAACTGTTGTTTCAAAAGAAAAGCTCAACTCTGTTAGTTGAGGACACACATCCCAAATAAGTTTCTGAGAATCCTTCTGTCTCGTTTTTATGGGAGGATATTTCCGTGTCCACCATAGGCCTGAATGCGCTCGAAATGTCCACTTCCAGATACTACAGAAAGAGTGTTTCTAACCTGGTCTATGAAACGGAAATTTCAGCTCTGTGTCTTGAGTGCAGACATCACAAAGTAGTTTCTGACAGTGCTTCTGTCTAGATTTTAGATGAAGATATTCCCGTTTCCAACGAAATCATTAGAGCTATCCAAATATCCACTGGAGAATTCTTCAAAAAGAGTTTTTCCAAACTGCTCTATCAAAAGCAAGGTTGAACACTGTTAGTTGAGGACACACATCACAAAGAAGTTTCTGAGAATGCTTCTGTCTAGATTTTATATGAAGATATTCCCGTTTCCAACGAAATCTTCACAGTTATCCAAATATCCCCATTCAGATTCTACAAAAAGAGGGTTTCCAAACTGCTCTATCAAAAGAATGGTTGTATTCTGTAAGTTGAGGAAACTCATCCCAAATAAGTTTCTGAGAATCCTTCTGTCTCGTTTTTATGGGAAGATATTTCCGTTTTCAGCATAGGCCTGAATGCACTCTATATGTCCAATTCCAGATACTACAGAAAGAGTGTTTCTAACCAGATCTATGAAAGGGAATGTTCAGCTCTGTGACTTGAATGCAGATAACACAAAGTCGTTTCTGACAGTGCTTCTGTCTAGATTTTAGATGAAGATATTCTCGTTTCCAATGAAATCGTTAGAGCTATCCAAATATCCACTTACAGATTCTTGAAAAAGACTGTTTCCAAACTGCTCTATGAAAAGCAAGGTTGAACTCTGTTAGTTGAGGACACACATCACAAAGAAGTTTCTGAGAATGCTTCTATCTAGACTTTATATGAAGATATTCCCGTTTCCAACGAAATCTTTAAAGTTATCCCAGTATTCACTTTCAGATTCCACAAAAAGAGTTGTTGCAAACTGCTCTATCAAAAGAAAGTGTGAAGTCTGTTAGTTGAGGACATACATCACAAAGAAGTTTCTGAGAATGCTTCTGTCTAAATTTTATATGAAGATATTCCCGTTTCCAATGAAACCTTCACATTTATCCAAATATCCATATGCAGATTCTACACAGAGTGTTTCCAAGCTGCTGTATCAAAAGAAAGGTTGAACACAGTAAGTTGAGGACACTCATCACAAAGAAGTTTCTGAGAATGCTTCTGTCTATATTTTACATGAAGATATTCCAGTTTCCAAAGAAATCTTCACAGTTATCCAAATATCCACTTGCATATTCTACAAAAAGTGTGTTTCCAAACTGCTCTATCAAGAGAAAGGTTGAAATCTGTTAGTTGAGGACACACATCACAAAGAAGTTTCTGAGAATGCTTCTGTCTAGACTTTATACGAAGGTATTCCCATTTCCAACGGAATCATTAGAGGTTTCCAAATATCCACTTACAGATTCAACAGAAAGGGTGTTTCCAAACTGCTGCATCAAAAGAAAGGTTGAACTCTGTTAGTTGAGGACACACATCACAAAGAAGTTTCTGAGAATGCTTCTGTCTAGATTTTATATGAAGATATTCCCGTTTCCAATGAAATCATTAGAGGTTTCCAAATATCCACTTACAGATTCTACAAAAAGAGTGTTTCCAAACTGTTCTTTCAAAAGAAAAGATCAACTCTGTTAATAGAGGGCACACATCCCAAATAAGTTTCTGAGAAACCTTCTGTCTGGTTTTTATGGGAAGATATTTCGCTTTCACCAAAGGCCCGAAAGCACTCTAATTGTCCACTTCCAGATACTACAGAAAGAGTGTTTCTAACCTGGTCTATGAAAGGGTATGTTGAGCTTTGTGACTTGAATGCAGATATCACAAAGTAGTTTCTGACAGTGCTTCTGTCTTGATTTTAGATGAAGATATTCCCGTTTCCAATGAAATCGTTACAGCTATCCAAATATCCACTTACAGATTCTTCAAAAAGAGTTTTTCCAAAATGCTCTATCAAAAGCAAGGTTGAACTCTGTTAGCTGAGGACACACATCGCATAGAAGTTTCTGAGAATGCTTCTGTCTAGATTTTATATGAAGATATTCCCGTTTCCAAGGAAATCATTAGAGGGTTCCAAATATCCACTTACAGATTCTACAAAAAGGGTGTTTCCAAACTACTCTCTCAAAAGAGAAGTTGAACTCTGTTAGTTGAGGACACACATCACAAAGAAGTTTCTGAGAATGCTTCTGTCTAGACTTTATATGAAGATATTCCCGTTTCCAACGAAATCGTTAGAGTTATCCCAGTATCCACTTTCAGATTCCACAAAAAGAGTGTTTGCAAACTGATGTATCGAAAGAAAGTGTGAAGTCTGTTAGTTGAGGACATACATCACAAAGAAGTTTCTGAGAATGCTTCTGTGTAGATTTTATATGAAGATATTCCCGTTTCCTACGAAATCTTCACATTTATCCAAATATCCATATGCAGATTCTACAAAAAGAGTGTTTCCAAACTGCTGTATCAAAAGAAAGGTTGAACACCGTAAGTTGAGGACACTCATCCCAAAGAAGTTTCTGAGAATGCTTCTGTCTAGATTTTATATGAAGATATTCCCGTTTCCAACGAAATCTTCAGTTATCCAAATATCCACTTGCAGATTCTACAAAAAGAGTGTTTCCAAACTTCTATAGCAAAAGAAATGTTGAACTCTTTTAGTTGATGTTACTCATCAGAAAGTTTCTGAGAATGTTTCTGTCTAGATTTTATATGAAGTTATTCCCGTTTCCAAAGAAATCATTAGAGGTTTCCAAATATCCACTTACAGATACTACAGAAAGGGTGTTTCCAAACTGCTGCATCAAAAGAAAGGTTGAACTCTGTTAGTTGAGGATACACGTCACAAAGAAGTTTCTGAGAATGCTTCTGTCTAGATTTTACATGAAGGTATTCCCTTTTTCAACGAAATCTTCACAGTTATCAAACTATCCACTTGCAGATTCTACAAAAAGACGGTTTCCAAACTGCTGTATCAAAGGAAAGGTTTAACTCTGTTAGTTGAGGACACTCATCTCAAAGAAGTTTCTGAGAATGCTTCTGCCTAGATTTTATTTGAAGATATTCCCGTTTCCAACGAAATCTTCAAAGATATCCAAATATCCACTTGCAGATTCTACAAAAAGAGTGTTTCCAAACTGCTGTATCAAAAGAAAGGTTGAACTCGTTTAGTTGAGGACACTCATCAGAAAGAAGTTTCTCAGAATGCTTCTGTCTAGATTTTATATGAAGATATTCCCGCTTCCAGCGAAACCATTAGAGGTTTCCAAATATCAACTTACACATTCTACAAAAAGAGTGTTTCCCAACTGCGCTTTCAAAAGAAAGGTTGAACTCTTTTAGTTGAGGACACACATCACAAAGAAGTTTTTGAGAATGCTTCTGTCTAGATTTTATATGAAGATATTCCCGTTCCCAACGAATTCTTCACAGTTATCCAAATATCGACTTGCAGATTCTATAAAAAGAGTGATTCCAAACTGCTGTAACAAAAGAAAGGTTAAACTCGGTTAGTTGAGGACACTGATCACTAAGAAGTTTCTGAGAATGCTTCTGTCTAGATTTCATATGAAGATTTTCCCGTTTCCAACGAAATCATTAGAGGTTTCCAAATATCCACTTACAGATTCTACAAAAAGAGTATTTCCCAACTGTTGTTTCAAAAGAAAAGTTCAACTCAGTTAGTTGAGGACACACATCCCAAATAAGTTTCTGAGAATCCTTCTGTCTCGTTTTTATGGGAGGATATTTCCGTTTCCACGATAGGCCTGAATGCGCTCGAAATGTCCACTTCCAGATACTACAGAAACAGTGTTTCTAACCTGGTCTATGAAGGGGAAATTTCAGCCCCGTGTCTTGAGTCAGATATCACAAAGTAGTTTCTGACAGTGCTTCTGTCTAGATTTTAGATGAAGATATTCCCGTTTCCAATGATATCGTTAGAGCTATCCAAATATCCACTTACAGATTCTTCAAAAAGTGTGTTTCCAAACTGCTCTATCAAGAGAAAGGTTCAACTCTGTTAGTTGAGGACACACATCACAAAGAAGTTTCTGAGAATGCTTCTGTCTAGACTTTATATGAAGATATTCCCGTTTCCAAGGAAATCGTTAGAGTTATCCCAGTATCCACTTTCAGATTCCACAAAAAGAGTGTTTGCAAACTGCTCTATCAAAAGAAAGTGTGAAGTCTGTTAGGTGAGGACATGCATCACAAAGAAGTTTCTGAGAATGCTTCTCTCTAGATTTTATATGAAGACATTCCCGTTTCCAACGAAATCTTCACATTTATCCAAATATCCATATGCAGATTCTACAAAAAGTGTGTATCCAAACTGCTGTATCAAAAGAAAGGTTGAACACCGTAAGTTGAGGACACTCATCACAAAGAAGTTTCTGAGAATATTTCTGTCTAGATTTTATATGAAGATATTCCCGTTTCCAAGGAAATCTTCACAGTTACACAAATATCCACTTGCAGATTCTACAAAAAGAGTGTTTCCTAACTTCTATAGCAAATGAAAGGTTGAACTTTTTTAGTTGATGATACTCATCAGAAAGTTTCTGAGAATGCTTCTGTCTAGATTTTATATGAAGATATTCCCGTTTCCAATGAAATCATTAGAGGTTTCCAAATATCCACTTACAGATTCTACAAAAAGAGTGTTTCCCAACTGCGCTTTGAAAAGAAAGGTTGAACTCTGTTAGTTAAGGACACACATCACAAAGAAGTTTCTGGGAATGCTTCTGCCTAGATTTTATATGAAGATATTCCCGTTCCCAACGAAATCTTCACAGTTATCCAAATATCCACTTGCACATTCTACAAAAAGAGTGTTTCCAAACTGCTGTTTCAAAAGAAAGGTTGAACTCGTTTAGTTGAGGACAGTCATCAGAAAGAAGTTTCTCAGAATGCTTCTGTCTAGATTTTATATGAAGATATTCCCGTTTCCAGCGAAACCATTAGAGGTTTCCAAATATCCACTTACAGATTCTACGAAAAGAGTGTTTCCCAACTGCGCTTTGAAAAGAAAGGTTGAACTCTGTTAGTTGAGGGCACACATCACAAAGAAGTTTTTGAGAATGCTTCTGTCTAGATTTTATATGAAGATACTCCCTTTCCCAAAGAAACCTTCACAGTTATCCAAATATCGACTTACAGATTCTACAAAAACAGTGATTCCAAGCTGCTGTATCAAAAGAAAGGTTGAACTCGGTTAGTTGAGGACACTCATCACTAAGAAGTTTCTGAGAATGCTTCTGTCTAGATTTTATATGAAGATTTTCCCGTTTCCAACGAAATCATTAGAGGTTTCCAAATATCCACTTACTGATTCTACAAAAAGAGTGTTTCCCATCTGTTGTTTCAAAAGAAAAGTTCAACTCTGTTAGTTGTGGACACACATCCCAAATAAGTTTCTGAGAATCCTTCTGTCTCGTTTTTATGCGAAGATATTTCCGTTTCCACCATAGCCCTGAATGCGCTCGATATGTTCGCTTCCAGATACTACAGAAAAAGTGTTTCTATCCAGGTCCATGAAAGGGAATGTTCACCTCTGTGACGTGAATGCAGATATCACAAAGTAGTTTCTGACAGTGCTTCTGTCTAGACTTTAGATGAAGATATTCCCGTTTCCAATGAAATCGTTAGAGCTTTCCAAATATCCAATTACAGATTCTACAAAAAGAGTTTTTTCAAGCTGCTCTACCAAAAGAAATGTTGAGCTTTTTTAGTTGAGGACACACATCACAAAGCAGTTTCTGAGAATGCTTCTGTCTAGATTTTATATGAAGATATACCCGTTTCCTGCGAAATCTTCACAGTTATCTAAATATCCAATTGCAGATTCTACAAAAACATTGTTTCCAAACTGCTCTATCAAGAGAAAGGTTGAGCTCTGTTAGTTGAGGACACACATTACAAAGAAGTTTCTGAGAATCCTTCTGTCTAGACTTTATGTGAAGATATTCCCGTTTCCAGCAAAATCGTTAGTTATCCAAGTATCCACTTTCAGATTCCACAAAAAGAGTGTTTGCAAACTGCTCTATCAAAAGAAAGTGTAAAGTCTGTTAGTTGAGGACATACATCACAAAGAAGTTTCTGAGAATGCTTCTGTCTAGATTTTATATGAAGATATTCCCGTTTCCAACGAAATCTTCACAGTTATCCAAATATCCACATGCAGACTCTACAAAAAGTGAGTTTCCAAACTGCGTTTTCAAAGGAAGGTTGAACTCAGTTGAGGACACACATCACAAAGAAGATTCTGAGAATGATTCTGTGTGGATTTTACGGGAACATATTCCCGTTTCCAACAGAATCTTCACACTTATCCAAATATCCACCTGCAGATTCCACAAAAAGAGGGTTTCCAAACTGCTGTATCAAAAGAAAGTTTGAACTCCGTTAGTTGAGGACCCCCATCTCAAAGAAGTTTCTGAGAATGCTTCTGTCTAGATTTAATATGAAGATATTCCCGTTATCAAAGAAATCTTCACAGTTATCCAAATATCCACTAGCAGATTGTACAAAAAGACTGCTTCCAATCTGCTGTATCAAAAGAAAGGTTGAACTCTCCTAGTTGAGGACACACATCACAAAGAAGTTTCTGAGAATGCTTCTGTCTAGATTTTATATGAAGATATTCCCGTTTCCAATGAAATCATTAGAGGTTTCCAAATATCCACTTACAGATTCTACAAAAAGAGTGTTTCCAAACTGTTCTTTCAAAAGAAAAGTTCTTCTCTGTAAGGTGAGGACACACATCCCATATAAGTTTCTGAGAATCCTTGTGTCTCGTTTTTATGGGAAGATATTTCCGTTTTCACCATAGGCCCGAATGCGCTCTAAATGTCCATTTCCAGATACCACAGAAAGAGTGTTTCTAACCTGGTCTATGAAAGAGAATGTTCAGCTCTGTGACTTGAATGCAGATATCACAAAGTAGTTTCTGATAGTGCTTCTGTCTAGATTTTAGATGAAGATATTCCCGTTTCCAACGAAATCGTTAGAGCTATCCAAATATCCACTTACAGATTCTTCAAAAAGACTGTTTCCAAACTGCTCTATCAAAAGCAAGGTTGAACTCTCTTAGTTGAGGACACACATCACAAAGAAGTTTCTGAGAATGCTTCTTGTCTAGATTTTATATGAAAATATTCCTGTTCCCAACGAAATCTTCACAGTTATCCAAATATCCTCTTGCAGATTGTACAAAAAGAGTGTTTCCAAACTGCTGTATCAAAAGAAAGGTTGAACTCGTTTAGTTGAGGACACTCATCACAAAGAAGTTTCTGAGAATGCTTCTGTCTAGATTTTATATGAAGATATTCCCGTTTCCAGCGAAACCATTAGAGGTTTCCAAATATCCACTTACAGATTCTACGAAAAGAGTGTTTCCCAACTGCGCTTTGAAAAGAAAGGTTGAACTCTGTTAGTTGAGGGCACACATCACAAAGAAGTTTTTGAGAATGCTTCTGTCTAGATTTTATATGAAGATACTCCCTTTCCCAAAAAAACCTTCACAGTTATCCAAATATCGACTTACAGATTCTACAAAAACAGTGATTCCAAGCTGCTGTATCAAAAGAAAGGTTGAACTCGGTTAGTTGAGGACACTCATCACTAAGAAGTTTCTGAGAATGCTTCTGTCTAGATTTTATATGAAGATTTTCCCTTTTCCAACGAAATCATTAGAGGTTTCCAAATATCCACTTACTGATTCTACAAAAAGAGTGTTTCCCATCTGTTGTTTCAAAAGAAAAGTTCAACTCTGTTAGTTGTGGACACACATCCCAAATAAGTTTCTGAGAATCCTTCTGTCTCGTTTTTATGCGAAGATATTTCCGTTTTCACCATAGCCCTGAATGCGCTCGATATGTTCGCTTCCAGATACTACAGAAAAAGTGTTTCTATCCAGGTCCATGAAAGGGAATGTTCACCTCTGTGACGTGAATGCAGATATCACAAAGTAGTTTCTGACAGTGCTTCTGTCTAGACTTTAGATGAAGATATTCCTGTTTCCAGTGAAATCGTTAGAGCTTTCCAAATATCCAATTACAGATTCTACAAAAAGAGTTTTTTCAAGCTGCTCTACCAAAAGAAATGTTGAGCTTTTTTAGTTGAGGACACACGTCACAAAGAAGTTTCTGAGAATGCTTCTGTCTAGATTTTATATGAAGATATACCCGTTTCCTGCGAAATCTTCACAGTTATCTAAATATCCAATTGCAGATTCTACAAAAACATTGTTTCCAAACTGCTCTATCAAGAGAAAGGTTGAACTCTGTTAGTTGAGGACACACATTACAAAGAAGTTTCTGAGAATCCTTCTCTCTGGACTTTATGTGAAGATATTCCCGTTTCCAGCAAAATCGTTAGTTATCCAAGTATCCACTTTCAGATTCCACAAAAAGAGTGTTTGCAAACTGCTCTATCAAAAGAAAGTGTAAAGTCTGTTAGTTGAGGACATACATCACAAAGAAGTTTCTGAGAATGCTTCTGTCTAGATTTTATATGAAGATATTCCCGTTTCCAACGAAATCGTTAGAGGTTTCCAATTATCCACATACAGATTCTACAAAAAGAGTGTTTCCAAACTGCGTTTTCAAAGGAAGGTTGAACTCAGTTGAGGACACACATCACAAAGAAGTTTCTGAGAATGATTCTGTGTGGATTTTACGGGAACATATTCCCGTTTCCAACGGAATCTTCACACTTATCCAAATATCCACCTGCAGATTCCACAAAAAGAGGGTTTCCAAACTGCTGTATCAAAAGAAAGTTTGAACTCCGTTAGTTGAGGACCCCCATCTCAAAGAAGTTTCTGAGAATGCTTCTGTCTAGATTTAATATGAAGATATTCCCGTTATCAAAGAAATCTTCACAGTTATCCAAATATCCACTAGCAGATTATACAAAAAGACTGCTTCCAATCTGCTGTATCAAAAGAAAGGTTGAACTCTCCTAGTTGAGGACACACATCACAAAGAAGTTTCTGAGAATGCTTCTGTCTAGATTTTATATGAAGATATTCCCTTTTCCAATGAAATCATTAGAGGTTTCCAAATATCCACTTACAGATTCTACAAAAAGAGTGTTTCCAAACTGTTCTTTCAAAAGAAAAGTTCATCTCTGTAAGGTGAGGACACACATCCCATATAAGTTTCTGAGAATCCTTGTGTCTCGTTTTTATGGGAAGATATTTCCGTTTTCACCATAGGCCCGAATGCGCTCTAAATGTCCATTTCCAGATACCACAGAAAGAGTGTTTCTAACCTGGTCTATGAAAGAGAATGTTCAGCTCTGTGACTGGAATGCAGATATCACAAAGTAGTTTCTGATAGTGCTTCTGTCTAGATTTTAGATGAAGATATTCCCGTTTCCAACGAAATCGTTAGAGCTATCCAAATATCCACTTACAGATACTTCAAAAAGACTGTTTCCAAACTGCTCTATCAAAAGCAAGGTTGAACTCTCTTAGTTGAGGACACACATCACAAAGAAGTTTCTGAGAATGCTTCTTGTCTAGATTTTATATGAAAATATTCCTGTTCCCAACGAAATCTTCACAGTTATCCAAATATCCTCTTGCAGATTGTACAAAAAGAGTGTTTCCAAACTGCTGTATCAAAAGAAAGGTTGAACTCGTTTAGTTGAGGACACTCATCACAAAGAAGTTTCTGAGAATGCTTCTGTCTAGATTTTATATGAAGATATTCACGTTTCCAATGAAATCATTAGAGGTTTCCAAATATCCACTTACAGATTCTACAAAAAGAGTGTTTCCCAACTGCGCTTTGAAAAGAAAGGTTGAACTCTGTTAGTTAAGGACACACATCACAAAGAAGTTTCTGGGAATGCTTCTGCCTAGATTTTATATGAAGATATTCCCGTTCCCAACGAAATCTTCACAGTTATCCAAATATCCACTTGCACATTCTACAAAAAGAGTGTTTCCAAACTGCTGTTTCAAAAGAAAGGTTGAACTCGTTTAGTTGAGGACAGTCATCAGAAAGAAGTTTCTGAGAATGCTTCTGTCTAGATTTTATATGAAGATATTCCCGTTTCCAGCGAAACCATTAGAGGTTTCCAAATATCCACTTACAGATTCTACGAAAAGAGTGTTTCCCAACTGCGCTTTGAAAAGAAAGGTTGAACTCTGTTAGTTGAGGGCACACATCACAAAGAAGTTTTTGAGAATGCTTCTGTCTAGATTTTATATGAAGATACTCCCTTTCCCAAAGAAACCTTCACAGTTATCCAAATATCGACTTACAGATTCTACAAAAACAGTGATTCCAAGCTGCTGTATCAAAAGAAAGGTTGAACTCGGTTAGTTGAGGACACTCATCACTAAGAAGTTTCTGAGAATGCTTCTGTCTAGATTTTATATGAAGATTTTCCCGTTTCCAACGAAATCATTAGAGGTTTCCAAATATCCACTTACTGATTCTACAAAAAGAGTGTTTCCCATCTGTTGTTTCAAAAGAAAAGTTCAACTCTGTTAGTTGTGGACACACGTCCCAAATAAGTTTCTGAGAATCCTTCTGTCTCGTTTTTATGTGAAGATATTTCCGTTTTCACCATAGCCCTGAATGCGCTCGATATGTTCGCTTCCAGATACTACAGAAAAAGTGTTTCTATCCAGGTCCATGAAAGGGAATGTTCACCTCTGTGACGTGAATGCAGATACCACAAAGTAGTTTCTGACAGTGCTTCTGTCTAGACTTTAGATGAAGATATTCCCGTTTCCAATGAAATCGTTAGAGCTTTCCAAATATCCAATTACAGATTCTACAAAAAGAGTTTTTTCAAGCTGCTCTACCAAAAGAAATGTTGAGCTTTTTTAGTTGAGGACACACGTCACAAAGAAGTTTCTGAGAATGCTTCTGTCTAGATTTTATATGAAGATATACCCGTTTCCTGCAAAATCTTCACAGTTATCTAAATATCCAATTGCAGATTCTACAAAAACATTGTTTCCAAACTGCTCTATCAAGAGAAAGGTTGAACTCTGTTAGTTGAGGACACACATTACAAAGAAGTTTCTGAGAATGCTTCTGTCTAGACTTTATGTGAAGATATTCCCGTTTCCAGCAAAATCGTTAGTTATCCAAGTATCCACTTTCAGATTCCACAAAAAGAGTGTTTGCAAACTGCTCTATCAAAAGAAAGTGTAAAGTCTGTTAGTTGAGGACATACATCACAAAGAAGTTTCTGAGAATGCTTCTGTCTAGATTTCATATGAAGATATTCCCGTTTCCAACGAAATCGTTAGAGGTTTCCAATTATCCACATACAGATTCTACAAAAAGAGTGTTTCCAAACTGCGTTTTCAAAGGAAGGTTGAACTCAGTTGAGGACACACATCACAAAGAAGTTTCTGAGAATGATTCTGTGTGGATTTTACGGGAACATATTCCCGTTTCCAACGGAATCTTCACACTTATCCAAATATCCACCTGCAGATTCCACAAAAAGAGGGTTTCCAAACTGCTGTATCAAAAGAAAGTTTGAACTCCGTTAGTTGAGGACCCCCATCTCAAAGAAGTTTCTGAGAATGCTTCTGTCTAGATTTAATATGAAGATATTCCCGTTATCAAAGAAATCTTCACAGTTATCCAAATATCCACTAGCAGATTATACAAAAAGACTGCTTCCAATCTGCTGTATCAAAAGAAAGGTTGAACTCTCCTAGTTGAGGACACACATCACAAAGAAGTTTCTGAGAATGCTTCTGTCTAGATTTTATATGAAGATATTCCCGTTTCCAATGAAATCATTAGAGGTTTCCAAATATCCACTTACAGATTCTACAAAAAGAGTGTTTCCAAACTGTTCTTTCAAAAGAAAAGTTCACCTCTGTAAGGTGAGGACACACATCCCATATAAGTTTCTGAGAATCCTTGTGTCTCGTTTTTATGGGAAGATATTTCCGTTTTCACCATAGGCCCGAATGCGCTCTAAATGTCCATTTCCAGATACCACAGAAAGAGTGTTTCTAACCTGGTCTATGAAAGAGAATGTTCAGCTCTGTGACTTGAATGCAGATATCACAAAGTAGTTTCTGATAGTGATTCTGTCTAGATTTTAGATGAAGATATTCCCGTTTCCAACGAAATCGTTAGAGCTATCCAAATATCCACTTACAGATTCTTCAAAAAGACTGTTTCCAAACTGCTCTATCAAAAGCAAGGTTGAACTCTCTTAGTTGAGGACACACATCACAAAGAAGTTTCTGAGAATGCTTCTTGTCTAGGTTTTATATGAAAATATTCCTGTTCCCAACGAAATCTTCACAGTTATCCAAATATCCTCTTGCAGATTGTACAAAAAGAGTGTTTCCAAACTGCTGTATCAAAAGAAAGGTTGAACTCGTTTAGTTGAGGACACTCATCACAAAGAAGTTTCTGAGAATGCTTCTGTCTAGATTTTATATGAAGATATACCCGTTTCCTGCGAAATCTTCACAGTTATCTAAATAACCAATTGCAGATTCTACGAAAACATTGTTTCCAAACTGCTGTATCAAGAGAAAGGTTGAACTCTGTTAGTTGAGGACACACATTACAAAGAAGTTTCTGAGAATGCTTCTGTCTAGACGTTATATGAAGACATTCCCGAATCCAGGAAAATCGTTATTTATCCAAGTATCCACTATCAGATTCCACAAAAAGAGTGTTTGCAAACTGCTCTATAAAAAGAAAGTGTAAAGTCTGTTAGTTGAGGACATACATCACAAAGTAGTTTCTGAGAATGCTTCTGTCTAGATTTTATATGAAGATATTCCCGTTTCCAACGGAATCTTCACACTTATCCAAATATCCACCTGCAGATTCCACAAAAACAGGGTTTCCAAACTGCTGTATCAAAAGAAAGTTTGAACTCTGTTAGTTGAGGACCCTCATCTCAAAGAAGTTTCTGAGAATGCTTCTGTCTAGATTTAATATGAAGATATTCCCGTTATCAACGAAATCTTCACAGTTATCCAAATATCCACTAGCAGATTATACAAAAAGACTGCTTCCAATCTGCTGTATCAAAAGAAAGGTTGAACTCTCCTAGTTGAGGACACACATCACAAAGAAGTTTCTGAGAATGCTTCTGTCTAGATTATATATGAAGATATTCCCGATTCCAACGAAATCTTCACAGTTATCCAAATATCCACTTACAGATTCTACAAAAAGGGTGTTTCCAAACTGCTGCATCAAAAGAAAGGTTGAACTCTGTTCGTTGAGGACACACATCATAAAGAAGTTTCTCAGAATGATTCTGTCTAGATTTTATATGAAAATATTCCCGTTTCCTATGAAATCATTAGAGGTTTCCAAATATCCACTTACAGATTCTACAAAAAGAGTGTTTCCAAACTGTTCTTTCAAAAGAAAAGTACAACTCTGTTAGTTGAGGACACACATCCCAAATAAGTTTCTAAGAATCCTTCTCTCTCGTTTTTATGGGAAGATATTTCCGTTTTCACCATTGGCCCGAATGCGCTCTAAATGTCCACTTCCAGATACTTCAGAAAGAGTGTTTCTAACCTGGTCTATGAAAGGGTATGTTCAGCTCTGTGACTTGAATGCAGATATCACAAGGTAGTTTCTGACAGTGCTTCTGTCTAGATTTTAGATGAAGATCTTCCCGTTTCCAACGAAATCGTTACAGCTATCCAAATATCCACTTACAGATTCTTCAAAAAGAGTTTTTCCAAACTGCTCTATAAAAGCAAGGTTGAACTCTTTTAGTTGAGGACACACATCACAAAGAAGATTCTGAGAATGCTTCTGTCTAGGTTTTACATGAAGATATTCCCGTTTCCAACGAAATCTTCACAGTTATCCAAATATCCACTTGCAGATTCTACAAAAAGAGTGTTTCCAAACTGCTGTATCAAAAGAAAGGTTGAACTCTGTTAGTTGATGGCACTCATCACAAAGAAGTTTCTGAGAATGCTTCTGTCTACATTTTATATGAAGATATCCCCGTTTCCAATGAAATCATTAGAGGTTTCCAAATATTCACTTACAGATTCTACAAAAAGGGTGTTTCCAAACTGCTGCATCAAAAGAAAGGTTGAACTCTGTTACTTGAGAACACGCATCACAAAGAAGTTTCTGAGAATGCTTCTGTCTAGATTTCACATGAAGATATACCCGTTTCCAACGAAATCTTCATAGTTATCCAAATATCCACTTGCAGATTCTACAAAAAGAATGTTTACAAACTGCTCTATCATAAGAAAGGTTGAACTCTGTTAGTTGAGGACACACATCAAAAAGAAGTTTCTGAGAATGCTTCGGTCTAGATTTTATATGAACATATTCCCGTTTCCAACGAAATCTTCACAGTTATACAAATATCCACTTGCACATCCTACAAAAAGAGTGTTTCCATACTGCTCTATCAAAAGAAAAGTTCAAGTCTGTTAGTTGAGGACACACATACCAAATAACTTTCTGAGAATCCTTCTCTCTCGTTTTTATGGGAAGATATTTCCCTTATCACCATAGCCCTGAATGCACTCGAAATGTCCACTTCCTGATACTACAGAACGAGTTTTTCTAACCAGGTCCATGAAAGGGAATGTAGAGCTCTGTGACGTGAATGCAGATATCACAAAGTAGTTTCTGACAGTGCTTCTTTCTAGATTTTAGATGAAGATATACCCGTTTCCAATGAAATCGTTAGAGCTTTCCAAATATCCACCTACAGATTCTGCAAAAAGAGTTTTTTCAAGCTGCTCTATCAATAGAAATGTTGAATTTTTAGTTGAGGTCACACATCACAAAGAAGACTCATAGAATGCTACTGTGTAGATTTTATATGAAGATATAACCGTTTCCAACGAAATCTTCACAGCTATCCAAATATCCACTTGCAGATTATACAAAAAGAGGGTTTCCAAACTGCTCTATCAAAAGAAAGGTTGTACTCTGTTAGTTGAGGACACACATCCCAAATAAGCTCCTGAGAATCCTTCTGTCTCGTTTTAATGGGAACATATTTTCGTTCTCACCATAGTCCTCAATGCGCTCAAAATTTCCCTTTCCAGATAATACAGAAAGTGTGTTTCTATCCTGGTCTATGAAAGGGAATGTTCAGCTCTGTGACTTGAATGCAGATATCACAAAGTAGTTTCTGACAGTGGTTCTGTCAAGATTTTACATGAAGATATTCCCGTTTCCAAACAAATCGTTAGAGCTATCCAAATATCCACTTACAGAATCTTCAAAAAGAGTGTTTCCAAACTGCTCTATCAAAAGCAAGGTTGAACTCTGTTAGTTGAGAACACACATCACAAAGAAGTTTCTGGGAATGCTTCTGTCTAGATTTTACATGAAGATATTCCCGTTTCCAAGGAAATCATTAGAGATTTCCAAATATACTCTTACAGCTTCTACAAAAGGAGTGTTTCCAAACTGCTCTATGAAAAGAGAAGTGGAACTCTGTTAGTTGAGGACACACATCACATCGATGTTTCTGAGAATGCTTCTGTCTAGATTTTATATGAAGATATTCCCGTTTCCAATTAAATCTTCACAGTTATCCAAATATCAACTTGCAGATTCTAAAAAAAGAGTGTTTCCAAACTGCTGTATCCAAAGAAAGGTTAAACTCTGTTAGTTGAGGACACACATCACAAAGAAGTTTCTGAGAATGCTTCTGTCTAGATTTTATGTGAAGATATTCGCGTTTCCAACGAAATCATTAGATGTTTCCAATTATCCACTTACAGATTCTACAAAAAGAGTGTTTCCAAACTGTTGATTCAAAAGAAAAGTTCAACTCTCTTAGTTGAGGACACACATGCCAAATAAGTTTCTCAGAATCGTTCAGTCCCGTTTTTATGGGAACATATTTCCGGTTTCACCATAGGCCTGGAAGCGCTCAAAATGTCCACTTCCAGGTACTACAGAAAGAGTGTTTCTAACCTGGTCTATGAAAGGGAGTGTTCAGCTCTGTGACTTGAATGCAGATATCACAAAGTAGTTTCTGAGAGTGCTTCTGTCTAGATTTAAGATGAAGATTTTCCCGTTTCCAACGAAATCATTAGAGGTTTCCAAATATCCACTTACAGATTCTACAAAAAGAGTGTTTCCAAACTGCGCTTTCAAAAGAAAGGTTGAACTCTATTAGTTGAGGACACACATCACAAAGAAGTTTCTGAGAATGCTTCAGTCCAGGTTTTATATGAAGATATTCCCGTTTCCAACGAAATCATTAGAGGTTTCCAAATATCCACTTACAGATGCTACAAAAGGAGTGTTTCCAAACTGCTCTATCAAAAGAGAAGTTGAACTCTGTTAGCTGAGGATACAGATCACAAGAAGTTTCTGAGAATGCTTCTGTCTAGATTTTATATGAAAATACTCCCATTTCCAATGAAATCTAAACCGTTATACAAATATCCACTTGCAGATTCTACAAAAGGAGTGTTTTGAAACTGCTCTATCAAAAGCAAGTTTGAACTCTGTTAGTTGAGGACACACATCACAAAGAAGCTTCTGGGAATGCTTCTGTCTAGATTTTATATGAAGATATTCCCGTTTCCAAAGAAATCTTCACAGTTATGCAAATATCCACTTGGAGATTCTTCAAAAAGATTGTTTCCAAACTGCTGTATCAAAAGAAACGTTGAAATCTGTTAGTTGAGGACACACATCACAAAGAAGTTTCTGAGAATACTTCTGTCTAGATTTTATATGAAGATATTCCCGTTTCCAACGAAATCATTAGAGATTTCCAAATATCCACTTACAGATTCTACAAAAGGAGTGTTTCCGAACTGCTCTATCAAAAGAGAAGTTGAACTCTGTTAGTTGAGGACACACATCACAAGAAGTTTCTGAGAATGCTTCTGTCTAGATTTTTTATGAAGATATTCCCGTTTCCAACGAAATCTTCACAGTTATGCAAATATCCGCTTGCAGATTCTACAAAAAGAGGGTTTCCAAACTGCTCTATCAAAAAAAAGGTTGTACTCTGTTAGTTGAGGACACACATCCCAAAAAAGTTCCTGAGAATTCTTCTGTCTCGTTTTTATGGGAAGATATTTCCGTTTCCACCGTAGGCCTGAATGCGCTCGAAATGTCCACTTCCAGATAATACAGAAAGTGTGTTTCTAACCTGGTCTATGAAAGGGAATGTTCAGCTCTGTGACTTGAATGCAGATATCAAAAAGTAGTTTCTGACAGTGGTTTTGTCTAGATTTTAGATGAAGATATTCCCGTTTCCAACGAAATGGTTAGAGCTATCCAAATATCCACTTACAGATTCTTCAAAAAGAGTGTTTCCAAACTGCTCTATCACAAGCAAGGTAGAGCTCTGTTAGTTGAGGACACACAGCACAAAGAAGTTTCTGAGAATGCTTCTGCCTGGATTTTATATGAAGATAATCCCGTTTCCAAAGAAATCTTCACAGTTCTCCAAATATCCACCTGAAGATTCTGCAAAGAGAGTGTTTCCAAACTGCTGTATCAACAGAAAGGTTGAACTCTGTTAGTTGAGGACACTAATCACAAAGAAGTTTCTGAGAATGCTTCTGTCTAGATTTTATATGAAGATATTCCCGTTTCCAACGAAATCATTAGAGGTTTCCAAATATCCAGTTACAGATTCTACAGAAAGGTGTTTCCAAACTGCTGCATGAAAAGCAATGTTGAAGTGCATTAGTTGAGGACACACGTCACAAAGAATTTCTGAGAATGCTTCAGTCCAGATTTGATATGAAGATATTCCCGTTTCCAACGAAATTTTCAGAGTTATCCAAATATCCACTTGCAGTTTCTACAAAAAGAGTGTTTCCAAACTGCTCTATCAAAAGAAATGTTGAACTGTGTTAGTTGACGACACACATCACAAAGAAGTTTCTGAGAATGCTTCAGTCTAGATTTAATATGAAGATATTCTCAATTCCAAAGAAATCGTTAGAGGTATGCAATTATCAACTTACAGAATCTACTAAAAGAGTGTTTCCAAAATGCTCTAATAAAGGAAAGGTTGAATTCTGTTAGTTGAGGACAAACATCACAAAGTAGTTTCTTAGAATGCTTCCGTCTCGATTTTACATGAAGATATTCCCGTTTCCAAGGAAATTTTCAGAGTTATCAAAATATCCACTTGCAGATTCTACAAAAAAAGTGTTTCCAAACTGGTGTATCAAAAGAAAAGTTGAACTCTGTTAGTTGAGGACACACATCACAAAGAAGGTTCTGAGAATGCTTCAGTCTTGATTTTGTATGAAATTATTCCCGTCTCCAAGGAAATCTTCACATTTATCCGAATATCCACTTGCAGATATTACAAAAAGAGTGTTTCCAAACTGCTGCATCAAAACAAAGCTTCAATTCTGTTATATGAGGAGACACATCCAAAGAAGTATCTGAGAATGCTTCTGTGTTGATTTTATATGAAGATAATCCCGTTTCCATCGAAATCGATAGAGCTCTTCCTATATCCACTTACAGTAAGAACCAAAAGAGAGTTTCCAAACTGCTCTGTCAAAAGAAAGTTTGAATTCTGTTAGTTGAGGACACACCTCACAAAGAAGTTTCTGAGAATGCTTCTGTCTAGATTTTATGTGAATATATTCCCGTTTCCAATGAAATTGTTACAGCTATCCCAGTATCCACTTACAGATTCTACAGAAAGAGTGTTTCAAAACTGTCATATAAAACCTAGACAGAAGCATTCTCAGAACCTTCTTTGTAATGTGTGTCCTCAACTAACAGAGTTGAAGCTTTCTTTTGATACAGCAGTTTGGAAACACTCTTTTTGGAGAATCTGTAAGTGGATAATGGGATATCTCTAATGATTTCATTGGAACCGGGAATATCCTCCTCTAAAATCTAGACAGAAGCTCTCTCAGAAACTACTTAGTGATATCTGCATTCAAGTCACAGAGCTGAACATTCCCTTTCATAGACCAGGTTTGAAACACTCTTTCTGTAGTATCTGGAAGTAGACATTTCGAGGGCATTCAGGCCTATGGTGAAAACGGAAATATATTCCCATAAAAGCGAGACAGAAGGATTCTCAGAAACTTATTTGGGATGTGTGTCTTCAACTAACAGAGTACAACATTTCTTTTCATAAAGCAGTTTGGAAACCCTGTTTTGGTAGAATCTGCATGTGGATATTTGGATAACTGTGAAGATTTCGTTGGAAACGGGAATATCTTCATATAAAATCTAGACAGAAGCATTCTCAGAAACTTCTTTGTGATGTGTGTCCTCAACTAACAGAGTTCAACTTCTCTTTTCATAGAGAAGTTTGGAAACACTCCTTTTGTAGAATCTGTAAGTGGATATTTGGAAATCTCTAATGATTTCGTTGGAAACGGGAATATCTTCATATAAAATCTAGACAGAAGCATTCTCAGAAACTTCTTTGTGATGTGTGTCCTCAACTAACAGAGTTCAACCTTTCTTTTGAAAGCGCAGTTTGGAAACACTGTTTTTGTAGAATCTGTAAGTGGATATTTGGAAACCTCTAAAGATTTCGTTGGAAACCGGAATACCTTCATATAAAATCTAGACAGAAGTATTCTCAGAAATTTCTTTCTGATGAGTGTCATCAACTATCAGAGTTCAACCTTTCTTTTGATACAGCAGTTTGGAAACACCCTTTTTGTAGAATCTGCAAGTGGATGTTTGGATAACTGTGAAGATTTCATTGGAAACGGGAATGTCTTCATATAAATCTAGACAGAAGCATTCTCAGAAACTTCTTTGTGATGTGTGTCCTCAACTAACAGAGTTAAACTGTTCTTTTGAAAGCGCAGTTTGGAAACACTCTTTTTGTAGAATCTGTAAGTGGATATTTGGAATCCTCTAATGATTTCTTTGGAAACGGGAATGTCATCATATAAAATCTAGACAGAAGCATTCTCAGAAACTACTTTGTGATGTGTGTCCTCAACTAACAGAGTTCAACTTCTCTTTTGATAGAGCAGTTTGGAAAAACTCCTTTTGTAGAATCTGTAAGTGGATATTTGGAAATCTCTAATGATTTCTTTGGAAACGGGAATATCTTCACATAAAATCTAGACAGAAGCATTCTCAGAAACTTCTTTGTGATGTGTGTCCTCAACTAACAGAGTTGAAGCTTTCTTTTGATAGAGCAGTTTGGAAACACTCTTTTTGGAGAATCTGCAAGTGGATATTTGGATAAATGTGAAGATTTCATTGGAAACGGCAATATCTTCACATAAAATCAAGATGGAAGCATTCTCAGAAACTTCTTTTTGATGTGTGTCCTCAACTGACAGAGTTCAACCTTTCTTTTGAAAGCGCAGTTGCAAACACCCCTTTGGTAGAATCTGTAAGAGGATATTTGGAAACCTCTAATGATTCCTTTGGAAATGGGAATATCTTCGTATAAAGTCTAGACAGAAGCATTCTCAGAAACTTCTATGTGATGTGTGTCCTCAACTAACAGAGTTGAAGCTTTGTTTCGATAGAGCAGTTTGGAAACACCCTTTTGGAGAATCTGTAAGTGGATAATGGGATATCTCTATCGATTTCATTGGAAACGGGAATATCCTCCTCTAAAATCTAGACAGAAGCTCTCTCAGAATCTACTTTGTGATATCTGCATTCAAGTCACAGAGCTGAACTTTCCCTTTCATAGACCAGGTTTGAAACACTCTTTCTGTAGTATTTGGAAGTGGACATTTCGAGCGCATTCAGGCCTATGGTGAAAACGGAAATATATTCCCTTAAAAGGGAGACAGAAAGATTCTCCAAAACTTATTTGGGATGTGTGTCTTCAACTCACAGAGTAAAACATTTCTTTTGATAAAGCAGTTTGGAAACCCTGTTTTGGTAGAGTCTGCAAGTGGATATTTGGATAACTGTGAAGATTTCGTTGGAAACGGGAATATCGGCATATAAAATCTAGAGAGAAGCATTCTGAGAAACTTCTTTGTGATGTGTGTCCTCAAATAACAGAGTTCAACTTCTCTTTTCATAGAGCAGTTTGGAAACACTCCTTTTGTAGAATCTGTAAGTGGGTATTTGGAAATCTCTAATGATTTCATTGGAAACGGGAATATCTTCATATAAAATCTAGACAGAAGCATTCTCAGAAACTTCTTTGTGATGTGTGTCCTCAACTAAAAGAGTTCAACCATTCTTTTGAAAGCGCAGTTTGGAAACACTGTTTTTGTAGAATCTGTAAGTGGATATTTGGAAACCTCTAAAGATTTTGTTGGAAACCGGAATACCTTCATATAAAATCTAGACAGAAATATTCTCAGAAACTTCTTTCTGATGAGTGTCATCAACTATCAGAGTTCAACCTTTCTTTTGATACAGCATTTTGAAAACACACTTTTTGTAGAATCTGCAAGTGGATGTTTGGATAACTGTGAAAATTTCGTTGGAAACGGGAATATCTTCATATACAATCTAGACAGAAGTATTCTCAGAAACTTCTTTGTGATGTGTGTCCTCAACTAATAGAGTTAAACCGTTCTTTTGAAAGCGCAGTTTGTAAACACTCTTTTTGTAGAATCTGTAAGTGGATATTTGGAATCCTCTAATGATTTCTTTGGAAACGGGAATGTCTTCATATAAAATCTAGACAGAAGCATTCTCAGAAACTTCTTTGTGATGTGTGTCCTCAACTAACAGAGCTCAGCTTCTCTTTTGATAGAGCAGTTTGGAAACACTCCTTTTGTAGAATCTGTAAGTGGATATTCGGGATCTCTAATGATTTCGTTGGAAACGAGAATATCTTCATATAAAATCTAGACGAAGCATTCTCAGAAACTTGTTTGTGATGTGTGTCCTCAACTAACAGAGTTCAACCTTTCTTTTGAAAGCACAGTTTGGAAACACTCTTTTTGTAGAATCTGCAAGTGGATATTTGGATAACTGTGAAGATTTCGTTGGAAACGGGAATATCTTCATATAAAATCTAGACAAAAGCTTTCTCAGAAACTTCTTTGTGATGTGTGTCCTCAACTAACAGAGTTCAACCTTTCTTTTGAAAGCGCAGTTTGGAAACACTCTGTTTGTAGAATCTGGAATTGGATAATTGGATATCTCTAACGATTTCATTCGAAACGGGAATATCTTCATCTAAAATCTAGACAGAAGCACTGTCAGAAGCTACTTTGTGATATCTGCATTCAAGTCACAGAGCTGAGCATTCCCTTTCATAGACCAGGTTAGAAACACTCTTCCTGTAGTATCTGGAAGTGGGCATTTCAAGCGCATTCAGGCCTATGGTGAAAACGGTAATATCTTCCCATAAAAACGAGACAGAAGAATTCTCAGAAACTTATTTGGGATGTGTGTCCTCAACTAACAGAGTTCAACTTTTCTTTTGATAGAGCAGTTTGGAAACCCTCTTTTTGTAGAATCTGCAAGTGGATATTTGGATAACTGTGAAGATTACGTTGGAAACGGGAATATCTTCATATAAAATCTATACAGAAACATTCCCAGAAACTACTTTTTGACGTGTGTCCTCAACTAACAGAGTTCAACTTCTCTTTGGATTGAGCAGTTTGGAAACACTGCTTTTGTAGAATCTGTAAGTGGATATTTGGAAATCTCTAATAATTTCGTTGGAAACGGGAATATCTTCATATAAAATCTAGACAGAAGCATTCTCAGAAACTTCTTTGTGATGTGTTTCCTCAACTAATAGCGTTCAACCTTTCTTTTGAAAGCGCAGTTTGGAAACACTCTTTTTGTAGAATCTGCAGGTGGAAATTTGGAAACCTCTAATGATTTCGTTGGAAACGGGAATATCTTCATATAAAATCTAGACAGAAGCATTCTCAGAAACTTCTTTGTGATGTGTGTCCTCAACAAACAGAGTTCAACTTCTCTTTTCATAGAGCAGTTTGGAAACATTCCTTTTGTAGAATCTGTAAGTGGATATTTGGAAACCTCTAAAGATTTCATTGGAAACCGGAATACCTTCATATAAAATCTAGACAGAAGTATTCTCAGAAACTTCTTTCTGATGAGTGTCATCAACTATCAGAGTTCAACCTTTCTTTTGATACAGCAGTTTGGAAACACCCTTTTTGTAGAATCTGCAAGTGGATGTTTGGATAACTGTGAAGATTTCGTAGGAAACGGGAATATCTTCATATAAAATCTAGACAGAAGTATTCTCAGAAACTTCTTTGTGATGTGTGTCCTCAACTAATAGAGTTAAACCGTTCTTTTGAAAGCGCAGTTTGGAAACACTCTTTTTGAAGAATCTGTTAGTGGATATTTGGAATCCTCTAATGATTTCTTTAGAAACGGGAATGTCTTCATACAAAATCTAGACAGAAGCATTCTCAGAAACTTCTTTGTGATGTGTGTCCTCAACTAACAGAGTTCAACCTTTCTTTTGAAAGCGCAGTTTGGAAACACTGTTTTTGTAGAATCTGTAAGTGGATATTTGGAAACCTCTAAAGATTTCATTGGAAACCGGAATACCTTCATATAAAATCTAGACAGAAGTATTCTCAGAAACTTCTTTCTGATGAGTGTCATCAACTATCAGAGTTCAACCTTTCTTTTGATACAGCAGTTTGGAAACACCCTTTTTGTAGAATCTGCAAGTGGATGTTTGGATAACTGTGAAGATTTCGTTGGAAACGGGAATATCTTCATATAAAATCTAGACAGAAGTATTCTCAGAAACTTCTTTGTGATGTGTGTCCTCAACTAATAGAGTTAAACCGTTCTTTTGAAAGCGCAGTTTGCAAACACTCTTTTTGAAGAATCTGTAAGTGGATATTTGGAATCCTCTAATGATTTCTTTGGAAACGGGAATGTCTTCATACAAAATCTAGACAGAAGCATTCTCAGAAACTTCTTTGTGATGAGTGTCCTCAACTAACAGAGTTTAACTTCTCTTTTGATAGAGCAGTTTGGAAACACTCCTTTTGAAGAATCTTTAAGTGGATATTTGGAAATCTCTAATGATTTCATTGGAAACGGGAATATCTTCATATAAAATCTAGACAGAAGCATTATCAGAAACTTCTTTGTGATGTGTGTCCTCAACTAACAGAGTTGAAGCTTTCTTTGGATAGAGCAGTTTGGAAACACTCTGTTTGTAGAATCTGTAAGTGGATAATGGGATAGCTCTAACGATTTCATTGGAAACGGGAATATCCTCCTCTGAAATCTAGACAGAAGCTCTCTCAGAAACTACTTAGTGATATCTGCATTCAAGTCACAGAGCTGAACATTCCCTTTCATAGACCAGGTTTGAAACACTCTTTCTGTAGTATCTGGAAGTGGACATTTCGAGGGCATTCAGGCCTATGGTGAAAACAGAAATATATTCCCATAAAAGAGAGACAGAAGGATTCTCAGAAACTTATTTGGGATGTGTTTCTTCAACTAACAGAGTACAACATTTCTCTTGATAAAGCAGTTTGGAAACCCTGCTTTGGTAGAATCTGCAAGTGGATATTTGGATAACTGTGAAGATTTCGTTGGAAAGGGGAATATCGTCATATAAAATCTAGAGAGAAGCATTCTCAGAAACTTCTTTGTGATGTGTGTCCTCAACTAACAGAGTTCAACTTCTCTTTTCATAGAGCAGTTTGGAAACACTCCTTTTGTAGAATCTGTAAGTGGATATTTGGAAATCTCTAATGATTTCGTTGGAAACGGGAATATCTTCATATAAAATCTAGACAGAAGCATTCTCAGAAACTTCTTTGCGATGTGTGTCCTCAACTAACAGAATTCAACCTTTCTTATGAAAGCGGAGTTTGGAAACACTGTTTTTGTAGAATCTGTAAGTGGATATTTGGAAACCTCTAAGGATTTCTTTGGAAACTGGAATACCTTCATATAAAATCTAGACAGAAGTATTCTCGAAACTTCTTTCTGATGAGTGTCATCAACTATCAGAGTTCAACCTTTCTTTTGATACAGCAGTTTGGAAACACCCTTTTTGTAGAATCTGCTAGTGGATGTTTGGATAACTGTGAAGATTTCGTTGGAAACGGGAATATCTTCATATAAAATCTAGACAGAAGTATTCTCAGAAACTTCTTTGTGATGTGTGTCCTCAACTAATAGAGTTAAACCGTTCTTTTGAAAGCGCAGTTTGGAAACACTCTTTTTGTAGAATCTGTAAGTGGAAATTTGGAATCCTCTAATGATTTCTTTGGAAACAGGTATGTCTTCATATAAAATCTAGACAGAAGCATTCTCATAAACTTCTTTGTGATGTGTGTCCTCAACTAACAGAGTTCAACTTCTCTTTTGATAGAGCAGTTTGGAAACACTCCTTTTGTAGAATCTGTAAGTGGATATTCGGAATCTCTAATGATTTCGTTGGAAACGGCAATATCTTCATATAAAATCTAGACAGAAGCATTCTCAGAAACTTCTTTGTGTTGTGTGTCCTCAACTAACAGAGTTCAACTTCTCTTTTGATAGAGCAGTTTGGAAACACTCCTTTTGTAGAATCTGTAAGTGGATAATCGGAATCTCTTATGATTTCTTTGGAAACGGGAATATCTTCATATAAAATCTAGACAGAAGCATTCTCAGAAACTTCTTTGTGATGTGTGACCTCAACTAACAGAGTTCAACCTTTCTTTAGAAAGCGCAGTTTGGAAACACTCTTTTTGTAGAATATGTAAGTGGATATTTGGAAACCTCTAATGATTTTGTTGGAAAAGGGAATATCGTCATATAAAATCTAGACAGAAGCATTCTAAGAAACGCCTTTGTAATGAGTGTTCTCAGCTAACAGAGTTCAACGATTCTTTTGATACAGCAGTTTGGAAACGCTCTTTTTGTAGAATCTGCAAGTGGATATTTGGATAACTGAGAAGATTTCGTTGGAAACGGGAATATCTTCATATAAAATCTAGACAGAAGCATTCTCAGAAACTTCTTTGTGATGTGTGTCCTCAACTAACAGAGTTCAACCTTTCTTTTGAAAGGGCAGTTTGGAAACACTCTTTTTGTAGAATCTGGAATTGGATAATTTGATAGCTCTAACGATTTCATTGGAAACGGGAATATCTTCATCTAAAATCTAGACAGAAGCACTGTCAGATGCTACTTTGTGATATCTGCATTCAAGTCACAGAGCTGAGCATTCCCTTTCATAGACAAGGTTAGAAACACTCTTTCTGTAGTATCTGGAAGTGGGCATTTCGAGCGCATTCAGGCCTATGGTGAAAACGGTAATATCTTCCCATAAAAACGAGACAGAAGGATTCTCAGAAACTTATTTGGGATGTGTGTCCTCAACTAACAGAGTTCAACCTTTCTTTTGATAGAGCAGTTTGGAAACCCTCTTTTTGAAGAATCTGCAAGTGGATATTTGGATAACTGTGAAGATTTCGTTGGAAACGGGAATATCTTCATATAAAATCTATACAGAAACATTCCCAGAATCTACTTTTTGACGTGTGTCCTCAACTAACAGAGTTCAACTTCTCTTTTCATAGAGCAGTTTGGAAACACTGCTTTTGTAGAATCTGTAAGTGGATATTTGGTAATCTCTAATAATTTCGTTGGAAACGGGAATATCTTCATATAAAATCTAGACAGAAGCATTCTTAGAAACTTCTTTGTGATGTGTGTCCTCAACTAATAGCGTTGAACCTTTCTTTTGAAAGCGCAGTTTGGAAACACTCTTTTTGTAGAATCTGCAGGTGGATATTTGGAAACGTCTAATGATTTGGTTGGAAACGGGAATATCTTCATATAAAATCTAGACAGAAGCATTCTCAGAAACTTCTTTGTGATGTGTGTCCTCAACTAACAGAGTTCAACCTTTCTTTTGATACAGCAGTTTGGAAACACGCTTTTTGTTGAATCTGCAAATGTATATTAGGATAACTGTGAACATTTCGTTGGAAACGGGAATATCTTCATATAAAATCTGGACAGAAGAATTTCCAGAAACTTCTTTGTGATGTGTGTACTCAACTAACAGAGTTCAAGCTTTCTTTTGATACACCATTATGGAAAAACTCTTTTTTGTAGTATCTGCAATTGGATATATGGATTAAGATTTCTTTGGAAACGTTGATATCTTTATATAAAATCTATACAGAAGCATTCTCAGAACCTTCTTTGTCATGTGTATCCTCAACTAACAGAGTTCAGCCTTTCTTTTGATAGAGCAGTTTGGAAACACACTTTTTGTAGAATCTGTAAGTGGATATTTGGGTAGCTCTAATGATTTCTTTGGAAACGGGAATATCTTCATATAAAATCTAGACAGAAGCATTATCAGAAACCGCTTTGTGATGTGTGTCCTCAACTAACAGAGTTGAAGCTTTATTTTGATAGACAAGTTTGGAAACACTCTTTTTTGAGAATCTGTAAGTGGATAATGGGATATCTCTATCGATTTCATTGGAAACGGGAATATCCTCCTCTAAAATCTAGACAGAAGCTCTCTCAGAAACTCCTTTGTGATATCTGCATTCAACTCACAGAGCTGAACATTCCCTTTCATAGACCAGGTTTGAAACACTCTTTCTGTAGTATTTGGAATTAGACATTTCGAGGGCATTCAGGCCTATGGTGAAAACGGAAATATATTCCCATAAAAGCGAGACAGAAGGATTCTCAGAAACTTATTTGGGATGTGTGTCTGCAACTAACAGAGTAAAACAATTCTTCTGATAAAGCAGTTTGGAAACCCTGTTTTGGTAGAATCTGCAAGTGGATATTTGGATAACTGTGGAGATTTCGCTGGAAAGGGGAATATCGTCATATAAAATCTAGACAGAAGCATTCTCAGAAACTTCTTTGTGATGTGTGTCCTCAACTAACAGAGTTCAACTTCTCTTTTCATAGAGCAGTTTGGAAACACTTCTTTTGTAGAATCTGTAAGTGGATATTTGGAAATCTCTAATGATTTCGTTGGAAACGGGAATATCTTCATATAAAATCTTGACAGAAGCATTCTCAGAAACTTCTTTGTGATGTGTGTCCTCAACTAACAGAGTTCAACCTTTCTTTTGAAAGCGCAGTTTGGAAACACTGTTTTTGTAGAATCTGTAAGTGGATAATTGGAAACCTCTAAAGATTTCGTTGGAAAGCGGAATACCTTCATATAAAATCTAGACAGAAGTATTCTCAGAAACTTCTTTCTGATGAGTGTCATCAACTATCAGAGTTCAACCTTTCTTTTGATACAGCAGTTTGGAAACACACTTTTTGTAGAATCTGCAAGTGGATGTTTGGATAACTGTGAAGATTTCGTTGGAAACGGGAATATCTTCATATAAAATCTAGACAGAAGTATTCTCAGAAACTTCTTTGTGATGTGTGTACTCAACTAATAGAGTTAAACCGTTCTTTTGATACAGCAGTTTGGAAACACTCTTTTTGTAGAATCTGTAAGTGGATATTTGGAATCCTCTAATGGTTTCTTTGAAAACGGGAATGTCTTCATATAAAATCTAGACAGAAGCATTCTCAGAAACTTCTTTGTGATGTGTGACCTCAACTAACAGAGTACAACTTCTCTTTTGATAGAGCAGTTTGGAAACAATCCTTTTGGAGAATCTGTAAGTGGATATTTGGAAATCTCTAATGGTTACTTAGGAAACGGGAATATCTTCATATAAAATCTAGACAGAAGCATTCTCAGAAACTTCTTTGTGATGTATGTCCTCAACTAACAGAGTTGAAGCTTTCTTTTGATAGAGCAGTTTGGAAACACACTTTTTGGAGAATCTGTAAGTGGATAATGGGATAGCTCTAACGATTTCATTGGAAACGGGAATATCCTCCTCTAAAATCTAGATAGAAGCTCTCTCAGAAACTATTTAGTGATATCTGCATTCAAGTCACAGAGCTGAACATTCCCTTTCATAGACCAGGTTTGAAACACTCTTTCTGTAGTATCTGGAAGTGGACATTTCGAGGGCATTCAGGCCTATGGTGAAAACGGAAATATATTCCCATAAAAGCGAGACAGAAGCATTCTCAGAAACTTATATGGGATGTGTGTCTTCAACTAACAGAGTACAACATTTCTTTTGATAAAGCCGTTTGGAAACCCTGTTTTGGTAGAATCTGCAAGTGGATATTTGGATAACTTTGAAGATTTCGTTGGAAAGGGGAATATCGTCATATAAAATCTAGACAGAAGCATTCTCAGAAACTTCTTTGCGATGTGTGTCCTCAACTAACAGAGTTCAACCTTACTTTTGAAAGCGCAGCTTGGAAACACTGTTTTTATGGAATCTGTAAGTGGATATTTGGAAACCTCTGAAGATTTCGTTCTAAACCGGAATACCTTCATATAAAATCTAGACAGAAGTATTCTCAGAAACTTCTTTCTGATGAGTGTCATCAACTATCAGAGTTCAACCTTTGTTTTGATACAGCAGTTTGGAAACACACTTTTTGTAGAATCTGCAAGTGGATGTTTGGATAACTGTGAAGATTTCGTTGGAAACGGGAATATCTTCATATAAAATCTAGACAGAAGCATTCTCAGAAACTTCTTTGTGATGTGTGTCCTCAACTAATAGAGTTAAACCGTTCTTTTGAAAGCGCAGTTTGGAAACACTCTTTTCGTAGAATCTATAAGTGGATATTTGGAATCCTCTAATGATTTCTTTGGAAACGGGAATGTCTTCATATAAAATCTAGACAGAAGCATTATCAGAAACTTCTTTGTGATGTGTGTCCTCAACTAACAGAGTTGAAGCTTTCTTTTGATAGAGCAGTTTGGAAACAATCTTTTTGGAGAATCTGTAAGTGGATAATGGGATAGCTCTAACGATTTCATGGAAACGGGAATATCCTCCTCTAAAATCTAGACAGAAGCACTCTCCGAAACTACTTTGTGATATCTGCATTCAAGTCACAGAGCTGAACATTCCCTTTCATAGACCAGGTTTGAAACACTCTTTCTGTAGTATCTGGAAGTGGACGTTTCGAGCGCATTCAGGCCTATGGTGAAAACGGAAATATATTCCAATAAAAGCGAGACAAAGGATTCTCAGAAACTTATTAGGGATGTGTGTCTTCAACTAACAGAGTACAACATTTCTTTTGATAAAGCAGTTTCTAAACCCTCTTTTGGTAGAATCTGCAAGTGGATATTTGGATAACTGTGAAGATTTCTTTGTAAACGGGAATATCTTCATATAAAATCTAGACAGAAGCATTCTCAGAAACTTCTTTGTGATGTGTGTCCTCAACTAACAGAGTTGAAGCTTTCTTTTGATAGAGCAGTTTGGAAACACTCTTTATTGGGAATCTGTAAGTGGATAATGGGATATCTCAAACAATTTCATTGGAAACGGGAATATCCTCCACTAAAATCTAGACAGAAGCTCTCTCAGAAACTACTTTGGGAAATCTGCATTCAAGTCACAGAGCTGAACATTCCCTTTCATAGACCAGGTTTGAAACACTCTTTCAGTAATATTTGGAAGTGGACATTTCGAGGGAATTCAGGCCTATGGTGAAAACGGAAATATATTCCCATAAAAGCGAGACAGAAGGATTCTCAGAAACTTATTTGGGATGTGTGTCTTCAACTAAGAGAGTAAAACATTTCTTTTGATAAAGCAGTTTGGAAACCCTGTTTTGGTAGAATCTGCAAGTGGATATTTGGATAACTGTGAAGATTTCCTTGGAAACGGGAATATCGGCATATAAAATCTAGACAGAAGCATTCTCAGAAAGTTCTTTGTGATGTGTGTCCTCAACTAACAGAGTTCAACTTCTCTTTTCATAGAGCAGTTTGGAAACACTCCTTTTGTAGAATCTGTAAGTGGATATTTGGAAATCTCTAATGATGTCGTGGAAACGGGAATATCTTCATATAAAATCTAGACAGAAGCATTCTCAGAAACTTCTTTGTGATGTGTGTCCACAACTAACAGAGTTCAACCTTTCTTTTGAAAGCGCAGTTTGGAATCACTGTTTTTGTAGAATCTGTAAGTGGATATTTGGAAAACTCTAAAGATTTCGTTGGAAACCGGAATACCTTCATATAAAATCTAGACAGAAGTATTCTCAGAAACTTCTTACTGATGAGTGTCATCAACTATCAGAGTTCAACCTTTCTTTTGATACAGCAGTTTGGAAACACCCTTTTTGTAGAATCTGCAAGTGGATGTTTGGATAACTGTGAAGATTTCGTTGGAAACGGGAATATCTTCATATAAAATCTAGACAGAAGTATTCTCAGAAACTTCTTTGAGATGTGTGTCCTCAACTAATAGAGTTAAACCGTTCTTTTGAAAGCGCAGTTTGGAAACACTCTTTTTGTAAAATCTGTAAGTGGATATTTGGAATCCTCTAATGATTTCTTTGGAAACGGGAATGTCTTCATATAAAATCTATACAGAAGCATTCTCAGAAACTTCTTTGTGATGTGTGTCCTCAACTAACAGAGTTCAACTTCTCTTTTGAGAGAGCAGTTTGGAAACTCTCCTTTTGTAGAATCTGTAAGTGGATATTTGGAATCCTCTAATTATTTCGTTGGAAACGGGAATATCTTCATATAAAATCTAGACAGAAGCATTCTCAGAAAGTTCTTTGGAATGTGCGTCCTCAACTAACAGAGTTGAAGCTTTCTTTTGATAGAGCAGTTTGGAAACACTCTTTTTGGAGAATCTGTAAGTGGATAATGGGATAGCTCTAACGATTTCATTGGAAACGGGAATATCCTCCTCTAAAATCTAGACAGAAGCTCTCTCAGAAACTACTTTGTGATATCTGCATTCAAGTCACAGAGCTGAACATTCCCTTTCGTAGACCAGGTTTGAAACACTCTTTCTGTAGTATCTGGAAGTGGACATTTTGAGCGCATTCAGGCCTATGGTGAAAACGGAAATATATTCCCATAAAAGCGAGACAGAAGGATTCTCAGAAACTTATTTGGGATGTGTGTCTTCAACTAACAGAGTACAACATTTCTTTTGATACAGCAGTTTGGAAACCCTGTTTTGGTAGAATCTGCAAGTGGATATTTGGATAACTGTGAAGATTTCGTTGGAAAGGTGAATATCGTCATATAAAATCTAGACAGAAGCATTCTCAGAAACTTCTTTGTGATGTGTGTCCTCAACTAATAGAGTTAAACCGTTCTTTTGAAAGAGCATTTTGGAAACACACTTTTCGTAGAATCTGTAAGTGGATATTTGGAATCCTCTAATGATTTCTTTGGAAACGGGAATGTCTTCATATAAAATCTAGACAGAAGCATTCTCAGAAACTTCTTTGTGATGTGTGTCCTCAACTAACAGAGTTCAACTTCACTTTTGATAGAGCAGTTTGGAAACACTCCTTTTGTAGGATCTGTAAGTGGATATTTGGAATCTCTAATGATTTCGTTGGAAACGGGAATATCTTCATATAAAATCTAGACAGAAGCATTCTCAGAAACTTCTTTGTGATGAGTGTCCTCAGCTAACAGAATTCAACATTTCTTTTGATACAGCAGTTTGGAAACACACTTTTTGTAGAATCTGCAAGAGGATATTTGGAAAACTGTGAAGATTTCGTTGGAAACGGGAATATGTTCATATAAAATCTAGACAGAAGTATTCTCAGAAACTTCTTTGTGATGTGTGCCCTCCACTAATAGAGTTAAACCGTTCTTTTGAAAGCGCAGTTTGGAAACACTCTTTTTGTAGGATCTGTAAGTGGATATTTGGAATCCTCTAATGATTTCTTTGGAAAAGGGAATGTCTTCATATAAAATCTAGACAGAAGCATTCTCAGAAACTTCTTTGTCATGTGTGTCCTCAACTAACAGAGTTCAACTTCTCTTTTGTTAGAGCAGTTTGCAAACACTCCTTTTGTAAAATCTGTAAGTGGATATTTGGAAATCTCTGATGATTTCGTTGGAAACGGGAATATCTTCATATAAAATCTAGACAGAAGCATTCTCAGAAACTTCTTTGTGATGTGTGTCCTCAACTAATAGAGTTAAACCGTTCTTTTGAAAGCGCAGTTTGGAAACACACTTTTCGTAGAATCTGTAAGTGGATATTTGGAATCCTCTAATGATTTCTTTGGAAACGGGAATGTCTTCATATAAAATCTAGACAGAAGCATTCTCAGAAACTTCTTTGTGATGTGTGTCCTCAACTAACAGAGTTCAACTTCACTTTTGATAGAGCAGTTTGGAAACACTCCTTTTGTAGGATCTGTAAGTGGATATTTGGAATCTCTAATGATTTCGTTGGAAACGGGAATATCTTCATATAAAATCTAGACAGAAGCATTCTCAGAAACTTCTTTGTGATGAGTGTCCTCAGCTAACAGAATTCAACATTTCTTTTGATACAGCAGTTTGGAAACACACTTTTTGTAGAATCTGCAAGAGGATATTTGGAAAACTGTGAAGATTTCGTTGGAAACGGGAATATGTTCATATAAAATCTAGACAGAAGTATTCTCAGAAACTTCTTTGTGATGTGTGCCCTCCACTAATAGAGTTAAACCGTTCTTTTGAAAGCGCAGTTTGGAAACACTCTTTTTGTAGGATCTGTAAGTGGATATTTGGAATCCTCTAATGATTTCTTTGGAAAAGGGAATGTCTTCATATAAAATCTAGACAGAAGCATTCTCAGAAACTTCTTTGTCATGTGTGTCCTCAACTAACAGAGTTCAACTTCTCTTTTGTTAGAGCAGTTTGCAAACACTCCTTTTGTAAAATCTGTAAGTGGATATTTGGAAATCTCTGATGATTTCGTTGGAAACGGGAATATCTTCATATAAAATCTAGACAGAAGCATTCTCAGAAACTTCTTTGTGATGTGTGTCCTCAACTAACAGAGTTCAACCTTTCTTTTGATACAGCAGTTTGGAAACACGCTTTTTGTTGAATCTGCAAATGTATATTAGGATAACTGTGAACATTTCGTTGGAATCGGGAATATCTTCATATAAAATCTGTACAGAAGAATTTCCAGAAACTTCTTTGTGATGTGTGTGCTCAACTAACAGAGTTCAAGCTTTCTTTTGATACAACATTATGGAAAAACTCTTTTTTGTAGTATCTGCAATTGGATATATGGATTAAGATTTCTTTGGACACGTTGATATCTTTATATAAAGTCTATACAGAAGCATTCTCAGAACCTTCTTTGTCATGTGTATCCTGAACTAACAGAGTTCAGCCTTTCTTTTGATAGAGCAGTTTGGAAACACACTTTTTGTAGAATCTGTAAGTGGATATTTGGGTAGCTCTAACGATTTCTTTGGAAACGGGAATATCTTCATATAAAATCTAGACAGAAGCATTATCAGAAACCGCTTTGTGATGTGTGTCCTCAACTAACAGAGTTGAAGCTTCATTTTGATAGAGAAGTTTGGAAACACTCTTTTTTGAGAATCTGTAAGTGGATAATGGGATATCTCTATCGATTTCATTGGAAACGGGAATATCCTCCTCTAAAATCTAGACAGAAGCTCTCTCAGAAACTCCTTTGTGATATCTGCATTCAACTCAC
Organism: Gorilla gorilla gorilla; assembly: GCF_029281585.2. Classification (NCBI taxonomy): domain Eukaryota; kingdom Metazoa; phylum Chordata; class Mammalia; order Primates; family Hominidae; genus Gorilla; species Gorilla gorilla. Next base: position 27,011,523 of record NC_073236.2, on the reverse strand, counting down.
AGAGCTGAACATTCCCTTTCATAGACCAGGTTTGAAACACTCTTTCTGTAGTATTTGGAATTAGACATTTCGAGGGCATTCAGGCCTATGGTGATAACGGAAATATATTCCCATAAAAGCGAGACAGAAGGATTCTCAGAAACTTATTTGGGATGTGTGTCTGCAACTAACAGAGTAAAACAATTCTTCTGATAAAGCAGTTTGGAAACCCTGTTTTGGTAGAATCTGCAAGTGGATATTTGGATAACTGTGGAGATTTCGCTGGAAAGGGGAATATCGTCATATAAAATCTAGACAGAAGCATTCTCAGAAACTTCTTTGTGATGTGTGTCCTCAACTAACAGAGTTCAACTTCTCTTTTCATAGAGCAGTTTGGAAACACTCCTTTTGTAGAATCTGTAAGTGGATATTTGGAAATCTCTAATGATTTCGTTGGAAACGGGAATATCTTCATATAAAATCTAGACAGAAGCATTCTCAGAAACTTCTTTGCGATGTGTGTTCTCAACTAACAGAGTTCAACCTTACTTTTGAAAGCGCAGCTTGGAAACACTGTTTTTATAGAATCTGTAAGTGGATATTTGGAAACCTCTGAAGATTTCGTTGGAAACCGGAATACCTTCATATAAAATCTAGACAGAAGTATTCTCAGAAACTTCTTTCTGATGAGTGTCATCAACTATCAGAGTTCAACCTTTGTTTTGATACAGCAGTTTGGAAACACCCTTTTTGTAGAATCTGCAAGTGGATGTTTGGATAACTGTGAAGATTTCGTTGGAAACGGGAATATCTTCATATAAAATCTAGACAGAGGCATTCTCAGAAACTTCTTTGTGATGTGTGTCCTCAACTAATAGAGTTAAACCGTTCTTTTGAAAGCGCAGTTTGGAAACACTCTTTTCGTAGAATCTGTAAGTGGATATTTGGAATCCTCTAAAGATTTCTTTGGAAACGGGAATGTCTTCATATAAAATCTAGACAGAAGCATTATCAGAAACTTCTTTGTGATGTGTGTCCTCAACTAACAGAGTTGAAGCTTTCTTTTGATAGAGCAGTTTGGAAACAATCTTTTTGGAGAATCTGTAAGTGGATAATGGGATAGCTCTAACGATTTCATTGAAACGGGAATATCCTCCTCTAAAATCTAGACAGAAGCACTCTCCGAAACTACTTTGTGATATCTGCATTCAAGTCACAGAGCTGAACATTCCCTTTCATAGACCAGGTTTGAAACACTCTTTCTGTAGTATCTGGAAGTGGACGTTTCGAGCGCATTCAGGCATATGGTGAAAACGGAAATATATTCCAATAAAAGCGAGACAAAGGATTCTCAGAAACTTATTAGGGATGTGTGTCTTCAACTAACAGAGTACAACATTTCTTTTGATAAAGCAGTTTCTAAACCCTCTTTTGGTAGAATCTGCAAGTGGATATTTGGATAACTGTGAAGATTTCTTTGTAAACGGGAATATCTTCATATAAAATCTAGACAGAAGCATTCTCAGAAACTTCTTTGTGATGTGTGTCCTCAACTAACAGAGTTGAAGCTTTCTTTTGATAGAGCAGTTTGGAAACACTCTTTATGGGGAATCTGTAAGTGGATAATGGGATATCTCAAACAATTTCATTGGAAACGGGAATATCCTCCTCTAAAATCTAGACAGAAGCTCTCTCAGAAACTACTTTGTGATATCTGCATTCAAGTCACAGAGCTGAACATTCCCTTTCATAGACCAGGTTAGAAACACTCTTTCAGTAATATTTGGAAGTGGACATTTCGAGGGCATTCAGGCCTATGGTGAAAACGGAAATATATTCCCATAAAAGCGAGACAGAAGGATTCTCAGAAACTTATTTGGGATGTGTGTCTTCAACTAAGAGAGTAAAACATTTCTTTTGCTAAAGCAGTTTGGAAACCCTGTTTTGGTAGAATCTGCAATTGGATATTTGGATAATTGTGAAGATTTCCTTGGAAACGGGAATATCGGCATATAAAATCTAGACAGAAGCATTCTCAGAAACTTCTTTGTGATGTGTGTCCTCAACTAACAGAGTTCAACTTCTCTTTTCATAGAGCAGTTTGGAAACACTCCTTTTGTAGAATCTGTAAGTGGATATTTGGAAATCTCTAATGATTTCGTGGAAACGGGAATATCTTCATATAAAATCTAGACAGAAGCATTCTCAGAAACTTCTTTGTGATGTGTGTCCACAACTAACAGAGTTCAACCTTTCTTTTGAAAGCGCAGTTTGGAATCACTGTTTTTGTAGAATCTGTAAGTGGATATTTGGAAACCTCTAAAGATTTCGTTGGAAACCGGAATACCTTCATATAAAATCTAGACAGAAGTATTCTCAGAAACTTCTTTCTGATGAGTGTCATCAACTATCAGAGTTCAACCTTTCTTTTGGTACAGCAGTTTGGAAACACCCTTTTTGTAGAATCTGCAAGTGGATGTTTGGATAACTGTGAAGTTTTCGTTGGAAACGGGAATATCTTCATATAAAATCTAGACAGAAGTATTCTCAGAAACTTCTTTGTGATGTGTTTCCTCAACTAATAGAGTTAAACCGTTCTTTTGAAAGCGCAGTTTGGAAACACTCTTTTTGTAAAATCTGTAAGTGGATATTTGGAATCCTCTAATGATTTCTTTGGAAACGGGAATGTCTTCATATAAAATCTAGACAGAAGCATTCTCAGAAACTTCTTTGTGATGTGTGTCCTCAACTAACAGAGTTCAACTTCTCTTTTGAGAGAGCAGTTTGGAAACACTCCTTTTGTAGAATCTGTAAGTGGATATTTGGAATCCTCTAATTATTTCGTTGGAAACGGGAATATCTTCATATAAAATCTAGACAGAAGCATTCTCAGAAACTTCTTTGGAATGTGCGTCCTCAACTAACAGAGTTGAAGCTTTCTTTTGATAGAGCAGTTTGGAAACACTCTTTTTGGAGAATCTGTAAGTGGATAATGGGATAGCTCTAACGATTTCATTGGAAACGGGAATATCCTCCTCTAAAATCTAGACAGAAGCTCTCTCAGAAACTACTTTGTGATATCTGCATTCAAGTCACAGAGCTGAACATTCCCTTTCATAGACCAGGTTTGAAACACTCTTTCTGTAGTATCTGGAAGTGGACATTTCGAGCGCATTCAGGTCTATGTTGAAAACGGAAATATATTCCCATAAAAGCGAGACAGAAGGATTCTCAGAAACTTATTTGGGATGTGTGTCTTCAACTAACAGAGTACAACATTTCTTTTGATAAAGCAGTTTGGAAACCCTGTTTTGGTAGAATCTGGAAGTGGATATTTGGATAACTGTGAAGATTTCGTTGGAAAGGTGAATATCGTCATATAAAATCTAGACAGAAGCATTCTCAAAAACTTCTTTGTGATGTGTGTCCTCAACTAATAGAGTTAAACCGTTCTTTTGAAAGCGCAGTTTGGAAACACACTTTTCGTAGAATCTGTAAGTGGATATTTGGAATCCTCTAATGATTTCTTTGGAAACGGGAATGTCTTCATATAAAATCTAGACAGAAGCATTCTCAGAAACTTCTTTGTGATGTGTGTCCTCAACTAACAGAGTTCAACTTCACTTTTGATAGAGCAGTTTGGAAACACTCCTTTTGTAGGATCTGTAAGTGGATATTTGGAATCTCTAATGATTTCGTTGGAAACGGGAATATCTTCATATAAAATCTAGACAGAAGCATTCTCAGAAACTTCTTTGTGATGAGTGTCCTCAGCTAACAGAATTCAACATTTCTTTTGATACAGCAGTTTGGAAACACACTTTTTGTAGAATCTGCAAGAGGATATTTGGAAAACTGTGAAGATTTCTTTGGAAACGGGAATATCTTCATATAAAATCTAGACAGAAGTATTCTCAGAAACTTCTTTGTGATGTGTGCCCTCAACTAATAGAGTTAAACCGTTCTTTTGAAAGCGCAGTTTGGAAACACACTTTTTGTAGGATCTGTAAGTGGATATTTGGAATCCTCTAATGATTTCTTTGGAAAAGGGAATGTCTTCATATAAAATCTAGACAGAAGCATTCTCAGAAACTTCTTTGTCATGTGTGTCCTCAACTAACAGAGTTCAACTTCTCTTTTGTTAGAGCAGTTTGCAAACACTCCTTTTGTAAAATCTGTAAGTGGATATTTGGAAATCTCTGATGATTTCGTTGGAAACGGGAATATCTTCATATAAAATCTAGACAGAAGCATTCTCAGAAACTTCTTTGTGAAGTGTGTCCTCAACTAACAGAGTTGAAGCTTTCTTTTGATAGAGCAGTTTGGAAACACACTTTTTGATCAATCTGTAAGTGGATAATGGGATAGCTCTAACGATTTCATTGGAAACGGGAATATCCTCCTCTAAAATCTAGACAGAAGCTCTCTCAGAAACTACTTAGTGATATCTTCATTCAAGTCACAGAGCTGAACATTCCCTTTCATAGACCAGGTTTGAAACACTCTTTCTGTAGTATCTGGAAGTGGACATTTCGAGGGCATTCAGGCCTTTGGTGAAAACGGAAATATATTCCCATAAAAGCGAGACAGAAGGATTCTCAGCAACTTATTTGGGATGTGTGTCCTCAATTAACAGAGTTCAACTTCTCTTTTGATAGAGCAGTTTGAAAACACTCCTTTTGTAGAATCTGTTAGTGGATATTTGGAAATCTCTAATGATTTCATTGGAAACAGGAATATCTTCATATAAAATCTAGACAGAAGCATTCTCAGAAACTTCTTTGTGATGTGTGTCCTCAACTAACAGAGATCAGCTTCTCTTTTGATAGAGCAGTTTGGAAACACTCCTTTTGTAGAATCTGTAAGTGGATATTTGGAATCTCTAATGATTTCGTTGGAAACGGGAATATCTTCATATAAAATCTAGACAGAAGCATTCTCAGAAACTTCTTTGTGAAGAGTGTCCTCAGCTAACAGAATTCAACCTTTCTTTTGATAGAGCAGTTTGGAAACACTCTTTTTGTAGAATCTGCAAGAGGATATTTGGAAAACTGTGAAGATTTCGTTGGAAACGGGAATATTTTCACATAAAATCAGGACAGAAGCATTCTCAGAAACTTCTTTGTGATGTGTGTCTTCAACTATCAGAGTTCAACATTTCTTTTGATACAGCAGTTTGGAAACACACTTTTTGTAGAATCTGCAAGTGGATGTTTGGATAACTGTGAAGATTTCGTTGGAAACGGGAATATCTTCATATAAAATCTAGACAGAAGTATTCTCAGAAACTTCTTTGTGATGTGTGTCCTCAACTAATAGAGTTAAACCGTTCTTTTGAAAGCGCAGTTTGGAAACACTCTTTTTGTAAAATCTGTAAGTGGATATTTGGAATCCTCTAATGATTTCTTTGGAAACGGGAATGTCTTCATATAAAATCTAGACAGAAGCATTCTCAGAAACTTCTTTGTGATGTGTGTCCTCAACTAACAGAGTTCAACTTCTCTTTTGAGAGAGCAGTTTGGAAACACTCCTTTTGTAGAATCTGTAAGTGGATATTTGGAATCCTCTAATTATTTCGTTGGAAACGGGAATATCTTCATATAAAATCTAGACAGAAGCATTCTCAGAAACTTCTTTGGAATGTGCGTCCTCAACTAACAGAGTTGAAGCTTTCTTTTGATAGAGCAGTTTGGAAACACTCTTTTTGGAGAATCTGTAAGTGGATAATGGGATAGCTCTAACGATTTCATTGGAAACGGGAATATCCTCCTCTAAAATGTAGACAGAAGCTCTCTCAGAAACTACTTTGTGATATCTGCATTCAAGTCACAGAGCTGAACATTCCCTTTCATAGACCAGGTTTGAAACACTCTTTCTGTAGTATCTGGAAGTGGACATTTCGAGCGCATTCAGGCCTATGGTGAAAACGGAAATATATTCCCATAAAAGCGAGACAGAAGGATTCTCAGAAACTTATTTGGGATGTGTGTCTTCAACTAACAGAGTACAACATTTCTTTTGATAAAGCAGTTTGGAAACCCTGTTTTGGTAGAATCTGCAAGTGGATATTTGGATAACTGTGAAGATTTCGTTGGAAAGGTGAATATCGTCATATAAAATCTAGACAGAAGCATTCTCAAAAACTTCTTTGTGATGTGTGTCCTCAACTAATAGAGTTAAACCGTTCTTTTGAAAGCGCAGTTTGGAAACACACTTTTCTTAGAATCTGTAAGTGGATATTTGGAATCCTCTAATGATTTCTTTGGAAACGGGAATGTCTTCATATAAAATCTAGACAGAAGCATTCTCAGAAACTTCTTTGTGATGTGTGTCCTCAACTAACAGAGTTCAACTTCACTTTTGATAGAGCAGTTTGGAAACACTCCTTTTGTAGGATCTGTAAGTGGATATTTGGAATCTCTAATGATTTCGTTGGAAACGGGAATATCTTCATATAAAATCTAGACAGAAGCATTCTCAGAAACTTCTTTGTGATGAGTGTCCTCAGCTAACAGAATTCAACATTTCTTTTGATACAGCAGTTTGGAAACACACTTTTTGTAGAATCTGCAAGAGGATATTTGGAAAACTGTGAAGATTTCGTTGGAAACGGGAATATCTTCATATAAAATCTAGACAGAAGTATTCTCAGAAACTTCTTTGTGATGTGTGCCCTCAACTAATAGAGTTAAACCGTTCTTTTGAAAGCGCAGTTTGGAAACACTCTTTTTGTAGGATCTGTAAGTGGATATTTGGAATCCTCTAATGATTTCTTTGGAAAAGGGAATGTCTTCATATAAAATCTAGACAGAAGCATTCTCAGAAACTTCTTTGTCATGTGTGTCCTCAACTAACAGAGTTCAACTTCTCTTTTGTTAGAGCAGTTTGCAAACACTCCTTTTGTAAAATCTGTAAGTGGATATTTGGAAATCTCTGATGATTTCGTTGGAAACGGGAATATCTTCATATAAAATCTAGACAGAAGCATTCTCAGAAACTTCTTTGTGAAGTGTGTCCTCAACTAACAGAGTTGAAGCTTTCTTTTGATAGAGCAGTTTGGAAACACACATTTTGATCAATCTGTAAGTGGATAATGGGATAGCTCTAACGATTTCATTGGAAACGGGAATATCCTCCTCTAAAATCTAGACAGAAGCTCTCTCAGAAACTACTTAGTGATATCTTCATTCAAGTCACAGAGCTGAACATTCCTTTTCATAGACCAGGTTTGAAACACTCTTTCTGTAGTATCTGGAAGTGGACATTTCGAGGGCATTCAGGCCTATGGTGAAAACGGAAATATATTCCCATAAAAGCGAGACAGAAGGATTCTCAGAAACTTATTTGGGATGTGTGTCCTCAATTAACAGAGTTCAACTTCTCTTTTGATAGAGCAGTTTGAAAACACTCCTTTTGTAGAATCTGTTAGTGGATATTTGGAAATCTCTAATGATTTCATTGGAAACGGGAATATCTTCATATAAAATCTAGACAGAAGCATTCTCAGAAACTTCTTTGTGATGTGTGTCCTCAACTAACAGAGATCAGCTTCTCTTTTGATAGAGCAGTTTGGAAACACTCCTTTTGTAGAATCTGTAAGTGGATATTTGGAATCTCTAATGATTTCGTTGGAAAAGGGAATATCTTCATATAAAATCTAGACAGAAGCATTCTCAGAAACTTCTTTGTGAAGAGTGTCCTCAGCTAACAGAATTCAACCTTTCTTTTGATAGAGCAGTTTGGAAACACTCTTTTTGTAGAATCTGCAAGAGGATATTTGGAAAACTGTGAAGATTTCGTTGGAAACGGGAATATTTTCACATAAAATCAAGACAGAAGCATTCTCAGAAACTTCTTTGTGATGTGTGTCTTCAACTATCAGAGTTCAACCTTTCTTTTGATACAGCAGTTTGGAAACACCCTTTTTGTAGAATCTGCAAGTGGATGTTTGGATAACTGTGAAGATTTCGTTGGAAACGGGAATATCTTCATATAAAATCTAGACAGAAGTATTCTCAGAAACTTCTTTGTGATGTGTGTCCTCAACTAATAGAGTTAAACCGTTCTTTTGAAAGCGCAGTTTGGAAACACTCTTTTTGTAAAATCTGTAAGTGGATATTTGGAATCCTCTAATGATTTCTTTGGAAACGGGAATGTCTTCATATAAAATCTAGACAGAAGCATTCTCAGAAACTTCTTTGTGATGTGTGTCCTCAACTAACAGAGTTCAACTTCTCTTTTGAGAGAGCAGTTTGGAAACACTCCTTTTGTAGAATCTGTAAGTGGATATTTGGAATCCTCTAATTATTTCGTTGGAAACGGGAATATCTTCATATAAAATCTAAACAGAAGCATTCTCAGAAACTTCTTTGGAATGTGCGTCCTCAACTAACAGAGTTGAAGCTTTCTTTTGATAGAGCAGTTTGGAAACACTCTTTTTGGAGAATCTGTAAGTGGATAATGGGATAGCTCTAACGATTTCATTGGAAACGGGAATATCCTCCTCTAAAATCTAGACAGAAGCTCTCTCAGAAACTACTTTGTGATATCTGCATTCAAGTCACAGAGCTGAACATTCCCTTTCATAGACCAGGTTTGAAACACTCTTTCTGTAGTATCTGGAAGTGGACATTTCGAGCGCATTCAGGCCTATGGTGAAAACGGAAATATATTCCCATAAAAGCGAGACAGAAGGATTCCCAGAAACTTATTTGGGATGTGTGTCTTCAACTAACAGAGTACAACATTTCTTTTGATAAAGCAGTTTGGAAACCCTGTTTTGGTAGAATCTGCAAGTGGATATTTGGATAACTGTGAAGATTTCGTTGGAAAGGTGAATATCGTCATATAAAATCTAGACAGAAGCATTCTCAAAAACTTCTTTGTGATGTGTGTCCTCAACTAATAGAGTTAAACCGTTCTTTTGAAAGCGCAGTTTGGAAACACACTTTTCTTAGAATCTGTAAGTGGATATTTGGAATCCTCTAATGATTTCTTTGGAAACGGGAATGTCTTCATATAAAATCTAGACAGAAGCATTCTCAGAAACTTCTTTGTGATGTGTGTCCTCAACTAACAGAGTTCAACCTTTCTTTTGAAAGCGCAGTTTGGAAACACTCTTTTTGTAGAATCTGGAATTGGATAATTGGATAGCTCTAACGATTTCATTGGAAACGGGAATATGTTCATCTAAAATCTAGACAGAAGCACTGTCAGAAGCTACTTTGTGATATCTGCTTTCAAGTCACAGAGCTGAGCATTCCCTTTCATAGACCAGGTTAGAAACACTCTTTCTGTAGTATCTGGAAGTGGGCGTTTCGAGCGCATTCAGGCCTATGGTGAAAACGGTAATATCTTCCCCTAGAAACGAGACAGAAGGATTCTCAGAAACTTATTTGGGATGTGTGTCCTCAACTAACAGAGTTCAAACTTTCTTTTGATGGAGCAGTTTGGAAACCCTCTTTTTGTAGAATCTGCAAGTGGATATTTGGATAACTGTGAAGATTTCGTTGGAAACGGGAATATCTTCATATAAAATCTATACAGAAACATTCCCAGAAACTACTTTTTGACGTGTGTCCTCAACTAACAGAGTTCAACTTCTCTTTTGATTGAGCAGTTTGGAAACACTGCTTTTGTAGAATCTGTAAGTGGATATTTGGAAATCTCTAATAATTTCGTTGGAAACGGGAATATGTCCATATAAAATCTTGACAGAAGCATTCTCAGAAACTTCTTTGTGATGTGTGTTCTCAACGAATAGAGTTCAATCTTTCTTTTGAAAGCGCAGTTTGGAAACCCTCTTTTTGTAGGATCTGCAGGTGGATATTTGGAAACCTCAAATGATTTCTTTGGAAACGGGAATATCTTCATATAAAATCTAGACAGAAGCATTCTCAGAAACTTCTTTGTGATGTGTGTCATCAACTGATAGAGTTCAACCTTTCTTTGGAAAGCGCAGTTTGGAAACACTCTTTTTGTAGAATCTGCAAGTGGATATTTGGAAACCTCTAATGATTTCGTTGGAAACGGGAATATCTTCATATAAAATCTAGACAGAAGCATTCTCAGAAACTTCTTTGTGATGTGTGTCCTCAACTAACAGAGTTCAACCTTTCTTTTGATACAGCAGTTTGGAAACACGCTTTTTGTTGAATCTGCAAATGTATATTTGGATAACTGTGAACATTTCGTTGGAAACGGGAATATCTTCATATAAAATCTGAACAAAAGAATTTCCAGAAACTTCTTTGTGATGTGTGTACTCAACTAACAGAGTTCAAGCTTTCTTTTGATACACCAGTATGGAACAACTCTTTTTGTAGTATCTGCAATTGGATATATGGATTAAGATTTCATTGGAAACGTTGATATCTTTATATAAAATCTAGACAGAAGCATTCTCAGAACCTTCTTTGTCATGTGCATCCTCAACTAACAGAGTTCAGCCTTTCTTTTGATAGAGCAGTTTGGAAATACCCTTTTTGTAGAATCTGTAAGTGGATATTTGGGTAGCTCTAACGATTTCTTTGGAAACGGGAATATCTTCATATAAAATCTAGACAGAAGCATTATCAGAAACCTCTTTGTGATGTGTGTCCTCAACTAACAGAGTTGAAGCTTTCTTTTGATAGAGCAGTTTGGAAACACTCTTTTTGGAGAATCTGTAAGTGGATAATGGGATAGCTCTAACGATTTCATTGGAAACGGGAATATCCTCCTCTAAAATCTAGACAGAAGGACTCTCAGAAACTACTTTGTGATATCTGCATTCAAGTCACAGAGCTGAACATTCCCTTTCATAGACCAGGTTTGAAACACTCTTTCTGTAGTATCTGGAAGTGGACATTTCGAGCACATTCAGGCCTATGGTGAAAACGGAAATATATTCCCATAAAAGCGAGACAAAGGATTCTCAGAAAGTTATTTGGGATGTGTGTCTTCAACTAACAGAGTACAACATTTCTTTTGATAAAGCAGTTTGGAAACCCTGTTTTGGTAGAATCTGCAAGTGGATATTTGGATAACTGTGAAGATTTCGTTGGAAACGGGAATATCTTCACATAAAATCTAGTCAGAAGCATTCTCAGAAACTTCTTTGTGATGTGTGTCCTCAACTAACAGAGTTGAAGCTTTCTTTTGATAGAGCAGTTTGGAAACACTCTTTTTGGAGAATCTGTAAGTGGATAATGGGATATCTCTAACGATTTCATTGGAAACGGGAATATCCTCCTCTAAAATCTAGACAGAAGCACTCTCAGAAACTACTTTGTGATATCTGCATTCAAGTCACAGAGCTGAACATTCCCTTTCATAGACCAGGTTTGAAACACTCTTTCTGTAGTATCTGGAAGTGGACATTTCGAGGGCATTCAGGCCTATGGTGAAAACGGAAATATATTCCCATAAAAGCGAGACAGAAGGATTCTCAGAAACTTATTTGGGATGTGTGTCTTCAACTAACAGAGTAAAACATTTCTTTTGATAAAGCAGTTTGGAAACCCTGTTTTGGTAGAATCTGCAAGTGGATATTTGGATAACTGTGAAGATTTCGTTGGAAACGGGAATATCTTCTTATAAAATCTATACAGAAACATTCCCAGAAACTACTTTTTGACGTGTGTCCTCAACTAACAGAGTTCAACTTCTCTTTTGATTGAGCAGTTTGGAAACACTGCTTTTGTAGAATCTGTAAGTGGATATTTGGAAATCTCTAATGATTTCGTTGGAAACGGGAATATCTTCATATAAAATCTAGACAGAAGCATTCTCAGAAACTTCTTTGTGATGTGTGTCCTCAACTAACAGAGTTGAAGCTTTCTTTTGATAGAGCAGTTTGGAATCACTCTTTTTGGAGAATCTGTAAGTGGATAATGGGATATCTCTAACGATTTCATTGGAAACCGGAATATCCTCCTCTAAAATCTAGACAGAAGCTCTCTCAGAAACTACTTTGTGATATCTGCATTCAAGTCAGAGAGCTGAACATTCCCTTTCATAGACCAGGTTTGAAACACTCTTTCTGTAGTATTTGGAAGTGGACATTTCGAGGGCATTCAGGCCTATGGTGAAAACGGAAATATATTCCCATAAAAGCGAGACAGAAGGATTCTCAGAAACTTATTTGGGATGTGTGTCTTCAAATAACAGAGTACAACATTTCTTTTGATAAAGCAGTTTGGAAACCCTGTTTTGGTAGAATCTGCAAGTGGATATTTGGATAACTGTGAAGATTTCGTTGGAAACGGGAATATCGTCATATAAAATCTAGACAGAAACATTCTCAGAAACATCTTTGTGATGTGTGTCCTCAACTAACAGAGTTCAACTTCTCTTTTCATAGAGCAGTTTGGAAACACTCCTTTTGTAGAATCTGTAAGTGGATATTTGGAAATCTCTAATGATTTCGTTGGAAACGGGAATATCATCATATAAAATCTAGACAGAAGCATTCTCAGAAACTTCTTTGTGATGTGTGTCCTCAACTAACAGAGTTCAATCTTTCTTTGGAAAGCGCAGTTTGGAAACACTCTTTCTGTAGAATCTGGAATTGGATAATTGGATAGCTCTATCGATTTCTTTGGAAACGGGAATATCTTCATCTAAAATCTAGACAGAAGCACTGTCAGAAGCTACTTTGTGATATCTGCATTCAAGTCACAGAGCTGAGCATTCCCTTTCATAGACCAGGTTAGAAACACTCTTTCTGTAGTATCTGGAAGTGGGCATTTCGAGCGCTTTCAGGCCTATGGTGAAAACGGTAATATCTTCCCATAAAAACGAGACAGAAGGATTCTCAGAAACTTATTTGGGATGTGTGTCCTCAACTAACAGAGTTCATCCTTTCTTTTGATAGAGCAGTTTGGAAACCCTCTTTTTGTAGAATCTGCAAGTGGATATTTGGATAACTGTGAAGATTTTGTTGGAAACGGGAATATCTTCATATAAAATCTAGACAGAAGAATTCTCAGAAACTTCTTTGTGATGTGTGTCCTCAAATAATAGAGTTCAACATTTCTTTGGAAAGCGCAGTTTGGAAACACTCTTTTTGTAGAATCTACTGGTGGATATTTGGAAACCTCTAATGATTTCGTTGGAAACGGGAATATCTTCATATAAAATCTAGACAGAAGCATTCTCAGAAACTTCTTTGCGATGTGTGTCCTCAAATAACAGAGTTCAACCTTTCTTTAGAAAGCGCAGTTTGGAATCACTGTTTTTGTAGAATCTGTAAGTGGATATTTGGAAACCTCTAAAGATTTCGTTGGAAACCGGAATACCTTCATATAAAATCTAGACAGAAGTATTCTCAGAAACTTCTTTCTGATGAGAGTCATCAACAATCAGAGTTCAACCTTTCTTTTGATACAGCAGTTTGGAAACACCCTGTTTGTAGAGTCTGCAAGTGGATGTTTGGATAATTGTGAAGATTTCGTTGGAAACGGGAATATCTTCATATAAAATCTAGACAGAAGCATTCTCAGAAACATCTTTGTGATGTGTGAACTCAACTAACAGAGTTGAAGCTTTCTTTTGATAGAGCACTTTGGAAACACTCTTTTTGGAGAATCTGTAAGTGGATAATGGGATAGCTCTAACGATTTCATTGGAAACTGGAATATCCTCCTCTAAAATCAAGACAGAAGCTCTCTCAGAAACTTCTTAGTGATAATTGCATTCAAGTCACAGAGCTGAACATTCCCTTTTATAGACCAGGTTTGAAACACTCTTTCTGTAGTATCTGGAAGTGGAGATTTCGAGGGCATTCAGGCCTATGGTGAAAACGGAAATATATTCCCATAAAAGCGAGACAGAAGGATTCTCAGAAACTTATTTGGGATGTGTGTCTTCAACTAACAGAGTACAACATTTCTTTTTATAAAGCAGCTTGGAAACCCCGTTTTGGTAGAATCTGCAAGTGGATATTTGGATAACTGTGAAGATTTCGTTGGAAAGGGCAATATCGTCATATAAAATCTAGACAGAAGCATTCTCAGAAACTTCTTTGCGATGTGTGTCCTCAAATAACAGAGTTCAACCTTACTTTAGAAAGCGCAGTTTGGAATCACTGTTTTTGTAGAATCTGTAAGTGGATATTTGGAAACCTCTAATGATTTTGTTGGAAAAGGGAATATCGTAATATAAAATCTAGACAGAAGCATTCTAAGAAACGTCTTTGTGATGAGTATTCTCAGCTAACATAGTTCAACGATTCTTTTGATACAGCAGTTTGGAAACACTCTTTTTGTAGAATCTGCAAGTGGATATTTGGATAACGGTGAAGATTTCGTTGGAAAAGGGAATATCTTCATATAAAATCTAGACAGAAGTATTCTCAGAAACTTCTTTCTGATGTGTGTTCTCAACTAATAGAGTTCAATCTTTCTTTTGAAAGCGCAGTTTGGAAATACTCTTTTTGTAGAATCTGCAGGTGGATATTTGGAAACCTCTAATAATTTCGTTGGAAACGGGAATATCTTCATATAAAATCTAGACAGAAGCATTCTCAGAAACTTCTTTGTGATGAGTGTCCTCAGCTAACAGAATTCAACCTTTCTTTTGATACAGCAGTTTGAAAACACTCTTTTTGTAGAATCTGCAAGAGGAAATTTGGACAACTGTGAAGATTTCATTGGAAACGGGAATATTTTCACATAAAATCTAGACAGAAGCATTCTCAGAAACTTCTTTTTGATGTGTGTCTTCAACTAACAGAGTTCAACCTTTCTTTTGATACAGCAGTTTGGAAACACTCTTTTTGTAGAATCTGCTAGTGGATATTTGGATTACTGTGAAGATTTCGTTGGAAACGGGAATATCTTCACATAAAATCAAGACGGAAGCATTCTCAGAAACTTCTTTTTGATGTGTGTCCTCAACTGACAGAGTTCAACCTTTCTTTTGAAAGTGCAGTTGGAAACAAACCTCTTGTAGAATCTGCAAGAGGATATTTGCAAACCTCTAATGATTCCGTTGGAAATGGGAATATCTTCGTATAAAGTCTAGACAGAAGCATTCTCAGAAACTTCTTTGTGATGTGTGTCCTCACCTAACAGAGTTCAACCTTTCTTTTGAAAGCGCAGTTTGGAAACACTGTTTTTGTAGAATATGTAAGTGGATATTTGGAAACCTCTAACGATTTCGTTGGAAACTGAAATGCCTTCATATAAAATCTAGACAGAAGTATTCTCAGAAACTTCTTTCTGATGAGTGTCATGAACTATCGGAGTTCAGCCTTTCTTTTGATACAGAAGTTTGGAAACACTCTTTTTGTAGAATCTGCAAGTGGATGTTTGGATAACTGTGAAGATTTCGTTGGAAACGGGAATATCATCATATAAAATCTAGACAGAAGCATTCTCAGAAACTTCTTTGTGATGTGTGTCCCCAACTAATAGAGTTAAACCGTTCTTTTGAAAGCGCAGTTTGGAAACACTCTTTTTGTAGAATCTGTATGTGCATATTTGGAATCCTCTAATGATTTCATCGGAAACGGGTATGTCTTCATATAAAATCTAGACAGAAGCATTCTCAGAAACTTTTTTGTGATGTGTGTCCTCAACTAACAGAGTTCAACTTCTCTTTTGATAGAGCAGTTTGGAAACACTCTTTTTGTGGAATCTGTAAGTGGATATTTGGAAATCTGTAATGATTTCGTTGGAAACGGGAATATCTTCATATAAAATCTAGACAGAAGCATTCTCAGAAACTTCTTTGTGATGTGTGTCCTCAACTAACAGAGTTCAACTTCTCTTTTGATATAGCAGTTTGGAAACACTCCTTTTATAGAATCTGTAAGTGAATATTCGGAATCTCTAATGATTTCGTTGGAAACGGGAATATCTTCATATAACATCTAGACAGAAGCATTCTCAGAAACTTCTTTGTCATGTGTGTCCTCAACTAACAGAGTTCAACCTTTCTTTAGAAAGCGCAGTTTGGAAACACACTTTTTGTAGAATATGTAAGTGGATATTTGGAAACCTCTAATGATTTGGTTGGAAAAGGGAATATCGTCATATAAAATCTAGACAGAAGCATTCTAAGAAACGTCTTTGTGATGAGTGTTCTCAGCTAACAGAGTTCAACGATTCTTTTGATACAGCAGTTTGGAAACACTCTTTTTGTAGAATCTGCAAGTGGATATTTGGATAACGGTGAAGATTTCGTTGGAAAAGGGAATATCTTCATATAAAATCTAGACAGAAGCATTCTCAGAAACTTCTTTGTGATGTGTGTTCTCAACTAATAGAGTTCAAACTTTCTTTTGAAAGCGCAGTTTGGAAACACTCTTTTTGTAGAATCTGCAGGTGGATATTTGGAAACCTCAAATGATTTCTTTGGAAACGGGAATATCTTCATATAAAATCTAGAGAGAGGCATTCTCAGAAACTTCTTTGTGATGTGTGTCCTCAACTAACAGAGTTCAACCTTTCTTTTGAAAGCGCAGTTTGGAAACACTGTTTTTGTAGAATATGTAAGTGGATATTTGGAAACCTCTAACGATTTCGTTGGAAACCGAAATGCCTTCATATAAAATCTAGACAGAAGTATTCTCAGAAACTTCTTTCTGATGAGTGTCATGAACTATCGGAGTTCAGCCTTTCTTTTGATACAGAAGTTTGGAAACACTCTTTTTGAGAATCTGCAAGTGGATGTTCGGATAACTGTCAAGATTTCGTTGGAAAAGGAATATCATCATATAAAATCTAGACAGAAGCATTCTCAGAAACTTCTTTGTGATGTGTGTCCTCAACTAATAGAGTTAAACCGTTCTTTTGAAAGCGCAGTTTTGAAACACTCTTTTTGTAGAATCTGTAAGTGGATATTTGGAATCCTCTAATGATTTCATCGGAAACTGGTATGTCTTCATATAAAATCTAGACAGAAGCATTCTCAGAAACTTCTTTGTGATGTGTGTCCTCAATTAAAAGAGTTCAAACTTTCTTCAGAAAGCGAAGTTTGGAAACACACTTTTTGTAGAATATGTAAGTGGATATTTGGAAACCTCTAATGATTTTGTTGGAAAAGGGAATATCGTCATATAAAATCTAGGCAGAAGCATTCTAAGAAACGTCTTTGTGATGAGTGTTCTCAGCTAACAGAGTTCAACGATTCTTTTGATACAGCAGTTTGGAACCACTCTTTTTGTAGAATCTGCAAGTGGATATTTGGATAACTGTGAAGATTTCGTTGGAAACGGGAATATCTTCATATAAAATCTAGACAGAAGCATTCTCAGAAACTTCTTTGTGATGTGTGTCCTCAACTGACAGAGTTCAACCTTTCTTTTGAAAGCGCAGTTGGAAACACTCCTTTTGTAGAATCTGCAAGAGGATATTTGGAAACCTCTAATGATTCCGTTGGAAATGAGAATATCTTCGTATAAAGTCTAGACAGAAGCATTCTCAGAAACTACTTTGTGATGTGTGTCCTCAAGTAACAGAGTTGAAGCTTTCTTTTGATAGAGCAGTTTGGAAAGACTCTTTTTGGAGAATCTGTAAGTGGATAATGGGATAGCTCTAACGATTTCATTGGAAACGGGAATATCCTCCTCTAAAATCTAGACAGAAGCTCTCTCAGAAACTACATTGTGATATCTGCGTTCAAGTCACAGAGCTGAACATTCCCTTTAATAGACCACGTTTGAAACACTCTTTCTGTAGTATCTGGAAGTGGACATTTCGAGGGCTTTCAGGCCTATGGAGAAAACGGAAATATATTCCCATAAAAGCGAGACAAAAGGATTCTCAGAAACTTATTTGGGATGTGTGTCTTCAACTAACAGAGTACAACATTTCTTTCGATAAAGCAGTTTGGAAACCCTGTTTTGGTAGAATCTGCAAGTGGATATTTGGATAACTGTGAAGATTTCGTTGGAAACGGGAATATCTTCATATAAAATCTATACAGAAACATTCCCAGAAACTACTTTTTGACGTGTGTCCTCAAATAACAGAGTTCAACTTCTCTTTTGATAGAGCAGTTTGGAAACACTCCTTTTGTAGAATCTGTAAGTGGATATTTGGAAATCTCTAATAATTTCGATGGAAACGGGAATATCTTCATATAAAATCTTGACAGAAGCATTGTCTGAAACTTCTTTGTGATGTGTGTCCTCAACTATTAGAGTTCAATCTTACTTTTGAAAGCGCAGCTTGGAAACCCTCTTTTTGTAGAATCTGCAGGTGGATATTTGGAAACCTCTAATGATTTCGTTGGAAACTGAAATGCCATCATATAAAATCTAGACAGAAGTATTCTCAGAAACTTCTTTCTGATGAGTGTCATCAACTATCAGAGTTCAGCCTTTCTTTTGATACAGCAGTTTGGAAACACTCTTTTTGTAGAATCTGCAAGAGGATATTTGGACAACTGTGAAGATTTCTTTGGAAACGGGAATATTTTCACATAAAATCTAGACAGAAGCATTCTCAGAAACTTCTTTGTGATGTGTGTCCTCAACTAACAGAGTTCAACTTCTCTTTTGATAGAGCAGTTTGGAAACACTCCTTTTGTAGAATCTGTAAGTGGATATTCGGAATCGCAAATGATTTCGTTGGAAACGGGAATATCTTCATATAAAATCTAGACAGAAGCATTCTCAGAAACTTCTTTGTGATGTGTGTCCTCGCCTAACAGAGTTCAACCTTTCTTTTGAAAGCGCAGTTTGGAAACACTGTTTTTGTAGAATATGTAAGTGGATATTTGGAAAACTCTAACGATTTCGTTGGAAACTGAAATGCCATCATATAAAATCTAGACAGAAGTATTCTCAGAAACTTCTTTCTGATGAGTGTCATCAACTATCAGAGTTCAGCCTTTCTTTTGATACAGCAGTTTGGAAACACTCTTTTTGTAGAATCTGCAAGTGGATGTTCGGATAACTGTGAAGATTTCGTTGGAAGCGGGAATATCATCATATAAAATCTAGACAGAAGCATTCTCAGAAACTTCTTTGTGATGTGTGTCCTCAGCTAATAGAGTTAAACCGTTCTTTTGAAAGCGCAGTTTCGAAACACTCTTTTTGTAGAATCTGTAAGTGGATATTTGGAATCCTCTAATGATTTCTTTGGAAACGGGAATGTCTTCATATAAAATCTAGACAGAAGCATTCTCAGACACTTCTTTGTGATGTGTGTCCTCAACTAACGGAGTTCAACTTCTCTTTTGATAGAGCAGTTTGGAAACACTCCTTTTGTAGAATCTGTAAGTGGATATTTGGAAATCTCTAATGATTTCATTGGAAACGGGAATATCTTCATATAAAATCTAGACAGAAGCATTCTCAGAATCTTCTTGGTGATGTGTGTCCTCAACTAACAGAGTTCAACTTCTCTTTTGTTAGAGCAGTTTGGAAACACTCCTTTTGTAGAATCTGGAAGTGGATATTCGGAATCTCTAATGATTTCGTTGGAAACGGGAATATCTTCATATAAAATCTAGACAAAAGCATTCTCAGAAACTTCTTTGTGATGTGTGTCCTCAACTAAAAGAGTTCAACCTTTCTTTAGAAAGCGAAGTTTGGAAACACACTTTTTGTAGAATATGTAAGTGGATATTTGGAAACCAGTGATGATTTTGTTGGAAAAGGGAATATCGTCATATAAAATCTAGACAGAAGCATTCTAAGAAACGTCTTTGTGATGAGTGTTCTCAGCTAACAGAGTTCAACGATTCTTTTGATACAGCAGTTTGGAACCACTCTTTTTGTAGAATCTGCAAGTGGATATTTGGATAACTGTGAAGATTTCGTTGGAAACGGGAATATCTTCATATAAAATCTAGACAGAAGCATTCTCAGAAACTTCTTTGTGATGTGTGTCCTCAACTAACAGAGTTCAACCTTTCTTTTGAAAGCGCAGTTTGGAAACACTCTTTTTGTAGAATCTGGAATTGGATAATTGGATAGCTCTAACGATTTCATTGGAAACGGGAATATATTCATCTAAAATCTAGACAGAAGCACTGTCAGAAACTACTTTGTGATATCTGCATTGAAGTCACAGAGCTGAGCATTCCCTTTCATAGACCAGGTTGGAAACACTCTTTCTGTAGTATCTGGAAGTGGCATTTGAGCGCATTCAGGCCTATGGTGAAAACGCTAATATCTTCCCATAAAAACGAGACAGAAGGATTCTCAGAAACTTATTTGGGATGTGTGTCCTCAACTAACAGAGTTCAACCTTTCTTTTGATAGAGCAGTTTGGAAACCCTCTTTTTGTAGAATCTGCAAGTGGATATTTGGATAACTGTGAAGATTTTGCTGGAAACGGGAATATCTTCACAGAAAATCTATAAAGAAACATTCCCAGAAACTACTTTTTGACGTGTGTCCTCAACTAACAGAGTTCAACTTCTCTTTTGATTGAGCAGCTTGGAAACACTGCTTTTGTAGAATCTGTAAGTGGATATTTGGAATTCTCTAATAATTTCGTTGGAAACGGGAATATCTTCATATAAAATCTAGACAGAAGCATTCTCAGAAACTTCTTTGTGATGTGTGTCCTCAACTAATAGCGTTCAAACTTTCTTTTGAAAGCGCAGTTTGGAAACACTCTTTTTGTAGAATCTGCAGGTGGATATTTGGAAACATCTAATGATTTCGTTGGAAACGGGAATATCTCCATATAAAATCTAGACAGAAGCATTCTCAGAAACTTCTTTGTGATGAGTGTCCTCAGCTAACAGAATTCAACCTTTCTTTTCATACAGCAGTTTGGAAACACTCTTTTTGTAGAATCTGCAAGAGGATATTTGGACAACTGTGAAGACTTCGTTGGAAACCGGAATATTTTCACATAAAATCTAGACAGAAGCATTCTCAGAAACTTCTTTGTGATGTCTGTCATCAACTATCAGAGTTCAACCTTTCTTTTGGTACAGCAGTTTGGAAACACCCTTTTTGTAGGATCTGCAAGTGGATGTTTGGATAACTGTGAAGATTTCGTTGGAAACGGGAATATCTTCATATAAAATCTAGACAGAAGCATTCTCAGAAACTTCTTTGTGATGTGTGTCCTCAACTAATATAGTTAAACCGTTCTTTTGAAAGCGCACTTTGGAAACACTCTTTTTGTAGAATCTGTAAGTGGATATTTGGAATCCTCTAATGATTTCTTTGGAAACCGGAATGTCTTCATATAAAATCTAGACAGAAGCATTCTCAGAAACTTCTTTTTGATGTGTGTCTTCAACTAACAGAGTTCAACCTTTCTTTTGATACAGCAGTTTGGAAACACTCTTTTTGTAGGATCTGCAAGTGGATGTTTGGATAACTGTGAAGATTTCGTTGGAAACGGGAATATCTTCACATAAAATCTAGACAGAAGCATTCTCAGAATCTTCTTTGTGATGTGTGTCCTCAACTAATATAGTTAAACCGTTCTTTTGAAAGCGCAGTTTGGAAACACTCTTTTTGTAGAATCTGTAAGTGGATATTTGGAATCCTCTAATGATTTCTTTGGAAACGGGAATGTCTTCATATAAAATCTAGACAGAAGCATTCTCAGAAACTTCTTTTTGATGTGTGTCTTCAACTAACAGAGTTCATCTTTTCTTTTGATACAGCAGTTTGGAAACACTCTTTTTGTAGAATCTGCAAGTGGATATTTGGATAACTGTGGAGATTTCGTTGGAAACGGGAATATCTTCACATAAAATCAAGATGGAAGCATTCTCAGAAACTTCTTTGTGATGTGTGTCCTCAACTGACAGAGTTCAACCTTTCTTTTGAAAGCGCAGTTGGAAACACTCCTTTTGTAGAATCTGCAAGAGGATATTTGGAAACCTCGAATGATTCCGTCGGAAAAGGGAATATCTTCATATAAAATCTAGACAGAAGCATTCTCAGAAACTTCTTTGTGATGTGTGTCCTCAACTAACAGAGTTGAAGCTTTCTTTTGATAGAGCAGTTTGGAAACACTCTTTTTGGAGAATCTGTAAGTGGATAATGGGATAGCTCTAACGATTTCATTGGAAACGGGAATATCCTCCTCTAAAATCTAGACAGAAGCTCTCTCAGAAACTACATTGTGATATCTGCGTTCAAGTCACAGAGCTGAACATTCCCTTTAATAGACCACGTTTGAAACACTCTTTCTGTAGTATCTGGAAGTGGACATTTCGAGGGCATTCAGGCCTATGGAGAAAACGGAAATATATTCCCATAAAAGCGAGACAAAAGGATTCTCAGAAACTTATTTGGGATGTGTGTCTTCAACTAACAGAGTACAACATTTCTTTCGATAAAGCAGTTTGGAAACCCTGTTTTGGTAGAATCTGCAAGTGGATATTTGGATAACTGTGAAGATTTCGTTGGAAACGGGAATATCTTCATATAAAATCTATACAGAAACATTCCCAGAAACTACTTTTTGACGTGTGTCCTCAAATAACAGAGTTCAACTTCTCTTTTGATAGAGCAGTTTGGAAACACTCCTTTTGTAGAATCTGTAAGTGGATATTTGGAAATCTCTAATAATTTCGATGGAAACGGGAATATCTTCATATAAAATCTTGACAGAAGCATTGTCTGAAACTTCTTTGTGATGTGTGTCCTCAACTATTAGAGTTCAATCTTACTTTTGAAAGCGCAGCTTGGAAACCCTCTTTTTGTAGAATCTGCAGGTGGATATTTGGAAACCTCTAATGATTTCGTTGGAAACTGAAATGCCATCATATAAAATCTAGACAGAAGTATTCTCAGAAACTTCTTTCTGATGAGTGTCATCAACTATCAGAGTTCAGCCTTTCTTTTGATACAGCAGTTTGGAAACACTCTTTTTGTAGAATCTGCAAGAGGATATTTGGACAACTGTGAAGATTTCTTTGGAAACGGGAATATTTTCACATAAAATCTAGACAGAAGCATTCTCAGAAACTTCTTTGTGATGTGTGTCCTCAACTAACAGAGTTCAACTTCTCTTTTGATAGAGCAGTTTGGAAACACTCCTTTTGTAGAATCTGTAAGTGGATATTCGGAATCGCAAATGATTTCGTTGGAAACGGGAATATCTTCATATAAAATCTAGACAGAAGCATTCTCAGAAACTTCTTTGTGATGTGTGTCCTCGCCTAACAGAGTTCAACCTTTCTTTTGAAAGCGCAGTTTGGAAACACTGTTTTTGTAGAATATGTAAGTGGATATTTGGAAAACTCTAACGATTTCGTTGGAAACTGAAATGCCATCATATAAAATCTAGACAGAAGTATTCTCAGAAACTTCTTTCTGATGAGTGTCATCAACTATCAGAGTTCAGCCTTTCTTTTGATACAGCAGTTTGGAAACACTCTTTTTGTAGAATCTGCAAGTGGATGTTCGGATAACTGTGAAGATTTCGTTGGAAGCGGGAATATCATCATATAAAATCTAGACAGAAGCATTCTCAGAAACTTCTTTGTGATGTGTGTCCTCAGCTAATAGAGTTAAACCGTTCTTTTGAAAGCGCAGTTTCGAAACACTCTTTTTGTAGAATCTGTAAGTGGATATTTGGAATCCTCTAATGATTTCTTTGGAAACGGGAATGTCTTCATATAAAATCTAGACAGAAGCATTCTCAGACACTTCTTTGTGATGTGTGTCCTCAACTAACGGAGTTCAACTTCTCTTTTGATAGAGCAGTTTGGAAACACTCCTTTTGTAGAATCTGTAAGTGGATATTTGGAAATCTCTAATGATTTCATTGGAAACGGGAATATCTTCATATAAAATCTAGACAGAAGCATTCTCAGAAACTTCTTGGTGATGTGTGTCCTCAACTAACAGAGTTCAACTTCTCTTTTGTTAGAGCAGTTTGGAAACACTCCTTTTGTAGAATCTGGAAGTGGATATTCGGAATCTCTAATGATTTCGTTGGAAACGGGAATATCTTCATATAAAATCTAGACAAAAGCATTCTCAGAAACTTCTTTGTGATGTGTGTCCTCAACTAAAAGAGTTCAACCTTTCTTTAGAAAGCGAAGTTTGGAAACACACTTTTTGTAGAATATGTAAGTGGATATTTGGAAACCAGTGATGATTTTGTTGGAAAAGGGAATATCGTCATATAAAATCTAGACAGAAGCATTCTAAGAAACGTCTTTGTGATGAGTGTTCTCAGCTAACAGAGTTCAACGATTCTTTTGATACAGCAGTTTGGAACCACTCTTTTTGTAGAATCTGCAAGTGGATATTTGGATAACTGTGAAGATTTCGTTGGAAACGGGAATATCTTCATATAAAATCTAGACAGAAGCATTCTCAGAAACTTCTTTGTGATGTGTGTCCTCAACTAACAGAGTTCAACCTTTCTTTTGAAAGCGCAGTTTGGAAACACTCTTTTTGTAGAATCTGGAATTGGATAATTGGATAGCTCTAACGATTTCATTGGAAACGGGAATATATTCATCTAAAATCTAGACAGAAGCACTGTCAGAAACTACTTTGTGATATCTGCATTGAAGTCACAGAGCTGAGCATTCCCTTTCATAGACCAGGTTGGAAACACTCTTTCTGTAGTATCTGGAAGTGGCATTTGAGCGCATTCAGGCCTATGGTGAAAACGCTAATATCTTCCCATAAAAACGAGACAGAAGGATTCTCAGAAACTTATTTGGGATGTGTGTCCTCAACTAACAGAGTTCAACCTTTCTTTTGATAGAGCAGTTTGGAAACCCTCTTTTTGTAGAATCTGCAAGTGGATATTTGGATAACTGTGAAGATTTTGCTGGAAACGGGAATATCTTCACAGAAAATCTATAAAGAAACATTCCCAGAAACTACTTTTTGACGTGTGTCCTCAACTAACAGAGTTCAACTTCTCTTTTGATTGAGCAGCTTGGAAACACTGCTTTTGTAGAATCTGTAAGTGGATATTTGGAATTCTCTAATAATTTCGTTGGAAACGGGAATATCTTCATATAAAATCTAGACAGAAGCATTCTCAGAAACTTCTTTGTGATGTGTGTCCTCAACTAATAGCGTTCAAACTTTCTTTTGAAAGCGCAGTTTGGAAACACTCTTTTTGTAGAATCTGCAGGTGGATATTTGGAAACATCTAATGATTTCGTTGGAAACGGGAATATCTCCATATAAAATCTAGACAGAAGCATTCTCAGAAACTTCTTTGTGATGAGTGTCCTCAGCTAACAGAATTCAACCTTTCTTTTCATACAGCAGTTTGGAAACACTCTTTTTGTAGAATCTGCAAGAGGATATTTGGACAACTGTGAAGACTTCGTTGGAAACCGGAATATTTTCACATAAAATCTAGACAGAAGCATTCTCAGAAACTTCTTTGTGATGTCTGTCATCAACTATCAGAGTTCAACCTTTCTTTTGGTACAGCAGTTTGGAAACACCCTTTTTGTAGGATCTGCAAGTGGATGTTTGGATAACTGTGAAGATTTCGTTGGAAACGGGAATATCTTCATATAAAATCTAGACAGAAGCATTCTCAGAAACTTCTTTGTGATGTGTGTCCTCAACTAATATAGTTAAACCGTTCTTTTGAAAGCGCACTTTGGAAACACTCTTTTTGTAGAATCTGTAAGTGGATATTTGGAATCCTCTAATGATTTCTTTGGAAACCGGAATGTCTTCATATAAAATCTAGACAGAAGCATTCTCAGAAACTTCTTTTTGATGTGTGTCTTCAACTAACAGAGTTCAACCTTTCTTTTGATACAGCAGTTTGGAAACACTCTTTTTGTAGGATCTGCAAGTGGATGTTTGGATAACTGTGAAGATTTCGTTGGAAACGGGAATATCTTCACATAAAATCTAGACAGAAGCATTCTCAGAATCTTCTTTGTGATGTGTGTCCTCAACTAATATAGTTAAACCGTTCTTTTGAAAGCGCAGTTTGGAAACACTCTTTTTGTAGAATCTGTAAGTGGATATTTGGAATCCTCTAATGATTTCTTTGGAAACGGGAATGTCTTCATATAAAATCTAGACAGAAGCATTCTCAGAAACTTCTTTTTGATGTGTGTCTTCAACTAACAGAGTTCATCTTTTCTTTTGATACAGCAGTTTGGAAACACTCTTTTTGTAGAATCTGCAAGTGGATATTTGGATAACTGTGGAGATTTCGTTGGAAACGGGAATATTTTCACATAAAATCTAGACAGAAGCATTCTCAGAAACTTCTTTGTGATGTGTGTCCTCAACTAACAGAGTTCAACTTCTCTTTTGATAGAGCAGTTTGGAAACACTCCTTTTGTAGAATCTGTAAGTGGATATTCGGAATCGCAAATGATTTCGTTGGAAACGGGAATATCTTCATATAAAATCTAGACAGAAGCATTCTCAGAAACTTCTTTGTGATGTGTGTCCTCGCCTAACAGAGTTCAACCTTTCTTTTGAAAGCGCAGTTTGGAAACACTGTTTTTGTAGAATATGTAAGTGGATATTTGGAAAACTCTAACGATTTCGTTGGAAACTGAAATGCCATCATATAAAATCTAGACAGAAGTATTCTCAGAAACTTCTTTCTGATGAGTGTCATCAACTATCAGAGTTCAGCCTTTCTTTTGATACAGCAGTTTGGAAACACTCTTTTTGTAGAATCTGCAAGTGGATGTTCAGATAACTGTGAAGATTTCGTTGGAAGCGGGAATATCATCATATAAAATCTAGACAGAAGCATTCTCAGACACTTCTTTGTGATGTGTGTCCTCAACTAACGGAGTTCAACTTCTCTTTTGATAGAGCAGTTTGGAAACACTCCTTTTGTAGAATCTGTAAGTGGATATTTGGAAATCTCTAATGATTTCATTGGAAACGGGAATATCTTCATATAAAATCTAGACAGAAGCATTCTCAGAAACTTCTTGGTGATGTGTGTCCTCAACTAACAGAGTTCAACTTCTCTTTTGTTAGAGCAGTTTGGAAACACTCCTTTTGTAGAATCTGGAAGTGGATATTCGGAATCTCTAATGATTTCGTTGGAAACGGGAATATCTTCATATAAAATCTAGACAAAAGCATTCTCAGAAACTTCTTTGTGATGTGTGTCCTCAACTAAAAGAGTTCAACCTTTCTTTAGAAAGCGAAGTTTGGAAACACACTTTTTGTAGAATATGTAAGTGGATATTTGGAAACCAGTGATGATTTTGTTGGAAAAGGGAATATCGTCATATAAAATCTAGACAGAAGCATTCTAAGAAACGTCTTTGTGATGAGTGTTCTCAGCTAACAGAGTTCAACGATTCTTTTGATACAGCAGTTTGGAACCACTCTTTTTGTAGAATCTGCAAGTGGATATTTGGATAACTGTGAAGATTTCGTTGGAAACGGGAATATCTTCATATAAAATCTAGACAGAAGCATTCTCAGAAACTTCTTTGTGATGTGTGTCCTCAACTAACAGAGTTCAACCTTTCTTTTGAAAGCGCAGTTTGGAAACACTCTTTTTGTAGAATCTGGAATTGGATAATTGGATAGCTCTAACGATTTCATTGGAAACGGGAATATATTCATCTAAAATCTAGACAGAAGCACTGTCAGAAACTACTTTGTGATATCTGCATTGAAGTCACAGAGCTGAGCATTCCCTTTCATAGACCAGGTTGGAAACACTCTTTCTGTAGTATCTGGAAGTGGCATTTGAGCGCATTCAGGCCTATGGTGAAAACGCTAATATCTTCCCATAAAAACGAGACAGAAGGATTCTCAGAAACTTATTTGGGATGTGTGTCCTCAACTAACAGAGTTCAACCTTTCTTTTGATAGAGCAGTTTGGAAACCCTCTTTTTGTAGAATCTGCAAGTGGATATTTGGATAACTGTGAAGATTTTGCTGGAAACGGGAATATCTTCACAGAAAATCTATAAAGAAACATTCCCAGAAACTACTTTTTGACGTGTGTCCTCAACTAACAGAGTTCAACTTCTCTTTTGATTGAGCAGCTTGGAAACACTGCTTTTGTAGAATCTGTAAGTGGATATTTGGAATTCTCTAATAATTTCGTTGGAAACGGGAATATCTTCATATAAAATCTAGACAGAAGCATTCTCAGAAACTTCTTTGTGATGTGTGTCCTCAACTAATAGCGTTCAAACTTTCTTTTGAAAGCGCAGTTTGGAAACACTCTTTTTGTAGAATCTGCAGGTGGATATTTGGAAACATCTAATGATTTCGTTGGAAACGGGAATATCTCCATATAAAATCTAGACAGAAGCATTCTCAGAAACTTCTTTGTGATGAGTGTCCTCAGCTAACAGAATTCAACCTTTCTTTTCATACAGCAGTTTGGAAACACTCTTTTTGTAGAATCTGCAAGAGGATATTTGGACAACTGTGAAGACTTCGTTGGAAACCGGAATATTTTCACATAAAATCTAGACAGAAGCATTCTCAGAAACTTCTTTGTGATGTCTGTCATCAACTATCAGAGTTCAACCTTTCTTTTGGTACAGCAGTTTGGAAACACCCTTTTTGTAGGATCTGCAAGTGGATGTTTGGATAACTGTGAAGATTTCGTTGGAAACGGGAATATCTTCATATAAAATCTAGACAGAAGCATTCTCAGAAACTTCTTTGTGATGTGTGTCCTCAACTAATATAGTTAAACCGTTCTTTTGAAAGCGCACTTTGGAAACACTCTTTTTGTAGAATCTGTAAGTGGATATTTGGAATCCTCTAATGATTTCTTTGGAAACCGGAATGTCTTCATATAAAATCTAGACAGAAGCATTCTCAGAAACTTCTTTTTGATGTGTGTCTTCAACTAACAGAGTTCAACCTTTCTTTTGATACAGCAGTTTGGAAACAGTCTTTTTGTAGGATCTGCAAGTGGATGTTTGGATAACTGTGAAGATTTCGTTGGAAACGGGAATATCTTCACATAAAATCTAGACAGAAGCATTCTCAGAATCTTCTTTGTGATGTGTGTCCTCAACTAATATAGTTAAACTGTTCTTTTGAAAGCGCAGTTTGGAAACACTCTTTTTGTAGAATCTGTAAGTGGATATTTGGAATCCTCTAATGATTTCTTTGGAAACGGGAATGTCTTCATATAAAATCTAGACAGAAGCATTCTCAGAAACTTCTTTTTGATGTGTGTCTTCAACTAACAGAGTTCATCTTTTCTTTTGATACAGCAGTTTGGAAACACTCTTTTTGTAGAA
The DNA here is from genome assembly GCF_029281585.2 of Gorilla gorilla gorilla. Lineage (NCBI taxonomy): Eukaryota > Metazoa > Chordata > Mammalia > Primates > Hominidae > Gorilla > Gorilla gorilla. Next base: position 26,982,432 of record NC_073236.2, on the reverse strand, counting down.
TCTGCAAGTGGATATTTGGATAACTGTGGAGATTTCGTTGGAAACGGGAATATCTTCACATAAAATCAAGATGGAAGCATTCTCAGAAACTTCTTTGTGATGTGTGTCCTCAACTGACAGAGTTCAACCTTTCTTTTGAAAGCGCAGTTGGAAACACTCCTTTTGTAGAATCTGCAAGAGGATATTTGGAAACCTCGAATGATTCCGTCGGAAAAGGGAATATCTTCATATAAAATCTAGACAGAAGCATTCTCAGAAACTTCTTTGTGATGTGTGTCCTCAACTAACAGAGTTGAAGCTTTCTTTTGATAGAGCAGTTTGGAAACACTCTTTTTGGAGAATCTGTAAGTGGATAATGGGATAGCTCTAACGATTTCATTGGAAACGGGAATATCCTCCTCTAAAATCTAGACAGAAGCTCTCTCAGAAACTACATTGTGATATCTGCGTTCAAGTCACAGAGCTGAACATTCCCTTTAATAGACCACGTTTGAAACACTCTTTCTGTAGTATCTGGAAGTGGACATTTCGAGGGCATTCAGGCCTATGGAGAAAACGGAAATATATTCCCATAAAAGCGAGACAAAAGGATTCTCAGAAACTTATTTGGGATGTGTGTCTTCAACTAACAGAGTACAACATTTCTTTCGATAAAGCAGTTTGGAAACCCTGTTTTGGTAGAATCTGCAAGTGGATATTTGGATAACTGTGAAGATTTCGTTGGAAACGGGAATATCTTCATATAAAATCTATACAGAAACATTCCCAGAAACTACTTTTTGACGTGTGTCCTCAAATAACAGAGTTCAACTTCTCTTTTGATAGAGCAGTTTGGAAACACTCCTTTTGTAGAATCTGTAAGTGGATATTTGGAAATCTCTAATAATTTCGATGGAAACGGGAATATCTTCATATAAAATCTTGACAGAAGCATTGTCTGAAACTTCTTTGTGATGTGTGTCCTCAACTATTAGAGTTCAATCTTACTTTTGAAAGCGCAGCTTGGAAACCCTCTTTTTGTAGAATCTGCAGGTGGATATTTGGAAACCTCTAATGATTTCGTTGGAAACTGAAATGCCATCATATAAAATCTAGACAGAAGTATTCTCAGAAACTTCTTTCTGATGAGTGTCATCAACTATCAGAGTTCAGCCTTTCTTTTGATACAGCAGTTTGGAAACACTCTTTTTGTAGAATCTGCAAGAGGATATTTGGACAACTGTGAAGATTTCTTTGGAAACGGGAATATTTTCACATAAAATCTAGACAGAAGCATTCTCAGAAACTTCTTTGTGATGTGTGTCCTCAACTAACAGAGTTCAACTTCTCTTTTGATAGAGCAGTTTGGAAACACTCCTTTTGTAGAATCTGTAAGTGGATATTCGGAATCGCAAATGATTTCGTTGGAAACGGGAATATCTTCATATAAAATCTAGACAGAAGCATTCTCAGAAACTTCTTTGTGATGTGTGTCCTCGCCTAACAGAGTTCAACCTTTCTTTTGAAAGCGCAGTTTGGAAACACTGTTTTTGTAGAATATGTAAGTGGATATTTGGAAAACTCTAACGATTTCGTTGGAAACTGAAATGCCATCATATAAAATCTAGACAGAAGTATTCTCAGAAACTTCTTTCTGATGAGTGTCATCAACTATCAGAGTTCAGCCTTTCTTTTGATACAGCAGTTTGGAAACACTCTTTTTGTAGAATCTGCAAGTGGATATTCGGATAACTGTGAAGATTTCGTTGGAAGCGGGAATATCATCATATAAAATCTAGACAGAAGCATTCTCAGAAACTTCTTTGTGATGTGTGTCCTCAGCTAATAGAGTTAAACCGTTCTTTTGAAAGCGCAGTTTCGAAACACTCTTTTTGTAGAATCTGTAAGTGGATATTTGGAATCCTCTAATGATTTCTTTGGAAACGGGAATGTCTTCATATAAAATCTAGACAGAAGCATTCTCAGACACTTCTTTGTGATGTGTGTCCTCAACTAACGGAGTTCAACTTCTCTTTTGATAGAGCAGTTTGGAAACACTCCTTTTGTAGAATCTGTAAGTGGATATTTGGAAATCTCTAATGATTTCATTGGAAACGGGAATATCTTCATATAAAATCTAGACAGAAGCATTCTCAGAAACTTCTTGGTGATGTGTGTCCTCAACTAACAGAGTTCAACTTCTCTTTTGTTAGAGCAGTTTGGAAACACTCCTTTTGTAGAATCTGGAAGTGGATATTCGGAATCTCTAATGATTTCGTTGGAAACGGGAATATCTTCATATAAAATCTAGACAAAAGCATTCTCAGAAACTTCTTTGTGATGTGTGTCCTCAACTAAAAGAGTTCAACCTTTCTTTAGAAAGCGAAGTTTGGAAACACACTTTTTGTAGAATATGTAAGTGGATATTTGGAAACCTGTGATGATTTTGTTGGAAAAGGGAATATCGTCATATAAAATCTAGACAGAAGCATTCTAAGAAACGTCTTTGTGATGAGTGTTCTCAGCTAACAGAGTTCAACGATTCTTTTGATACAGCAGTTTGGAACCACTCTTTTTGTAGAATCTGCAAGTGGATATTTGGATAACTGTGAAGATTTCGTTGGAAACGGGAATATCTTCATATAAAATCTAGACAGAAGCATTCTCAGAAACTTCTTTGTGATGTGTGTCCTCAACTAACAGAGTTCAACCTTTCTTTTGAAAGCGCAGTTTGGAAACACTCTTTTTGTAGAATCTGGAATTGGATAATTGGATAGCTCTAACGATTTCATTGGAAACGGGAATATATTCATCTAAAATCTAGACAGAAGCACTGTCAGAAACTACTTTGTGATATCTGCATTGAAGTCACAGAGCTGAGCATTCCCTTTCATAGACCAGGTTGGAAACACTCTTTCTGTAGTATCTGGAAGTGGCATTTGAGCGCATTCAGGCCTATGGTGAAAACGCTAATATCTTCCCATAAAAACGAGACAGAAGGATTCTCAGAAACTTATTTGGGATGTGTGTCCTCAACTAACAGAGTTCAACCTTTCTTTTGATAGAGCAGTTTGGAAACCCTCTTTTTGTAGAATCTGCAAGTGGATATTTGGATAACTGTGAAGATTTTGCTGGAAACGGGAATATCTTCACAGAAAATCTATAAAGAAACATTCCCAGAAACTACTTTTTGACGTGTGTCCTCAACTAACAGAGTTCAACTTCTCTTTTGATTGAGCAGCTTGGAAACACTGCTTTTGTAGAATCTGTAAGTGGATATTTGGAATTCTCTAATAATTTCGTTGGAAACGGGAATATCTTCATATAAAATCTAGACAGAAGCATTCTCAGAAACTTCTTTGTGATGTGTGTCCTCAACTAATAGCGTTCAAACTTTCTTTTGAAAGCGCAGTTTGGAAACACTCTTTTTGTAGAATCTGCAGGTGGATATTTGGAAACATCTAATGATTTCGTTGGAAACGGGAATATCTCCATATAAAATCTAGACAGAAGCATTCTCAGAAACTTCTTTGTGATGAGTGTCCTCAGCTAACAGAATTCAACCTTTCTTTTCATACAGCAGTTTGGAAACACTCTTTTTGTAGAATCTGCAAGAGGATATTTGGACAACTGTGAAGACTTCGTTGGAAACCGGAATATTTTCACATAAAATCTAGACAGAAGCATTCTCAGAAACTTCTTTGTGATGTCTGTCATCAACTATCAGAGTTCAACCTTTCTTTTGGTACAGCAGTTTGGAAACACCCTTTTTGTAGGATCTGCAAGTGGATGTTTGGATAACTGTGAAGATTTCGTTGGAAACGGGAATATCTTCATATAAAATCTAGACAGAAGCATTCTCAGAAACTTCTTTGTGATGTGTGTCCTCAACTAATATAGTTAAACCGTTCTTTTGAAAGCGCACTTTGGAAACACTCTTTTTGTAGAATCTGTAAGTGGATATTTGGAATCCTCTAATGATTTCTTTGGAAACCGGAATGTCTTCATATAAAATCTAGACAGAAGCATTCTCAGAAACTTCTTTTTGATGTGTGTCTTCAACTAACAGAGTTCAACCTTTCTTTTGATACAGCAGTTTGGAAACACTCTTTTTGTAGGATCTGCAAGTGGATGTTTGGATAACTGTGAAGATTTCGTTGGAAACGGGAATATCTTCACATAAAATCTAGACAGAAGCATTCTCAGAATCTTCTTTGTGATGTGTGTCCTCAACTAATATAGTTAAACCGTTCTTTTGAAAGCGCAGTTTGGAAACACTCTTTTTGTAGAATCTGTAAGTGGATATTTGGAATCCTCTAATGATTTCTTTGGAAACGGGAATGTCTTCATATAAAATCTAGACAGAAGCATTCTCAGAAACTTCTTTTTGATGTGTGTCTTCAACTAACAGAGTTCATCTTTTCTTTTGATACAGCAGTTTGGAAACACTCTTTTTGTAGAATCTGCAAGTGGATATTTGGATAACTGTGGAGATTTCGTTGGAAACGGGAATATCTTCACATAAAATCAAGATGGAAGCATTCTCAGAAACTTCTTTTTGATGTGTGTCCTCAACTGACAGAGTTCAACCTTTCTTTTGAAAGCGCAGTTGGAAACACTCCTTTTGTAGAATCTGCAAGAGGATATTTGGAAACCTCGAATGATTCCGTCGGAAAAGGGAATATCTTCATATAAAATCTAGACAGAAGCATTCTCAGAAACTTCTTTGTGATGTGTGTCCTCAACTAACAGAGTTGAAGCTTTCTTTTGATAGAGCAGTTTGGAAACACTCTTTTTGGAGAATCTGTAAGTGGATAATGGGATAGCTCTAATGATTGCATTGGAAAAGGGAATATCCTCCTCTAAAATCTAGACAGAAGCTCTCTCAGAAACTACTTTCTGATATAGGCATTCAAGTCACAGAGCTGAACATTCCCTTTCATAGACCAGGTTTGAAACACTCTTTCTGTAGTATCTGGAAGTGGACATTTCGAAGGCATTCAGGCCTATGGTGAAAACGGAAATATATTCCCATAAAAGCGAGACAGAAGGATTCTCAGAAACTTATTTGGGATGTGTGTCTTCAACTAACAGAGTACAATATTTCTTTTGATAAAGCAGTTTGGAAACCCTGTTTTGGTAGAATCTGCAAGTGGATATTTGGATAACTTTGAAGATTTCGTTGCAAAGGGGAATATCTTCATATAAAATCTAGACAGAAGCATTCTCAGAAACTTCTTTGTGATGTGTGTCCTCTACTAACAGAGTTCAACTTCTCTTTTCATAGAGCAGTTTGGAAACACTCCTTTTGTAGAATCTGTAAGTGGATATTTGGAAATCTCTAATGATTTCGTTGGGAACGGGAATATCTTCATATAAAATCTAGACAGAAGCATTCTCAGAAACTTCTTTGTGATGTGTGTCCTCAACTAATAGAGTTAAACCGTTCTTTTGAAAGCGCAGTTTGGAAACACCATTTTGTAGAATCTGTAAGTGGAAATTTTTTGAATCCTCTAATGATTTCTTAGGAAACGGGAATATCTTCATATAAAATCTAGACAGAAGCATTCTCAGAAACTTCTTTGTGATGTGTGTCCTCAACTAACAGAGTTCAACTTCTCTTTTGATAGAGCAGTTTGGAAACACTCCTTTTGTAGAATCTGTAAGAGGAAATTTGGAAATCTCTAATGATTTCGTTGGAAAAGGGAATATCTTCATATAAAATATAGACAGAAGCATTCTCAGAAACTTCTTTGTGATGTGTGTCCTCAACTAACAGAGTTCAACTTCTCTTTTGATAGAGCAGTTTGGAAACACTCCTTTTGTAGAATCTGTAAGTGGATATTCGTTATCTCTAATGATTTCGTTGGAAACGGGTATATCTTCATACAAAATCTAGACAGAAGCATTCTCAGAAACTTCTTTGTGATGAGTGTCCTCAGCTAACAGAATTCAACCTTTCTTTTGATACAGCAGTTTGGAAACACTCTTTTTGTAGAATCTGCAGGAGGATATTTGGACAACTCTGAAGATTTCATTGGAAACCGGAATATTTTCACATAAAATCTACACAGAAGCATTCTCAGAAACTTCTTTCTGATGTGTGTCATCAACTATCAGAGTTCAACCTTTCTTTTCGTACAGCACTTTGGAAACACCCTTTTTGTAGAATCTGGAAGTGGATGTTTGGATAACTGTGAAGATTTCGTTGGAAACGGGAATATCTTCATATAAAATCTAGACAGAAGCATTCTCAGAAACTTCTTTGTGATGTGTGTCCTCAACTAATATAGTTAAACCGTTCTTTTGAAAGCGCAGTTTGGAAACACTCTTTTTGTAGAATCTGTAAGTGGATATTTGGAATCCTCTAATGATTTCTTTTGAAACGGGATGTCTTCATATAAAATCTAGACAGAAGAATTCTCAGAAACTTCTTTGTGATGTGTGTCCTCAACTAACAGAGTTCAACTTCTCTTTTGATAGAGCGGTTTGGAAAAACTCCTTTTATAGAATCTGTAAGTGGATATTTGGAAATCTCTAATGATTTCGTTGGAAACGGGAATATCTTCATATAAAATCTAGACAGAAGCATTCTCAGAAACTTCTTTGTGATGTGTGTCCTCAACTAACAGAGTTGAAGATTTCTTTTGATAGAGCATTTTGGAAACACTCTTTTTGGAGAATCTGTAAGTGGATAATGGGATAGCTCTAACGATTTCATTGGAAACGGGAATATCCTCCTCTAAAATCTAGACAGAAGCTCTCTCAGAAACTACTTTGTGATATCTGCATTCAAGTCACAGAGCTGAACATTCCCTTTCATAGACCAGGTTTGAAACACTCTTTCTGTAGTATCTGGAAGTGGACATTTCGAGCGCATTCAGGCCTATGGTGAAAACGGAAATATATTCCCATAAAAGCGAGACAGAAGGATTCTCAGAAAGTTATTTGGGATGTTTGTCTTCAACTAACGGAGTACAACATTTCTTTTGATAAAGCAGTTTGGAAACCCTGTTTTGGTAGAATCTGCAAGTGGATATTTGGATAACTTTGAAGATTTCGTTGGAAAGGGGAATATCGTCATATAAAATCTAGACAGAAGCATTCTCAGAAACTTCTTTGTGATGTGTGTCCTCAACTAACAGAGTTCAACTTCTCTTTTCATAGAGCAGTTTGGAAACACTCCTTTTGTAGAACCTGTAAGTGGATATTTGGAAATCTCTAAAGATTTCGTTGGAAACGGGAATATCTTCATATAAAATCTAGACAGAAGCATTCTCAGAAACTTCCTTGCGATGTGTGTCCTCAACTAACAGAGTTCAACCTTTCCTTTGAAAGCGCTGTTTGGAAACACTGTTTTGGTAGAATCTGTAAGTGGATATTTGGAAACCTCTAAAGATTTCGTTGGAAACCGGAATACCTTCATTTAAAATCTAGACAGAAGTATTCTCAGAAACTTCTTTCTGATGACTGTCATCAACTATCAGAGTTCAACCTTTCTTTTGTTACAACAGTTTGGAAACAACCTTTTTGTAGAATCTGCAAGTGGATGTTTGGATAATTGTGAAGATTTTGTTGGAAACGGGAATATCTTCATATAAAATCTAGACAGAAGCATTCTCAGAAACTTCTTTGTAATGTGTGTCCTCCACTAATAGTGTTAAACCGTTCTTTTGAAAGCGCAGTTTGGAAACACCATTTTGTAGAATCTGTAAGTGGATATTTGGAATCCTCTAATGATTTCTTTGGAAACGGGAATGTCTTCATATAAAATCTGGACAGAAGCATTCTCAGAAACTTCTTTGTGATGTGTGTCCTCAACTAACAGAGTTCAACTTCTCTTTTGATAGAGTAGTTTGGAAACACTCCTTTTGTAGAATCTGTAAGTGGATATTTGGAAATCTCTAATGATTTCGTTGGAAACGGGAATATCTTCATATAAAATCTAGACAGAAGCATTCTCAGAAACTTCTTAGTGATGTGTGTCCTCAACTTACAGAGTTGAAGCTTTCTTTTGATAGAGCAGTTTGGAAACACTCTTTTTGGAGGATCTGTAAGTGGATAATGGGATAGCTCTAACGATTTCATTGGAAACGGGAATATCCTCCTCTAAAATCTAGACAGAAGCTCTCTCAGAAACTACTTTGTGATATCTGCATTCAAGTCACAGAGCTGAACATTCCCTTTCATAGACCAGGTTTGAAACACTCTTTTTGTAGTAACTGGAAGTGGACATTTCGAGGGCATTCAGGCCTATGGTGAAAACGGAAATATATTCCCATTAAAACGAGACAGAAGGATTCTCAGAAACTTATTTGGGATGTGTGTTCTCAACTAACAGAGTTCAACTTTCTTTTGATAGAGCAGTTTGGAAACCCTCTTTTTGTAGAATCTGCAAGTGGATATTTGGATAACTGTGAAGATTTCGTTGGAAACGGGAATATCTTCATATAAAATCTATACAGAAACATTCCCAGAAACTACTTTTTGACGTGTGTCCTCAAATGACAGAGTTCAACTTCTCTTTTGATAGAGCAGTTTGGAAACACTCGTTTTGTAGAATCTGTAAGTGGATATTTGGAAATCTCTAATAATTTCGTTGGAAACGGGAATATCTTCATATAAAATCTGGACAGAAGCATTCTCAGAAACTTCTTTGTGATGTGTGTTCTCAACTAATAGTGTTCAATCTTTCTTTTGAAAGCGCAGTTTGGAAACCCTCTTTTTGTAGAATCTGCAGGTGGATATTTGGAAACCTCAAATGATTTCTTTGGAAACGGGAATATCTTCATATAAAATCTAGACAGAAGCATTCTCAGAAACTTCTTTGTGATGTGTGTCCTCACCTAACAGAGTTCAACCTTTCTTTTGAAAGCGCTGTTTGGAAACACTGTTTTTGTAGAATATGCAAGTAGATATTTGGAAAACTCTAACGATTTCGTTGGAAACCGAAATGCCATCATATAAAATCTAGACAGAAGTATTCTCAGAAACATCTTTCTGATGAGTGTCATCAACTATCGGAGTTCAGCCTTTCTTTTGATACAGCAGTTTGAAAACACTCTTTTTGTAGAATCTGCAAGAGGATGTTCTGATAACTGTGAAGATTTGATTGGAAACGGGAATATCATCATATAAAATCTAGACAGAAGCATTCTCAGAAACTTCTTTGTGATGTGTGTCCTCAACTAATAGAGTTAAACCGTTCTTTTGAAAGCGCAGTTTGGAAACACTCTTTTTGTAGAATCTGTAAGTGGATATTTGGAATCCTCTAATGATTTCTTTGGAAACGGGAATGTCTTCATATAAAATCTAGACAGAAGCATTCTCAGAAACTTCTTTGTGATGTGTGTCCTCAACTAACAGAGTTCAACTTCTCTTTTGATAGAGCAGTTTGGAAACACTCCTTTTGTAGAATCTGTAAGTGGATATTTGGAAATCTCTAATGATTTCGTTGGAAACGGGAATATCTTCATATAAAATCTAGACAGAAGCATTCTCAGAAACTTCTTTGTGATGTGTGTCCTCAACTAACAGAGTTCAACTTCTCTTTTGATTGAGCAGTTTGGAAACACTCCTTTTGTAGAATCTGTAAGTGGATATTCGTTATCTCTAATGATTTCGTTGGAAACGGGAATATCTTCATATAAAATCTAGACAGAAGCATTCTCAGAAACTTCTTTGTGATGTGTGTCCTCAACTAACAGAGTTCAACCTTTCTTTAGAAAGCGAAGTTTGGAAACACTCTTTTTGTAGAATATGTAAGTGGATATTTGGAAACCTCTAATGATTTTGTTGGAAAAGGGAATATCGTCATATAAAATCTAGACAGAAGCATTCTAAGAAACGTCTTTGTGATGAGTGTTCTCAGCTAACAGAGTTCAACGATTCTTTTGATACAGCAGTTTGGAAACACTCCTTTTGTAGAATCTGTAGGTGGGTATTTGGAAAGCTCTATTGATTTTGTTGGAAACGGGAATATCTTCATACAAAATCTAGACAGAAGCATTCTCAGAAACTTCTTTGCGATGTGTGTCCTCAACTAACAGAGTTCAACCTTCCTTTTGAAAGCGCAGTTTGGAAACACTGTTTTTGTAGAATCTGTAAGTGGATATTTGCAAACCTCTATAGATTTCGTTGGAAACCGGAATACCTTCATATAAAATCTAGACAGAAGTATTCTCAGAAACTTCTTTCTGATGAGTGTCATCAACTATCAGAGTTCAACCTTTCTTTTGTTACAGCAGTTTGGAAACAACCTTTTTGTAGAATCTGCAAGTGGATGTTTGGATAACTGTGAAGATTTCGTTGGAAACGGGAATATCTTCATATAAAATCTAGACAGAAGCATTCTCAGAAACTTCTTTGTGATGAGTGTCCTCAGCTAACAGAATTCAACCTTTCTTTTGATACAGCAGTTTGGAAACACTCTTTTTGTAGAATCTGCAGGAGGATATTTGGACAACTCTGAAGATTTCGTTGGAAACCGGAATATTTTCACATAAAATCTAGACAGAAGCATTCTCAGAAACTTCTTTCTGATGTGTGACATCAACTATCAGAGTTCAACCTTTCTTTTGGTACAGCTCTTTGGAAACACCCTTTTTGTAGAATCTCTAAGTGGATGTTTGGATAACTGTGAAGATTTCGTAAGAAACGGGAATATCTTCATATAAAATCTAGACAGAAGCATTCTCAGAAACTTCTTTGTGATGTGTGTCCTCAACTAATATAGTTAAACCGTTCTTTTGAAAGCGCAGTGTGGAAACACTCTTTTTGTAGAATCTGTAAGTGGATATTTGGAATCCTCTAATGATTTCTTTGGAAACGGGAATGTCTTCATATAAAATCTAGACAGAAGCATTCTCAGAAACTTCTTTGTGATGTGTGTCCTCAAATAATAGAGTTCAACTTCTCTTTTGATAAAGCAGTTTGGAAACACTCCTTTTGTAGAATCTTTAAGTGGATATTTGGAAATCTCTAATGATTTCGTTGGAAACTGGATTATCTTCATATAAAATCTAGACAGAAGCATTCTCAGAAACTTCTTTGTGATGTGTGTCCTCAACTAACAGAGTTGAAGATTTCTTTTGATAGAGCACTTTGGAAACACTCTTTTTGGAGAATCTGTAAGTGGATAATGAGATAGCTCTAACGATTTCATTGGAAACGGGAATATCCTCCTCTAAAATCTAGACAGAAGCTCTCTCAGAAACTACTTTGTGATATCTGCATTCAAGTCACAGAGCTGAACATTCCCTTTCATAGACCAGGTTTGAAACACTCTTTCTGTAGTATCTGGAAGTGGACATTTCGAGGGCATTCAGGCCTATGGTGAAAACGGAAATATATTCCCATAAAAGCGAGACAGAAGGATTCTCAGAAAGTTATTTGGGATGTGTGTCTTCAACTAACGGAGTACAACATTTCTTTTGATAAAGCAGTTTGGAAACCCTGTTTTGGTAGAATCTGCAAGTGGATATTTTGATAATTTTTGAAGATTTCGTTGGAAAGGGGAATATCGTCATATAAAATCTAGACAGAAGCATTCTCAGAAACTTCTTTGTGATGTGTGTCCTCAACTAACAGAGTTCAATTTCTCTTTTCATAGAGCAGTTTGGAAACACTCCTTTTGTAGAACCTGTAAGTGGATATTTGGAAATCTCTAAAGATTTCGTTGGAAACGGGAATATCTTCATATAAAATCTAGACAGAAGCATTCTCAGAAGCTTCTTTGCGATGTGTGTCCTCAACTAACAGAGTTCAACCTTTCCTTTGAAAGCGCTTTTTGGAAACACTGTTTTGGTAGAATCTGTAAGTGGATATTTGGAAACCTCTAAAGATTTCGTTGGAAACCGGAATACCTTCATTTAAAATCTAGACAGAAGTATTCTCAGAAATTTCTTTCTGATGAGTGTCATCAACTATCAGAGTTCAACCTTTCTTTTGTTACAGCAGTTTGGAAACAACCTTTTTGTAGAATCTGCAAGTGGATGTTTGGATAATTTTGAAGATTTTGTTGGAAACGGGAATATCTTCATATAAAATCTAGACAGAAGCATTCTCAGAAACTTCTTTGTAATGTGTGTCCTCAACTAATACTGTTAAACCGTTCTTTTGAAAGCGCAGTTTGGAAACACCATTTTGTAGAATCTGTAAGTGGATATTTTTTGAATCCTCTAATGATTTCTTTGGAAACGGGAATGTCTTCATATAAAATCTAGACAGAAGCATTCTCAGAAACTTCTTTGTGATGTGTGTCCTCAACTAATAGAGTTCAACTTCTCTTTTGATAGAGCAGTTTGGAAACACTCCTTTTGTAGAATCTGTAAGTGGATATTTGGAAATCTCTAATGATTTCATTGGAAACGGGAATATCTTCATATAAAATCTAGACAGAAGCATTCTCAGAAACTTCTTTGCGATGTGTGTCCTCAACAAACAGAGCTCAGCTTCTCTTTTGATAGAGGAGTTTGGAAACCCTCCTTTTGTAGAATCTGCAAGTGGATATTTGGAATATCTAATGATTTCGTTGGAAACGGGAATATGTTCATATAAAATCTAGACAGAAGCATTCTCAGAAACTTCTTTATGATGAGTGTCCTCAGCTAACAGAATTCAACCTTTCTTTTGATACAGCAGTTTGGAAACACTCTTTTTGTAGAATCTGCAAGTGGATGTTTGGATAACTGTGAAGATTTCATTGGAAACGGGAATATCTTCATATACAATCTAGACAGAAGCATTCCCAGAATCTTCTTTGTGATGTGTGTCCTCAACTAACAGAGTTGAAGCTTTCTTTTGAAAGAGCAGTTTGGAATCACTCTTTTTGGAGAATCTGTAAGTGGATAATTGGATAGCTCTAACGATTTCATTGGAAACGGGAATATCCTCCTATAAAATCTAGAAAGAAGCTCTCTCAGAATCTACTTTGTGATATCTGCATTCAAGTCACAGAGCTGAACATTCCGTTTCATAGACCAGGTTTGAAACACTCTTTCTGTAGTATCTGGAAGTGGATATTTCGAGGGCATTCAGGCCTATGGTGAAAACGGAAATATATTCCCATAAAAGCGAGACAGAAGGATTCTCAGAAACTTATTTGGGAAGTGTGTCATCAACTAACAGAGTACAACATTTCTTTTGATAGAGCAGTTTGGAAACCCTGTTTTGGTAGAATCTGCAAGTGGATATTTGGATGACTTTGTAGATTTCGTTGGAAAGGGGAATATCGTCATATAAAATCTAGACAGAAGCATTCTCAGAAACTTCTTTGTGATGTGTGTCCTCTACTAACAGAGTTCAACTTCTCTTTTCATAAAGCAGTTAGGAAACATTCCTTTTGTAGAATCTGTAAGTGGATATTTGGAAATCTCTAATGATTTCATTGGAAACGGGAATATCTTCATATAAAATCTAGACAGAAGTATTCTCAGAAACTTCTTTGTGATGTGTGTCCTCAACTAATAGAGTTAAACCGTTCTTTTGAAAGCGCAGTTTGGAAACACTCTTTTTGTAGAATCTGTAAGTGGATATTTGGAATCCTCTAATGATTTCTTTGGAAACGGGAATGTCTTCATATAAAATCTGGACAGAAGCATTCTCAGAAACTTCTTTGTGATGTGTGTCCTCAACTAACAGAGTTCAACTTCTCTTTTGATAGAGCAGTTTGGAAACACTCCTTTTGTAGAATCTGTAAGTGGATATTTGGAAATCTCTAATGATTTCGTTGGAAACGGGAATATCTTCATATAAAATCTAGACAGAAGCATTCTCAGAAACTTCTTAGTGATGTGTGTCCTCAACTAACAGAGTTGAAGCTTTCTTTTGATAGAGCAGTTTGGAAACACTCTTTTTGGAGGATCTGTAAGTGGATAATGGGATAGCTCCAACGATTTCATTGGAAACGGGAATATCCTCATCTAAAATCTAGACAGAAGCACTCTCAGAATCTACTTTGTGATATCTGCATTCAAGTCACAGAGCTGAACATTCCCTTTCATAGACCAGGTTTGAAACACTCTTTTTGTAGTAACTGGAAGTGGACATTTCGAGGGCATTCAGGCCTATGGTGAAAACGGAAATATATTCCCATAAAAACGAGACAGAAGGATTCTCAGAAACTTATTTGGGATGTGTGTCCTCAACTAACAGAGTTCAACTTTCCTTTGATAGAGCAGTTTGGAAACCCTCTTTTTGTAGAATCTGCAAGTGGATATTTGGATAACTGTGAAGATTTCGTTGGAAACGGGAATATCTTCATTTAAAATCTATACAGAAACATTCCCAGAAACTACTTTTTGACGTGTGTCCTCAAATAACAGAGTTCAACTTCTCTTTTGATAGAGCAGTTTGGAAACACTCCTTTTGTAGAATCTGTAAGTGGATATTTGGAAATCTCTAATAATATCGTTGGAAACGGGAATATCTTCATATAAAATCTTGACAGAAGCATTCTCAGAAACTTCTTTGTGATGTGTGTTCTCAACGAATAGAGTTCAATCTTTCTTTTGAAAGCGCAGTTTGGAAACCCTCTTTTTGTAGAATCTGCAGGTGGATATTTGGAAACCTCAAATGATTTCTTTGGAAACGGGAATATCTTCATATAAAATCTAGACAGAAGCATTCTCAGAAACTTCTTTGTGATGTGTGTCCTCACCTAACAGAGTTCAACCTTTCTTTTGAAAGCGCAGTTTGGAAACACTGTTTTTGTAGAATATGTAAGTGGATATTTGGAAAACTCTAACGATTTCGTTGGGAACCGAAATACCATCATATAAAATCTAGACAGAAGTATTCTCAGAAACTTCTTTCTGATGAGTGTCATCAACTATCGGAGTTCAGCCTTTCTTTTGATACAGCAGTTTGGAAACACTCTTTTTGTAGAATCTGCAAGTGGATGTTCGGATAACTGTGAAGATTTCGTTGGAAACGGGAATATCATCATATAAAATCTAGACAGAAGCATTCTCAGAAACTTCTTTGTGATGTGTGTCCTCAACTAATAGAGTTAAACCGTTCTTTTGAAAGCGCAGTTTGGAAACACTCTTTTTGTAGAATCTGTAAGTGGATATTTGGAATCCTCTAATGATTTCTATGGAAACGGGAATGTCTTCATATAAAATCTAGACAGAAGCATTCTCAGAAACTTCTTTGTGATGTGTGTCCTCAACTAACAGAGTTCAACTTCTCTTTTGATAGAGCAGTTTGGAAACACTCCTTTTGTAGAATCTGTAAGTGGATATTTGGAAATCTCTAATGATTTCATTGGAAACGGGAATATCTTCATATAAAATCTAGACAGAAGCATTCTCAGAAACTTCTTTGTGATGTGTGTCCTCAACTAACAGAGTTCAACTTCTCTTTTGATAGAGCAGTTTGGAAACACTCCTTTTGTAGAATCTGTAAGTGGATATTCGTTATCTCTAATGATTTTGTTGGAAACGGGAATATCTTCATATAAAATCTAGACAGAAGCATTCTCAGAAACTTCTTTGTGAAGTGTGTCCTCAACTAACAGAGTTCAACCTTTCTTTAGAAAGCGAAGTTTGGAAACACTCTTTTTGTAGAATATGTAAGTGGATATTTGGAAACCTCTAATGATTTTGTTGGAAAAGGGAATATCGTCATATAAAATTTTGACAGAAGCATTCTAAGAAACGTCTTTGTGATGAGTGTTCTCAGCTAACAGAGTTCAACGATTCTTTTGATACGGCAGTTTGGAAACACTCTTTGTGTAGAATCAGGAATTGGATAATTGGATAGCTCTAACGATTTCATTGGAAACGGGAATATCTTCATCTAAAATCTAGACAGAAGCACTGTCAGAAGCTACTTTGTGATATCTGCATTCAAGTCACAGAGCTGAGCATTCCCTTTCATAGACCAGGTTAGAAACACTCTTTCTGTAGTATCTGCAAGTGGGCATTTCGAGCGCATTCAGGCCTGTGGTGAAAACGGTAATATCTTCCCATAAAAACGAGACAGAAGGATTCTCCGAAACTTATTTGGGATGTGTGTCCTCAACTAACAGAGTTCCACCTTTCTTTTGATAGAGCAGTTTGGAAACCCTCTTTTTGTAGAATCTGCAAGTGGATATTTGGATAACTGTGAAGATTTCGTTGGAAACGGGAATATCTTCATATAAAATCTATACAGAAACATTCCCAGAAACTACTTTTTGACGTGTGTCCTCAACTAACAGAGTTCAACTTCTCTTTTGATTGAGCAGTTTGGAAACACTGCTTTTGTAGAATCTGTAAGTGGATATTTGGAATTCTCTAATAATTTCGTTGGAAACGGGAATATCTTCATATAAAATCTAGACAGAAGCATTCTCAGAAACTTCTTTGTGATGTGTGTCCTCAACTAACAGAGTTCAACCTTTCTTTTGATACACCAGTATGGAAAAACTCTTTTTGTAGTATCTGCAATTGGATATATGGATTAAGATTTCATTGGAAACGTGGATATCTCTATATAGAATCTAGACAGAAGCATTCTCAGAACCTTCTTTGTCATGTGTATCCTCAACTAACAGAGTTCAACCTTTCTTTTGAAAGCGCAGTTGGAAACACTCGTTTTGGAGAATGTGTAAGTGGATAATGGGATAGCTCTAACGATTTCATTGGAAACGGGAATATACTCCTCTAACATCTAGACAGAAGCTCTCTCAGAAACTACTTTGTGATATCTGCATTCAAGTCACCGTGCTGAACTTTCCCTTTCATAAACCAGGTTTGAAACACTCTTTCTGTAGTATCTGGAAGTGGACATTTCGAGGGCATTCAGGCCTATGGTGAAAACGGTAATATATTCCCATAAAAGCGAGACAGAAGGATTCTCAGAAACTTATTTGGGATGTGTGTCTTCAAATAACAGACTACAACATTTCTTTTGATAAAGCAGTTTGGAAACCCTGTTTTGGTAGAATCTGCAAGTGGATATTTGGATAACTGTGAATATTTCGTTGGAAAGGGGAATATCGTCCTATATAATCTAGACAGAAGCATTCTCAGAAACTTATTTGTGATGTGTGTCCTCAACTAACAGAGTTCAACTTCTCTTTTCATTGAGCAGTTTGGAAACACTCCTTTTGTAGAATCTGTAAGTGGATATTTGGAAATCTCTAATGATTTCGTTGGAAACGGGAATATCTTCATATAAAATCTAGACAGAAGCATTCTCAGAAACTTCTTTGCGATGTGTGTCCTCAACTAACAGAGTTCAACCTTTCTTTTGAAAGCGCAGTTTGGAAACACTCTTTTCGTAGAATCTGTAAGTGGATATTTGGAGTCCTCTAATGATTTCTTTGGAAACGGGAATGTCTTCGTATAAAATCTAGACAGAAGCATTCTCAGAAACTTCTTTGTGATGTGTGTCCTCAACTAACAGAGCTCAGCTTCTCTTTTGATAGAGCAGTTTGGAAACACTCCTTTTGTAGAATCTGTAAGTGGATATTTGGAATCTCTAATGATTTCGCTGGAAACGGGAATATCTTCATATAAAATCTATACAGAAGCATTCTCAGAATCTTCTTTGTTATGAGTGTCCTCAGCTAACAGTATTCAAACTTTCTTTTGATACAGCAGTTTGGAAACACTCTTTTTGTAGAATCTGCAAGAGGATATTTGGACAACTGTGAAGATTTTGTTGGAAACGGGAATATTTTCACATAAAATCTAGACAGAAGCATTCACAGAAACTTCTTTTTGATGTGTATCTTCAACTAACAGAGTTCAACCTTTCTTTTGAAAGCGCAGTTTGGAAACACTCTTTTTGTAGAATCTGTAAGAGGATATTTGGAAACCTCTAATGATTCAGTTGGAGATGGGAATATGTTCGTATAAAGTCTAGACAGAATCATTCTCAGAAACTTCTTTGTGATGTGTGTCCTCAACTAACAGAGTTGAAGCTTTCTTTTGATAGAGCAGTTTGGAAACACTCTTTTTGGAGAATCTGTAAGTGGATAATTGGATATCTCTAACGATTTCATTGGAAAAGGGAATATCCTCCTCTAAAATCTAGACAGAAGCTCTCTCAGAAACTACTTTGTGATATCAGCATTCAAGTCACAGAGCTGAACATTCCCTTTCATAGACAGGTTTGAAACACTCTTTCTGTAGTATTTGGAAGTGGACATTTCGAGGGCATACAGGCCTATGGTGAAAACGGAAATATATTCCCATAAAAGCGAGCAGAAGGATTCTCAGAAACTTATTTAGGATGTGTGTCTTCAGCTAACAGAGTAAAACATTTCTTTTGATAAAGCAGTTTGGAAACCCTGTTTTGGTAGAATCTGCAAGTGGATATTTGTATAACTAGGAAGATTTCGTTGGAAAGGGGAATATCGTCATATAAAATCTAGAGAGAAGCATTCTCAGAAACTTCTTTGTGATGTGTGTCCTCAACTAACAGAGTTCAACTTCTCTTTTCATAGAGCAGTTTGGAAACACTCCTTTTGTAGAATCTGTAAGTGGATATTCGGAAATCTCTAATGATTTCGTTGGAAACGGGAATATCTTCATATAAAATCTAGACAGAAGCATTCTCAGAAACATCTTTGCGAATGTGTGTCCTCAACTAACAGAGTTCAACCTTTCTTTTGAAAGCGCAGTTTGGAAACACTGTTTTTGTAGAATCTGTAAGTGGATATTTGGAAACCTCTAAAGATTTCGTTGGAAACCGGAATACCTTCATATAAAATCTAGACAAAAGTATTCTCAGAAACTTCTTTCTGATGAGTGACATAAACTATCAGAGTTCAACCTTTCTTTTGATACAGCAGTTTAGAAAGAACCTTTTTGTAGAATCTGCAGGTGGATGTTTGGATAACTGTGAAGATTTCGTTGGAAACGGGAATATCTTCATATAAAATCTAGACAGAAGCATTCTCAGAAACTTCTTTGTAATGTGTGTCCTCAACTAGTACTGTTAAACCGTTCTTTTGAAAGCGCAGTTTGGAAACACCATTTTGTAGAATCTGTAAGTGGATATTTTTTGAATCCTCTAATGATTTCTCTCGAAACGGGAATGTCTTCATATAAAATCTAGACAGAAGCATTCTCAGAAACTTCTTTGTGATGTGTGTCCTCAACTAATAGAGTTCAACTTCTCTTTTCATAGAGCAGTTTGGAAACACTCCTTTTGTAGAATCTGTAAGTGGATATTTGGAAATCTCTAATGATTTCATTGGAAACGGGAATATCTTCATATAAAATCTAGACAGAAGCATTCTCAAAAACTTCTTTGCGATGTGTGTCCTCAACAAACAGAGCTCAGCTTCTCTTTTGATAGAGGAGTTTGGAAACCCTGTTTTGTAGAATCTGCAAGTGGATATTTGGAATATCTAATGATTTCGTTGGAAACGGGAATATGTTCATATAAAATCTAGACAGAAGCATTCTCAGAAACTTCTTTGTGATGAGTGTCCTCAGCTAACAGAATTCAACCTTTCTTTTGATACAGCAGTTTGGAAACACTCTTTTTGTAGAATCTGCAAGTGGATGTTTGGATAACTGTGAAGATTTCGTTGGAAACGGGAATATCTTCATATACAATCTAGACAGAAGCATTCCCAGAAACTTCTTTGTGATGTGTGTCCTCAACTAACAGAGTTGAAGCTTTCTTTCGAAAGAGCAGTTTGGAATCACTCTTTTTGGAGAATCTGTAAGTGGATAATTGGATAGCTCTAACGATTTCATTGGAAACGGGAATATCCTCCTCTAAAATCTAGAAAGAAGCTCTCTCAGAATCTACTTTGTGATATCTGCATTCAAGTCACAGAGCTGAACATTCCGTTTCATAGACCAGGTTTGAAACACTCTTTCTGTAGTATCTGGAAGTGGACATTTCGAGGGCATTCAGGCCTATGGTGAAAACGGAAATATATTCCCATAAAAGCGAGACAGAAGGATTCTCAGAAACTTATTTGGGAAGTGTGTCTTCAACTAACTGAGTACAACATTTCTTTTGATAAAGCAGTTTGGAAACCCTGTTTTGGTAGAATCTGCAAGTGGATATTTGGATGACTTTGTAGATTTCGTTGGAAAGGGGAATATCGTCATATAAAATCTAGACAGAAGCATTCTCAGAAACTTCTTTGTGATGTGTGTCCTCTACTAACAGAGTTCAACTTCTCTTTTCATAAAGCAGTTAGGAAACATTCCTTTTGTAGAATCTGTAAGTGGATATATGGAAATCTCTAATGATTTCGTTGGAAACGGGAATATCTTCATATAAAATCTAGACAGAAGCATTCTCAGAAACTTCTTTGCGATGTGTGTCCTCAACTAACAGAGTTCAACCTTTCTTTTGAAAGCACAGTTTGGAAACACTGTTTTTGTAGAATCTGTAAGTGGATATTTGGAAACCTCTGAAGATTTCGTTGGAAACCGGAATACCTTCATATAAAATCTAGACAGAAGTATTCTCAGAAACTTCTTTCTGATGAGTGTCATCAACTATCAGAGTTCAACCTTTCTTTTGATACAGCAGTTTGGAAACACCCTTTTTGTAGAATCTGCAAGTGGATGTTTGGATAACTGTGAAGATTTCGTTGGAAACGGGAATATCTTCATATAAAATCTAGACAGAAGTATTCTCAGAAACTTCTTTGTGATGTGTGTCCTCAACTAATAGAGTTAAACCGTTCTTTTGAAAGCGCAGTTTGGAAACACCCTTTTTTTAGAATCTGTAAGTGGATATTTGGAATCCTCTAATGATTTCTTTGGAAACGGGAATGTCTTCATATAAAATCTGGACAGAAGCATTCTCAGAAACTTCTTTGTGATGTGTGTCCTCAACTAACAGAGTTCAACTTCTCTTTTGATAGAGTAGTTTGGAAACACTCCTTTGGTAGAATCTGTAAGTGGATATTTGGAAATCTCTAATTATTTCGTTGGAAACGGGAATATCTTCATATAAAATCTAGACAGAAGCATTCTCAGAAACTTCTTAGTGATGTGTGTCCTCAACTAACAGAGTTGAAGCTTTCTTTTGATAGAGCAGTTTGGAAACACTCTTTTTGGAGGATCTGTAAGTGGATAATGGGATAGCTCCAACGATTTCATTGGAAACGGGAATATCCCCATCTAAAATCTAGACAGAAACTCTCTCAGAAACTACTTTGTGATATCTGCATTCAAGTCACAGAGCTGAAAATTCCCTTTCATAGTCCAGGTTTGAAACACTCTTTTTGTAGTAACTGGAAGTGGACATTTCGAGGGCATTCAGGCCTACGGTGAAAACGGAAATATATTCCCATAAAAACGAGACAGAAGGATTCTCAGAAACTCATTTGGGATGTGTGTCCTCAACTAACAGAGTTCAACTTTCCTTTGATAGAGCAGTTTGGAAACCCTCTTTTTGTAGAATCTGCAAGTGGATATTTGGATAACTGTGAAGATTTCGTTGGAAACGGGAATATCTTCATTTAAAATCTATACAGAAACATTCCCAGAAACTACTTTTTGACGTGTGTCCTCAAATAACAGAGTTCAACTTCTCTTTTGATAGAGCAGTTTGGAAACACTCCTTTTGTAGAATCTGTAAGTGGATATTTGGAAATCTCTAATAATTTCGTTGGAAACGGGAATATCTTCATATAAAATCTTGACAGAAGCATTCTCAGAAACTTCTTTGTGATGTGTGTTCTCAACGAATAGAGTTCAATCTTTCTATTGAAAGCGCAGTTTGGAAACCCTCTTTTAGTAGAATCTGCAGGTGGATATTTGGAAACCTCAAATGATTTCTTTGTAAACGGGAATATCTTCATATAAAATCTAGACAGAAGCATTCTCAGAAACTTCTTTGTGATGTGTGTCCTCAACTAATAGAGTTCAACTTCTCTTTTGATAGAGCAGTTTGGAAACACTCCTTTTGTAGAATCTGTAAGTGGATATTTGGAAATCTCTAATGATTTCATTGGAAACGGGAATATCTTCATATAAAATCTAGACAGAAGCATTCTCAGAAACTTCTTTGCGATGTGTGTCCTCAACAAACAGAGCTCAGCTTCTCTTTTGATAGAGGAGTTTGGATACCCTCCTTTTGTAGAATCTGCAAGTGGATATTTGGAATATCTAATGATTTCGTTGGAAACGGGAATATGTTCATATAAAATCTAGACAGAAGCATTCTCAGAAACTTCTTTGTGATGAGTGTCCTCAGCTAACAGAATTCAACCTTTCTTTTGATACAGCAGTTTGGAAACACTCTTTTTGTAGAATCTGCAAGTGGATGTTTGGATAACTGTGAAGATTTCGTTGGAAACGGGAATATCTTCATATACAATCTAGACAGAAGCATTTCCAGAAACTTCTTTGTGACGTGTGTCCTCAACTAACAGAGTTGAAGCTTTCTTTTGAAAGAGCAGTTTGGAATCACTCTTTTTGGAGAATCTGTAAGTGGATAATGGGATAGCTCTAACGATTTCATTGGAAACGGGAATATCCTCCTCTAAAATCTAGAAAGAAGCTCTCTCAGAATCTACTTTGTGATATCTGCATTCAAGTCACAGAGCTGAATATTCCGTTTCATAGACCAGGTTTGAAACACTCTTTCTGTAGTATCTGGAAGTGGACATTTCGAGGGCATTCAGGCCTATGGTGAAAACGGAAATATATTCCCATAAAAGCGAGACAGAAGGATTCTCAGAAACTTATTTGGGAAGTGTGTCTTCAACTAACAGAGTACAACATTTCTTTTGATAAAGCAGTTTGGAAACCCTGTTTTGGTAGAATCTGCAAGTGGATATTTGGATGACTTTGTAGATTTCGTTGGAAAGGGGAATATCATCATATAAAATCTAGACAGAAGCATTCTCAGAAACTTCTTTGTGATGTGTGTCCTCTACTAACAGAGTTCAACTTCTCTTTTCATAAAGCAGTTAGGAAACATTCCTTTTGTAGAATCTGTAAGTGGATATATGGAAATCTCTAATGATTTCGTTGGAAACGGGAATATCTTCATATAAAATCTAGACAGAAGCATTCTCAGAAACTTCTTTGCGATGTGTGTCCTCAACTAACAGAGTTCAACCTTTCTTTTGAAAGCACAGTTTGGAAACACTGTTTTTGTAGAATCTGTAAGTGGATATTTGGAAACCTCTGAAGATTTCGTTGGAAACCGGAATACCTTCATATAAAATCTAGACAGAAGTATTCTCAGAAACTCCTTTCTGATGAGTGTCATCAACTATCAGAGTTCAACCTTTCTTTTGATACAGCAGTTTGGAAACACCCTTTTTGTAGAATCTGCAAGTGGATGTTTGGATAACTGTGAAGATTTCGTTGGAAACGGGAATATCTTCATATAAAATCTAGACAGAAGTATTCTCAGAAACTTCTTTGTGATGTGTGTCCTCAACTAATAGAGTTAAACCGTTCTTTTGAAAGCGCAGTTTGGAAACACTCTTTTTGTAGAATCTGTAAGTGGATATTTGGAATCCTCTAATGATTTCTTTGGAAACGGGAATGTCTTCATATAAAATCTGGACAGAAGCATTCTCAGAAACTTCTTTGTGATGTGTGTCCTCAACTAACAGAGTTCAACTTCTCTTTTGATAGAGCAGTTTGGAAACACTCCTTTTGTAGAATCTGTAAGTGGATATTTGGAAATCTCTAATTATTTCGTTGGAAACGGGAATATCTTCATATAAAATCTAGACAGAAGCATTCTCAGAAACTTCTTAGTGATGTGTGTCCTCAACTAACAGAGTTGAAGCTTTCTTTTGATAGAGCAGTTTGGAAACACTCTTTTTGGAGGATCTGTAAGTGGATAATGGGATAGCTCCAACGATTTCATTGGAAACGGGAATATCCCCATCTAAAATCTAGACAGAAGCTCTCTCAGAAACTACTTTGTGATATCTGCATTCAAGTCACAGAGCTGAACATTCCCTTTCATAGACCAGGTTTGAAACACTCTTTTTGTGGTAACTGGAAGTGGACATTTCGAGGGCATTCAGGCCTATGGTGAAAACGGAAATATATTCCCATAAAAACGAGACAGAAGGATTCTCAGAAACTTATTTGGGATGTGTGTCCTCAACTAACAGAGTTCAACTTTCCTTTGATAGAGCAGTTTGGAAACCCTCTTTTTGTAGAATCTGCAAGTGGATATTTGGATAACTGTGAAGATTTCATTGGAAACGGGAATATCTTCATTTAAAATCTATACAGAAACATTCCCAGAAACTACTTTTTGACGTGTGTCCTCAAATAACAGAGTTCAACTTCTCTTTTGATAGAGCAGTTTGGAAACACTCCTTTTGTAGAATCTGTAAGTGGATATTTGGAAATCTCTAATAATTTCGTTGGAAACGGGAATATCTTCATATAAAATCTTGACAGAAGCATTCTCAGAAACTTCTTTGTGATGTGTGTTCTCAACGAATAGAGTTCAATCTTTCTTTTGAAAGCGCAGTTTGGAAACCCTCTTTTTGTAGAATCTGCAGGTGGATATTTGGAAACCTCAAATGATTTCTTTGGAAACGGGAATATCTTCATATAAAATCTAGACAGAAGCATTCTCAGAAACTTCTTTGTGATGTGTGTCCTCACCTAACAGAGTTCAACCTTTCTTTTGAAAGCGCAGTTTGGAAACACTGTTTTTGTAGAATGTGTAAGTGGATATTTGGAAAACTCTAACGATTTCGTTGGAAACCGAAATGCCATCATATAAAATCTAGACAGAAGTATTCTCAAAAACTTCAATCTGATGAGTGTCATCAACTATCGGAGTTCAGCCTTTCTTTTGATACAGCAGTTTGGAAACACTCTTTTTGTAGAATCTGCAAGTGGATGTTGGGATAACTGTGAAGATTTCGTTGGAAACGGGAATATGTTCATATAAAATCTAGACAGAAGCATTCTCAGAAACTTCTTTGTGATGTGTGTCCTCAACTAATAGAGTTAAACCGTTCTTTTGAAAGCGCAGTTTGGAAACATTCTTTTTGTAGAATCTGTAAGTGGATATTTGGAATCCTCTAATGATTTCTATGGAAACGGGAATGTCTTCATATAAAATCTAGACAGAAGCATTCTCAGAAACTTCTTTGTGATGTGTGTCCTCAACTAACAGAGTTCAACTTCTCTTTTGATAGAGCAGTTTGGAAACACTCATTTGTAGAATCTGTAAGTGGATATCTGGAAATCTCTAATGATTTCGTTGGAAATGGGAATATCTTCATATAAAATCTAGACAGAAGCATTCTCAGAAACTTCTTTCTGATGTGTGTCCTCAACTAACAGAGTTCAACTTCTCTTTTGATAGAACAGTTTGGAAACACTCCTTTTGTAGAATCTGTAAGTGAATATTCGTTATCTCTAATGATTTTGTTGGAAACGGGAATATCTTCATATAAAATCTAGACAGAAGCATTCTCAGAAACTTCTTTGTGAAGTGTGTCCTCAACTAACAGAGTTCAACCTTTCTTTAGAAAGCGAAGTTTGGAAACACTCTTTTTGTAGAATATGTAAGTGGATATTTGGAAACCTCTAATGATTTTGTTGGAAAAGGGAATATCGTCATATAAAATCTAGACAGAAGCATTCTAAGAAACGTCTTTGTGATGAGTGTTCTCAGCTAACAGAGTTCAACGATTCTTTTGATACAGCAGTTTGGAAACACTCTTTTTGTAGAATCTGCAATTGGATATTTTGATAACTGTGAGGATTTCGTTGGAAACGGGAATATCTTCATATAAAATCTAGACAGAAGCATTCTCAGAAACTTCTTTGTTATGTGTGTCCTCAACTAACAGAGTTCAACCTTTCTTTTGAAAGCGCAGTTTGGAAACACTCTTTGTGTAGAATCAGGAATTGGATAATTTGATAGCTCTAACGATTTCATTGGAAACGGGAATATCTTCATCTAAAATCTAGACAGAAGCACTGTCAGAAGCTACTTTGTGATATCTGCATTCAAGTCACAGAGCTGAGCATTCCCTTTCATAGACCAGGTTAGAAACACTCTTTCTGTAGTATCTGCATGTGGGCATTTCGAGCGTATTCAGGCCTGTGGTGAAAACGGTAATATCTTCCCATAAAAACGAGACAGAAGGATTCTCCGAAACTTATTTGGGATGTGTGTCCTCAACTAACAGAGTTCCACCTTTCTTTTGATAGAGCAGTTTGGAAACCCTCTTTTTGTAGAATCTGCAAGTGGATATTTGGATAACTGTGAAGATTTCGTTGGAAACGGGAATATCTTCATATAAAATCTATACAGAAACATTCCCAGAAACTACTTTTTGACGTGTGTCCTCAACTAACAGAGTTCAACTTCTCTTTTGATTGAGCAGTTTGGAAACACTGCTTTTGTAGAATCTGTAAGTGGATATTTGGAATTCTCTAATAATTTCGTTGGAAACGGGAATATCTTCATATAAAATCTAGACAGAAGCATTCTCAGAAACTTCTTTGTGATGTGTGTCCTCAACTAACAGAGTTCAACCTTTCTTTTGATACACCAGTATGGAAAAACTCTTTTTGTAGTATCTGCAATTGGATATATGGATTAAGATTTCATTGGAAACGTGGATATCTCTATATAGAATCTAGACAGAAGCATTCTCAGAACCTTCTTTGTCATGTGTATCCTCAACTAACAGAGTTCAACCTTTCTTTTGAAAGCGCAGTTGGAAACACTCGTTTTGGAGAATGTGTAAGTGGATAATGGGATAGCTCTTACGATTTCATTGGAAACGGGAATATACTCCTCTAAAATCTAGACAGAAGCTCTCTCAGAAACTACTTTGTGATGTCTGCATTCAAGTCACCGTGCTGAACTTTCCCTTTCATAAACCAGGTTTGAAACACTCTTTCTGTAGTATCTGGAAGTGGACATTTCGAGGGCATTCAGGCCTATGGTGAAAACGGTAATATATTCCCATAAAAGCGAGACAGAAGGATTCTCAGAAACTTATTTGGGATGTGTGTCTTCAAATAACAGAGTACAACATTTCTTTTTTTTCTTTTTTTTTTTTTTTTTTTTTTTTTTGCATTTTTTTTTTTATTATACTTTAAGTTTTAGGGTACATGTGCACATTGTGCAGGTTAGTTACATATGTATACATGTGCCAAAATGCTCATCATCACTGGGCAT
This sequence comes from Gorilla gorilla gorilla, assembly GCF_029281585.2. Taxonomy (NCBI): domain Eukaryota; kingdom Metazoa; phylum Chordata; class Mammalia; order Primates; family Hominidae; genus Gorilla; species Gorilla gorilla. Next base: position 26,955,345 of record NC_073236.2, on the reverse strand, counting down.
CAGAGAAATGCAAATCAAAACCACTATGAGATATCATCTCACACCAGTTAGAATGGCAATCATTAAAAAGTCAGGAAACAACAGGTGCTGGAGAGGATGTGGAGAAATAGGAACACTTTTACACTGTTGGTGGGACTGTAAACTAGTTCAACCATTGTGGAAGTCAGTGTGGCGATTCCTCAGGGATCTAGAACTAGAAATACCATTTGACCCAGCCATCCCAATACTGGGTATATACCCAAAGGACTATAAATCATGCTGCTATAAAGACACATGCACACGTATGTTTATTGCGGCATTATTCACAATAGCAAAGACTTGGAACCAACCCAAATGTCCAACAATAATAGACTGGATTAAGAAAATGTGGCTCATATACACCATGGAATGCTATGCAGCCATAAAAAATGATGAGTTCATGTCCTTTGTAGGGACATGGATGAAATTGGAAACCATCATTCTCAGTAAACTATCGCAAGAACAGAAAACCAAACACTGCATATTCTCACTCATAGGTGGGAATTGAACAATGAGATCACATGGACACAGGAAGGGGAATATCACACTCTGGGGAATGTTGTGGGGTTTGGGGAGGGGGGCGGGATAGCATTGGGAGATATACCTAATGCTAGATGACAAGTTAGTGGTTGCAGTGCACCAGAATGGCACATGTAAACATTTCTTTTGATAAAGCAGTTTGGAAACCCTGTTTTGGTAGAATCTGCAAGTGGATATTTGGATAACTGTGAATATTTCGTTGGAAAGGGGAATATCGTCCTTTATAATCTAGACAGAAGCATTCTCAGAAACATCTTTGTGATGTGTGTCCTCAACTAACAGAGTTCAACCTTTCTTTTGAAAGCGCAGTTTGGAAACACTCTTTTCGTAGAATCTGTAAGTGGATATTTGGAGTCCTCTAATGATTTCTTTGGAAACGGGAATGTCTTCGTATAAAATCTAGACAGAAGCATTCTCAGAAACTTCTTTGTGATGTGTGTCCTCAACTAACAGAGCTCAGCTTCTCTTTTGATAGAGCAGTTTGGAAACACTCCTTTTGTAGAATCTGTAAGTGGATATTTGGAATCTCTAATGATTTCACTGGAAACGGGAATATCTTCATATAAAATCTAGACAGAAGCATTCTCAGAATCTTCTTTGTTATGAGTGTCCTCAGCTAACAGAATTCAAACTTTCTTTTGATACAGCAGTTTGGAAACACTCTTTTTGTAGAATCTGCAAGAGGATATTTGGACAACTGTGAAGATTTTGTTGGAAACGGGAATATTTTCACATAAAATCTAGACAGAAGCATTCACAGAAACTTCTTTTTGATGTGTATCTTCAACTAACAGAGTTCAACCTTTCTTTTGAAAGCGCAGTTTGGAAACACTCTTTTTGTAGAATCTGTAAGAGGATATTTGGAAACCTCTAATGATTCAGTTGGAGATGGGAATATGTTCGTATAAAGTCTAGACAGAAGCATTCTCAGAAACTTCTTTGTGATGTGTGTCCTCAACTAACAGAGTTGAAGCTTTCTTTTGATAGAGCAGTTTGGAAACACTCTTTTTGGAGAATCTGTAAGTGGATAATTGGATATCTCTAACGATTTCATTGGAAAAGTGAATATCCTCCTCTAAAATCTAGACAGAAGCTCTCTCAGAAACTACTTTGTGATATCAGCATTCAAGTCACAGAGCTGAACATTCCCTTTCATAAACAGGTTTGAAACTCTCTTTCTGTAGTATTTGGAAGTGGACATTTCGAGGGCATACAGGCCTATGGTGAAAACGGAAATATATTCCCATAAAAGCGAGCAGAAGGATTCTCAGAAACTTATTTAGGATGTGTGTCTTCAGCTAACAGAGTAAAACATTTCTTTTGATAAAGCAGTTTGGAAACCCTGTTTTGGTAGAATCTGCAAGTGGATATTTGTATAACTGAGAAGATTTCGTTGGAAAGGGGAATATCGTCATATAAAATCTAGAGAGAAGCATTCTCAGAAACTTCTTTGTGATGTGTGTCCTCAACTAACAGAGTTCAACCTTTCTTTTGAAAGCGCAGTTTGGAAACACTGTTTTTGTAGAATCTGTAAGTGGATATTTGGAAACATCTAAAGATTTCTTTGGAAACCGGAATACCTTCATATAAAATCTAGACAGAAGTATTCTCAGAAACTTCTTTCTGATGAGTGACATAAACTATCAGAGTTCAACCTTTCTTTTGATACAGCAGTTTAGAAAGAACCTTTTTGTAGAACCTGCAGGTGGATGTTTGGATAACTGTGAAGATTTCGTTGGAAACGGGAATATCTTCATATAAAATCTAGACAGAAGCATTCTCAGAATCTTCTTTGTGATGTGTGTCCTCAACTAATAGAGGTAAACCGTTCTTTTGGAAGCACAGTTTGGAAAAACTCTTTTCGTAGAATCTGTAAGTGGATATTTGGGATCCTCTAATGATTTCTTTCGAAACGGGAATGTCTTCGTATAAAATCTAGACAGAAGCATTCTCATAAACTTCTTTGTGATGTGTGTCCTCAACTAACAGAGTTCAACTTCTCTTTTGATAGAGCAGTTTGGAAACACTCCTTTTGTAGAATCCGTATGTGGATATTTTGAAATCTCTAATGATTTCATTGGAAACGGGAATATCTTCATATAAAATCTATACAGAAGCATTCTCAGTAACTTCTTTGTGATGTGTGTCCTCAACTAACAGAGCTCAGCTTCTCTTTTGATAGAGCAGTTTGGAAACACTCCTTTTGTAGGATCTGTAAGTGGATATTTGGAATCTCTAATGATTTCGTTGGAAACGGGAATATCTTCATATAAAATCTAGACAGAAGCATTCTCAGAAATTTCTTTGTGATGAGTGTCCTCAGCTAACAGAATTCAACCTTTCTTTTGATACAGCAGTTTGGAAACACTCTTTTTCTAGAATCTGCAACAGGATATTTGGGCAACTGTGAAGATTTCGTTGGAAATGGGAATATTTTCATATAAAATCTAGACAGAAGCATTCTCAGAAACTTCTTTTTGATGTGTGTCTTCAACTAACAGAGTTCAACCTTTCTTTTGATACAGCAGTTTGGAAACACTCTTTTTGTAGAATCTGCAAGTGGATATTTGGAAAACTGTGAAGATTTCATTGGAAACGGGAATATCTTCATATAAAATATAGACGGAAGCATTCTCAGAAACTTCTTTTTGATGTGCGTCCTCAACTGACAGAGTTCAACCTTTCTTTTGAAAGCGCAGTTGGAAACACTCCTTTTGTAGAATCTGTAAGGGGATATTTGGAAACCTCTAATGATTCCGTTGGAAATGGGAATATCTTCGTATAAAGTCTAGACAGAAGCATTCTCAGAAACTTCTTTGTGATGTGTGTCCTCAACTAACAGAGTTGAAGCTTTCTTTTGATAGAGCAGTTTGGAAACACTCTTTTTGGAGAATCTGTAAGTGGATAATGGGATATCTCTAACGATTTCATTGGAAAAGGGAATATCCTACTCTAAAATCTAGACAGAAGCTCTCTCAGAAACTACTTTGTGATATCTGCATTCAAGTCACAGAGCTGAATATTCCCTTTCATAGACCAGGTTTGAAACACTCTTTCTGTAGTATTTGGAAGTGGACATTTCGAGGCCATTCAGGCCTATGGTGAAAACGGAAATATATTCCCATAAAAGCGAGACAGAAGGATTCTCAGAAACTTATTTGGGATGTGTGTCTTCAACTAACAGAGTAAAACAATTCTTTTGATAAAGCAGTTTGGAAACCCTTTTTTGGTAGAATCTGCAAGTGGATATTTGGATAACTGTGAAGATTTCGTTGGAAACGGGAATATCGTCATATAAAATCTAGAGAGAAGCATATTCAGAATCTTCTTTGTGATGTGTGTCCTCAACTAACAGAGTTCAACTTCTCTTTTCATAGAGCAGTTTGGAAACACTCCTTTTGTAGAATCTTTAAGTGGATATTTGGAAATCTCTAATGATTTCGTTGGAAACGGGAATATCTTCATATAAAATCTAGACAGAAGCATTCTCAGAAACTTCTTTGTGATGTGTGTCCTCAACTAACAGAGTTCACCATTTCGTTTGAAAGCGCATTTTGGAAACACTGTTTTTGTAGAATCTGTAAGTGGATATTTGGAAACCTCTAAAGATTTCGTTGGAAACCGGAATAACTTCATATAAAATCTAGACAGAAGTATTCTCAGAAACTTCTTTCTGATGAGTGTCATCAACTATGAGAGTTCAACCTTTCTTCTGATACAGTAGTTTGGAAACACCCTTTTTGTAGAATCTGCAAGTGGATATTTGGATAACTGTGAAGATTTCGTTGGAAACGGGAATATCTTCATATGAAATCTAGACAGAAGTATTCTCAGAAACTTCTTTGTGATGTGTGTCCTCAACTAATAGAGTTAAACCGTTCTTTTGGAAGCACAGTTTGGAAACACTCTTTTTGTAGAATCTGTAAGTGGATATTTGGAATCCTCTAATGATTTCTTTGGAAATGGGAATGTCTTCATATAAAATCTAGACAGAAGCATTCTCAGAGACTTCTTTGTGATGTGTGTCCTCAACAAACAGAGTTCATCTTCTCTTTTGATAGAGCAGTTTGGAAACACTCCTTTTGTAGAATCTGTAAGTGGATATTTGGAAATCTCTAATGATTTCGTTGGAAACGGGTATATCTTCATGTAAAATCTAGACAGAAGCATTCTCAGAAACTTCTTTGTGATGTGTGTCCTCAACTAACAGAGTTGAAGCTTTCTTTTGATAGAGCAGTTTGGAAACACTCTTTTTGGAGAATCTGTAAGAGGATAATGGGATAGCTCTAACGATTTCATTGGAAACGGAAATATCCTCCTCTAAAATCTAGACAGAAGCTCTCTCAGAAACTGCTTTGTGATATCTGCATTCAAGTCACAGAGCTGAACATTCCCTTTCATAGACCAGGTTTGAAACACTCTTTCTGTAGTATCTGGAAGTGGACATTTCGAGGGCATTCAGTCCTATGGTGAAAACGGAAATATATTCCCATAAAAGCGAGACAGAAGGATCCTCAGAAACTTATTTGGGATGCGTGTCTTCAACTAACAGAGTGCAACATTTCTTTTGATAAAGCAGTTTGGAAACCCTGTTTTGGTAGAATCTGCAAGTGGATATTTGGATAACTGTGAAGAATTCGTTGGAAACGGGAATATCTTCATGTACAATCTAGACAGAAGCATTCTCAGAAACTTCTTTGTGATGTGTGTCCTCAACTAATAGAGTTAAACCGTTCTTTTGAAAGCGCAGTTTGGAAACACTGTTTTTGTAGAATCTGTAAGTGGATATTTGGAAACCTCTAAAGATTTCGTTGGAAACCGGAATTCCTTCATATAAAATCTAGACAGAAGTATTCTCAGAAACTTCTTTCTGATGAGTGTCATCAACTATCAGACTTCAACCTTTCTTTTGATACAGCAGTTTGGAAACACCCTTTTTGTAGAATCTGCAAGTAGATGTTTGGATAACTGTGAAGATTTCATTGGAAACGGGAATATCTTCATATAAAATCTAGACAGAAGTATTCTCAGAAACTTCTTTGTGATGTGTGTCCTCAACTAATAGAGTTCATCTTCTCTTTTGATAGAGCAGTTTGGAAAAACTCCTTTTGTAGAATCTGTAAGTGGATATTTGGAAATCTCTAATGATTTCATTGGAAACGGGAATATCTTCATATAAAATCTAGACAGAAGCATTCTCAGAAACTTCTTTGTGATGTGTGTCCTCAACTAACAGAGTTGAAGCTTTCTTTTGATAGAGCAGTTTGGAAACACTCTTTTTGGAGAATCTGTAAGTGGATAATGGGATAGCTCTAACGATTTCATTGGAAACGGGAATATCCTCCTCTAAAATCTAGACAGAAGCTCTCTCAGAAACTACTTTGTGATATCTACATTCAAGTCACAGAGCTGAACATTCGCTTTCATAGACCAGGTTTGAAACACTCTTTCTGTAGTATCTGGAAGTGGACATTTCGAGGGCATTCAGGCCTATGGTGAAAACGGAAATATATTCCCATAAAAGCGAGACAGAAGGATTCTCAGAAACTTATTTGGGATGTGTGTCTTCAACTAACAGAGTACAACATTTCTTTTGATAAAGCAGTTAGGAAACCCTGTTTTGGTAGCATCTGCAAATGGATATGTGGATAACTGTGAAGATTTCGTTGGAAAGGGGAATATCATCATATAAAATCTAGACAGAAGCATTCTCAGAAACATCTTTGTGATGTGTGTCCTCAACTAACAGAGTTCAACTTCTCTTTTCATAGAGCAGTTTGGAAACACTCCTTTTGTAGAACCTGTAAGTGGATATTTGGAAATCTCTAATGATTTCTTTGGAAACGGGAATGTCTTCATATAAAATCTAGACAGAAGCATTCTCAGAAACTTCTTTGTGATGTGTGTCCTCAACTAACAGAGTTCAACTTCTCTTTTGATAGAGCAGTTTGGAAACACTCCTTTTGTAGAATCTGTAAGTGGATATTTGGAAATCTCTAATGATTTCTTTGGAAACGGGAATATCTTCATATAAAATCTAGACAAAAGCATTCTCAGAATCTTCTTTGTGATGTGTGTCCTCAACTAACAGAGTTGAAGCTTTCTTTTGATAGAGCAGTTTGGAACCACTCTTTTTGGAGAATCTGTAAGTGGATAATGGGATAGCTCTAACGATTTCATTGGAAACGGGAATATCCTCCTCTAAAATCTAGACAGAAGCTCTCTCAGAAACTACTTTGTGATATCTGCATTCAAGTCACAGAGCTGAACATTCCCTTTCATAGACCAGGTTTGAAACACTCTTTCTGTAGTATCTGGATGTGGACATTTCGAGGGCATTCAAGCCTATGGTGAAAACGGAAATATATTCCCATAAAAGCGAGACAGAAGGATTCTCAGAAACTTATTTGGGATGTGTGTCTTCAACTAACAGAGTACAACATTTCTCTTGATAAAGCAGTTTGGAAACCCTGTTTTGGTAGAATCTGCAAGTGGATATTTGGATAACTGTGAAGATTTCATTGGAAACGGAAATATCTTCATATACAATCTAGACAGAAGCATTCTCAGAAACTTCTTTGTGATGTGTGTCCTCAACTAATAGAGTTAAATCGTTCTTTTGAAAGCGCAGTTTGGAAACACCATTTTGTAGAATCTGTAAGTTGATATTTTTTGAATCCTCTAATGAATTCTTTGGAAACGGGAATGTCTTCATATAAAATCTAGACAGAAGCATTCTCAGAAACTTCTTTGCGATGTGTGTCCTCAACTAACGGAGTTCAACTTCTCTTTTAATAGAGCAGTTTGGAAACACTCCTTTTGTAGAATCTGTAAGTGGATATTTGGAAATCTCTAATGATTTCGTTGGAAACGGGAATATCTTCATATAAAATCTAGACAGAAGCATTCTCAGAAACTTCTTTGTGATGTGTGTCCTCAACTAACAGAGTTCAACTTCTCTTTTGTTAGAGCAGTTTGGAAACACTCCTTTTGTAGAATCTGGAAGTGGATATTCGGAATCTCTAATGATTTCGTTGGAAACGGGAATATCTTCATATAAAATCTAGACAGAAGCATTCTCAGAAACTTCTTTGTGATGTGTGTCCTCAACTAAAAGAGTTCAACCTTTCTTTAGAAAGCGAAGTTTGGAAACACACTTTTTGTAGAATATGTAAGTGGATATTTGGAAACCTGTGATGATTTTGTTGGAAAAGGGAATATCGCCATATAAAATCTAGACAGAAGCATTCTAAGAAACGTCTTTGTGATGAGTGTTCTCAGCTAACA